>NC_138973.1:135664500-136371000 GCF_055761805.1 Camellia sinensis
GATATTGCCATACCTCTGTGCTTGAGCATGCGTTGTCACGCACGTTCCTTTCTCGAATCGCGATGCATTCACTTGTCGGCACTGCATGTGTCAAACTCTCGGAATCACATTGAATATATGTTTTTAGCATATTGTGCTTGTTGAATTTCTCTCTTTTGCAGGCACGATATTGTATGTACGGTTCATTTGAGGCTGGTGCGACCAGACGAATCGCTCAGGTATCGTATCTTCTCCGTGTGAGACGTGGCGAGGATTGAATAATTCTCCGCATTCTTAACTGCATGAAATGTAGTTGTTGCTTTGCATTCTTGCTTAAAACTGTTGCATCTATTTGCGAATACTTGCTTTATTACAGCTTGCTGCATTTGCACGATCATTGAGTTACTTCCGGCTCTGTGCATATCGCTTTGCATTTTGCCCCCTTGCCTGCGGGCACATCTGTGTTATCTTGTACGTTTGTCTAAGTCTTCGGCCTTGTCAAAAATGGGTCGTCTCTGGGCTTTGACATTCACTCCCGTCACTTGTGACTTTCGAGTTTTGTCAAAGAGGGGCAACTGTAGACACCCCATTTTTGACCGACCTTAAGACTCAGACGTCACCGATTGAGCGCTTGGTGATGTTGCATATCGTGCTCGTTCAGAAGTCTCAGAGTCGCGGCCGTGAGCCCTGCCTCCGGACTTCCGAACCCTCTTCTTTGCCTTGCCTCGGTTTGCGAACTAGACTTGGTTTTCTCTGTTTCTTTTCCTGAGGGGAGGGAAAGGTCCCGTAGACCATCTCTCAGTGGCCGTGGGCTACATTTTGTGGCCGTAGGCCATTTTGCCAATTTCGGAGCCCGATTTCCGGTTTTTCGGGACCGTTGGCCGTGTGCCTCGGTTCGGGACCACTTAACCATCTCCGTTTGCTCTGATTTTTGGCATGCATCTTGTTTTCTCCCTTTTGAGGGACACTGAGGTCTGAGAAACCCACTTCGTGGTCGAATGCCACTTTCGGTGTTTAATAGACAGTTTTCGGGGCCCCGAACTGCGCGTTTTGGCCCCCGAACATTCGTTTTGCATCGATTTTCGTTCATTTTTGGCAGGTACCTCTGTTTTATCACCAGGAAGGCCGTAGAAGGGTGGGAGGCTAGCAATTGTTTCAGTAACCAGTTATATTCCTCCGGCGCCCTCCGACGCCCGTTTTTCTCACTTCCGAACCAATGTTGAACAACCTTGGGCCATTTTCTTGAACTTTTAACCACATATTTGTGTTGCACACACATGGGAGGACACTAAAAGTTGGTGGCCGGCCAGTAATTCCACCTGACCCTTTTGACCCCTTTCTAAAAATGGCCTATTCTCTCTCCTGTTTTGCAGTTGACAATTTTGAACCACAGGGTTGTGTTGAGGGCACCTGGGAGGACACCTATCTGTGGTGGCCGGCCACTAAATCTTCTTGACCTTTTTGACCCCTAGCCGGCCGGCCATGGGGGGTGGCCGGCCGGCCACCTGCAACTCCAAAAAGTGGCCGGCCATGATCCTTGCAATGTGTACTTTACAGCTGTATAGCTGTTGTCCCCCAAAAATATCTATATCCGGGGGACAGCTTTTGGGGGAAAACTTGGCTCCTTTTCCCCCACTCTTTCCCTCCATGCTCCCACTCTCCGTGGTCCATATAACCAGCCTCCAGCATTGGTAAAAAGGGTTGGGAAAAATTGCCTTCAAGCTTGTATACACATATCACCCTCCATCTATCTCTTTCAAGCAAAAGTATCCAAGTTCTACCCCCCTTTCTTCATCACCACCTAGCATCACCACCACTACTCCATTTCTAGCAGCTTGGGGAGTTTTCCAGTAGCTAAGAGGCACCACTTCTCAAGCCAAGAAGCAACCAAAGATTTGTCTTCAAGGGTAAGTACCATTTCCCCCTTTTTTGGCTCATTCTTGTATCATTTCCTAGCCATATATGTTTACTGTTTTGAGCTCCGGCCCTAACTGAAAGTGGCCTTCTTTTGAGCTTGTTTTCACTTTTTCTTAAGGGACTCTCACTGTTTGAGGTCCCCATCTTGCACTTTCTTCATTATCCATCTTGTATGCCATAATCTTGCATAGTATTTTTGGCCTATATGTGATCTGTTTTGGAGCATGATGTATACTGTAGATAGGCTTATTTTGAGCCCCTCTTCAACATTTCAACATTGAAGAAGGGCTCATCACTGTTTGGGACCTCCATATGCCACTTGTCATTATACCTCTCTTTGGTCCCCATTTTTGCATGATTTATTAGCCTATTGTACTTCTATTTTTGGGCATTTTTCAGAACTGAAAATGGTCTTATTTTGGCCTCCTCTTCATGTTTCATTGAGGGTATTTCACTGTTTGAGGCATCCTCTATATACTTTGTGTTATATCTCTCTTTTTTGGCCATATTTTGCATGATATTTTTGGCTTGTGTGCATACTATTTTGGGTCCGGCCATCAACTGTAAAATGCATTATTTTTGGTCCCTCTTCAATGTTGTTGAAGGGCCTCTTTGTGTTTAAGGTCAGCAACCACCACTTGCTTCTTTGTCCACTTTTTGGCCCATTTCTTGCATGAGAGTTTAGCCATATCTGTGCTGGTTTTTGTGGTTTGCCATAAACTGTAAAAGATCATGTTTTGGGCCCCTCGTCAACTTTGTTGAAGGGCCCTAATCTGTTTGGGGACAGCAGCTGTGAGTTGCTTCATTATCTCGCATTTAGGGCCATTTTTGCATGCTAGTTTTGCCCTATTTCTGTTTGCTTTTTGGCCATGCTTTGAACTGGAAAAATGCTTATTTTGGGGCTTCCTTGCTTCTGTCTTTTCATTCCATGTACCAATTATGCATGCTTTGTATAGCTGTAAGCCATTTCATGTACCTAGTTTTGCATTTCGGGAGAAATTCCATGCATTGGGTGTCATTTCGCCTTGTTTCGGGGCTGTTTTCCCCCTCATTTTGCTACTGATCTTTGCATGTTTGCATATCATATTCCATGTCTTTGCCATGTCTCATTAGAGTGGCATTTCGGTGCCTGAGGGTCGGTCCTCGGTTTGCGTGCACGCGTGCACGCATTTCGAGTTGTCTTGTTTTCATCTGATGGCCTCCTATGTGTGTGTGGCTGAGGCTCTCTCATGTTGGTATAAGCCCATCATTGCATTACGTATGCCATTTCATCCATAACATTGTGTATGCCCGGTTGTATATTACCTCGTGTAGCGTGTATGCCATTCCATGACATTGTGTATGTTAGGATTGTATCTTAGTCACATTTCATGCATGTCATGCATATTGCATCGTGTTCGGGATAGGAGTTAGCCCGGGCACGAGAAACGAGGTGCATTTCGTACTCCGAGTAACGAAACGTGCCTTAATTCTCCAGTCACCGACACTCCGGATCATCCATGATGGAGTTAGGTCTTGTTGTGTTTTCATGTGCATTCATCTCATATTAAATCGTGCAATTCGACTCCCCGGCCATCATGCCTCGATATGCGTGATTGGTGGCACGAGGATCGAGGCATGCATATATTTGTGAAAATACATTGCTATGCCCTTTTCCTGCGCTCTGTTGCAGCAAATCAAGAATCAGCGGTCTTTCGAGGTTTGGCACGCATTTCAAGAACATGCGCAAACAGAGGCTAATTGGGGCATCGTCATGGATTTCAGCGCAAGGCAGCCTAAACATGCATCATTCATCAGAAGCAGGGCAGTCCCTGGCTTGCGCGCCAGTTTTACAGCTTTCTTAGTTAATTTGTTAATTAATTAGGAATTTGTACATTATTCGGACTGTAATATTTGGACTGTACTATTCTTTTATTCGGGACTGTAATATTCTTTTATTTGGGACTGTATATTTATTCGGACCCTCTGCGCGGGGGCACAACTGTAATAAGTGTGCGTGAGTGTGATGCATGTCTTCCAACCCCACGTCTTTCTCCCTTTTATTTACCTGCTTATGATGGTTAGATTAGGGCATGTTTCAATTAGCATACAGTATGATAGCATGTTTGCATTCATTCATCTGTTTTGCATGCACCGGGCTTGGCGCACCATACTAACTGCATTGTACTTTCAATTCCAAATTGAATACATGTTAGCTGTAGCATTCCATATGCCATGTTTAGAATAGCCGAGCCTGCTATAGTTTGCATTTTTGCATGTGTTGCATTAGGCATTTCTGTATAATTAGGATCATGCATGGATTTCTAATAAACTTCTTTTTTAGCTTGGAGTACTCGGTAAGTTTTATGCTTTAGCATCCTTGCATGCGTGTGAGTGACTGCCATGAATAGCATGCTTACCATGAGGCTATTTGCTTATGTGATATAACTGCCTAAATGCCTGTGGGTGTAGGTTGCGTTACTTGGATTGGAATAAATCATCAACTGATTGTTTTAAGCCCACTAGATAGTGGCAAAACCATCTTTTCTAAGCCCACCTGAGGGTGGCAAAATCTGCATTTTAAGCCTACTTGCGAGTAGCAAACCATCTTTCAAAAAAAAAAACAAACATGAAATGTTTTGTTCCAATTCAGGCGATCCAGTCTATACTTGTATGCTGTGCGCATCACATAGTAACCTAGGCTAATAACCGGAATAAGAACATACAATGTTTTCAAAAATAGATATCATGATTAGTAGAGGCCGGTCTCTGACCGGACGAGCGGGGGTGCTCACGAAGTGACCTTCCCCAATCGTACCCAAGTTCCCGAGCCGAGGCAACTTTGGTGATGACGGACACGTGGCCTTAGGCAACGAGTCAGGGTTTCCTAAATTTCCCAAAATAAAATATTTAGGTGGTGACTCTGTATCTGGCAAAGCAGTCCATGTTTGGCACTTCTTTCAAAAATCTGTTTTCTCAAAACGATTTGCCAGATTTGGACTCTTTGGTTCAGATTTAGAACCGTGACAAATTTGAGAGTCCTGAGCTGTAGTGACCCCAAAATGAACAGAACGAGAGCTCACCCTCCCGGGAGCGTTCGGGGACGTCTACAGTTATCATAAGTGTGCCATATGGGATAGGCAACCCACCAATGACCATGCATGCATGCTTTCTCTTACCAATCCCTTGTCCAAGTTTTCCCTTTCATTTTAGTCTATATAAGAAACACAAAATCCTCCAGCACAAAACTTGCAAATTTCGGTTGGAACAAGAGAGAAAGAGAGGGAGAGAAAGCAAGAGGAAAATGAGAGAAGAGAGGAGAAGAAGGGCTCAACACTTGAGATTTTTTTTAAACTTCATTGAGGTAAGAATACTCAACATCTATCCTCTCTTAGATATATTTTTTTTTATACTAAATCTATATATCAGAAATATGCAAGAGTATGCATTGTTAATACACAATAACTCAATGCATGTTGATAGAATGATGATCTTATGATTATATGATTTCTATCCTTCTTGCAAGTATAGATTAGAGGGTCTAGTTACTGATTTCTCTTCTTATGTATTCAAATATTCTCTATTGTTTGAATTAATCTTGCATGCTTATGAATTTGTGTTTACTTTCCATAAATATTATTTTCAACTATTCCTTGTCACCACTAATGAAAATAAATATGAAGGATTAGAGTTTCACATGAGAATAGTAGCAAGAAATAATTTTTATGGTCTTACGTATGATTTATGGTGAATACAAAGTGTGTTTTTCACCAAATAATGAACTTCCAGCAAAAATAGATTTTTAATCCGTTTTGAATAATCCCAAACAAACTCATGAGAACACTTTCATAAAATCTGAAACTACTGGAGTTAGTTTAACATGTTGTCATGGTGCTAGAATATCGAAAAAAATTTATTTGACAACGTTTCGTGGCCAAAACATATTTTTAACTTCATTACTGTTTGGAGGCAGTGGCAATGCTGACTTTACCAGGTCACCGTTTATTCTATAGAATGAATTTCCAAGTGATTCAAATTGGAAAATTTAGATTTTTAAGTTACCTTTCAAATTCCGCTGGTTTCATAATATTTTATTAAGCATTGACAGAGAAACGCCAAATTTTCCAAAATGTGACAGAATCTGCCCAGTTTTTTTAGAAAAATTATTTGACCATCTTCCATTGGGTTTCAGTCTTCAAACTCTTCTAGAAATATGTTCTAAACTCAAATATTTAGTAAACCGTTCAAACCATACCTCTTTTTGACACCGTTTGAGGCCTCTTTTTATTTTTCAAACACAGATCACTTGTGCTGAAAGTTAATATAACTCACTGTCCCAGAAAAATCAGTTTTTTTCCAAAATTTATTTCTCCATTTTAAAATCGTTTTTAGCCTTGACATTCTTCTCGAAATATTTTCCTAATTCGATAAATTAGCACCAGTTAAGATATTGTAATGGTTAAACTTCGTTTGATTTGGGTTTCATATTTTTTTTCGTCAGACCATGCAGTGTTGAAAGAAGAAATGTGTAAATTTCTAAGAAACTTTGTGATGAGTCCTAAGATATTCTGTCATATCTATTTTGGTTGCCATACATGATTGCTTTGTGCTATATAAACATTATGACACTGTGGTTTTCAAACTAAACACCGTACATGCATGAAAATGTGAATTAGACGAAGTAAAAAAAGACCAAATTGAACTGATACATTAAAATTTAAAAGTGATGGGGTAAGCCCGGTTTAAAATCTTGCCTAAGTGAGTTGCGAACCCTAACATGGCATGGGAAGGTATTTCGGTTCTTATCAGTGTAGGCGATATAAGGTTGGTGGTGCGAGTGTCACAACATAGACCGATCCTTTGGGACAGACCGTGATGTCACGACTCGGGTACGTAACCCTGGTGCGTGGACATTATTGATAGTTACAGCAAGTAACATTTGAATATTTGACCAAGGGAGAGTCAGAATTGCCCGGGGCCATTGTTTAGCAGCTGAGTGGATATAGTGCTCCGCGGGGAGTTACTTAAACTTATCTGATAAACTAAATTGGCATTTTCCTTATGATGAAATACTGCTTCTGCTTACCATTGTTTTTATTATCTATTGTTATTATCTCAACTGATAGCATTCCTGTTATAATTATTAAATGTTGCTTGTTATTTTGTTACTAAGCAGTATTCATTAATTGTGAGTATTATTATTGGGGTGGGTATTTTCGGATTGTAGTATCTTATTGAGCTTGTCACTCATTGGCATTCCCGTTGCCTTGGCGTTTTATGCCAGGTACCGAAGAAACGAAAGGAAACACCAAGGTCTTGGAAGGCGATGTTCAACCTTGGTTAACTTGAAGTGTGCCCAAGTCCCATGAACCATTTGTTTGAGTTTTCTATTTTTTTCTAGTTTCTTTTTATATTTGTGTTTTTCTTTCATGAGTGTACTAAGACTAAGCTTTAAGTTTGATTGGAGTTGTAATTTGAAAACTTTTAAATTTCTAATTTGTAAATTAATGGATGATGGTGAACTTGGTGGCAACAATGATTAGAAGTTCTTAATTAAGAAAATTGATTTTAATTTTTAAACCTTATTATGATGTTCTCAAATTTTAAGGTGTCACATAAGCTAAGTATTTAAACTTAAACATGCTCGGTACGCAAATAATGCTCATGCACGTGCTCGGTTTCCACCCGAAAAGCCATTGTTTTGCTTCCAGAGAGTCTCTGTTGCACAATAGAACACCAACACCTTTGCCCATTTCTAGAACAACTCTGCTATGCCTAAAGAACACACTGCTGAATTTTGCATCAGTGGTCGGCTGGCCACGGGTGAAGGCTGTTGAGCACCAGTGATAGCCGGTCGGCCATCAAAGGTGTTTTGCCAGCCACCTGCCAGCCTTGGAAAGTGGCCTGCTGGCCACTGCTGCTTAGTTCAACTTGCTGCAACAGAGAACAAACAGAGCATGCACAGGGTATTTTCAAGGGTTTGTTTGCACAACTCACCCCTCATTTTCATGAACAAATCAAAAGAGTAGTGAACTTGGTCCACAAACCATCAACTCAAGCAATTTCATTGCATGATGGTTCATGAACCAAAGTGTACAATTTCAATAAATGCAACAAAATAAGACTCCAACCATCTTCCTTTCATGAATTGATTAAGGGAAGTGGTGACCTTGGACATTTGAATCATTTCATCACTAATGAGTATGAAATGACTTAAGCTTCCATGTGTTCAATTAATGTCTGATTGAACACAACCAATTATTATCTTGCACCATTTTAAGCCTCAATTTTAATTACCTTGCAATTCCTTAATCACTTAAGTCCAAAGGTGAGTTAAAGTCCTCTAATGGAAAGAGGGCTCAAAACACAAGTTGCTTTGGGCATGAAAGAGGAATAATACCATTGGTGATGAACCCCTAAAGGGATTAAACCATTAAGTATGACACCTCAATCTCAAACTTAGGCAAACAAGTGACTTAAAATTACTTTCAAAGCAAAATAAAAAGCCAAGAAATGAGGGAGGTTGCAGAGATGATTAGTGCTGAAATGAAGTATGAAAAGCATAAAACAGATGCTATCAACTCAAATAAGTGACGTCTAAGGCCTAAAACATCAAGCTTATGAAGACTATTACACTAGAAGCATGCTATACAAAGTTCAAATACAACTATCAACCAAAAACAATCCTAAAACATGTCTAATACAGTCCTAAAACATGCTGGAATTGAGCTAAAAATGGCTAGATTGACATGCTAAAACATGGCACAAACCAGGCTAGTAAGTAAGACACAGGGAGGGAAGACTAACCCCTCGAAATTTGGATTTTAAAACATGATTTTGGCCACTAAAATAACTCTGAAAATCAATGTTTGAAAGCTCAAAAAAAGTTAGTTTAAAAATGGGAAACACAAGGGAAAAGGCTTTGAAAACAAGGCACAAAGAAGGGTGGAACACCCCTCAACCTTTAATGGCCTTAAAACCCAAATTTTAGCCTAAAAATATCGAGTTTTTATAGCCCAAAAACAATTGGAAAATAGCAAATAAAACAAAGCAATAAGCAAAGCCTTATACCTCTTGAAGAGAAGACCAATTCTAGATAACAAATCAAGCTCAAAAGTATCTCTGCTCAAAGATGAGAAGGTTTGGTTAATAATGTATAGGCAAAGGTTAAGGATTTGTAAGTAAAAGTGTAGGAATTTTTTTAGAGAGAGAGAATTGTGGAGAGAGAGAAAAAAATTTTGAAAATTTTTCTAACCTTAAAACATTAGAGAGAGGCCTCCTATATATAGAAAACATGAATTCCCCTCAAGAACATCCAACCCTACACGTGGGGGCAGATGTAAGCATCTGTGCAAACAACTGGCACAGTTGTCACAAAATATATGCAAAAGAGACTGGTAGCCGGCCGGTCATCACTAGTGGCCGGTAACCAAAAAGTGATAGCCGGCAGCCAGAAGCTGCAGGCTTGAAAAGCACAGGGTGTAGTCCAAGAACAAAGGCAACAGGGGTGCAGGGTTTGAAAGTCTCAAAGTCGTAGCATTCCGCTGAGGACTTCGAGACTTGATAAGCATATAGACTTATCATTGGGTGTACATGCGAGGATGTCCAAGTCGTAAGGTGTAAAAAATGGGGTGTCTACATAAGTGCTTAAGTGATATACATGTTTTGAATGCCTGTGGATGAAGGCTAATTGCTTAAGTTAGGATGTCTTGATGTATGTACATATTGAAGTGTTCTAATTTTTGCAAATTTAGTCTATACTTATGTGCAACACATAGTAAATTAGCCTAATAATCGAAACTTAAGCATATAATATAAATAAAAATTATATCATGATTAGTAGAGGCCGATCTTTTGATTGGGCGAACGAGGGTGCTCAATTCATGATCTTCCCATCTCGTACCTTTGTTCCCGAGCCAAGACACTCTTAGTGATGATGGATAAGTGGCCTTTGGCACGAGTCTTGGATTTCCTAAATTTCTCAAAAATATTTAGATAGCGACTCTAAAATCTGGCAAAGCAGTTCATTTTTGGCATTTTTATTCAAAATTGATTTTCCAAAAGATTTGCCGGATATGAACTCATTTGTGTTTATCTATTTCACATTGCACTTGTGGAATCAGATTCAAAACCATGGGAGTCCAAACTGTAGGGCTGATCGTATCTGAAAGGAGCACGAAAAGTCAAGCTACACCAAGTTTTCACACCCTAGATTTACACAGCCTGGCTCATGTCAATAAACCACCCAACGATGAACAATAGATAACAATTCTTATGCAATACATGTGTTCACCCGATTTCATACATTCCTAGATATAACATCTACGTCGAATCGATGTTTTGTAACTAAAAACATACACAGATGTTATAAATTAAATTGAACGCTCTGAGGCTTACGTCAAACACAAAGGTCTAACCCTTACAGGAATGGCAGACAACCAAACAAATAACATATATGGCCCATGGTCTACAAGTAATGGAACCACCCTACATGATTCCAAACACAACTTAACGTCTCTGTCCACATCCACACATGCATACCTGAAAAATAGTTTCAGTCACGTAGGGTGAGCATAAAGCCCAGTAGAGAATATTTCAAAAACTAAACATGCTCCACCAGCATAAATGATTATGATGCAATACATATATACAATATTCCCAAATGTATTTTCAAATCCATTTGATTTCTCGACAAAACCTTTTCTTTCCAATTATCAAAGCCTTACGTTTAATCAAAACGTTTTTCGAGTTCAAAACATCTGTTTGATATAAAATCCCTTTCCAAAAACCAATCCAAGTGTCTCAATATCAAAAATACATTGCTAAATCAAATGCAAATACATCGCTAAATAATAGCAAACACATTGCTAAAATTGTTTTCCAAAACATCTTTTCAAGCCAAAACGATAGTAAATAAAATAGGTAAATCTCTAGGGCTAGTGTTCATGCGAGTAACTATACAAGTCACAAGGTCATTTTTACCATGCTAACCGGAAGGCTTGACACCTACCGTGCGGGTTCAGGTCTATCACCATGGACACATGGGCCAACTTAATTCTATTTTAACACCACCTCATGGCTTTATCACTTTATTTACCTTTTTCCAATAGCACAACACGTGTGGTTCAAAATATGATTTTTTCAAAACAATGCAAATGTTCCAAAACAAAATACGAGAATTTCCAAAACCTCTCTCCAAACATATAGTTTCAAATTTCAAAAATCCATTACATGCTCCATGATATCAATGATTTCAAATTGCCAAATCCACATGCAATTTTTAACACACGACAATGCTATCCCCCACCGATAGCCAAAACAGTTATCTCTAATGCAATAATTAAGAAATAACAATAGAGATATATTTTTCCAAAAGAGTAACAACACTCATTTTCAAAGTCCTACAACCATTTCCTTTGCATCTCTTTCCAACCAAACCATTTACCAAAAATCAATCCAACTCCCAAAATAATATCCTGTAGAGTGTTTTTACAAATTAGGGTTTTTCCACTTTTAGAAATCCATATGCAATTTATATACGGAAAATAACCATGGTAGCATAACTATAGCCCAAAACCCTCCAAATTTCACAAAACCCTCAAGCCCAAAATAACATTTCAAAATCAAGCAATGACTACCAAATATAAATAACAAAATACGCCACAAATATGCTACCGAACTCATATTGAGTTAAGGAAATAGACCCTATCTCAACTCCGGAAGAGGAGAAAGCCAAAAAGGCCCAAAGGCCAACACTGATGAAAACACGAAGCTCTTGGATCGAAAGAAAGCTTTTGATGAGATCTACAACCTTTCTCAAAGGACCAAGGTGAAAATGTCTCTAACTGAGTAGATCTAGAGATTTATGTGAGAAAAGTTGAGTTTAGAGAGAAAGGGAGAGATTCACGGCTCAAAGAAGGACAAGAGCGAGAGAGAGAAAAGAAAATGAATGAGGAAAGTATGTTTGAGGTCTATTTATAGTGGTAGGGCTAAATTCAATGAAAAGAATAAATAAAACCCCCCAAAAATAGGGCCCAAACCGAACCCAAAATTCTGGAAATAAGTCGCACAGGTCGACCCCTAAGGTAGTGGTGTTAACCCTCAAGAAGAAATGCTGAAATACTTATGTTTACAGCAGGCAAAGATCGATCCTAGGAACCTGTGATGTCGACCTTAAAAAACAGTAACAACACCTAGAACACACCAGCAGGCAATGGTCGACCCCAGAACCCATGGTGTCAACCCCAAAAAGACAGTAGAGACACCAAGAGTAAGACAACAAGGTGGTGTTGACCCCAAGAACTCATGGTGTCGACCCCAAAAGCAAAACCAAACATGAAAGGGAAGAAGAACGGCTGCTACGGATGTGGTTTTTCGGATTCAAAAGCAATAAATGGGTCAGGTCTAAATCAGGATCGCTATATTTAATCTCATAAAGTAGAAGATTAGTAGAGGTCAATCACTTGATTGGGTGAAAAGGGGTGCATTAGTTAATGACATCCCCCGTTTGTACTTAAGTTTCCAAGCCTAGATTGTTTGGTTATGATGGATCAATGCCTTTATTTAGTTTTCATTGTTAAAGGTTTCATAGTTTCCCATAAAAATTAAGTAGCGACTCTATCGATATGGGATAATGAGTTGGTACAACATACTGTGGAAACGATTCTTATATATCCCAAAAAAGGCACAACATCCACAGCACCAAATAATACTCTGCAATATAAATAAAAAATGACAAATACATAAATACACCAGCCAATGCTCTACCATTCCAAAGAATATTGAAAATTATAAATACCAAAGAAAATGCACCAGCCAATGCTACTACTTCAATCACATATAGAGCAAATCATAAAAATCCACAACAATGAATTATGGGTTTAAATTTTATGTATTGTGTTGCCCACTTTTCTATTGTCAACTAGTATATACATTGTGATAAAAAAACTTAAAAAAATAAATAAAATTAAATAATAAAAAAAGTCAATTATAAAAAAATATAAATTATACTACTTATAAATAATATTTTAGCAAAGTTAAATAGAGAAATTTAATTACTAATTTTGTGTTTTAAAAAGTGAAAAAAGAGAGTAAAGAATTACAATAAAAATTTATAAAAATTCTCACCACATTATAGCTAGATAAATGAATTATAATATCTTGTCTTATCTATATAATTACAAATACATTTTCAATAAACCATTTGTTTTATACATCATAAAAAATCATCCCATACTGTTGCTGGATATAGATATATAATAATATAAAATGCTCTACATAACATGTAGATGTAAATAACATGCAAATGTAGATAAGAATACCCAACAAATATATCCAAAACACAAATATATAAACTTTAGCTCTTAAAGAGCATCTCAAACACTCCACTTCTTTGATCATATTCAAGAAAATTCTCACAAAATCAAGGTTGAAAAACGTAACGATTAGAGATAAATTTCTTTCAGGAAAAAAATATATTAAAACAAAATTTTAAAATAAGTTTCAATTTTGTCGAAAGTTGCATTCTTTGCCAAAAAAAAAAAAGAAAAAAAAGAAAAAAAAAAGAGCCATGTGATGAGAATAGAATGAAGAAGGGAAAAAAAAATCATCAATTGTGCAATTCAAAGAAATTCAAGAATATGCATCTTGGAAATTGTTTTCAAAGAGGATATAGAACTTCTCAAGACAAGAATCAATGCAATTTTGGATGGGTCAAAGCATCATCAACACTTCATCAGAGGTCATCAAAAGTGCTGGACATGTTCTAAAAATTTTGAAGAAAAAATTTCAAATTATGAGGGGTTGTTGGAAATAATTAGAAATTTTCTAATTAATGTAGCAGGAGTCAACAGTGTCTTTTACACTCCGTTTGGGTCATGAGAGGAGATGAGAAAATAGATGATTATGATTTCTTAACATTATGTTTGGATGAATAAAAAAGAACAAAATATGATTTCTCACTTATCTTGTTTAGATAGAATAAAATAAGAGAAAAGAAAAGAAAGTATTGTATTTCATTTTATCAAAATAACCTTCCATATTAATAAGTCTTTTTTTTTAATAAGGTCAATTTTCGTATTTTAGAAAAAATTTATTAAACCCAATTTCTTTCCCACCAAATCTCACTACTTTTGGTGAGAAACAAAATATAGGTTTGGTGAGAATTATTTTCTCACAATCTATCATTATTTCTCATTATTTCTTACATAAACATCCAAGCAAGTAAAAATCACTAAAAAAAATTAAGGTTTTAGAGGCTAAAATTTAAGAATAAAATTATTTTTTAAGGACCAAATATTTTTATTATGAAAAGTGTTGTTATTATATTTTTAGTAACGAAAATTGAACATTAGTTATGAATTATTATCCTTTTGGGATCAAATTTTGTCTAAAAAAATAAACTATTTTGAGACCAAATAATTTTGTCTCTAAAAGTCTATTTATTAGTGATATTTTCAAAATTTTGTCACTAAAAGCTTTGTTTTTGACTTTTTGAGACAATCTTTTAGCGACTATCCTCGTAACGATAGAAATTGGTCCCTAAATGTCTTTTGCAAACAAATTTTCACTTTTAGAGACTAAAAAATTTAATTTCTAAAACCCTTATATGTTGTAGTGAATGTTTCCTATTCTCACAAGTTATTTTCTTTTATTACCAAAGTCCTCTATGCAAACAGAGTGTTAGTGTTAAGAGAGTTGTCCTTATTTCTAAGTTTCTAGAGAGTTAATTACTATTTTTCTAGAATAGTCGTTGTGCACAAATTGAGTGGATTGGGTAGGTGTTATTCAAGCCTTTAGAAGGCCCAAAAAAAAAAAAAAAAAAGATAAAAAAAGAAGAAAAAAAGAAGCCCACATCCAAAATATATGTTATGTATTAAAAAATATTTGAATGAATTTTTTGGTGGATTATAAAATTGTTCCAGGATTAGCCAAAAATCCAAGAGAGAATCTCAATAATTAACCTTAATGTTAACAATCCTCAACCTATTTGACTGATATGAAATAAAAATAGGTGTTAACATGAAACTCTTTTTTTTTTCCTTACCCCCATTTGAGAGAGAAAGAGAGAGTTTTGTTGGTGATGGTAGGAAAAAAATGGAGGGGATAATTGGGGAAAACCAGAGAGCTTTGTTGGTGATAGTGGAGATGATGGGATGAAAAAAAGAAAAAAGAAATAAAATTGAGAGTTGTTGGTTTTAACACTTAGGTTAGAACTCCATTGATGATTAAAAAGGATCTCAATAGTTAATCTTATTGTTACCATAAATTAACCCATTTAATATTAACAATTCTCAATTCATTTGACTAACATAAAATAAAAATGAGTGTTAACGTGAAATTTGGCTTAACCCCCATTTGATAGAGGAAGTTTTGTTTGTGCTGTTGGGGAAAAAATTGGAGGGGCACAGAGCTTTGTTGGTGATGGCAGGGACAACGGGATAAAAAATAAAAATAAAAAAACCAACCAATGAGTTGTGGGCTGAAAAAAAAAATAAATAAATAAATTGGTGAGGAGATAAGAGAGTCTTACTTGGTGGAGAAGTTATTGGTTGGTCTTGAGATATCATCACATGGTGCCTTAATGGTGTTATGATTGGTGGAGGGAGTGAGTACTGATGAATTTGTATTGGGTGATTGGAAAATATGAGGAGATATGATAAATTGTGATTGATGTGGGGCAGTGGCGGAGCCATAAGTTTAATATAGGGGACACCTATTAATTGTAGTCTCAAAATTGCAAAGCAACAAAAAGAGACAAAGAAAATACGGAGACACTTAACAAGTATTGTGAATCAATAAAAAAAATAAAGAACTTCATATACCTTTTTTTAAGGTTTTAGAGGTCCTACCACCTGTTGATACTCCAATGAAATCGTAGGTGTGTTTGTTGATTATTGCTTGGCTTAGTTTTGGTTTCTCCTTATATGTTAATCTACATGTTAAATTTTGTGTAGAAGCTAGGTTCGTTTTTTCCCCTCGTCGAAGGGTGTGTTGCCACTGGGTGTGTAATGAGTCTCATTGTAATATCTGTTTTTCGGTATATAACTTATGACTTACCTATCAAAAAAAAAAAAAAAAAAAACCATTTGCTATTAAAAGTCTTGTCTAGCATTTTTTTTTAGATTGCCTAGCAAATTTTTAGGTTGTTTCTGTGGTTGGAGTTGTGTGTGTGTCAATGTTTGGTTGGGATTGAGACTAAAAATAAAATAAAAATAAATAAATAAATAAAACAAAAACAAAAACAAAACATGGGTAAGGTGACACTTCAACAAATTACACTTTTCGCATCTAAATTTTTAGTCGCCAAAAGATAAATTTAGTTGCCAAAAGTTTTTAGTGACTAAAATTTTTGGTCACTAGGTTAGTCGTTGGGAGAACTGTTGGGAAAGGTAATTGGCTCCTAAAAAAGTTTAATAAGGAAAGTATTGAGGTTGTGTGTTTGGTAGGGATTGGGAGTAAAAAAAAAAAATTTGAAAAGTAAAGACGTGGGACTGTGATTGTGTCAATGGGAGGCTGTAGACACCCCATTTTTGACCGTCCTCAAGACTTGGACGTCACCGTTCGAACACCCGGTGATCATCCATGTTTGTGTTCGTTTGGAGTTCCCGGAGGTCTCGGCTACGCGCCTTGCCTCAAGATCTCCGAACTCGACTGTTTAGTGTCTGGTTTTGCACCAAACACTTGTGTTTTGCCTTGGAGGGGCAGGGAATGCCTTGTGAGGCATCCCCACGCATCACCGGCCATGGCCAGAGGCCACCGGCTGGTGTTTTGTTGCCATCGGTAATGTATATTGCCGGTCGGCATTCTTTTTTGCCGGTCGGCAGTCCATTTTGTCAAAATGGCAATTTTGAGCAGCCGACTATTGTTCATCTACTTTTTGTAGATATTTTGTGCCAGCTGTGATAGCTGGCACCCACTCTGCTTCCCTCCATACACGTGTATGGAGGGATTTCCCTTTAAGAAGCTTGTTTGGAAAGCTTTGCAAAGGAGGACTTCTATAAGAGGAGGGCTCTTCTCCTTGTTCTAGGGTTAGACATTTTAGAGAGAAAAGTGGTGTGAGAGCTCTGGTTTTAGGTTTAGGGTTCCATACATATTCTATCTCTATACCTCTCTCTCATTTTACCTTTGTGTGTGTCTAGGTGCATTTGTGTCTTACTATTGCACACAAACACATAGTGTTACACCTTCTCTTGGCTACTGAGGTTCCCAGAGGTTGTTCCTGAAGTTCTTGGGTGGTTTTGAGCTTGAAAAACCAGCTGGTCCACCATTTTTGAAGAAAGTCTTCAAGGGTAACAATCTTGCCCTTTTATTCCCCATTTTTGCATTGTATTTTTGCCTATCTTAGAACTGTTTTTGTGCTTAGTGTATAACATAAAAAGTTCTGTTTTTAGGCCCTCTAAATAGTTTGTTTAGAGTGTTTTGTGGTTTGGAGGAGTTTGACCCCTCTTAGGCCTTGAAAGGCCCCATTTTGTGCTATTTTGAGTGAGCTCCGGGACCTTGGTGTTTGGGCCTCCTCACCACTGAAATCTTGAGGGATTTCAGAGGTGAGGATGGTGCCTTGAGGTCCTAGGGAGGAGAGGGCCACCCCCTCTCCTTGTTGTCCTTGAAAAGGACCGTTTTTGGCCTCTTGAGGGAGCACCTAGCTAAGCATCATGTTGACCATGCCTTAGTTGTTTTTTGTGCTTATTATGTCATAATATGCCTCTGTTTTTTGTTGGTTTTGGTACACCATGCATGCTTAGCATACCTACCTTGTAATGCCATGTTTAGGCTTTAACATGCCTTAGGTTGTAAACCATCGTTCAAGCATGTTTTAGGTCTAGTTTTATGAAGCTTGTGTGCTTATTTTGCCATGCTAAAGGTCTGTCCATAGTTGTTTGGGTCGGCTTTGCCATGCATTATATGCCCCCTTTGCATTTTGGCTTGTTGGCCTTAAGCGTGTGAGTATGTAGCATGCACTACTTGTTTTATTCTAATGATTTGGCATCATTTATAGCATAATTTCAGTCCCTTTGACATGCTTGTATGCTTGCTTTGGACACCTCTTTGAAGCTTTGGAAGCTTGTCTTGCATGCTCTATGTTTTGGTCATTGTGCATGCTTTTGATTTTGAGCCATTTAGATGCCATCTAGGTGTCCCTTGGGTGTTGTTTAGGTTTGCACTAGACCTATTTTAAGTCCTCTTAGCCTTGTAAGGCTTGGTTGATTTAGTCTTGGTTTAAGCCTCTTGGCTTGCCTTGGGTTTTTGGCCTTGTTTGCATGCCTTGTTTGTCTTGTTTAATTGGCTTAACACCCTTTGTAACATGATTTTCAATGCTTACCTTGCATGCCATTAGTCCATGTTATGCCTATTTCAAGTGTGCTTGAGAGTTGCCTTTTTATGCTTAAGTGTTGGTCCTTGTGTGCATACATGTTTGCATGTCATTTAGCCCTCATTTCATAGCACTATGGCCACTGTTTTGGGCCTATTTAGAGCTGCCCAAATCATGTTTAAGTCCATCTCTTTGTTTGTTGCATGTACTCCTTGTATGTTGTAGCATATTGGTGAGTTGTAGCACAATTGAACTTGCATGATTGAATGAAGTCACATGTTTGTTTACATGCTTAAACACCCTCATTGTGCCTTGCATACTTGTTGGTTGTACTACCTCATGCCTTGCATGCTTGTTTGCTTGTTTACATAGTTTGTGTACCTAGTGTACATCACTTGCTTGCATGCTCATGTTGCACGCTAGCTCGCATGATTAGGATTGCATTGCATTGGCATGCATGCCCTACCTCTTGACCAAGCCATGATGGAGGTCGAGTCCCTTTGGTTTGTTGTTTTGCATTGCACTTGACATCAAAATGTGCACACTTGGTCTCTTGGGCCATCACGCATGGAAATGCGCGATTGATGGTCCGAGAACCAAGGAGCATGTTCCTTTGAGTCATTACCATGATAAGGGACATGATTGGTGCATACATTGCTTGAATTGTATCGCCATGCTCTGCCTTGGCCTCTGTTGCTGTCAATTGCAGGTTCTGCAGGAACCCTCTGTCGACCGGCAGTTCCAAGTGCCGACCGGCAATCCTCCCTCGGCCGATGGCTTCACCAATGGCCGGTGACCACATGCCACTGCCGGTGGCAATCCTATTCAGCCGGTGGTGTCCCTCAATGTCCAAGGAAGCAGTCCTGAGACTTTGGAAGTCTCCAGAGGAGTGTATCATGGAAAACAGAGGCAGCCTATGCATGGCGGTGCACTTCCGAGCAGGACCGAGCACGCATTGCATTAGGCTCTCTTCTCGAGGCGGTTTACTGTTTTTCCTAGCTTAGTTAGTTTGTTAACTAATTAGGCAATTTGTAATAATTAATTAGCTCGCGAGTTAGTTAATGTGTAATATTTATTTGGTCCCTCCGAGCGAGGGCGAATCTGTAATAAGTGTGAGTGTGTGTGTGCATGTCTTCCAATCCCCACTTCTTTCTTCCCTTTTACTTACTTGCTTTGATGGTTAGTAATAGGACATGTTTAAATTAGCATACCTCATGCTATGCATGCGTGCATCCATACATTTGTCTTGCATGCAACGGGCTCGGTACATCATGCTAACTGCATTTGTACTTCAATTCCAAATTGAATACGTGCATCAATTAGTTGCACTTCACATGCCATACTTAGGTTAGCCGAGCCTATTCCAAATTGCATCCTGTATGTGTTACATTAGGCAATTTGACATGAAGTAGGACCATGCATGTTGGCTAACTAGTTTACTGTTTTGGCACGGAGTACGATGTAAGTATTTTTATGCTTTAGCATATCGCATGCGTGTGAATGCTATCATGACAGCATGTTTACCATGAGGCTAGCTGCTTATGTGATATAACTGCTTGAATGCCTGTGGATGGAGGTTGAATTGCCTAAACTGGAAAAATGCATTAAAACTGTGAGTTTTAAGCCCACTAGATAGTGGCAAAACCATCTTTTCTAAAAGCCCACTCAAAGGTGGCAAAACCTGCATTTTAGCCTACTTGCGAGTAGCAAACCATCTTCAAAACAAGCATGAAATGTTTTGCTCCAATTTAGGCGATTTGGTCTATACTTGTTTGCTGTGCGCACAACATAGTAATTCTAGGCTAATAACCGGAATAAGAGCACATAACGTTTTCAAAACAGAATATCACGGTTAGTAGAGGCCGGTCTTCGGACCGGGCGAAAGGGGTTGCTCATAGCTGACCTTCCCCGATCGTACCCAAGTTCCTGAGCCGAGGCAACTTTGGTGATGACGGACACGTGGCCTTTGGCACCGAGTCAGGGTTTCCTAAATTCCCCCAAAATAAAATATTTAGGTGGCGACTCTGTATCTGGTAAAGCAGTCCATGTTTGGCACTTCTTTCAAAAATCTGTTTTTTCTCGAAACGATTTGCCAGATTTGGACTCTTTGGTTCATATTAAGAACCGTGACACAAATCGAGTCCGAACTGTAGCGAGGTCCCCACGCGGGCGCATCTACAGTTTCTGGCGACTCCGCTGGGGATTTTAGAGAGCTTGACTCGAACTCGTGATATCCTGTTTTGATCACATTTATGTGTCTCTTTGCATTGCATGTGCATTGGTGTGCCTAGGACACCGTGTTTGCCATCTGCCATTCCTGAACGGTTTTCCGGAGGCTTGTCTTGTCAAGGCATGACCATAAGGCTGACCGGTTATGGGCTCTGACAGCATGGGAACACAAACCCCGGTTTTACCGGGGCACCCTTTCCGACCATTCGACCTAGTGCATATTCGGATCCATAGTGACCATTTCAAGCTAGGACAGGTTGCTTACCCGATGTTAGGTTGTTTGAAAACCGCTGCGTGCGTAGTAAAACCCTAGCTCCTGACAAAATAGGACAGGGAAACCCTACCCCAACATAGGGGTGTTTTGGCTCTCTTTACTTGCTATGTGCTTTTAGAGTGTATCTCTACAGGAACGTACATACCAGTTTGCAAGTTTGAGTATCGGGCCCAAGGGCACCAGTATCAGTGCTGTTGAGAATCAGTTATCTGCGGGTATCAGGTTCAGCTTTGGGGACAGTAATTCTGGGGAACAGTTATCAGCAGTAGAGTGCAGTTATTCGGCTACACCTGTGGATGGTCTGTTTGGGCTGAAATGCTGTTTGTTTTTCCTTTCAGTTCAGAGGGTCGGAGAGTTGATACAGAGTGGATAGTATTCCCCCTTGCTGAGGCAAGACAGATATCTGACCCGTCAGTCACCGTTCAGTACAACGGACTTATGATGACGCAGAATTCAGAAGAGATCGTGGTTATGACAGCTGCATTAGATCAAGGGATCACCCTGCAAAGTGAGGCCAACATCCACCCAGGTCGCCTGTTGCGTACCCAGTTTGGGCCTCCCAGCTGTATCAGGCTCGTGAGCCTACTACATTTGAACTAATGGGGATGATAGGTGATCTCCAGAGGTCTGTGGCGGATCTCGCCTACGGAATGTCAGCTTCACCTCTAGCCGCACCATATGCCGGGAGTTTTGTACCCCAGGAGCCCCCGTTGTTGGGGAGAATTGTGATTGAACTTAGCCAGCCGGAGATGGCCGCCAACTTTGGTAATGACATATCAGCATCAACCCAAACCCTCGATCAGGCTGAGGCCAGAGGAAAAGACAAAGCGAAGGCGGATGCCGATCCCATTGAACAACTGCTGCGGGCAGTCGGGGCTTTGAAAGCCGGGGGGATGAACAAGCAACAGATATCCGCAGTTGTGGCAAAAACTGTGAAGGATGTTTTCCCCACTCCACCTGAGGGGAGTTCAAGCCAGTCAGAAAATCGGGATAGGCCCCGTCATGCCAGAACCGTTCCTCCTATTCCCAACCCTGCACCAGGAAACGATCAGAAAGCCAAGGTGGCGCCTGCCGACCCTTTCACTTATGCGTCCAGTAAGAACGCTCAGACTTCAAAATACCTGCCCTGAGGGCGCAAGGTCTTTCATGCTCTGTACATGCCTCTGTCTAAGGCACTTCAGATCCTTGCCGAGAGGGGACACCTTAAACCCTTGTAGCCTCGGCCTCTCCCGAAGAACCTCCCTGCCACGCATGATGCTGCTCAGTACTGCGCGTACCACCAGCAGACAGGCCATGCAACCGACAATTGTTTCCGCCTCCGTCATGAGGTGCAGGATTTGATTGACAACGAGGTTATCCTCCCGCCCACCTCAGCCAAGTCCGTTACCACCCAGTTATTGGATTTTGAGGACACAGATACTGCAAGTATGTAATCAGAAAGTGAACCACCTGCGGGCGGCATTCGGTATATTTTTGGATGTGGCGTCTGGCACGCAATTTTGAGCATCGGTGAACCCATGTTTTGTAAATTCTGGCTTGGGTATCGAGTCAGTCTTTTGTTTTGAGTCTGTCTCTTTGTCTGGAGTCAATCTTTTTGCTTAAGGGTCTGTCTTGTTGTATCGAGTCAGTCCCCTTTTGTATAGAATACCGGGTGATTCCGGGGTTGTTGCCTCGAACACCGTTTTGTCTTGTAATTACCCGTTTTTGTTTTTGAGTTTGTTTCTGCCGAGGGGCCAGTTATACCAACGAATCTGAATGAAACAGCGGTGGCTATCTCATTTTCATGCTTGCTTCTAGTGTAAGTTAGTTGTGCCAGAGGATTTGAGTGGACTGACAGTACGTCTCGCCTACTCTCCTGCGCGCCAAATTCATTGCATTAACTTGAGTTTTTCAAAAACCTTTTGAACACTGCGGTGATAAAAACAAAGAGGAAGGAATTCCTCGGGTTTTGCAAAATTTTGATCATTTTGAGAGAAAGAGAAGCATGCTAAGCCCTTAATGAATGAGATCATGCTTGTCAGCGTGAGTACTGGGAAGGACCCTGGCTTGATCCAGATTGGTTCCACACTATCTTCGGCGCGAGCGATTTGTCGCTTTCTTAAAAACTTTCAAAAACGAATGTTTTGCGCGGCCCTGTGAAGACTTGTGTGGAATCGCTCTTGAGATTGTGCAGCCTAGGATCGCTCTCAGCCTCGAGATTCAACCCGTCCGTTTTGAACCTTGAACCCGTTCAGAAAGTTCAACGGTCAACCGCCATGTGAGGCCCGTATGGCCAGATCAGAAGCAGCCCTCGAGCAAGAGGCACCAAAGCCGAATCAGAAGGATTAGATCTCGCTGGAAGAAGCTCGTGGAGCGACCGGGATGAATTCTTCTGCAAATCATTGCAACAGCCGTTCTCCTAAGACACAGAGAGGCTTCAACTTCAGAAACCATTTGACATGGACTTGTTACACTTTTACCCTTTGAGAGGCTCGCTGGGCCGAAAACCCAGAAGGGCGACCCAGGCAAAAGTTAGAGCAAGAGAAAAATACAAAAATACAAAAAATACAAAAAAAAAAAAGAAAAGAAAAGAAAAGAAAAAATGCGAAAAAGAAAAGAAGAAGAAATAAAAAAAATGAAAATAAAAAGAAGCTCGCAAGGTCGAAAACCCGCGTCGGGCACCTTGGTAAAAATTAGAGCCTGAAAAGTAAAGGTTAAAATACCCGAGTGTACCTTAACCGGAACTACGTAAGGCTTGATTCCCATGTTTGGGATACGTAGGCAACTTCATCCTGAAGTCCAGCCCCCAACGCTTTCATAGCGTCTCGGTCCATGTAATGGTTTCGACTTCATCCCAAAGTCTAGTCGCCAATGCCTTCCAAGGTGATTGTGTCCATATATCTGTTATAACCGTCTTCGTCATCTCTGTGTCCAAGAGTTCGACCATCATCAACGAGGACTGTTTGCGAACTGTTGCGGCACTATCCAAACAAGGGGCAACTTTCCGTTGCCACGAGTCGTCGCAAGACGCCATTCAAACCAGGGGCAACTTTCCGTTGCCGTGCGGCGTTCTTCAAGCCAGGGGCAATTTTCCATTGCCTCCGATTCGAGGTTGCGTATCTCAAAGAGTAAGTCCCATGCTCGTTGAGCATCAGCCGTTTGCAAAAATAGTTTTTGAAAATTTTTACTGAGGTTGACATATTTTCTCGAAAACTATTTCGTTTTTCAAAACTGGGCCATTTTCTTGGACCCAAAAAGGAAAATTTTCAGTGCTTGCAGCCTGACTTGTGTGGCTTTCAAATCAAAAATCGAACAAGTACGTTAATCCGACTCTCATCTTGATCGAAACTGTTTTAGTTGAAAACCAAAAAATGGTCAAAATGATGAACCAGGGGCACAGTTGAGTCAGGCATTCTGTCTTTCCCCCGTCGTCAACGTACTTGCCAGGAGGGCACTCTACCCACCAGAAGAAATAGCTGTGAGCTAATGGCATCGGGCGTGAACCCGCAACTTCCTATTCATTCATTAATCACCTTGGGGAGGGACGAAAAATGAGAGAATAAAGAATGGAGAGGTGTAAGTTGAGAGAAAAAGCGAGCCAAAGGGTTTTGAGAGAAAAACCGAGCTTGAGTGCCAGAGTGATGTGAGAATCACAAATGAGAAAAGGGTGGGAAACAATACCCAGAGAAACTGGCTCCTCATGATTTGAGGTCCCCCGTCTTCGTTGACGCGTCTGTATGTCGTGTCTTTTGTTTTGTTTACCTCAACCTTTGTTTTAGGTCTCTTCCGAGCGTGTCTCGTTATGTTTAGGTCGTGTACCCCTTTTGTTTGAGTCCTCCCCGTTGTATCCAGTGGTAGGCTTGATACCCCGGTTAAGAAAACCCCTTTTCCGAAAGTTAATCGTTTATGCTCAGAGTGCTGTGCCATTCTCTACATCTGTGCGAAGCAAAAGAACAAAAAATTGGGGCATCTGAGCATGTTTCAACCCTAGCCGATTTCACCTTTGAAGCCCGTCTTGATAGATGAGGCTGTTTTGTTTAAAGTTTGCCGTGTGCAGAATAAACCAAGTGTTGGGTTATGGGCTGTATGCGGATTAATCCTCAGCAGAGTATGGGTCGTGTGTTCAGGTTAAGCAGTGGTTTGTGCGGGTTGCTTTGCTGTTACTTGGTTTGGTTATCTTGTTATTACAATGCAAGTGTTCAACATTCAGACCACAGATCAATTCCATTTACATTGAGGTGTAACATGATAAGATGCGATGCAATACATGAGATTTGTAAATGTAACACTTTTTAAGACAAAAAGTTTGTTCATTTCATAATCTTTTCAAGTACAAAGTTTTGAGGAAAACAAAAATCTGCCTGCGGCAGTACAAGGTAATCTAACTACTAGCAAAAAAGAAAAGAAAACAAAAGAAAAAGTACAAAAAGGAGAAAAGCAGCAATCTGGGTCATCCTCAGTAGTCTCGAGCCCGGGGGTCTGCCCTCGCCCTCTTCCTGGACGAAGGTCCAGGAGCATCATCAGCATCGCCGTCTGAGCCTGAGTCTGAGTCATCTCCAGCCTCCTCAGATGACCCGGCCTCTGCCTCTGCCTCGGACTCATCATCGTCATCGTCATCATCATCAGGTGTCGGTGCCCGAGAACTACTCCCGGTATGAGTACGCCCTCCCCTGGTACGGGGACGTGCAGTGTCTCCCCGCCCTCCCCGAGAAGGAATAGAAGACCCAGCTGGAGCACCGCCCACCGGAGGGATCTGAAAAGGAGGCTGAAAATCACAAAAAGCAAATGCATCAGTATACTGTGGACAGTTTATCAGTGCAGAATGCAGTGTATGAGTACAGCGTCAGGATGCCGTGAGCAGTTTATCAGTGCAGAATGCAGTGTATGAGTACAGCGTCAGGATACTGTGGACAGTTTATCAGTGCAGAATGCAGTGTATGAGTACATCGTCAGGATGCCGTGAGCAGTTTATCAGTACAGAATGCAGTGTATGAGTACAACGTCACGATACTGTGGACAATTTATCAGTGCAGAATGCAGTGTATGAGTACAGCGTCAGGATGCCGTGAGCAGTTTATCAGTGCAGAATGCAGTGTATGAGTACGGTGCGTGGATGCCGAGAGCAGTGTATCAGTGCAGAATACAGTATACAGTGTGTGAATGCCATGGGCAGTGTATCAGAGCAGAGTACAGTGCAGAATGCAGTGTATGCAGTGTATTAGATGCTGTGAGATCAGTGTGCCAGGTGTTGTGCCATGCATCAGATTACGTGAAGCGGTGTATGAATGGTTTGAGGCCATTGTCAGAAGAACATACCGGAATGCTGTAAAGGGCCAGGAGGTCAAAGGTCCGCTGCAGCATCCCCATCATGGAGGCGTTCAACTCCACGGACTGCCGGGTGTACCCGGAGGACGCCTGCAAGAGAGTAAGATACATCAGTATTCCACGGAATATCAAATAAACTGAAATGAAATGCTAAATGCAAGATGCAGAATGAAGTAATACATACCGGAGGCAAGTCGGGGATGCCGGCTAACTCATGACCAGCCGGGAGAGGAGCAAAGGGGATTTGGTAGATCGCCCCATCCTGCCCTCTATATGATAGTGCAGTGGGCAGGGCGGGCCAGCCAGTCCCCTGTCCCCCCCGAGCTCCGCTCCTGCCCTGCCCTCGAGCCCTCCTCGATGTACCCACTCCAGCCCTAGCTCCCGCTCCGGCTACCGGCGCTGCTGGCCTCCCTCCCTCAGCTCGGCGACCACCGCTCAAGGGTCGCATAATATAAGTCCGGACGTACTCTGTGTAGTCGCCCTCACCTCTGTGATGCTCCTCACCCCAGCCGGTGGTGTACTCCCTCATGTACCTAAGGAAGTGTCCCTCTGTATCCCTCATATGTGTAGGAGGTGGACCCAGAACTATCTGCTCCGGTAAACCTAGGTTCTGACGCAAGAAGCGCTCGCCCAGGTACCAAGCCCGACAGACCGGGCCCTCCAACAGAATCCGACAGCGAGAAGTCTCCCCGGAGCCTCATAATGATCACTCACCACGGCCGGAACGGAGCCCAAGGCTGCCAGGTGATCTGAAAATGAAATACAGTTTATTATCTATCTGTTATTGAAAACATACAGTGCTAAGCAAAGCAAAAATAAACTCTAAAGTTGAACATACCTCCGCTGCGGTGATGGTGTCGAAGTATCGGTGAAAGAAAACAAGAGACTCTCGTGGTCTCCGCACGCATCGCACATCGAAACGATGGGAGAAGGGGACGCCGAGCGGGATCTCCTCAATGGGTACTGGGGCAAGCCTAGGAAAGTAGGCATACACCCACAACTGCAGAACAGGTGTCAGTATGACTATCAGATAAGGTAGAATACAAAATAAAGCGAAATAGCAGAACCGTGTGTTGAGCAGTGTATTGTGCAGAGTGTACAGTGTGTGCAGTGTACAGTCAATGTAAAGCAGAGTATATGTGTGCCGGGTGTGCAGTATACAGTCAGTGTGGGGCAGTGTACAGTATATGTGCAGTGTGCAAAATACAGAAAGCAGAAGACAGGAAGGTAAAATGGGAAGAAGACGTACCTTCCAGGCTCGCCAGTAGCCAGCGAGAAGCTGTCCGCTAAGGCGGGAAGAGGAGCTCATATAACCATACAAAGTGGCCAGAGCGGCGCCACCCCAGTCGTAATGGCGGATCTGCCTGACGTCCACCAGCGCGTTTAGCAGGCATAAGGGCACGGTGTTCGCCCGATCGGCGAAGATAGTCGTCCCGAAGAGGAACATGATGAAGCCCCGAGCATACTGGTCCACCTCCTCTAGAGACATCTGCGCCTCCTCTGCCAAGGCCGGCTGGACCCGAAAGTGGCTCTCAAACCACGAATACCTAACAAACCCCGCTCGAGCGAGGGGAGGCTGAGTACCGAGTAGGTACAGCTGAGCAACGTCCCACTTGTCCATATTCGTGTCAAAGGGGATCGGATCACCCCCTACCCTAATGCTAGTAAGCGTCGAGAAGTCGTAAGGGGTCATCGTCATGTCCCCTGCGACGGAGAAGTGGAAGGAATCGGTGGTATCCCACCACCTCTCCGCTAGAGCAACGAGCAAGGGCCTGCAGGTAGTCAGTCGAGAGAGCCCCCTGCAGAAGATGCCAAAGCCGGCCTCGTCGACGATGTCGCGAACCGCATCTGGCAGCTCGAGGTACTAGTCCCGAGCGCCGGTGTTCCCATACCCGCAGATGGTATGGGAATCCCCCTGTAATCAAAAATAACAATTGCAAGGCAATATTCAAAATGCAATTCTAAGGAGAATATAGATACAGCATGCGTGCAAGTTTTTAACAAATTCAAACAGATATCGGGTGCCGGTGTGCTCGCCAGTGAACTACAGCGTTTGATGTGTCAGTGTGTTTGAGTGGTTCAGGGCAGATGTAGCATGCGTGCAAGTTTTTAACAAATTCAAACAGATACCGGGTGCCGGTGTGCTCGCCAGTGAACTACAGCGTGTGATGTGTTAGCGTGTTTGGGTAGTTCAGGGCAGATATAGCATGTGTGCATGTTTTCAGATTCAAACAAATAGCGGGTGCCGGTGTGCTTACAGTGAACTACAACGTGTGATGCGTTAGTGCGTTCGAATGGTTCAGTGCAAATATGGCATGCGTGCATGTTTTCAGACTCAAGCCAATACCGGGTACCAGTGTGTATGCAGTGAAATACAATGTGCGCCGTGTGTTCGGGTGATTCGAGGTCAGTGCAGTGTGTGTGCATGTGTCAGTCTCTAACAGATATCAGTTGCACGTATGTCTACGATCAACTACAGTATACAGTATATCAGATTTAAGCAGTTAAAGAGCATAACTAGCTACGACAGTTTTGCATCCTACATTGCGGAAAGTAAAGCAGAGAAAGAAAGTTACATCGGAAGCGCCGAAGGACAGGTGGGAGGTGGGCTCACGCAGTAGTAGCTCGGGAGGCACGTGCCTATCAAAGCTCCTGAACTGGTGTAGTCCGTCGGGGAGCATCACGTGAACTGCGGGCCTGTAGGTCTCCGGATCGAACGGCCGGACACGGAGTGGCAGGGGCTCGACCTCGGGGTCCATCTCGTGCTCAGGAGGGGCTCCGCCCTGTGGAAGATCGTCCGCCATCTCGAAGGGGGCGTGAAAATGACCGGAAGATGAAAAAACGGGCGAGAAGGCGAAAAGTCAGCGAAAAGTCAACGAAAAGTCAAACCCGAGAGGGTCGGAAAAGGCCGGAAAAGCCGAAATACGGAAAAGGCACGGGTATCGAGGAAAACTCGAGGGAAACAAGCCCCGAGTGGCGAAAATCAAGAAAGAAACACCGAAACGAAGTTTTGTTCGATTGAAAATGTCCGAAACGCGAAGGAGATCGCGAATCGAACGACGAAACGGGAGCTAAAACGCAAGAAAAGGAGAGAATCAAGGGAGGAAAACACTCTAGAGAGAGAGAGGGGCAATTTTCGACCAAAGGAGAAGTGAAAAAATAGGGTTAGAAACCCTATTTTAAAAGACCCGTGCCGAAATGACAGAACTGCCCCGATACAGCAATTCTTTGCCGGTCGGCCACACTCTTTGCTGGTCGGCAAAATATTGTGCCGATGGCATTGTATCAGTGCCGATGGACGGCCGGTGACTCATTTTGATGGCCGGTGGACATCCGGTGGCCTTCTACAGTGATTTTGGAGCCTCCTACACCCTTGTTTGAGTTATTTGTGGGGTCTAGGGCCTCTAGTGCTCAAAATAGTGCATTTTCGACGCTCAACCGGCCTCCGTTTTGACCTCGAGCCATGTCTTCTGTGCGTGGCACTCGAATTCGTGCAAGGTGTATTCCTTTCGTATCGTTTTGGCTTTTGCAAAACTCAAAAGTTGCCCCATGTGCATCGCATTTCAATCGCACTGTCTTGTGCATCGCATTTCCATCGCACTATCTTGTGCACTCGCGTTGTCTAACGCATCGCGCTATTTTGCGCATCGCACTGTCCCGTGCATTACATTCATTCGCGCTATTTTGCGCACTTCTCCACACTTGTTAGTGCATTGCATCGCGCTATCTTGCGCACTTTATCTGTATCGCACTGTTTTGTGCATTCACTCTGCATCGCACTGTCTTGTGCACTTCATTGTCTGGCGAGACCTTAAATACGCTCGGTCTAGGAGACCTTAAATCCTCTGAAGGTGCAAGTCCTTCGATGTTTGTCGTGCCCAAACGACTTTTGATAAGTTGCATTATACATGTATTTCAAGCAACTTGTGTCGTCGCATATTTCAAGTTCACGTGCATCTCAAAAGCCGCGTGTTGTCACGCACTTCAAAATCATGCATCATCATGCATTTGCATCTAAAAAACAAAAACAACAACAAAAAAAACATGCATTGTCATGCATCATTAGAATATAGTACATATTGCATTGTAGTTTGCATGCATTCATTGCATCACCTTCCGCCTATGGCTGACGCCTTTCCATGTTGAGCTTGGTCTGATATGTGCCCTTAATTTTCACGTTAAAGCACAGTTCTGCATGTCTACGCGCCTATTCCACGATGGTATGTTAGTTTGAGGGTTGCGGCACCTTTTCTGTGTTAGACATGGCTCGTATGCGTACATGCCTTTCCTAGGCAAGATTTGGTTTGGCCCGCGTGCCATATCCATTGTATCCATTTCCATTGCATATTTGTAAATATTGCATTGTAGCTTGCATGCATTCATTGCATCACCTCCGCCTATGGCTTGTGCCTTTCCATGTTGAGCTTGGTCTGGTATGTGCCCGTACTTCTCGTGTCGAAGCATAGTTCAGTGGACCGTTCTATGTTAAACATGGCTTGTATGTGTACATGCCTTGCCTAGGCAAGATTTGGTTTGGCCCGCGTGCCATATCCATTGCCACCTCCCCAGCATATCTATATTACACTGTAGTGTAATTTTTGCATCCGGCATTAGGATCATTATCCTTTCCCCAGCGGGTCGTTTCCCCACTTATGTCAATCCCCCCCAATACTTGTTCTTGTGTCCGTCTACATTACTCATAGTTTAGTGGACCATTCTATGGTAGACGGACTTGTTACCTCCATCAATCTATTTGACATAGGTGTGGTTTCAAACCGCTCATGATTGGATCATGATTCAATTGCTTTGCACTTAGTTTGCATAGTTTCAATCGCGTTGCATCTTTATTTGCATTTCTTATACATTGTTTTGTATATATTGCATATCATTTTGCATCCATTTTTGCATTGTCATGCATGTTGCTAATAATATTGTACCTGTTAAGTTTGCTTTCTTTTCAGGCACGATATTGTATGTACGGTTCATTTGAGGTTGGTGCAACCAGACGAGCCGCACAGGTATTGTATCCTCCGAGTGAGACGTATCGAGAATTACATAATTCTCTTACATCTTTTCTGCATTTTAGTGTAGTTTGGTGTATGCTACCTTAAAATTGTCGCATGTATGCTTCATTACAGCTTTCTTTGCATGATCATAAGTTATGTCGGGCTCTGTGCATTGTCTTGCATTTTGCTCCCGCCTTCGGGCGCATACCTTGTTTGTCTAAGTCTTCGGACTTGTCAAAAATGGGTCGTCTCTAGGCATTGACATTCACTCCCGTCATTGTTATGACTTTCGAGTTCTGTCAAAGAGGGGCAACTGTAGACACCCCATTTTTGACCGTCCTCAAGACTTGGACGTCACCGTTCGAACACCCGGTGATCATCCATGTTTGTGTTCGTTTGGAGTTCCCGGAGGTCTCGGCTACGCGCCTTGCCTCAAGATCTTCGAACTCGACTGTTTAGTGTCTGGTTTTGCACCAAACACTTGTGTTTTGCCTTGGAGGGGCATGGAATGCCTTGTGAGGCATCCCCACGCATCACCGGCCATGGCCAGAGGCCACCGGCTGGTGTTTTGTTGCCATCGGCAATGTATATTGCCAGTCGGCAGTCCATTTTGTCAAAATGGAAATTTTGAGCAGCTGACTACTATTCATCTACTTTTTGTAGATATTTTGTGCCAGCTGTGATAACTGGCACCCACTCTGCTTCCCTCCATACACGTATATGGAGGGATTTCCCTTTAAGAAGCTTGTTTGGAAAGCTTTGCAAAGGAGGACTTCTATAAGAGGAGGGCTCTTCTCCTTGTTCTAGGGTTAGACATTTTAGAGAGAAAAGTGGTGTGAGAGCTCTGGTTTTAGGTTTAGGGTTCCATACATATTCTATCTCTATACCTCTCTCTCATTTTACCTTTGTGTGTGTCTAGGTGCATTTGTGTCTTACTATTGCACACAAACACATAGTGTTACACCTTCTCTTGGCTACTGAGGTTCCCAGAGGTTGTTCCTGAAGTTCTTGGGTGGTTTTGAGCTTGAAAAACCAGCTGGTCCACCATTTTTGAAGAAAGTCTTCAAGGGTAACAATCTTGCCCTTTTATTCCCCATTTTTGCATTGTATTTTTGCCTATCTTAGAACTGTTTTTGTGCTTAGTGTATAACATAAAAAGTTCTGTTTTTAGGCCCTCTAAATAGTTTGTTTAGAGTGTTTTGTGGTTTGGAGGAGTTTGACCCCTCTTAGGCCTTGAAAGGCCCCATTTTGTGCTATTTTGAGTGAGCTCCGGGACCTTGGTGTTTGGGCCTCCTCACCACTGAAATCTTGAGGGATTTCAGAGGTGAGGATGGTGCCTTGAGGTCCTAGGGAGGAGAGGGCCACCCCCTCTCCTTGTTGTCCTTGAAAAGGACCGTTTTTGGCCTCTTGAGGGAGCACCTAGCTAAGCATCATGTTGACCATGCCTTAGTTGTTTTTTGTGCTTATTATGTCATAATATGCCTCTGTTTTTTGTTGGTTTTGGTACACCATGCATGCTTAGCATACCTACCTTGTAATGCCATGTTTAGGCTTTAACATGCCTTAGGTTGTAAACCATCGTTCAAGCATGTTTTAGGTCTAGTTTTATGAAGCTTGTGTGCTTATTTTGCCATGCTAAAGGTCTGTCCATAGTTGTTTGGGTCGGCTTTGCCATGCATTATATGCCCCCTTTGCATTTTGGCTTGTTGGCCTTAAGCGTGTGAGTATGTAGCATGCACTACTTGTTTTATTCTAATGATTTGGCATCATTTATAGCATAATTTCAGTCCCTTTGACATGCTTGTATGCTTGCTTTGGACACCTCTTTGAAGCTTTGGAAGCTTGTCTTGCATGCTCTATGTTTTGGTCATTGTGCATGCTTTTGATTTTGAGCCATTTAGATGCCATCTAGGTGTCCCTTGGGTGTTGTTTAGGTTTGCACTAGACCTATTTTAAGTCCTCTTAGCCTTGTAAGGCTTGGTTGATTTAGTCTTGGTTTAAGCCTCTTGGCTTGCCTTGGGTTTTTGGCCTTGTTTGCATGCCTTGTTTGTCTTGTTTAATTGGCTTAACACCCTTTGTAACATGATTTTCAATGCTTACCTTGCATGCCATTAGTCCATGTTATGCCTATTTCAAGTGTGCTTGAGAGTTGCCTTTTTATGCTTAAGTGTTGGTCCTTGTGTGCATACATGTTTGCATGTCATTTAGCCCTCATTTCATAGCACTATGGCCACTGTTTTGGGCCTATTTAGAGCTGCCCAAATCATGTTTAAGTCCATCTCTTTGTTTGTTGCATGTACTCCTTGTATGTTGTAGCATATTGGTGAGTTGTAGCACAATTGAACTTGCATGATTGAATGAAGTCACATGTTTGTTTACATGCTTAAACACCCTCATTGTGCCTTGCATACTTGTTGGTTGTACTACCTCATGCCTTGCATGCTTGTTTGCTTGTTTACATAGTTTGTGTACCTAGTGTACATCACTTGCTTGCATGCTCATGTTGCACGCTAGCTCGCAAGATTAGGATTGCATTGCATTGGCATGCATGCCCTACCTCTTGACCAAGCCATGATGGAGGTCGAGTCCCTTTGGTTTGTTGTTTTGCATTGCACTTGACATCAAAATGTGCACACTTGGTCTCTTGGGCCATCACACATGGAAATGCGCGATTGATGGTCCGAGAACCAAGGAGCATGTTCCTTTGAGTCATTACCGTGATAAGGGACATGATTGGTGCATACATTGCTTGAATTGTATCGCCATGCTCTGCCTTGCCCTCTGTTGCTATCAATTGCAGGTTCTGCAGGAACCCTCTGCCGACCGGCAGTTCCAAGTGCCGACCGGCAATCCTCCCTCGGCCGATGGCTTCACCAATGGCCGATGACCACATGCCACTGCCGGTGGCAATCCTATTCAGCCGGTGGTGTCCCTTAATGTCCAAGGAAGCAGTCCTGAGACTTTGGAAGTCTCCAGACGAGTGTATCAAGGAAAACAGAGGCAGCCTATGCATGGCGGTGCACTTCCGAGCAGGACCGAGCACGCATTGCATTAGGCTCTCTTCTCGAGGCGGTTTACTGTTTTTCCTAGCTTAGTTAGTTTGTTAACTAATTAGGCAATTTGTAATAATTAATTAGCTCGCGAGTTAGTTAATGTGTAATATTTATTTGGTCCCTCCGAGCGAGGGCGAATTTGTAATAAGTGTGGGTGTGTGTGTGCATGTCTTCCAATCCCCACTTCTTTCTTCCCTTTTACTTACCTGCTTTGATGGTTAGTAATAGGACATGTTTAAATTAGCATACCTCATGCTATGTATGCGTGCATCCATACATTTGTCTTGCATGCAACGGGCTCGGTACATCATGCTAACTGCATTTGTACTTCAATTCCAAATTGAATACGTGCATCAATTGGTTGCACTTCACATGCCATACTTAGGTTAGCCGAGCCTATTCCAAATTGCATCCTGTATGTGTTACATTAGGCAATTTGACATGAACTAGGACCATGCATGTTGGCTAACTAGTTTACTGTTTTGGCACGGAGTACAATGTAAGTATTTTTATGCTTTAGCATATCGCATGCGTGTGAATGCTATCATGACAGCATGTTTACCATGAGGCTAACTGCTTATGTGATATAACTGCTTGAATGCCTGTGGATGGAGGTTGAATTGCCTAAACTGGAAAAATGCATTAAAACTGTGAGTTTTAAGCCCACTAGATAGTGGCAAAACCTGCATTTTAGCCTACTTGCGAGTAGCAAACCATCTTCAAAACAAGCATGAAATGTTTTGCTCTAATTTAGGCGATTTGGTCTATACTTGTTTGTTGTGCGCACAACATAGTAATTCTAGGCTAATAACCGGAATAAGAGCACATAACGTTTTCAAAACAGAATATCACGGTTAGTAGAGGCCGGTCTTCGGACCGGGCGAAAGGGGGTGCTCATAGCTGACCTTCCCCGATCGTACCCAAGTTTCCGAGCCGAGGCAACTTTGGTAATGACGGACACGTGGCCTTTGGCACCGAGTCAGGGTTTCCTAAATTCCCCCAAAATAAAATATTTAGGTGGCGACTCTGTATCTGGTAAAGCAGTCCATGTTTGGCACTTCTTTCAAAAATCTGTTTTTTCTCGAAACGATTTGCCAGATTTGGACTCTTTGGTTCAGATTAAGAATCGTGATACAAATCGAGTCCGAACTGTAACGAGGGCCCCAAGCGGGCGCATCTACAGTTTCTAGTGACTCCGCTGGGGATTTTAGAGAGCTTGATTCGAACTCGTGATATCCTGTTTTGATCACATTTATGTGTCTCTTTGCATTGCATGTGCATTGGTGTGCCTAGGACACCGTGTTTGCCATCTGCCATTCCTGAACGGTTTGTCGGAGGCTTGTCTTGTCAAGGCATGACCATAAGGCTGACCGGTTATTGGCTCTGACAGCATGGGAACACAAACCCCGATTTTACCGGGGTACCCTTTCCGACCATTCGACCTAGTGCATATTCGGATCCATAGTGACCATTCCAAGCTAGGACAGATTGCTTACCCGATGTTAGGTTGTTTGAAAACCGCTGCGTGCGTAGTAAAACCCTAGCTCCTGACAAAATAGGACAGGGAAACCCTACCCCAACATAGGGGTGTTTTGGCTCTCTTTACTTGCTATGTGCTTTTAGAGTGTATCTCTACAGGAACGTACATACCAGTTTGCAAGTTTGAGTATTGGGCCCAAGGGCACCAGTATCAGTGCTGTTGAGAATCAGCTATCTGCAGGTATCAGGTTCAGCTTTGGGGACAGTAATTCTGGGGAACAGTTATCAGCAGTAGAGTGCAGTTATTCGGCTACACCTGTGGATGGTCTGTTTGGGCTGAAATGCTGTTTGTTTTTCCTTTCAATTCAGAGGGTCGGAGAGTTGATACAGAGTGGATAGTATTCCCCCTTGCTGAGGCAAGACAGATATCTGACCCGTCAGTCACCGTTCAGTACAGCGGACTTATGATGACGCAGAATTCAGAAGAGATCGTGGTTATGACAGCTGCATTAGATCAAGGGATCACCCTGCAAAGTGAGGCCAACATCCACCCAGGTCGCCTGTTGCGTACCCAATTTGGGCCCCCCAACTGTATCAGGCTCGTAAGCCTACTACATTTGAACTAATGGGGATGATAGGTGATCTCCAGAGGTCTGTGGCGGATCTCGCCTACGGAATGTCAGCTTCACCTCTAGCCGCACCATATGCCGGGAGTTTTGTACCCCAGGAGCCCCCGTTGTTGGGGAGAATTGTGATTGAACTTAGCCAGCCGGAGATGGCCGCCAGCTATGGTAATGACATATCAGCATCAACCCAAACCCTCGATCAGGTTGAGGCCAGAGGAAAAGACAAAGCGAAGGCGGATGCCGATCCCATTGAACAACTGCTGCGGGCAGTCGGGGCTTTGAAAACCGGGTGGATGAACAAGCAACAGATATCCACAGTTGTGGCAAAAACTGTGAAGGATGCTTTCCCCACTCCACCTGAGGGGAGTTCAAGCCAGTCAGAAAATTGGGATAGGCCCCGTCATGCCAGAACCGTTCCTCCTATTTCCAACCCTGCACCGGGAAACGATCAGAAAGCCAAGGTGGCGCCTGCCGACCCTTTCACTTATGCGTCCAGTAAGAATGCTCAGACTTCAAAATACCTGCCCCGAGGGCGCAGGGTCTTTCATGCTCTGTACATGCCTCTGTCTAAGGCACTTCAGATCCTTGCCGAGAGGGGACACCTTAAACCCTTGGACCCTCGGCCTCTCTCGAAGAATCTCCCTGCCACGCATGATGCTGCTCAGTACTGCGCGTACCACCAGCAGACAGGCCATGCAACCGATAATTGTTTCCGCCTCCGTCATGAGGTGCAGGATTTGATTGACAACGAGGTTATCCTCCCGCCCACCTCAGCCAAGTCCGTTACCACCCAATTATTGGATTTTGAGGACACAGATACTGCAAGTATATAATCAGAAAGTGAACCACCTACGGGCGGCATTCGGTATATTTTTGGATGTGGCGTCTGGCACGCAATTTTGAGCATCGGTGAACCCATGTTTTGTAAATTCTGGTTTGGGTATCGAGTCAGTCTTTTGTTTTGAGTCTGTCTCTTTGTCTGGAGTCAGTCTTTTTGCTTAAGGGTCTGTCTTGTTGTATCGAGTCAGTCCCCTTTTGTATAGAATACCGGGTGATTTCGGGGTTGTTGCCTCGAACACCGTTTTGTCTTGTAATTACCCGTTTTTGTTTTTGAGTTTGTTTCTGCTGAGGGGCCAGTTATACCAACGAATCTGAATGAAACAGCGGTGGCTATCTCATTTTCATGCTTGCTTCCAGTGGAAGTTAGTTGTGCCAGAGGATTTGAGTGGACTGACAGTACGTCTCGCCTACTCTCCTGCGCGCCAAATTTATTGCATTAACCTGAGTTTTTCAAAAACCTTTTGAACACTGCGGTGATAAAAACAAAGAGGAAGGAATTCCTCGGGTTTTGCAAAATTTTGATCATTTTGAGAGAAAGAGAAGCATGCTAAGCCCTTAATGAATGAGATCATGCTTGTCAGCGTGAGTACTGGGAAGGACCCTGGCTTGATCCAGATTGGTTCCACACTATCTTCGGTGCGAGCGATTTGTCGCTTTCTTAAAAACTTTCAAAAACGAATGTTTTGCGCGGCCCTGTGAAGACTTGTGTGGAATCGCTCTTGAGATTGTGCAGCCTAGGATCGCTCTCAGCCTCGAGATTCAACCCGTCCGTTTCGAACCTTGAACCCATTCAGAAAGTTCAACGGTCAACCGCCATGTGAGGCCCGTATGGCCAGATCAGAAGCAGCCCTCGAGCAAGAGGCACCAAAGCCGAATCAGAAGGATTAGATCTCGCCGGAAGAAGCTCGTGGAGCGACCGGGATGAATTCTTTTGCAAATCATTGCAACAGCCGTTCTCCTAAGACACAGAGAGGCTTCAACTTCAGAAACCATTTGACATGGACTTGTTACACTTTTACCCTTTGAGAGGCTCGCTGGGCCGAAAACCTGGAAAGGCGACCCAGGCAAAAGTTAGAGCAAGAGAAAAATACGAAAATACAAAAAATACAAAAAAACAAAGAAAAGAAAAGAAAAGAAAAAATGCGAAAAAGAAAAGAAAAAGAAATAAAAAAAAATGAAAATAAAAAGAAGCTCACAAGGTCGAAAACCCGCGTCGGGCACCTTGGTAAAAATTAGAGCCTGAAAAGTAAAGGTTAAAATACCCGAGTGTACCTTAACCGGAACTACGTAAGGCTTGATTCCCATGTTTGGGATACGCAGGCAACTTCATCCTGAAGTCCAGCCCCCAACGCTTTCATAGCGTCTCGGTCCATGTAATGGTTTCGACTTCATCCCAAAGTCTAGTCGCCAACGCCTTCCAAGGTGATTGTGTCCATATATTTGTTATAACCGTCTTCGTCATCTCTGTGTCCAAGAGTTCGACCATCATCAACGAGGACTGTTTGCGGACTGTTGCGGAACTATCCAAACCAAAGAGCATGTTCCTTTGAGTCATTACCATGATAAGGGACATGATTGGTGCATACATTGCTTGAATTGTATCGCCATGCTCTGCCTTGCCCTCTGTTGCTGTCAATTGCAGGTTCTGCAGGAACCCTCTGCCGACCGGCAGTTCCAAGTGCCGACCGGCAATCCTCCCTCGGCCGATGGCTTCACCAATGGCCGGTGACCACATGCCACTGCCGGTGGCAATCCTATTCAGCCGGTGGTGTCCCTCAATGTCCAAGGAAGCAGTCCTGAGACTTTGGAAGTCTCCAGAGGAGTGTATCAAGGAAAACAGAGGCAGCCTATGCATGGCGGTGCACTTCCGAGCAAGACCGAGCACGCATTGCATTAGGCTCTCTTCTCGAGGCGGTTTACTGTTTTTCCTAGCTTAGTTAGTTTGTTAACTAATTAGGCAATTTGTAATAATTAATTAGCTCGCGAGTTAGTTAATGTGTAATATTTATTTGGTCCCTCCGAGCGAGGGCGAATCTGTAATAAGTGTGGGTGTGTGTGTGCATGTCTTCCAATCCCAACTTCTTTCTTTCTTTTTACTTACCTGCTTTGATGGTTAGTAATAGGACATGTTTAAATTAGCATACCTCATGCTATGCATGCGTGCATCCATACATTTGTCTTGCATCCAACGGGCTCGGTACATCATGCTAACTGTATTTGTACTTCAATTCCAAATTGAATACGTGCATCAATTGGTTGCACTTCACATGCCATACTTAGGTTAGCCGAGCCTATTCCAAATTGCATCCTGTATGTGTTACATTAGGCAATTTGACATGAACTAGGACCATGCATGTTGGCTAACTAGTTTACTGTTTTGGCACGGAGTACGATGTAAGTATTTTTATGCTTTAGCATATCGCATGCGTGTGAATGCTATCATGACAGCATGTTTACCATGAGGCTAACTGCTTATGTGATATAACTGCTTGAATGCCTGTGGATGGAGGTTGAATTGCCTAAACTAGAAAAATGCATTAAAACTGTGAGTTTTAAGCCCACTAGATAGTGGCAAAACCATCTTTTCTAAAAGCCCACTCGAAGGTGGCAAAACCTGCATTTTAGCCTACTTGCGAGTAGCAAACCATCTTCAAAACAAGCATGAAATGTTTTGCTCTAATTTAGGCGATTTGGTTTATACTTGTTTGTTGTGTGCACAACATAGTAATTCTAGGCTAATAACCGGAATAAGAGCACATAACGTTTTCAAAACAGAATATCACGGTTAGTAGAGGCCGGTCTTCGGACCGGGCGAAAGGGGGTGCTCATAGCTGACCTTCCCCGATCGTACCCAAGTTCCCGAGCCGAGGCAACTTTGGTGATGACGGACACGTGGCCTTTGGCACCGAGTCAGGGTTTCCTAAATTCCCCCAAAATAAAATATTTAGGTGGCGACTCTGTATCTGGTAAAGCAGTCCATGTTTGGCACTTCTTTCAAAAATCTGTTTTTTCTCGAAACGATTTGCCAGATTTAGACTCTTTGGTTCAGATTAAGAACCGTGACACAAATCGAGTCCGAACTGTAGCGAGGGCCCCACGCGAGCGCGTCTACAGAGGCACGTGATTGTGTGTGTCAGTTAAGATCCTCCAAAAAAAAAAAAAAAAAAAAAATTGAAAAGTCAAGGGACATGTAACCCCCGGTCCCTGTGTCCCTCCGCCCCTATCGTGGGGCATTGTTATGTGACACTTTAAGACAACAACAATCCTAGAGACTTTTAAAAACACACCTCTAAACACATCTCTAATGAGGTGGAAAAGAGGAAAAAAAAAAAAAATTAAGACACATGACTGACAGTGGCAGTGGATTGAATCCATTGTCACATCACTAGTGGTACCTCTAAATTAGAGGTCCCAAGCATTTTTCTTAAGACAAACTAATAATTTTTCTACCCCGGTGATGGTAGAGAAAAATGAGAAGGAACACAGAGATTTGTCTGAGAGAGCTTTTCCTTGAAAGACTTCCAGTTCATAGGGATAATGTAACAGGTGTAGTTGGGTAGCTAACAGTAGAGAATTTAGACGGTGGGTCATGCTCCGAAGCTCTAATTAGAGCTGCAACAGTGCAGCTCTAATGAGCTGTCCAACCATAAAAAAAAAAAAAAAAAAAAAACAGTGAAGTAAAAGACAAAAAAGAGGGAAGAAAAAGACAAATTAAAGATGCATTAGAGGCCTTTGTTTAGTGGTCCAAATCATTTTTATTTAGACAGTTGAATCTCATTTGAGATCTAGACGGTTGAAGATAGTTTGTGGAAGAGACAATTTTTTTTTTAAAAAATAAATCTCAGTCATGGTTTTTGAATTAGACAGGTTTTAATCATTTATTCAAAAGATATTTTCTTTTCTTTTTTTGATTCAAAATTAAAAAGATATTTTCAAATTGTGCCTTGATTTATTATTTATTATAGGATTTATTACACTTTTTATCTTTAAACTATCGTCAAATTATATACTTAGTCCTTGTACTACCAATTGAGTCTGCTAAATTTTTAAAATATGTAATCAAAGTCTATTTAATCTCTAATTTATCAATTGAATCTATTAAGTCCCTAAAAAATATTTAATTCAAGTCTATTTAGTCACTGAAATGATTACAAAAATAAAATATAAACACATAAGTATTATAAATTGGTAAAAGACCCTATTTAATTAAAGTTTTATTTCAAAAATATCTTAAATTTTTATTTTTGTTTGAAAAGTGGACATCAGTTCTTATGGAGAATTTTTTTTATAAGGATAAAGGTAATTATCTATAGTATTTTCATACTTATTTTCTGCAATGGCTACCTATTTACATTTATTTAGTTTTATATACCAAAATTCATTTATAATAGCTAATTGATTGTTTCTAGGTTTGTCGTTTGGTTTTTTTATAACTTAATTAATGTATTATTTTGTTCTATTATTATTTGTAACGAAATATATTATTTAAATTATTTAATTCTACTTCAATATATCTAATACTCATATAATTTTTTTAGCAAGATTGAAAAAATCGTACTCTGATACTAATTTAAACACACAACGAATTAAAATACTTTTTAAAGATAAAATAGAAATTTAAGATTTTTGTGGAATAAAATCTTAACTAGGTTGGATCTTTTACTAATTTATAATACTTATGAGTTTATATTTTATTTTTGCAATCTTTTTAGGAACAAAATATATTTGAATTAAATACTTTAAGACTTAATAGATTCAATCTATAATTTAGAGATAAATTAGTAAAGTTAATCGACCGTTCATGAATTAAATAGATAATTTAATGATAATTAAGTGATATTTTGTGTAATAAAAAGGGAGAATTTTATTATACACATCCCTCACGCAATTAATTATAATCAATTTTTATTTTTAATTATGATATTCTTTTAAAATCTTTAATTATGTTTCATTTATGTGAAATTATATCATTTTTTATGTAGTTATAAGTTTCAGATGTTATATACATCCATAATGTTTCCGTTTATTATATAATTAGTTGGACCTCCACACGATTTGAGCGTAGGGGTCGTGCCATTATTGACTAGGAATAACGCTATGGTGATTGTGCTATCGTTAGCTAAGAATAATAGAGCGAGGCAAAGACATAACACATTATCATTAAATTCTATAACTTTATTTTATGAATTGAAATGGCAAGCAAAATTGGTCAAATATTGAACCAAAGAACATGATTTAAGAATTGTGGATCATTCATAGGCAAAAATAAAGCGAATACGTTGGCCATCTTAATTATATATGCTAGTTATCTGCATTGGAGTGAGATTTTTGAGCATTTGAACTCTATTGTAGTGGAAATTGTTTCTCGATGTTATAATTTTGATGTACGTTATTTGTCCCTAATTGAGGGGGCAAAGTGAAAGTTTAGGGGGTCTCTATGTAAATAACCCATCATCAAATTAGTATATTGTGCACCTTTATAGATATATAAAATGGTACACATAACAGAGGCATTAAAGGTTATTGTTAAGTTAAAAACAGAGTTACAATTATCAAATCATAGAACTCACCATCTTAGTCTCACTCAGTTTGGCATTTAGCCAATGGGGAGACAAAGGAATACTATTTTCTGATGCTGCTTGATCTGAACCAACTGCTAGTGAACATGCACAACTTCATGAGCACGGATATGCAAGACAAAGCGACAACAGTGAAACAAATAGGACCAAACACTCTTGTTATTTACAAAAAATTTTAGTGCTAGAAGATTGCAAAACCAAACTAACCTTTTGAAGCATCAAGTAGCCATATTGTCACCTTTTCACCATCATTACCTCCGGAAACTTCCACTGTATTGGCATCAACCCAACCAGAGTAAGTATTAATTTTAAGGAATCAATCCAAACCAAACAAACAGTAGGGAACAGGACTTGAAATTTTTATAACAAACATAAAAAATAATCAGCAAAATTGTAAGCAACACAAGGAAAACATATATAGATGCAATATGATATATAAAAAAATAAAAAATAAAAAAGAATAGGCCAGTCAATAGGGAAAAAAAAACAATGATACATTATACATTCCACTTAGAAGCTATGGATAAATGAACAGTATAGATGTGGCAATCAGATAAGCCTAATCAGATAAAGAACTCTAACATTACCACTTCAACACCATTACATCCCACTCCAAAAAAAAAAAAAAAAAAAAAAAAAAACCTTCGAAAAGGAAACAAAAAGAGGAAAACAAAGCAAAAAATGATAGTTAAATCGATAGCTGCTAATGCTTAACATTATAGAGAACAAGACAATTATGTGTTTTTTTTTTTTGTTTATTTATTTATTTGTTTATCAAGATAATAATGTGTTATATAGGGTCTGGGGCACGTGCCCCCATTATTTTTTAAAAAGTATATTTTTACCTCTAATTAAAAAAAAAAATTCATTTAACTCCCTTTTAATTTTCAAATATATTAATTTCAAAATGTTTATATCTCATCTTTCTTCACTACAAGAAAAAACACTTTTGGCGACTAAATTTTTAGTCGCCAAAAGTCTTCTTTTAGTCGCCAAATGTAGGATTTTCACTTTTCCCGACTAAATATTTTAGTCGCCGTTGTGGTCGCCAATACATGGTCGGCAATACCTTTGGCGACTAAAGATTAGTTAGTCGGCAATATACAGGTCTTCAGCGACTAAAGTTTTAGTCGCCAATAGTCGATTCCATTTGTGAAATTAGACATTTAGCGACTAAAGTTTTAGTCGCCAATAGTGTTTTTTTTTTTATTATTTATACAATTGGCGACTAAAGTTTTCGTCGGCAATGTCACTCTTTTTTGGCGACCATAGCATTTTGTCGCCAAAAGCATTTTTCAAAAAAAAAAAAAAAAATACCCACTGTGCCTCAGCAGCTCCCAAGCTTCGAACCTGCAACCTCCAAGCTCCAAACCTTAACAATACACGCCACCCCACTATGCCACTCAACCATCACATGAATATAATTGCAACTTATATTATTTATATATTACTTTCACCAGTATTAATACAACAAAATATATATAAATATAATTATATATATTCAAATATAATTTATGTAAAAAATAAATTATTTATTAAAAAAAATTTATCTCACTTTTGGCGACTAAATCCATTATTTAGTCGCCAATTCTACAATTTTAGGCTACTAATTAATTTTGCAGTCGCTAAAAAAAAATGTTGCGCCTAAAAACACACCTTTTGGCGACTAAACCTGTTTTTAGTCGCCAAAAACGACCCCTTTTGGCTACTAAACTGAATTTTAGTCGCCAATACTCAGTTTTTAGCTACTAATTTTTTTTTGTAGCCAAAAAACTTCACTTTCAGCGACTAATCTCGTTTTAGTCGCCAAAACACCTACCATCGGCGACCAATCTGCTTTTTAGTCGCCAAAACTAGCACCTTTGGCTACTAAATTGTTTTAGTCGGCAAAAACCATCACTTTTGGCGACGAAAATTGTGTTAGTCGCTGAAACCCATATAATAGGCGACCAAACTGATTTTTGGTCGCCAATACATATACATTTGGCTACTAAATGGTTTTAGTCGCCAAAAGGCTTCATTTTCGGCGACTAAAATGGATTTAGTCGCCATTTGTGCAACTTTCAGCGACGAAATTCATTTTTTTAGTCGCCAATGGTGCTTTTTGTTGTAGTGCTTTTCTCTTCCTTTTTAATAAATTCCTTATAATTTACCATTATAAATGTTTAATTTTATCAAAACATTCTCTTATAAACTAGTATATATAAAAATTAAAATTATGGCACGTGCATGACACAGATTATTATTATAGTATGTTTAAATTTTATATTTTGATAATTTTTTAAAAATTAAAATATTATTATATGAAATTAAATAGAATAAATCATTAGATATGTGATAGAATTATGTGATATGATATGTATATTTTTTGATTTGTTATACACCCAATGATATTGACTCCAATTCTATTACTATATCATTTTGGGTGAATTTATGAGTCTTTAACATTTTTTCCGAATTTATAAGGAAAAAAAAAATTATGGTGTGTAACTTTTCTTAATAGATAAATATAAAACTAATATTAAGATAATTCCCCTATCCAAAAAAAACTATTAAGATGAGTCACTGAACTAATAAAGAAGCAAAAAACAAAATACATATATATATATATATATATATATATAAATGACTAAATTTATTCAAAACATAAATCATACTTGCATAACAAACAATCAATTTTATTAATAAGTAAGTTATTAAGTAAATTAACAAATTTTAATGATAAGAAAAATATTTTTCAATTAACCCTTTTGTTAATAAATAAATCATTAAATCAACTAACAATTTTTAATGGTATAAGAAATATTTTTCAATAAACAATTTTGATAATTATTATTACATAGGAGAATAGTTTTTTTTTTCCCCTTGAGTATTGTGTTAAATTAAAATTTATAACAAACGATAATTGTAATTTCTAGTATTATATGACCGATTCATATTTTAAACAAATTTTATGAGTGTATTTGTAATTTGTCAAAAAAAAAAATTATGTTTCATAATTGACCAAGAATGTTTACATAATTATGAAAAAACCTATTTTTATAATTGACTAAGAATGTTTGCGTATTTACAAAAAAAGCTGTTGCATTATTGACCAAAAATGCTTGCATAATTACGAAGAAACCTTCACTACTCAACATATATGTCACCATTGGTAAAATATTCAAGATGAAAAGGCAAAATCAGAGAGAAAAGATGAATTTCAAGCAATTGAGCGCCTCTTATACATATAGATATGTACATATTGTAATCACTTAGCAAAAAAATAAGTTAACCACACTAGTTATTCATGTTTTTTTTCATACAATTTACAAAATTATATCCAAACATTGGTTTGAGTTTCTGAATTTACCTTTTAGAAAATTGAAACTTTTTATTTTTCGTATTTTTTTTTGTTTTTGTTGAATTTTTTTAATACTTTAAGCATTTTTTTTTTAATTTTTAGATACACCTAACATGAGTACACTTAAAAAGTATAATATTCGTGAAAAAAAATCTTTAAAAAATTCACTAAATACCTAAAATACAAAAACATATAAAAATTTAGTACATTTTTTGTACTCTTGTGTATTTAGATATTTTACTTTTTAGATACATCTAAGCAAAATACATCTAAAAAAGTTTTAAAAAAAATTTGCTTAAAATTTAAAAAATGTTCACTAAAATCAAAAAAAAAAATGAAAAAAAAGCCTCAATTTTCAAAAAATCGAATTCAGAAAATTGAAACCAAATACAATGATTAATTTTTTTTTTTTTTTTTTTACTTTGTAGAAAAATCAAAACTAAAAAGTCACTAAAAAACCAAACCCCAAACAAGGCTTTATTTTATTTTTTTTCAAAAACTCAACTTTCAAATAAAATAACACCAATCAAGATCTTAGCAAGTCAAAATAAAAATAAAAAAAATGTAAAGTTGTTGTTGGTCAAATCAATGTGATTTAGATTATATAATTATAATGTTATGTATTTAATATAATAGGGGCAAAAACAGTGAAAATGGAACAGGTATAGAGAACACCATCCCTCTCCATTTTCTTATTGGAGTGGAGAAATAACATGTAAATTGGGATAGAAAAGCGAAAATGGAACACGGATAGAATACATTGTCATCCCTAATAATAGTGTTGGAATCGTTCCCAGTGAAACTCTTTCTCTCCAACTCAAGGTCTCTTCATCTATTATACATGTTATATATATATATATAATTGATAGCAAAACATTGTTAAGTGTTTTAAGTTAAAATTTCCCCAAAAATACATATTGTCTTTGGTTCATTAATTAATGCCATAGTGAATAAAACAAGAGTATGAATCTATGACAAAAAACCAAACAAAATAGAGCATTGAAGATAGGATTAGACAAATAAGAAGAAGATTTTTTGTTTGTTGCAGATGACACCAGCGGTAGAAGCAAGAGCCATATATATAGGATCCTCAACATCTTAACATCTAATACAAAGCACATGAAAACACCGTTTGTCCAAATTGGAGGTCCAACCAATTCTCAACATTTGGAATCTATATCTACAAATTTTAAAAGAAAACCACAACCACATACTAGAGATGAACTTTGCTCTTCTCTTACAATCACATGGAATAGGGTAAAAACAGAGGATTTGAAATTTTTTTTTATCACTTACCTTAACATGGTTGTAATATCCTTTAATAACAGGTGTTAAGTATTGACCTTTATTTCTAGTTCACTTCACATACTGTTTCCATGCTCCAAAGTTGTCATAGTTACTCACTAAACTCAACACAAGATTTGATTCCATACCCTTTGGCCTCAGCTACAACAAAATCCAACCAACCTGTTCAAACCTACAAAAGGAATAAGAGGTCAGGAGGAGAAAGATAAAAACACACCACCACTTAAAACATAAAAAGTTTTCTTATGGGCATATTATCAAAGACATGGTGTACAAAGTTTTTCTATACTAACAAACACCAAGACATCAACATTGGCAAACTTAAAAAATTGAAAACTACGAGGTGTAAAACTGCTTCCCTCCACCCCACACACAAATATATATATATATATATATGCATGCATGTCACCTAAACCATGAATTGAGGAGTAGGGAGCTCATCAAATTGTGATTTAACAATAATGGTATAGAGCTTTGATGCATAGCTGAGCAAATACTTTGTCAATTTGCATCACAGTTGTAGCATCAGTTTCAGGAACAAACACAAATTGTACAAACCAATTTTTTTTTTTTCCCCCCCATATTGTAAACAAATATATAATTATACAGAAATGACAATGAAGAGCAAAAAACAATGGCAGCAAGTCCATTATTGCAAGTCTTTGTTCACTGTTCCAGTTTACAATATCAACAATTGTGAAGAAGAAAAGCTCCAACTGTAATTGTGTACAAGAACCGACCGAGGTGGATAGGAACATAACAAATGATGGCTTCCTATTGGTTGGAAAGTCAGTTGTGAAACACATGTGTAATCTGAAGTTGGCTGCATTTGGCACACGTAAGGAATCCTATCCAAACATAGCATACGTATACATCTTGTTCTTTAAGCAGTGATTTAGTTCATCTGCTAGTTTATTTGTAGCGAGAGGTTACATTCAGGAATTTGTATGTGTTAGATTCAGGGATTGTCTGGAATGTTGTAAATTAGTGCATTTTTTGACTTTTTTAAAATATAAATTGGGTTTGAAGTAATGTGGTAGAGAAGTGATATAACTTAAATAAGATGATATAATTTAAATAAAATAGTGATTTTTTGACTTTTGTAAGAATTGTCAAATCTAACCTTAATTGTGACATGTATGTTTGCATTCTTTTGTATAATAGTTATAGACAAAGTGTTTATGGGAAATTGCTTTGGAGCTCTAAAAATATAGTTGTAATGACAAGTCACTACAATGCGTGGCTTTCGTTGGGACAAATGAAAAGCAGCTTTGGACGGACGGCTTGACCCCACCAACCCCGACCCGAGCCTACATCCTACCTAGATTACAACGACACAGAAAGCAAACAAATGGTTGGTTACGTACATACAGCAAACACAGCAAACAAAACAAATCGCCAAATAAAAACGATACAATCATCAAATTCAATTCAAACACTCAAAAATTATATATCATATACAGTTGAAGTTCCCAACTCTCTCTCTCTCTCTCTCGACTCCCAATCCAAACCCTCTTTCCAGGCAGAGGCAGTAGTGAAAAAGCCTTCAAACAACAAACATGTCATTCTTCTTCGGCCTCGTCATCGGAATCACTGTTGGATTCGCTCTCATCGTTGCCTTCGTTCGCTGTGAAAATGCTCGATCCATGCGTCGCTCTCAACTTGTTAACCCTCTCTCTCTTCTTCTTCTTCTACTTGTACTTACATCTCGTTTGGGATTATGTTATTTTACAAAAAAATATACAGACTAATGCGGCAACTTATAATATTTTTTTTACTTTTTAACTAAAAATGAAAGTTGACAAACGAACCTTATAATCATATATATATATATATATATATAATCCTTATCTGTAAGATTTGTGTTTTGATTTCAATTTTGAAGGCCACTACGATAGCTGCCTTTGCCAGGATGACATTGGAAGATTCCAGGAAGATTCTCACTCCTGACTACTACCCTTCCTGGGTCGTCTTCTCCCACCGTCAAAAGGTACACCACTTCGCTCCTTTCTCTCTACACCTGATAAAACTTGACATATTGCTTACCTTTTTTTCGTTGTTCAATTTTTCCTTTTTATTTTTACTCCAAAATATTTTAATTTTTGATAATTCTATTTATACACTGCTTAAAATATTTTAATACGCATATCCTAAACATTTACTTCTTCCGTATCAAAATATTAGGCCCTTATTTCATTTTTATTATTCAAAAATGTTTTTCAAATATCAAAGAGTAAAATAATATAAATTTTGTATTTTGTTAGTCATTTAAATTCATTTATAACACAAAAAATAATTATGACAATTGATATTTTTCAAAAAATATACTAGCAAAGGGTAGTTTTAGAAAGTTATATTTTTCAAGTGTAATAATTATAGTATCAAAAAAGTTAAATTCTCCAAGTGACTAATATTTTGAAACGGAGGGAGTAAATTGTTCAGATATAAATTTTTAAATAAATATAAAAACAAATGTTCAAACATCAACTCAAAAAAAGAAAAAAAAAAGAAGAAAGTAAAATAAAAAAGTATTTAGACATAAACAGTTAATCAAAATGTATATATATATCTGAACCATTTATTTTTGCACAGAATGTATATCTTAACAATTACTTTTGTTTAGAAGTTTATATTCAAACATTTTACTTTTATTGACAAGTTTACATTAAGATTTTATGTGGTGTGCAATAAAAGCTAGACAAATTAATTTCTTTTGAAAAAATGTTTAGAGTTCTCTAGTCTAGATATGCTTATAATAAAAAATAAAAAAAATTCAAAATAAGCCAAAAAAGAAAAAGAAGAGATCTTATAAGCTAGTGCCAAAGTAACTCTCTCTCTCTCTCTCTCTCTATATATATATATATATATATAATTTGAAAAATTCCACACAAGACACGAGCTATTATTACGGTATATTTAAGTTTTATATTTTCATTATTTTTTAAAAATTAGAATATTGTTCTATGGAATTGAATAGAATAAATAATTAGATATATGATAGAATTTTATGGTATAATATGTATTATTTTTTTGATTTGTTATGCACCAAATAATGTAGACTCCAATTCTATTACCATATCATTTTTTATTAGTCATTAAAATTTCTTCCGAATTTGTAAAAAAAAAAAAAAGTTATGGTGTGTAACTTTTCTTAATAGATAAATATAAAACAAATATTAAGATAATTCCCCCATAAAAAATACTAAAATACTTCATTGAACTAATAAAGAAGTAGAAGAAAATACATATACATATACAAATAACCCATTTTATTAATACATAAATCATACTCGCATAACAAATGACCAATTTTATTAATAAATAAATCATTACGCAAATTAGCAATTTTTAATTATATGAAAAATATTGTTCAGTTAACTATTTTGTGAATAAATAAAGTATTAAGTCAATTAATAATTTTTAATGATATGAGAAATATTTTTCAATAAATAATTTTAATAATTTATTATTACATAGGAGAATAGTTAATTTTTTTTTCCTAATTGTTGTGTTAAATTAAAATTTATAATAAATGATAGTTATAATTTCTACTATTATAGAACCAATTCATATTTTAAACAAAACTTATGAGTGTATTTATAATTTGTGAAAAAATAAAATATTTATGTTTCATAATTACCAAGAATATTTGCGTGATTACAAAAAAAATATATATATATATATATATATTCACTCAACATAATATTTGCATAATTACATTAAAAAAAAAAATATTCACCCAACATACGTTACTATTAATAAATTATTCAAAGTATTAGGACAAAATAGGAAGAAAAAACCAGCCATAAGCAAGTAAGCTCCTTTCATATATATAGATATATGTATTTGTATGTGTACTGACCAATGTGGTTGTGTTTGTGTGTGTGTGTTTCGCAGTTGACATGGCTTAACCTTCAGCTAACAAAGATCTGGCCATATGTTAATGAGGTTACATTTTAGTGCGTTGTTTCATCTTAGACCTCAAATTTTGTTCTGGTGCTACTGATTTTGACTCTTATATATATATATATATACCCATTAACGGATACCCATGTGTGCCTTATTTGAAGTTATATCATTCATACATCATTTGGTGTTGTAGGCAGCATCAGAGCTTCCTAACATGCTGCAAATTTAACACCAGCTCCTGAACTGAGTAGAAACTATCCCTTGACTCAGCTTTAAACCATAAGATGACTCTTGTCTTAATCAGATTCTATGCTAGAAGGTTTGCTGCACTATTCTACCTTGACAGAGTTGGATGGCTGTGTGTTAATTGCTGCACTATTCTTCTGATGTTCTGTTGTTCTGTGTTGGTCGGTTTCAGTTCTGTTCTGAATCAGATCTGTTGGTCTGCACTTTGGTTGGTCTGATCTGGTGGATTCTGGGTTGGTCTGCACTTTGGTTGGTCTGATCTGTTGGTCTGCTCTCTGGGTTAGGCTCAAGTCTGCCTTGTTTCTCCAGCCTTGTTGGTCTGTACGTTGGTCGGTTTCAGTTCTGTTCTGAATCAGATCTGTTGGTCTGTACTTTGGTCTGTACTTTCTTCACCTGTTTGGCATCCAGGTGGCTGGCTGTGTGCCTCCGTTTAACAGTCTTGTTTAGGAAGAGGATTTGATCTATGCTGCACCAGTCTTGCATTGCTGTGAGGTTATGTTCATCCTCTGCTGGGTAGCTGAAGTGGCTTGCCGTTGGAAGCAAGACCAGTCAGATTTGGTGTTGTTTAAAGGTGATTTTGGAAATGAGATTGATCTGTTGGGAATTAGCTGCTAAGCCTGCTGATCTATTAATCTTGGTGATCTACTATGCTGCTAGTTTGCTCTGTTATCTACTATGCTGCTAGTCTTGGTGATCTACTATGCTGTTATGGCTGTAATTTCGTTGCTAATGCTTCTAGTTTTTTTGTTTTCTCTTTTTGTTGGTTTCTCACCAACTGGAGCTTCGAACTTGAGCTAGCTCCAATCTCCTCTATATTGATGTACTCTATCATATTTTTATGTTTTCATCAATATAGATTTTTTTTGCCGATCAAAAAAAAAAATATTGAGCCAATTCTCGAACAGTACAGACCGTCCATTTTGTCTTCTTTGAAATTTTCCGAGTTCACTCTTGGCACCGTTGCACCGCAGTTTACAGGTTAGACCAAATTTCCACACAGTATTCCAAATTTTTACCCAAGCACATATGCTATTGATTGCCAGCACATTTGACCGCTTTTTCCTCTACTAATGGAATATGTTCCATTTCTGAGATGAGAGAGGGGTGGGAGATGGAGCTAGGGGTGTGCACAGGTTGGTGTGGAGCGGTTTTTGTCACTTGCCACAGAACCGCGGTTCACCCAAACCGGCAGGTCGGTTGATTTATTCAAGCGATTCAAGTGATTAGGCGGGTTCGGTGGATGACTTTTTCCCTTGTAAATTGGACATATTCTCTGGCTTGTAAAATATGAAAAAATAAATAATATTCATCATGTTATGGGCCTTCATTTTACACACACTACAAGAAAAAGTATCTTTGGTGACTAAATTTTTAGTCATCAAAAGTCTGTTTTTAGTCGCCGAAACTCGAGTTTTTAGTTTCAGCGACTAATTTTTTTAGTTGCCCGTTTTGTCGCTCATATATGGTCGCCGGAGGTATTGGCGACTAAAATTTTTTTGGTCGGCAAAAAATAGCTCTTTAGCAACCAACGATTTAGTCGGCAATAGTGATTTACACTTTTTAAAATCACACATTTAGCGACTAATCTTTTAGTCGCCAAAAGTCTATTTTTAGTCGCCGAAACTCAAGTTTTTAGTTTCAGCGACTAATTTTTTTAGTCGCCCGTTTTGTCGCTCATATATGGTCGCCGGAGGTATTGGGGACTAAAATTTTTTAGTCGGCAAAAAATAGCTCTTTAGCGACTAACGATTTAGTCAGCAATAGTGATTTACACTTTTTAAAATCACACATTTAGCGACTAAGCTTTTAGTCGCCAAAAGTCTGTTTTTAGTCGCCGAAACTCGAGTTTTTAGTTTCAGCGACTAATTTTTTTAGTCGCCCGTTTTGTCGCTCATATATGGTCGCCGGAGGTATTGGCGACTAAAATTTTTTTAGTCGGCAAAAAATAGCTCTTTAGCGACCAACGATTTAGTCGGCAATAGTGATTTACGCTTTTTAAAATCACACATTTAGCGACTAATCTTTTAGTCGCCAATAGTCCATGAATCGCCGATTAAACCGTTTAGTCGCCCAAAATAAACAATTTTAGTCGTCAAAGGTGCTTCCGTAAAAAAAAAAAAAACAACTTTTTTGCTTTTTCTGAGATTCAAACCGCCAACCTCTCCCACATTCTAAACCTTTAGCAACACACTCTCTCCACCATGCCACTACAACACCACATGAATATATATGCAACATATATTATTTATATACTATATTGACCCGTATTAATATCTAGCTATATATATAAAAATAATTATTTTTATTCAATATAATTTATGTAAAAAATAAATTATTTACTAAAAAAAAAATTAGATCACTTTTGGCGACTAAATTTATTTTTTAGTCGCCAATTGTATAGTTTTGGCTACTAATTATATTTTAGTCGCTAAAAAAATTCATTCCTGCCGAAAAACCTCCACTTTTGGCGACTAAACTGAAATTTAGTCGCCAAAACCTCTACTTTGGGCGACTAAACTGCATTGTAGTCGGCAATTCTTGACTTTTAGCTACTAATTTTTTTTTAGTAGCCAAAAAGCTTCACTTTTGGCTACGAAATTGTTTTTTGTCGGTAAAACACGCATAATCGGCGACCAAACTATTTTTTAGTCGCCAAAACCTATACTTTTGGCTACTAAATGTTTTTAGTTGCCAAAAACCTTCTCTTTTGGCTACTAAAATTTTTTTAGTCACTAAAAAAATTCATTCCCGCCGAAAAACCTCCACTTTTGGCGACTAAACTAAAATTTAGTCGCCAAAACCTCTACTTTGGGCGACTAAACTGCATTGTAGTCGGCAATTCTTGACTTTTAGCTACTAAATTTTTTTTAGTAGCCAAAAAGCTTCACTTTTGGCTACGAAATTGATTTTTGTCGGTAAAACACGCATAATCGGTGACGAAACTATTTTTTAGTCGCCAAAACCTATACTTTTGGCTACTAAATGGTTTTAGTTGCCAAAAACCTTCTCTTTTGGCTACTAAAATTTTTTTAGTCGCTAAAACCCCTATATTTGGCGACTAAACTGACTTTTAGTCGCTAAAACCCCTACATTTGGCTACTAAACTGTTTTAGTCGCCCACTTTTGGCGACTAATTCCATTTTAGTCGCCAATTCTGTTACTTTCAACGACGAAAAATCCATTTTTAGTCGCGAAATCTGCTTTTTCTTGTAGTGACACTGATTATGTATACATAAAAGCATAAATAAATTACACATCTGGATATCAAATTACACAACTTGAAAGTGATTATCATGAATTTGGTTACCATTACAAATTTTCCAAAAAAAATTCAAACATAACAAGGAGTGTGCGGACTCGTTTCTGCAATAGAGAGAGAAGGAACTTCGTAGACGAACCTGTAAGAATTTTTTCCCCTAAATATGGCTTAATGTGGCTTTTGCATGATTATACTAGATTCATCTCATTAAGTAAGATACATGTACATCAATTAGATGGTGACTAATTATTGATGAATGCACCTATATATAGACTAATGCTAATGCATTGAATGTGATGGATTCATTATGAATGAATCTTAGAGATGCATTATGTATCTATTATGAATATGTAGGATACATTAATCTATCTAATGAATTCATTAATATAGAAGATGCATTATGTATCATGAATGTATAAGATACATTAATCTATTTAATGAAGTTCATTGAATAAATGGATTCTTTGATGGGAAGAATACTACTATAAATAGTGTAAGGTCCCAAATCACACTCTCTATAAAAAAAACTCAAGTTGTCACCACAAGAAGGCTCCCATCGTCTAGAGAGAGAGAGAGAGAAGTGGTTTGAAGATCTTAGACAAGTAAAGAACTTAAAGATCAAGGTCTTCCATTCAAGGTTTCCCTTTATTGATAGAGGATTTCATACTATCATGGATCAAGGTATTTATTTACTTATTTTGTATAGTAGAAATTCATATAGTTTTCATGTATAGAATTGAATCCTTAATGGTTTTTAGTTTATGTTCCGCAAAGTTTTCTATCAGAACCTTGGTGTACCGATGGGTGAAGGCCTGCACGAGGAGCATATGGTTAGGCTGCCTAATCGGTGGTTGGTCGAAAACCCCTCCGATGGTCGAGTCAGTACTGGAGTTTGGTAGAGAGAGAGAGAGAGTAGAGAAGATGAGTGTGTGTAGAGGGTCGAGAGATCGATCCCTTGTAAAGGGAGGTAAGGTTGCCTTTAATAGAGAAGACTTGACTTGCTCACTATGTTCCTCTCTCTGCCACCTAGCACTTATTTGTTATGTTAGGTTGCTCCTCATTGGAGAAGAGCAAGGACTCTGTTGAGCGGTTCCATCATTCGCGGGCACCATGCACCCTTCACTTGTATCATGCTGATTGATCTGTTAGAGCTTAAGAGTCTCGAAGTAAGAGTCTTGGAGTCCAAATCATGGACTTATCCACTTCGGAGCGGGAAAAGGACCAAGGTTTAAGCTCTACCTCGACCCACCTCGGTATGGGAAACAGAACTTGGTTTGGGTCCATGGCCTTGCCCAGTTCGAAGTGGGGAAAACCCACATCTTGGCCCACTTCATAGTAGGGGAAGGAGCCTACTATGAAATGGGGACCTTTCTCTTGCCAGGCTAGGTCTTATACAAATGGGTTTGAATAATTGTGCCCCCTTCAAGGAGCATCGAATAACAAAAATCTTGAAATCGTTAGCTTTACAAGGGAAAAGTTGTGAGGATGGAGATTGTTAAAACATTACTAAAGATGCTTACTGATTCAAGTGATTGTTTGGTGGACGAAGCTTGATTATATTATTCACCTAGAGGCTAAGGTTTCCATTATAAAAGCTAGCACCATACCACTCTTGATAAATAGAACTCATCGTTCATTGTTCATTATTGAACTAAGAGAGAGAGAGAGAGAGAGAGAGAGAGAGAGAGAGTTGTGGGTTTTAGGGTAGTTTGTTCAGATGAGAGAAGTCAAAAAGAGGAGAGGGACAAGTAGGTAGGGGATGGAGATTGGGTGAGGACATATAAGAGAGAGAGAGAGAGAGAGAAAGAGAGAGAGAGAGAGAGAGAGAGAGAGAGAGAGCAGAGAGGTTTGAGATTGTCCAATGACCTTCTCGGTAGTGTAATTTATGGAGGTAGAGGCGACAATGGTGAGCATGGTGGCTAGTGATTGGTTTTGGTTGGGGCCTTTTGGGGTCATTGTAGCCAAAGTGATGATGGCAACATAAGTTGGACTTGGGGTAAAGAACTAAAAAAATATCTAGAATAGGGTAAACATTTAGAGAAAGAGGTTGGATGTTGGAGGGTGCACCATGCACCTTATCACACAATTAATGAATGGCGGTTTAGTTCGGTTTGTGAGCCAGTTCAACATTTTGAAACCTCTAATTCAACTGACCCACAAGAAATTGCTTGGAACCTGTCAATCCAAACTACCAACCCTCTCAAACCGCGAGTGGTGGGGAGGATCGGTGCAGGATAGAGTGGTTTGGCAAATTGGGCATTTTTTGCGAAGTCCTAGATGGAGAAAGAAAGTAACACAAAGCTTTTGTTATATATGATAATAACATTTTCACTTGTGGATGTAAACATTTTCACTCGGTATCCAATGTAAAAATATTTAAAGAATAATAGGATGCATTTGGATGTGTGTCCAACACAAGTTGGGGTGTGTCTAATGTGATGTTCGAAACAAAAGTAGCATTTTCTCAGAAGTGACTATGCTTTTTAGGAGTCCTTATATCCTATAATTTGGAGATTATAGGAATTTAACCTCTAGAGACATACTCATATTTGACAGCCTTACCAGAGTTTGGATAGCATAGGTAGCCTTGTTGCAACAATTGATTGATTAAGAAGAAAAAAAAAATGAAAAACAATCCCTTTGAAACTTTGTGTGCACCTTCTATATTAATGATACAACTATGAACTTAGGCCTCACTTTATCTAATTGGAATTGCTATAAAAATTGTACATATCTATATAATAAAGATAAAGAGAGAAAGAAAGACTCTTTTAATGGTAAATTACATTGACCTCCCTTGAGGTTTGGAAAAAATATAGTAAGACCCACAAATTTGGCATAATTATATTGGGTTCCCTCAATGTTTTAATCCACATAATACTTAGTTTCATTTTCATCATAATCTCGTCAATCATATGAATAAAAAAAATGATATTGTCATATATTTTACACTAAATATATTTTATCGTATTTATTTTTGTGTATTAACACTATTTGCATTACTTTTAGTTCCTTTAGCCTTGCTAAAAATGGCGTTGGTGTAATTATCGCAAAATCGTAGGGATTACTGTATTTTCGATTGCTAATCCATTGTACAAGTAGTTGACTAGTGTCTTAGTATTTGAATGTAGATTACTCTAAGGCTTTAAGTTCATGTTAATATTTGAGAATTTGAAGGTGAATCCATAATGTACATTTTAATATTTGATTTTAATAATATAGATATTGTCATTACAAGAAACAAACAAAAACAATCTAGGATTTCTAGAAGTTTATAAAAGTATCAAGGGATGGATTCACTCTCTTTGTCACTATAAGAAAACAAAAAAAGGGAAAATTTCTCTTCAACTTACATGTGGTGTACCATGATTGCTTCCCTATCTTTTTCATTAGGTGTTTCCATTATTGAAGACAAAGACAGTGGTGGTGGTATTACAATGGAGCTGGAGATGAATTGGGATGGAAATCCAAATATAGTACTTGATATTAAGACTAGATTTGGCGTGGCACTACCTGCCCAGGTAATGTAGATCTTTATTTATTTATTATTTTTCCACTATTTACTTGCGCTCTTCATGGATGATAGGTGTTTTATGTCATGTAATACATTTTACTGGTTGTTGAATATGATTAAAGCACCAATTTTCCCCTCTAATTTTCATACATGATACATAGTATGCCCTTCACTTGTTTTGATATGTCCATATACATATTTGTGTGCATGTAAATGTTGACTTCCCTTCATACTAGTGCTGGTAAAGTCTACTTTGCCAATCCAAGGAAAGGAAGCATCACTTTTGGTCAATGGTTTTGTTCCTTCTCTTTGCAGTTCGAACAAAGTTCTCTGTCAGAACTCTTTAAACCCATAATGTTAGGAATGTTTAATTGCAAAAGCCTTCACATTCTTTTGATAATTGCCTTGAATTACTTTTTCAATTTGAGGTGGTGGTGTAAAAGAATTCAAAGTATGCCTAATATAGAATATACTAGATCCCACCTGCGAGAATATTATGTGTGTATATATATATTTTATTAGGCATACTTCTGATTGTATATATTAGGCTTGATTTAGGCATGATTGTAATTACATTATATTAGGTACGATTATGATTATGTAATCTTTGTATTTCCTTTTTAGTTTTAGGAGTTAGGGTTATATATGCTGAGGTCTTGATGTAACCATTCACACAATTGAATATACAAGTTTATTCAAAAACTTACATTGTATCAGAGTCTAGTTCAAAACCCTAGTCTGAAGGTTCAAAACCCTAGCGCAAAAACCCATTTGATGCCAGAATCACAAGACTTCAGAATAATGACTCATTGAGTTCACAATCAAACTCCTTGGTTCGATTTTGGTTTGGTTTGGTTTGATTTCAGGTTGGCTGATTCATAGGTCCTCTCTAGTCTCTAGTCTGAAGTCATGAATCAATAACTCTCTTGATTCTGATTACGATCACGTGAAACTCTTTCTCTTTTGCTTTCTCGTTTGGATTTGAAGTAGTGAGGATTCACTCTGTCTACCTCTACTTCATGACCCTTCTCTCTCTCTCTCTCTCTCTCTCTCTCTCTCTCTTTTACAATCTGAAACATGAAAGATATATGACTGATTTTGACACTTGGGGTTGTGACAATGCCCAAGTTCTTACTTGGTTTCACAACTCCATGGAAGATCGTATTGGGATGATATTTTCCAAATGCGCTATTGCCAAGGAGTGTGGGACTATTTACTGGGAGTTTATTAGCAGTCAAATTTTGCCATGCAGTATGAGTTGGAATTAGCAATTCAGGGTGCTCGTTAGTGGGACAAATCTGTTTAGGATTTCTATATTTGTGATGACAGGGGTATGGGAACAGTGTGCTCTCATGGAACCATCAAGTATTAAGGTACTAGACCCTTATGTACAGTTTCGGGGGGAGGGTCGTTTGGTACAATTCTTAATGATTCTTTCCCCTCAGTTTAAGGCTATCTATGGTGGCATCATTCACCGATCTCTTCTTCCTTCTGTGGATGCTATTGTTCGTGAGCTCTTCTCTAAGCAAACCCGTCTCAAGACAGCCAGTCAGACTCTGTCATCAGATGTCTTCTTGGCTCTTACTTCGCTTCCATTGCTGTTGTCAGTTTTACATACGAAGAAGAAGAAGAAGAATGTGTGTGTGTGTGTGTGTGAGAGAGAGAGAGTACGGATGATATACAATTATTATCCAAAACTTAGGCTTCTTCTCTTAGACACATGTATTTATAATAATAGGCACAAATTACATAATTACCAAAACTACCCTTGGACTCAAATAACTACACTTAACACTTCCCCTCAAGTTGGTGCAAATATATCTGTCATGCCTAACTTATAACAAATGGGATGAAAGATCTTACTACTAAAACTTTTAGGCAATGTTTGTTTGGCAAATTAGGTTGGATGAGATTATGAATACGGTGGAATTGAGTGAGGAGATTAGTAATATAGTAGTATTATGTTAGAGATGTAAGATAACGTGTGTTTGTTTGAGGAGTAGTGTGATGGTATTAGTTGGTTGGGATTAAATCTAGTTGGTTGGGATTAAATTTATGAAATTATGTAAAAGCCCTTATTGCATAAAAAAGAGATTTTATTGTGTTTGATAAATAGAGGACAAAATAGACATTTTGCTTCAATCCAAGGGGAATGGGTTAGCAATCCCCCTCCAAGGGAATGCTAATCCTACCCCCAAGTAGAATTGATAGTCCCATGGACTCATAATCCATTAGCATGTAGCACAACCAAACATGGGTTTGGTGAGACCCACGGGATTATTAATCCAATCCCACCACATAAGAGACCAAACAAACATGAAATACATCAGTTAATTGATCTTTAGACTTCACGAAAGGCAAGTAGATTAAACCCTTATTCAATTTCACCTTAATAAAATGTTTGTTGATTTCAATGTGCTTAGTCTTATTATGCTAAACAAGATTCTGAGCAATACTGATGGCAACTATGTTGTCACAATACAGTGTCTTGGGTTCACCACAAACGATTCCTATATCAGTCAAGTGTCACAACCTCATCCCGCCCTAAACAGAATAACAGTGGTGACCAACCAATAGTGCATGACTACCGAAGGCCTAACAAGATAAGGCAAGACTGGACTGATAACATTGGGGCTTATGTGAAAACATTTGTCCATTAATTACCAAGAGTCCATTCAGAGCATGCACATAAGTCATATCAAAACAAAACAAGCATACTTCTCATTTATTTATCTTGGCATTTACAAGTCCATACAAGAAAAGGAAAGAACAACATTCACAAAACATATTCTTAACAAAAACCAAAACATATATACAAAGCTATCATCTCTAGGTTGTAGCTCTCAAAAGTACAAAATAAAAGAAAAAGACTTCTAACTCGACTTCTCATTCTGACCATGCTCTTCATTATCACCTACATACATTTAGGGGAGAGAGGTGAGCCATTTCCCAGTGAATAGTAATATGGTAAAGTGGTAAATGAATGGACACTAATGATTTTCAATAAAACCAAGCACAAGATCATATTTCAAACATAATATAATTTCATCAAGATAAACAAAGCTTAACTTGCAAGCATATATATAGCGATGAACATTCCAAGGGTTTCGAATCAAGAATCCACAACAGGTGGCAAGAGGAGCTTAGTTAGCTAGAGGTTATTGGCATGGTTTTCCAATAACAAACAAGATCCAAGATGTCATCTTAATATATGATACAAAAGTATAGGATACTCATTCATAACAAAACAATATCTTAGCTTTCATAAACACAGCATAAGTTTGCATTTTGAATCATAGTTTTAACAAATATAACTTTACTACACTACTACTCACAAATAGCTCTATGAACGAGGATATAAACTCCTTCAAAGCTTAACCTACACAAAACAAGAACAAAACATTGAAATACTACTTAAATTGCAAGCTTCTTAAACGTATGAGTTAGCTTTAGTTTTCTTTTCTAATCCAACATACTTTAAGTTGGTTTATAGTTGTAATTAATTTTTGTTTAGGTTCAAAACATGTACAAGGAATTTCAGTAGGTCAAAAGGAATGAAAAGAACACAAATCGGACGAATGCCCTGTTTGGCCGCTTATGCGTCAGAATTAGGCTGCGCGAGCGAAGGTTGAGCAATATGCAACTCAAGGTTGGCCGCACGTGCACCCACTGTGGCTGCTCGTGCGGTGGCTCAAGCCGCATGAGCGGTGGCTCAAGTTGGGGTAGATAGGGTTCTGCGCGCTCGTGCGGTCTATGGTGGCCGCTTGAGCGTTGACAAGCATAATGCTAAGCTGAAGGTATTCTTTGTGTTCTTGATAGTCCTAGCAATTTCTTCACCTAAAAGCTTCAAAACATGATATTTAATGTTCCAAAACATGAAAATATGATGCAAGATTCATGGAAACTCATTTGTATGCGAAGATTTCAAGATCAAACCAACAAAAACAAGTTTAAATCCAAAAACTTCTCAACTTGTGTTCTTCCGCAAACTTCCTTCCATTTCTTCATTTCAATCTTCCAAAACATGATGTTTGAGGTTTTAAAACAGAATAAATGATGTGGGTTTGGTAGAAAAACATTCATATGCAACAAATTCAAGGCTAGAACAAATCAAAACCTAATTTCTTTGCAAATTCCTCCATCCTTTTTGGTTTTCCAAAACTTTCCTCAAAACTCTAACTTAAATCCTTCAAAACCTATCTTAAATGATTTTCTAACCAGATTATAACAAAAAAACACGAAAGGGGGTTGAATTTCTTACCTCCTAGTGAATTTTCCTTGATTTCTAGGTTAAAGACTTGAATTTTCATTTGATCTTTGATAGTTTCCTCTCTTTTCTCTTTCTTCTTCTTCAAGAACACAAAGCCCTCAATTGTTCCCCATCCTTCTCTATCTTTCCCGTTTTTGTTTGTAGGAAATAATTAGCCTAAGTCACTAATTGCTTCATTAGCTTAACTAATCAAGCTTAATTCTAATTAACCATACTTAATCCTTAATCTTCATTTGTTTGATTAATCCTACCTAGGCTTTAGTTAATCTTACTTAACTGTTGCTAATCCTACTCAATTTTTAATTAAGTACCCATTAAACTCTACTCATTAGATTAAGGTCATTAAACTCATCACTTAAGGTTTTCTGAATTACCTAAGTACTCAACATTCAAGTTCAAGACAAATTCCCTAACTCAAGGCTCAAACAAATAGTTCCTTACACTTAGGTTTCAACTAACTTCTTCTTCTCTTTTCTAGTTCTAATAAGCCATATTTCACATAAACATATTAGACAAGGCACGAATGCAAGAATAATATGATATATGTCATGCATGAATGATTGGTTGTCACAATAAGGACTGAAGCCACATAAGTTCAAATGTTCCATGGCCATAGCTTTGTATTTTGCCTTTGCACTAGACCTGGATACCACTACCTATTTCTTACTACGCTAGGTGACTAAATTTCCTCCCACAAAAGCATAATAATCGAAGGTATACTGTCTGTCATCTATAGAGCCTACCCAATCTGCATCTGTAAATGCCTTCACCATCAAGTGACCGTGATTAGAAAACAAAATCCCTTCACCTAGAGCTGATATAAGGTACCTCAAAATGCGATACATAACATCTAAATGTGTTGCATGAGGATCATGCATAAACTGGCTCACTATCCCAACTACATATGCAATATCTGGTCGAGTGTAGGATAAATATATAAGCCACTTTAACCTACAAAGTTTTCCAACCATAGATTGAGATGAGAATCCTTGTGGCACATCCATGTATACTTCCTCCTCCAAATCACTATAGAAAATGCATTCTTCATATCTAGTTGTTGTAAAGGCCATCCCAGGTTAGACATACATGAACGAAGAGCAAGAATGGAATTCATCTTCGCTACAGCAGCAAAGGTTTCCTGATAATCAATTCCATATACTTGAGTAAATCCCATGCCCACTAGTCTTGCTTTGTATCATTCAATAGTCCCATCCGATTTTTGCTAAATGGTGAACACTTACACCCTGTTGGGTTTTTTCCCATTAGGAAGAGGAACCAACTTCAAAGTATTATTCTTACTTAGAGCTTTCATCTCTTCTACCATAGCCATTTTCCACTTAGGATTATTAATAGTTTCTTTTCAACCCCGTGGGATATGCACAGAAGACAGAAGAAACAAAAGCATGATATGTAGGAGACATTAAATCACATGACACAAATTTAGAAATAGGGTGCTGAGTACGAGCCCTAACCTCCTTTCTAAGAGCAACAGGAAGACTCAAATCATTAACAATTGAACTATCAACTACTAGTGAATAAATAGATTGAGGTACATTACCTATAAAATCAATCGAAACATGATTTAGAACAAGCACAAGGGATGATGATTGACTTAGTGGCACAACATAAGTCTGTTCTTTCTAATGCCGTGAATAAGTCTTAAGATCAACCTTGTCCAAAAGGCCACCTGTGTCACCTACATTAGGCTCTCCATCAATAGAACTCTTAGGCTCCCCTTCACCACAAATAACAGCATACTGAGTATGAAGAAAGAAGGATAACTTATGCTAATAGGACATCATCTCATCTGCAATATCTTTCGGAAAACGCTCCACTTGAAAAGAAAGTGGAGAGGAAGAAAAGAAGGACTCGGACTCATGAAAGGTGACATCCATACTAACATACACTTTGTGGGTGCAAGGTCATAACATTTGTAACCCTTTTAAGTAGCAGAGTAACCAACAAAGGCACAACGTAGAACTTTAGGATCAAGCTTCCTATGAATACAAGGGTGCAGATGAACAAAACAAACACATCTAACAACCCGAGGAGAAAAAGAAGAAGTGGGAGAAGCCACAGGAAGAAGTTCAGGGAGAATGTGGAACTAAAGGACACTAGAGGGCGTGCGGCTCATAAGGTAGGCAGCAGCAAAAAGAGCATCACCCCCAAAAGATCTAGCAATGTTCATGGTAAACAAAAGAGAGTGAGCAACTTCAAGGAGATGACCATTATTGCATTTAGTAAAGCCATTTTTCTTAAAAGTGGCAACACAACTGGTTTGATAAAGAATGTCACGCTCCTTAAGATATGCCCCAAAAACACTATCAACATATTTAGTCCCATTATCATTCTGAAGAACTTTGGTTTGAGCACTAAACAGATTGGTCACCATTTTATGAAAAATTTGAAAGCAAGAGCAAACCTCATTCTTAGCCCGAAGAAAGTAAATCCAAGTCACACAGGAATAACAATCAATAAATGTGACAAACTACCGATACCCAAAATTAGAAACCATAGGAGAAGGCCTCCACACAGTATGAATAAGCATAAAAGAAAAAATACTTATTTTATTAACTGGAGGATAACAAGTGCATTTATGTTTGGCAAGTTCACAAGCATCAAAAACAAAATTATTCCTAAAACACTCTCGAACTAATGAAGGAAAAAGCTTTTCTAAAATATGAAATGAAGGATGACCTAAATGATGATGCCACTAATGAAGGAGATGAAACGAGGAGTTGGTAGTGCGCTGAAGAGCCTGAGAAGAGGACAAAGGTAACGAAGGAGACAAGGCATCCAAAAAATATAGTCCACCTTGCGCTTCGTGACTACCAATTGTTTTCCCTATAACTAGTTCTTGAAAAACACAATGAGTAAGAAAAAAAGGTCACATAACAATTTAGAGTAGTAAGGCTACTAATAGAAAGTTAGTGAAAAAATTAGGAACATGAAGAATAAATGAAAGGGAAAGTGAAGAGGAACAATGAACTAAACCCTTTCCGGAAATAGAGGATAAAATGCCATTAGCCACTCTAACCTTATCCCGCCCAAAATAAGGAGAATAAGAATAGAAAATACTATAGGCACTTGTCATGTGGTCGGTAGCATCAGAATCAATAACCCAAGAAGGTGACGAGGACGTACTAAGTGCACTAGCTTGGAAAAAACAAAGGCAGAAGAGGCTGTGGTAGGAAAGGTATCAAGCCAAGCCATCAAACGTGTGAAGCTCATCCTAGGAAATAATACTAGGTGCTAGTACCACGAGCCCGAGAAGAACGTGGCGTCAACTCAAGATGTAGTTTGAAGCTATGAGCTTTAACATAACCAGAAGGTCCAAAATGATGGCAAGTCTTAGACCAGTAGAAGCTCGAGTACCAGACTTGGCAGCAAGAGCCATCTGATTAGATAAAATCGGAGATAGGGAAGAAGGACTTGGCTGAGCAATTTAATTGTGTTATTATCTTCTTACCATCTTCTTTCCTTTTACAGGACCTAAGTTCGAAGAGGATTTTTGGCAAGGGCTATGAGCGTGATAGGCTTTACTACTTTAGGAATCCATTAGACGAGCCTTCCTCTTCTTCTTTAGCTAGTTTTCAGGCCTCTGTTTTGCCTGCTTCCATGTCTTGTGTTTTTAATATTCAAACTTCAGAATTATGGTATTCTCGTATGGGTCATGTTAATTTTCAATATTTATGTCAACTTTTTCCTTCATTTAATAAAGCTTGCAAAGATTCTAAATTTCATTGTGTGGTTTGTGAGTTGTTTAAGCATACCCGTACTAGCTATATCTCTCATATGACTCAGGCTCCTGATGCTTTTGATCTTATACATTTAGATGTTTGGTATCCTTCTCCTATCACTGCTTTCTCTGGTTATAGATATTATGTGACTTTTATTGATGATCACACAAGGTGCACTTGGGTTTATCTCCTTCTCCATAAGTCTGACGTGTTTCCCATTTTTGTTCAGTTTTTACAAATGGTTAAAACTTAGTTTCATACAGTTGTTTGAAATATCAGTTTTGATAATGATAGGGAATATATTTCTAATGAATTTCATTCCCATCTTAATTAAATTGGAATTCTTTAACTAAACAAAATGGTGTTGCCAAACTCAAAAGAAGAAGAGATTCCTACAATCAAAATAAAAATATTCTAATTCCTATATTCAACATAATATTCTAGTTCTTGTATTCAACAATCCTGCTCAAGCTAGCATGAAAACATTTAACAAACATAACTTGACAATAGAAGACTGGAGCAATATCTGTCCCATAGATTTTGTGAACATACCTGCTAACTACTGAGAAGAAGAGACAAAAGATAGACTCACAATGCCAGTCCGAACCTTTTCTCTGATGAAATGTATGTCAACCTCGATATGCTTGGTATGCTCATGAAGCACAGAATTAGAGAATAATATAATAGAAGATTTGTTATCACAAAATAAAGACGAAGAAGTAGTCTCCTTAAAACCCAACTCTACTAGAATAGAGCGAAGCCAAAGAATCTCACATATCCCATGTTCCATGGCTCGATACTTAGCATTTGCAGAAGACTTAAAAACAACCACATGCTTCTTACTTTTCCATAAGATAAGATGATCACCATAGAAAGTACAGAAGCCATAAGTGGAACGTCGATCAATCATAGATCCTGCATAGTCAGCATCAGTGAAATAGGAGAGCTCCAATCAAAAATTCTATCGTAGGAAAGATACTGGGAAATGAGATGATTAGTACTACTTAAATAACCCTTACGATTTAGCGAATGTTGATCTTGAGGAAGGTTACGATGAGGAGGTGGAGGAGAGAGAGCTAAAGGAGAAGAGTTACCTGACCTAAAGATTGGAGGGGCGGCAGGGGGGCTGAGTGAGTGGGCAACGAGAGTATACCTACAATGGTGGAGGAGGCGAAGGTTGAGAAGGAGAGAGGGGAACAACCTCATCCTCAACCTTGTCCAAGATGGGCATCGGGCGAATAGTGGAAGTAACGGGAGGAGAAGCCTGCAAAGGAGGGTTAGTACCAAAGAAAGAAAGATCCTCACAAAAAGTAACATCCAAAGTGTGGTGAAAGTGATGAGACACAAGGTCATAACACCGATACCCTTTGGACATGGAAGAGTACCCTAAGAAGACATAACAAATAGATATTTTTCATCTAACTTAGTGCAAGTGGGAATCTGATTTTGAACAAAACAGGTACACCCAAAGACACGAAATAAGAGAGGAAACATAGTGGTAGTGGGCATAAGGATATGAAACGGAGTGAGACCATGCAACACATGACCAAGGATCCTATTAATGAGGTAAATAATAGCGAGGACAACCATATGCTAATAAGACTTGGAAACACCCATACCCCGAAGAAGACCCTGGACAACAGATAATATGATGGTTTTTGCATTCAATAATACCATTTTGTTCAGGGGTCTAAGGACAAGTAAGCTGTTAAAGAATATCGCTTTGATTAAGATGAAATTCATTAGAAATATATTACCCACCATTATCAGAACGGATATTTTGAACAACTATATGAAACTGAGTTTTAACCATTTGTAAAAACTGAACAAAAATGGGAAACACGTCAGACTTACAGTAAAGGAGATAAACCTAAGTGCACCTAGTGTGATCATCAATAAAAGTCACATAATATCTATGACTAGACAAAGCAGTGACAGAAGAAGGACCCTAAACATCTGAATATATACGATCAAAAGCACTAGGAGACCGAGTCATATGAGGAATATAATTGGTATGGATATGCTTAGACAACTCACAAACCACACAATGAAATTTAGCGTCTTTGCAAGCTTTATTAAATGAAGGAAAAAATTGACATAAATATTGAAAATTAACATAACCTATATGAGAATGCCATAATTCTAAAGTCTGAATATTAAAAGCACAAGACATGATAACTGGCAAAACAGAAGCCTTAAAACTAACTAAAGAAGAAAAAGAAGCAGGCTCATCCGGTGGATCCCCAAAGTAGTAAAGCTTATCGCGCTTATAGCCCTTGCAAAAAATTCTCTTTGAATATAGGTCCTATAAGGTAAGAAGAGGGTAAGAAGATGATAACATAATTAAATTGTTTAGCAAGACGACTGTACGGGGAGCAAATATTCCGGCAAGCCTGTACTCCTTTCTTCCGAGCTCTGTTTCTGTCCGATCACCTGCGAGCACAACGGCGGTGAGCTACCCGGCGGTGTGTGGCCGGAAAAACCCTCCGACGATCAAGTTAGCGCACACCTCAGGATAGAGAGAGAGAGGAGTGTTTGAGTGTAAGAATTTCCTTACAAAGTGTTCCTGTATCGCGTATGGGGGGCGCAGACATGCTTATATACCCTTCTGCACCCCAAATCTACTCCCATTGGTCTCTTGACATGTGGCTCTGTTATCCCATCTGTCAGCACAAATCTTGCTGTACATCACCTAACCCAACTGCCAGCTCACTCTGCTGGGAGCACGGCAGCCGGGCAACATTATCTCGGCTATCAACAGCCATACTGAACATGCCCAAGTGCAGTTGATGTCGTAGTTTCCTACTACCGGGCTTAATTCCAGCCGTGCTCAACTATATTCCAGCGAAGCTGAGCTGGAGATTGGTAACGCCGGTCAGCCAAAGACCTTCTCGGCCAAGCTCCAAGCACAGGCCTTCCTACCGGGTTAAGGTGCGTGCATTACAACCTTGCAACGCGTGAGCCGGGGAGCCTCATCTAGGCTGTTCCTCCACCTGTCCGGCCTTTACGGAACCGAGATCAGATAACTCGGTTCCACGTGGGCTTTGCCATTACCGAGTAATATCACAGCCTGATCTTGGAGCCTAATACCTCGGCCCAAATCTGTCCGGCTAACGTCACGGCTCAATCTCAGATCATAAATCTCCCTCTCAATTGCCCCTTAATTCCGTCCGCAAAAGCGTGACTGGGATTACTTATTTCGACCGGGATAACACTTCCTCGGTCCTCAGAATGCGAAATGGCGACCGGGCTAGTTGACATTCCTGTCTGCAAACTTGCCCGGTTATACTCCTTGGTTGACGTCCTCTTCTTCAAAAGTAGCCTGGTTGACTCAACTCTTCAACCTGTCTCTTCAGTTCTGACGTTGTCATAAATGGGGACACGTGACGGGCTGCCATTGGTTCTCGAGCAGCCAACCCGCCGTCTTGCCAGAATTTGAATTTGGGCAGTCTCGTCTCCTCTATAAACATTTCCCCCCTCATCTTCCTTGAGCTCTTACTGACTCACTGCCATTCCAAGCAACCCAGAGCTCTTGCCTCTTCTCTGCCATTCCTGAACTCGCGCTCGAAGAAGAAGCAGCCACTGCTCCATATTGGTAAGCCCTCCAACCCTTGTTATTGTTATTTTCCTTGATATTTCACACAATAGGGCAATAAAACGTAGTTCTTAGGACATAGGCCATAGAAATCGTCCCAACCTCCCACTGTTCATGGTGTTCTTCATTTTCGCTGATGAACTTCGAAGAACTGGGGCGGACCGGGCTCCAGGTCTTCGTTTGATCCAAAAAACCATCCCGACCGAGCAAATAACCTGTTAGACTTAACCATAGCAAGAACCGGGATAACAAAGGTCTTGGCCGCTCAATTGGGCTAAAATCTAGTCTGCTTGGGCGGCCGAGCTCCTTGGTTAGCCTCTACGACCGAGGTGGTTTGGCACTCTAAACGACCGAGCTAAAGTCAAGCCCGCTTTACGAGACCGCGCTCCCTCTTACACTTGCCCTCCTTTTCCTGCAGAGTTCAAGGGGACCACTGACCATTCCTGAGGCTCCCAAAGACCGAGCAGCCACAAATCACCTGACAGTGCCAAACCACAGCCGAGCTAATTTAGCCGGTCGTAAATGGGGAAATTCCGCTTCCTCGTAGATACTCCGGCTGCCTTGGCCGTGTTCAGGGAGGAGTACGGCATCCCGGCCGACGTCCACCTTGAGCTTGCAGAAGAGCAAACAACGCCATGGGGCAGATCAGAACAATGCCCCTTCACCGTGCTATCTATCATCGAAGGAGGCCTCCGCTTCCCACTCAACCCACTTATCACCGAGTTCCTCCGCCGCATCGGGCTGGCAGCCACACAAGTGTCCACCAACACTTACCGAATTATCAACGGCGTCCATGAACTGAACAATCGGCTAGGCACCAACTTAGGTTTAGCCGAGATATTAAGGCAATACACGATGGGTCACACCGGTGACGACCTAGCCTATTATTTGAAAATCAGACCGGGCAAGGAGAAAATTGTAACCGGCACCCCAGATAAAGACTTGCACGACGACGATTTTTTCTGGGTGTCGGGCAATTACGAAACAGCCGACGTACCGAGCTGGTTTGTAAACAAGAACTTCAGTTCCTCATGTAAGCCGCTCAAACTTGCTCGGTCAGCCTACCTTCTTTATTCCGTAATTAACCAGTTTTCTTGTTTCTTTTGCAGCAATCCAAGCCTTGTAAGCCAACTACCAATTTCCCAACGTAGAGGCAATTCGAACCGTGCTCCTCTATCGCCACCGAGATTGCAACGAGCTGCTCGGTTACACTCCAACCTACAGATACTCAGCTCCACGTCGAAGTAAAGTTACAGACTTTCTCCGCTCTCCAACTCCTCTTCCAGACCCAAATCTGCCAGATGTTCCGCTAATCCGGCTGACCGAGGAACAAGAGATGGCTAAAAGAAGCCGCATCAAGAATCTCCTCACAGCCACATCCGCCGAAATACCAAGCATTTCTCCCCCGTCTCATGCTGCTGGTCAATCCAGCAGCCCTGTGGTTGCCCTGGCATCTCCAGCTGCCGGGCAATCCAGCCAACCCCGCCGGGCAGGCAAAAGACCTCGCGCAGATCCAACTGTCGAGCTGGTTGCCGAGCTAACAACCGAGCAACCCACCAACACTGCTGATCCCATTCCACCATGGCGGCCGCAGCTCAAGCACCGGGGCCAAGATATCCCGACAAATGCTTCTGTCAAGGGCGATAAGGAGCACTTGTTAGCCTTTGACCTCTCGAAAGCTCTCTTGCTGCCAAGTGACGTGGTTGGCAGCGATCACGTCCCTGACACCCGGTTGGTGAAATCAGCTGTGAAATCCATGACCAGGGTAAGGATCCAACTTCCACTGAAATTTTACAAGTGTTTGCCGGGTTCCTTCACTAATCAAATTCGTTTCTTGCAGGCTATCCAAAAGCAGCACCTGGTAATGGAACGCATCCACAGACTTCGGCAAAAGGCAAATGACACAGCCAGCCAAGTCCAGAGCCTCCAAGCCGAGCTTGGCTGGGAAAAGCATCTCTCCAAATCGCCAATGTTGACAACAACAGTTGCACGGTCAGCTTGACGAGGCCGAGAAGAAGCGCGATGAGCTCCAGGCTGAGCTGGACGCTCAGAAAAAGTCAAGGAAGAAGGACTGTCGAGATGCAAACAACGCCGGCTTCCTAGAAGCCGAGGAAAGCTACAAGAAGCAGGTCTTCGCTACCCAAGACATCTACTTCAAAGCGGGTTGGAAGTCTGCCTGCGAGCATCTCGGTCAGGGTCCTAATACTGACGTCTTTGCCACCCCGCCGCCTGCTTCCCTGCCGGCCTACCTCGTGCCATATGCCAATGACGTCTTCAGTGCATTGCAGGCTGAGGCCGAGGAAGGGCTTGAAGAGGAAGAGGCCGGGGAAGATACTGACGGAGAGGAGCAACCAGAACAGGGGCAGCCCGGTGTTGAAGACCGATCTCCAGCAGTGAACTTGGAGACAACTCCGGATGATGAATTCACCAATCTCTCCCCCTTAGCTTTGTTTTCTTTTTTCTATTGCTTTTTTTGCTTTGCACATGTAACCGGGCTCTCTGCCCCTCCTTTTGTATTAACTTTCTATTAATGAAAAGCTTTAATTTCATCAAGTATTTACACGGTTTTCTCGAACTCTATCTTCAGCAAAACGTCTCGGTTTAAATCACTAAGTTGCACAAATCACCAACTAGCTTGACCGGAGTTAACATCTTGGTAAATTTAGCAAAATTGAGGAACTTTTTCAACCGGAATAAACATCTCGGTGGGAACAACAAAGTTGAACAAATCACTAATTCTTTCAACCGGACTAAACCATCATGGTTGAGCATGCCTGAACTAAACAAAACATCTTGTATAGCCGGAATACACCATCATGGTTGAGCGTGCCTGAACTGAACAAAACATCTTGTATAACCGGAATACACCATCTCGGTTTTAATTCTGATAGAATTGAACAAAGCATCTACTCCCTCAACCGGAGTAGGGCATCTCAGTTGGAATCTCTGAGTCGAACAAACCATCAACTCCTGCAACCAGAGTAACTCATCTCGGTTGGAATCCCTGAGTTGAACAAACTATCAACTCCTTCAACCGGAGTAACTCATCTCGGTTAGAATCTCTGAGTTGAACAAACCATCAACTCCTTCAACCGGAGTAACTCATCTCGGTTGGAATCTCTAAGTTGAACAAACCATCAACTCCTTCAACCGGAGTAACTCATCTCGATTGGAATCTCTGAGTTGAACAAACCATCAACTCCTTCAACCGGAGTAACTCATCTCGGTTGGAATCTCTGAGTCGAACAAACTATCAACTCCTTCAACCGGAGTAACTCATCTCGGTTGAGAATACTTAAGTTGACAAAAACATCAACTCTTTCAATCGGAGTAAATCATCTCGGTTGAGAATCTCAAGTATTCAAAGCAATAAATCAAAATGCTAAGGCAAAGAAGACACTTCTATATATTGACAAAAAGAATTACATTCTGAAGTGTAAGGCAAAAAATTCCTTTGCACAAAAAGAAAACAAAAGCTAGAAATAGTACAGTTTAAGATTGGCCGCATTCTATGGCCGGGGTATTCCTCTACCATCGAGATCCTCTAAGTGGTATGCCCCCTTGCCTGCCAGACCGGTTATCTTGTAGGGTCCTTCTATCATCTGAACGAAGCCTTTGGTAGCACGGCTCCTGTTCACTGCCACGAAGCATTGTTTGGACATGACTTGATCTCCCCAGATCTCCTCGTTTGCCCCCATAGCCGAGAGGAATCTCATCACCTAATGGTAGGTCGACGCTACGGCTTGCATGGCGTGGAGCCATCCCTTTCCAAGGATTAGATTGTAAGTAGAAGGAACTTGTAACACCCAGAACTTCACTTGCTTGACCACGGATCCCGCTTTGACCGGCAGGATAATCTTTCCCAAATGCCACTCCGGTTGTGAGTTGAAACCAACCAGTGGCGAAGTTGCCGGAGCCAAGTCTGTCTCTTGGAGCTTGAGCTGCTTGAACGCGTCGTAATACATGATCTCGACCGAGCTTCCCTGATCGATCAAGATCCATTTGACATCGAATTCCTTGACGCGGAGTGTTACTTCTAAGGCATCGTTGTGCGGCGTCTGAATGCGCTCTAGATCCCTTGAGGTGAAACTAATCACATCTTTCTCTACGGTCTTCCCCCTCTTGGTGGCAGGCTGTACCGACAAAACCTCCCTCATATGTTCTGCCTTTTTGATCATACCCCGGAATTCGCAAACACGCTCTGGTTCCACTATGCCGTGGATGACATTAATAACTCCTTGTGGTGGTGCATCTCGGTCATCCTGTCCCCTGAGCTCAACCGAAGCTTGGTTCGCTTTACGCCCTCATCAATGTAAAGGTCTAGGTGTCCGGTCGCGACTAGCTCTTCTAGGTGTTGCCTCAAAGGCAAACAATCCTTAGTCCGGTGGCCTCGCTCCCGATGAAATGTGCAACGATACCGCGGATTGTAGCCCTTTTGTTCATCGCCCAACTTAGCAAGAAACCGGACATACTCCTCGTCTCGGATTTCACTAAGTATGCGATAGATTGGAATCTTGAAGACCGTGGTTATACCAGTCCTTGCCTTCAACCTTCTGTTTGCCTCCGCTACGTCATCTTGGGGGTAGTCATCCCGGTCCTTCCGACGTCCTCTACCCCGGTTTTTGCGATTCGAGCCACGGTCCGATTCCTCTGCTCGGTCACTTGAGCGGCTGGACTCTTGCCCAACTGCGTGCACTTTGCCTGCTGTCTTCTTATCTGTTGCTACCGGAGTTGCCTTCACGGTAGATGCTGACGCATCATCCTCGACTCGGATGTGCTCATTGATGCGCTGCATGAGCTGGCCCATGGACGTCGGTTGGTGCATGGTAAGCGAGTCCCGCAGTCTATGTCCGACCGGGAGACCACGCTTGTATTGAGTGATTGCAAGGTTGACCATGCAATCCAAGATCTCGTTGAAGGTCTCCCAATACCTGGAGTTGTATGCCTTCAGTGTGTCGCTCGGTTCCATCTTGACACTTAGTAGGTGATCAACTTCTTTTGGTGTTTTGGTGTTGGTTTTGAAGCGCGTGACAAAGGCTTCGGCCAGCTGATGCCACCTCTCAATACTCCCCTCCGGCAGCCTTTCAAACCATTTCAAGCCCAGTTCACCCAAACTTGACGGAAAGATGAGGCATATAAGAGCATCATTCCGCCTATGTCTGGCCATAACCTGTCGGAAATGACTTACATGCATATAGGGATCGGTTTTCCCGTCGTAAAGCGTGAACTTTGGCTGGTGGAAGCCTGCCGGAAGCGGTGTTGTTTCTATTTCCAAGGAGAAAGGGGTGGCACTTAACCTTGCCAAATCTGAATCCACTAGGAGTGGCACTGCTTGGCGGGGTGGAGGCATTTCGACCTCTTTGCTGGCGTGAACCCCGTAGGATAACCGCTGGAACGCCGGTATCCTCTGAGCTTCCCGCCGGCGAGCCCGCTCCTTTAAGACCACCCGCAAATCCTCTGAATGAGCGGAGTAAGAGTACCTCAACGTCGTCACTGGACGTGAGGGCCGGTAAGTGCTATCTTGCGCGCTAGACTTCTCTGCATGCACGTCGGAATCACCAACCTGGTAACTTCTGGTAATAGAAATGGACGGAGTGCGTCGCTGACTCTGACCGCCTGAACAGCGGGATGGGGTGCGCTCACTGTGGTCACCCACTCCAGCTACACCCTTCCCTTTGACATGCCGCTTGAGCTCTTCCATCTCCGCTGCCATTCGCCGGATGACGGCGTCTTGGTCCCTCAACTTGTGCTCCAGACGTCTGGCGTGTGACTCTCTCCACCGCCGATGACCGTCTGGACTCCGCGAATGACCATAACTTCTCCCACGCTTATCCCGCGCTTCCCCCGACTGCTCTCCGGGGAATGTCTCCAAATCCACCATTAGAAGGATGGCGGGATGTCTCTCTCTCCGTTGGATAAACTCTGGGATGGCTCCGTCGATGGCAGACAATGGAATCTCATCGTTGTTTGCCATGAACGGCGATCAGATGAGCCTGGAAGACAAGGTTTTGTTTGTCAAGCTTCCCACAGACGACACCAATTGTACGGGGAGCAAATATTCCGGTAAGCTCGTACTTCTTTCTTCCGAGCTCCGTTTTTGTCCAATCACCTGCGAGCACAACGGCGGTGAGCTACCCGGCGGTGTGTGGCCGGAAAAACCCTCTGACGATCAAGTTAGCGCACACCTTAGGATAGAGAGAGAGAGAGAGAAGTGTTTGAGTGTAAGAATTTCCTTACAAAGTGTTCCTGTATCGCGTATGGGGGGCGCAGACATGCTTATATACCCTTCTGCGCCCCAAATCTACTCCCATTGGTCTCTCGACACGTGGCTCTGTTATCCCATCTGTCAGCACAAATCTTGTTATATATCACCTAACCCAACTGCCAGCTCATTCTGCTGGGAGCACGGCAACCGGGCAACATTATCTCGGCTATCAACGGCCATACTGAACATGCCCAAGTGCAGTTGATGTCGTAGTTTCCTACTACCGGGCTTAATTCCAGCCGTGCTCAACTGTATTCCAGCGAAGCTGAGCTGGAGATTGGTAATGCCGGTCAGCCAAAGACCTTCTCGGCCAAGCTCCAAGCACAGGCCTTCCTACCGGGTTAAGGTGCGTGCATTACAACCTTGCAACGCGTGAGCCGGGGAGCCTCATCTAGGCTGTTCCTCCACCTGTCTGGCCTTCACGGAACCGAGATCAGATAACTCGGTTCCACGTGGGCTTTGCCATTACCGAGCAATATCACGACCTGATCTTGGAGCCCAATACCTCGGCCCAAATCTGTCCGGCTAACGTCACGGCCCAATCTCAGATCATAAATTTCCCTCTCAACGACTAACGGATAAAAAATTATATGCAAAATTTGGAACATGTAAAATAGACAATAAAGTAATGGTAGGGTATAAAGATACGACACCCTTATGATGAATAGAGGATGAAGAACCATCAGCAAGACATACAGATTGGGCAATAATAGTAGGGACTGGGGAAGAAAGAAAAAAGAACTCACTTTTCATATGATTATTAGCCCTGGAATCCAGAACCCATAAGGGACTAGTAGACCAAACAAGGAAAGCAGTAGAAGTACCTGTAGCAATAGTGGCAGCAGTGGAAGATGATGGGCCATGAGAGCTAGTAGGGAGAGCTCCAAGCTAAGCTTGAAGCTGACCAATCTGAAGGGTGCAAGTACCACGAGGGTAAGAAGAACGTGGCCTCAACTCAGGATGCAGTTTGAAGAAAATAGCCTTAACGTGACCAGAAGCACCACAATGATGGCAAGCAATTGGACCAATAGAAGACTGAGAACCAACTTGGAAGCAAGAGCCATCTGATCATATGAAACCGAAGACAGTGAAGTAGGACTTGGCTAAACCAGATGCCTACGACACTCATCACTATCAATGGTGGGAAAGAACTCATAGAGAAAATGCATGGGTGATGTGTTAAAATATGAGTTCTAAGAGATTCAAACTCAGAGTTTAAACCCATCACAAATTGGTAGGTGTGCTAGCGTGCAAGGCGTTTGGGCACAAGAGAGGCAGCATCTGCTGGTAACTCAGTTAAGGGCTCATATTGAGCTAATTCTTCCCAACAAGCCTGAAAATAGCCAAAGAACTCTGACATAGAAAAACCCAAAGTAGACTATAAGGCATGAGTAATGTCCTGATAGAGCTCATAGATGCAAACATCATTATGAGCATGGGCATACATCTGAGACAAGGTATGCCATAGACTCGGAACTATGTTGCAATAAAGAAACATATGGTAAATACGATCCTCCATGAAGTTGAACATCCATCCTAGAATAGTGGAATTATCTATATTCCACTGGACATGTGTAGGATCTGTTGGTGTAGGTTGGATAGTAGAAGATGAGAGCCAATAGGCCTTTTCTTTTTCCCCTAAATAGAGTTTAAGGCAACGGCCCCACACAACAAAATTTTTCCCATTCAACACCACACTTGTAATGTGATGAAAAAGAGAAAAATTAGAACTCACTGGGATAGGTTTTGTGGGTACATCAGAAGCAATATCAAAGAATGGCTCAATCATGGTGAGATAATAGTGGCTGAAAAACACATACACACAGCAAACACAGTCCACAAAAAAATCCCAAAAGCTGAAAAAAAACTCAACGATTTATCCAAATAAATGCTACCGAATAAATTCAATAGCCCCAAAGAGCAAAAGAACAGAACAAAAGGTGTTTAATACATCAACATAACACCTCAAAAGGGAAAAAAACAGTCATGAACCACACTAAAGAGGTAGCCGAAGCATGTAGGGCCAGAAAAAGATCTAGTCGGCAGCAACTAGAGCTTCAGAAGGGATAAAGAAGGCCTGCCGAGGTGAAAGCAAGGAAGAAAAGGGGTTGTTGGAGGTTGGGTGAAGACTAGCTAAGGTTGTCGGGGTGGTGAAAAAGGGTTGGAAAGGGCTGTCAGGTGGTGGGCAAAAGCTAATGAAGGCTAGGAAGGGTTGTATGGTGGCAGGCTAAGGCTTTCGAGTGGAGAAAATAAGCTAGGAAGGGCTGTCGGGTGGTAGGCTGAGACTAGGAAGAATTGTCGATGGCTAAAGAGAATAAAAGAGGCAGTAGGTGGTGATGGGTGGTTGAGAGAGAGACGACTAGGATGGCCCTGATACCAAAGAGAACAAAGAGAATGAATTAGCTTACCTTTGAATGAGGTAGAGGCCAGGTATATATAATATATTTATAGTACAATTTTAGGAAACAGCATAAAGAAGAGATTTCTTCAATCAAAGCAAAAATATTCTAATTCCTATATTCAACATAATATTTCAATTCCTATATTTAATAGGACACATGTGCTTAGGGATGGAGCTACACTACCACGGGCACGTCACCGATCAAGACGATAATTCAATTTCCAACAGTGCTCTCTATCATGTCTATCTTCCCCACAATAATCACACTTTAACCGATCTCGATCAACCAAAGTACCCTTATTGCCAAACTAAAATGGACTAGGCTTCTTATTGTGGGTGTTAAGAGCAACAACCAAAGCAAAGTGATTCGTAATAGAGGTACACGTCATAGCACTATATTGACTCTCCTCTTTCTAAACAAGGGCATAAGCCTCGCGTAAGGTGGAAAAAGGGGAACAACCTAACACTTGAACACAAATATGATCATACTCCAAATTAAGGCCAGTAAGAAAGTCATATGCACACTCCTTCTCCACAGTTTGTTGAAACAAACTTGCATCCTTAGAAAAAATAGCCTGGAAACTCTGATAATAATCAAGTTCCTATCACAAACTACTTAACTCAACATAGTACACCGCAAGAGATCTATCCTTTTGATCCAAGCCTCGGATCTTCTTCCTCAACTTATATGCTTGTGCATCATTAATAAAAAGAAAGTCCGACTAATGGTAGGCTGCATGGAGTTGATTAGTCAAGTCATAACTAAAGCATTTTCAAAAATCCATTGAGTACGCAAAGCACCATCATCATCAGGTTATAGGTGGACACCGGTAATATAGCTAGTGAAACGATGGGCAACAATAGAGAGGCTACAGAAGCATGACCAAATCAAGTTTTTGGTACCATCAAGTTTAACGGGACTGATTTGAAAAGAGGAACTATCACCAAGGGTTATCACATGATTCATCGCACTCTCCGCATTGGCTTTGGGGTCTTTACTCTCTCCTTTAGCCATTGAAAATCAAAAACCACAAAACTGCACACGGAAGCAGAAAGACAAAGAGAGACAAGTCCAAAAACCAAACTAGAGACAACAAGTTACCTCTAGAGATAGAAACAAGGCAAGGCCAATGCAAACAGAACCATCAAAGGCAAGAAAACAAAAGCAGACAATGTTGCATAGATATAAAGTGATAGAAACCTCAAATAAACTTCAAAACAAGGACACTAGAGCCCTCCATTGTACCAGTCGGCTCCCAAGGAAGAGAAAAGAACAAGAAAAACCAGCTTAAAGGATCTCGATCAAAGATTTTCAAAATAATCACCTATTTTTCCAACCAAAAAAAAAATTAAAAATGGAAAAAAAATCAAAAAATGAGTAAAAAAATAAGATAAAATCATAGAAATGTTACCCATCACCAGGCAAACATTTTTTTTTCTTTTTTTGTGAAATATTACAGAAAAAAAACTAGAAAAAAAAGAGAGAAAATGGAAAAAGAGAACAAAAAAAAAATCTTCAAGGAGGAAGATATTGCTCAGATACCATGTCAGTTTTACAGACGAATAAGAAAAAGAATGAGAGAGAGAGAGAGAGAGAGAGAGAGATAATACAACTGATATAAAATTATTACCCAAAACTTAGGGCTCTTCTCTTAGACACATTTATTTATAATAATAGGCCCAAATATTATAAGTACCAAAACTACCATTAGACTTAAATAATTATAATACTTAACAAATGTTAGCTCCATCAGCTTCAGGCCATTACAAAGCCCAAAAAAAGGCCGCGAGCTTTAGATGAGTGTGCCTTCTACCATCAGAGGGGCCATTGGAAGTACAATTATCCCAAGAAAAGATATTCATATTCTCGTTCTAAGCTCCTACTTAGAGTACCTTCCAGCCTCTCGCCGCTTGTACTGCATCTGCTCCAAGTCCTGATCCTAACTTGGCTTTCTTAACTACTCAGATTGCTCAACCTCAATTTATGATATTTACCTTTCGGCCATCCTTGTCTGCCTTCGGTTCTTCCCAATAGATGTTTGGACAGGGAATATTCTACACATACTGTCTACGAATATACACCGCCCTAAAAGGTACACGACTAGGATAACTACACTTATGTCCACTAACTGTCGGTGTTCTTGACCTCCGGTACGCAAGAGGAGTCCGATACTAGCTGCTTACGACTCCTTCCATTTTTTAAAAAACACTCTAACTCTTTTATCCTAACACTTCTACATGATCTGTTACCTCTGTTAACCCTTCTGTTCAGGCACCTTAGCTTTGATATTTTTGCCCTCTGCTCTTCGTACCCACGAACAAACTTTGCCGGAGTTGACAGCTGCCACTTTTTGCACAGTCTTATTTGCCACGTCAAAAAATGATCTACACACATTTGAGTGAACAGCTCGTAATTCTCGGGATACTCTTCTAAGGAGTACAACATTGTATACCAGAACAATCAACAACAAAGAAAGACAAAAAAAGAGGGACAAAACAAGGTACTAGAAAACAAAGTCACCACAATAGGTATCCCACTGCAAAAACATATTTCTTTACAGTATCAAATGTTCGCAGACGGTATGTGTAGAATATTCCCTGATATATTAAAAAGAATAAGAGGGAAGTAAGGAAGTTACAACTGTATGATGAACAATTAAAGGACGTTACATTTGACAACAGAGGTGTGGCGAGATTGCTAAATGGGATTAAGTTGGGAAATAAAAGATATGACCGTCAATCAGACAAAATCGTGGTTAAGGGTATAAAATTAATTGGGAATGTTCAATTGGGACAATACACAAAAGAGGAAGCTATGGTGTATCACGTTCTTTTTTTCATCATAAGTGATAATAGTCCATCAGATTTTGTCCCCACACCTGACAAGTTATTTATTGGTGTTGGTGAGGGTAATCTTAGGACTTGGATTGTTGAACCTGATTAGTCCGATAGGTTTCGTATGCTAAAGAAAATAAGATTCAAGCTTGTCGGTGGCAAGGACATAGAGTACATTTGACACAGAATAGAAGTCGTGGATCGGTTCTTCCCAGTGGATGTTTGGATGGACTACAAAGATACGTTGTTGGGAAATATGGAGAGTATTTAGAAGGGTGCGATATATTTAGTGGTCGCTACTGTTAGCGGAAAAGAATGCAAAATTACATTAATGAGTCAAATGTATTTTAAAACTATTTAGAATTATTTTTTTATAAGCAATTTTATTTGTAATGTTCAAGTGGATGGAAGTTGACGATATAAAAACTAGTGTTGTTGAAGGTGTTTCAACAAGTGGTTTTAGTTGTATTAAACTTGCGTTGCCTAATTTATTTTCTCAGTTGAGGTTGAGATACAAACAAAAAAGTATTAAGATTGATAAAAAAAAATTGATAAAATATTCCCCCTACGTCCAATGCAGGTGGGTTGGTCAGAGAATATATGTATGATCGGAGGTTAGATGGTAATGACAGTCTGGAAGTGTATTTTATTTTCCCTGTGGATTGTTAGTTCCAATTAGTGTATTACGGGAATGGTTATTGTTCTATTAATGAAAAACAGGCGCCATGGATGGTGAAGTATCGACTCGAACTATACACGTGTCCATTATACATGGCTATTTTTTGGGTGTGACTTCCTTTACACCACAACCATACACGTGTCATGTAGGAATCGTTAACCTCAACTGAGAAAATAAATTAGGTAATGCAAGTTCAATACAACTAAAATCACTTGTTAAAACACCTTCAACTACACCAGCATTTATATCATCAACCTCCATCCACCAGAACATTACAAATAAAATTGCTTATAAAAAAACAATTTTAAATAGTTTTAAAATACATTTGACTCCTTAATGTAATTTTGCATTCTTTTTTGCTAACAGTAGCAGTCATTAAATATATCGCACCCTTCTAAATACTCCTTACATTTCCCAACAATGTTTTTTTGTAGTCCGTCCAAACATCCACTGGGAAGAACCAATCCACAACCTCTATTCCGTGTCAAACGCACTCTTTGTCCTTGCCACCGACAAGCTTGAATCTCATTTTCTCCAGCATATGAAACCTATCAAACTGATCAGGAACAACAATCTAGGTCTTAGGATTATCCTCACCAACACCAATAAATATCTTGTTAGGTGTGGGGACGAAATCTGACAGACTATTATCACTTATGATGAAAAAAAGAACGTAATGCACCACAGCTTCCTCTTTTACGTCATGTCCCAATTAATTTTATACCCTTAACCACAATTTTGACTAATTGACGGTCACATCTTTTATTTTCCAACTCAATCCTAATCAGCAATCTTGTCACACCTCTGTTGTCAAATGTAACGTCCCTTAATTGTTCATCATACAGCTGTAGCTTCCTTACTTCCCTCTTATTATTTTTAATATATCGGGGAATATTCTGCACATACCATTTGCAAACATAAGCCGCCCTAAAAGGTGCACGACCATGGTAACTATGCTTATATCCACTAACTGCAGGTGTTCTTGACCTCTAGTACGCAAAAGGAGTCTGATACTGGCTACTTACTACTCCTTCTATTTTTTAAAAAGCACTCTAACTCTTTTATCCTAAATTTTCTACAAGATCTATTACCTCTATTAACCCCTCTGTTCAATCACCTTAGCTTTGATATTTTTGTCCTCTGTTCGTCGTACCCACAAACAAACTTTGCTGGAGCTGAAAGCCGCTTCTCTTCCCATAGTCTTATTTGCCATGTTAAAAAAAGATCTACACACATTTGAGTGAACTGCCCATAATTCTCGGGATACTCTTCTAAGGAGTACAACATTGTATACCAAAACAATCAAGAATAAAGAAAGACAAAAAATAAGGGACAAAACAAGGTACCAGAAAACAAAGTCACTACAATAACTATCCCACTACAAAATCATATCCTCTATAACATCAAATGTTTTTTGGTACAAAATAAATATCCAAAATCTCCATGTACAAGTACGCAGATTCCCCATTCAAAATAATTCAGAAATACAATCATTTTCCCGTCTTTATTTTTTGACAGACAGTTTGTTTTTATCTTTATTTTACAACCACGCAAACCATTATACACGTGACACATGTAAACCACTACCCATAAGGAATCAAAAGTACTCACACCACTCACACCTGGGCCTGGGTGTGACTTCCTTTACACCACAACCATAAACATGTTCGCTCTTACCTCTTTTCATTCAAGTTTGCTTAGGTCCTCTTTAGATCTTCACTCTTACTTTTCTTCTATCATGCTAATTTTTTACGGTCATTAGTTGCATAAGAAATGAGTTATTGCTAGCATAGTTCTATTTTAAAACTAAAAGAGATCTTTTTTTCAACATCTCACTTTCTCATTAAAATTTCGTTCTTTTATCTGTTATATGGGTTATTTGTTGATGACACTTAGAAAACTATGTGTTTGGTTTGAGTTTTTTGGATTAAATTTTTTGAAAACTGAGTTTTTTGGTTTTCGTGTTTTTTTATTTTTAGTGAATATTTTTAAAATTTTAAACATTGTTTTTTACTTTTTTAGATGCACCTTATTTAGATGTATTTAAAAAGTAAAAAATTTGTGAAAAAATATTTTAAAAAATTAATAAATACATAAAAATACAAAAAATGTATTGAATTCTCATATTTTTTTTTTGTATTTTGGGTATTTAGTGAATTTTTAAAAGGTTTCTTTCACAAATTTTTTACTTTTTAGGTATATTTATGCTAGGTATGTCTAAAAAGTAAAAAAAATTGCTTAAAATATTAAAAAAATTCAGTAAAAACAAAAAAACAAGAAAAATAAGAAAGTAGAATTTTCTGAAAAGAGTTTTTGGAAAACTCTAACCAATCATGCTGATTTTTGTTAGAATTCAAAACGAAAATAATTCTGAAAACTTTTTTGAAAATAGTTTTGAAAAATATTTGTAGGCCCTTCCTAGAGTGATAGTATAAAGTAATAACTCTGTTGATCAATTAATTATTACACAATTAATATGGGTATTGACTTACAAAACAACAATACTGGAGAGACATATGGTCGTCTTCTTTTCCCCCATCAATGGAGATGATATGAAATTTTGTTTTCCTTTGGGTTTTTTTTTGAGTATTTGGTCGAGAGAGAATAATTTTGGAGAGATGCTGGTCAATTAAGAGTGGCCATTTCTCATTGTAATAGTAGAAGCTTGTGTAATGCTATACATAATCACATTTCTTATCACATTTTCTTACCTACTGGATATAAGACAGTGGAGTCCACATCTCTGTTGTTAGAATCATACGATTCACGATTTGAATCATACGATTCGGTTTGATACACATGAAAATCGATTCAAACAAGTAGGTAGAATTGCAAATGGCCAAGAATCGCAGAATTGATTTCTGAATCTGAATCGTGTGATTCAATTTCTTCATGGGTTGACCCAAATTTTCTCGGACTTGATTGAGTTTTTTTCGATTTTTGGCCCATTTTTTTTTTGTTTTTTTTTTGCTAGATGGTGGGTTGACTAGTCTTGTAAGACAAAATGATGACTTATACAACCTAACCCATTGTCTCTCCTGTTTGTATTTACTCTAAATAGACAAAACCCTAGAAAAATATTGTTTTCTATTTCTCTCTGCTTCTGAAACTGTGTTCTATCATTGTTTGGTGGCCCCTCTTGAACTTTATGCTTCGGTGGTCCTTCTTGGGTCTTCAGCTTCAAGAATCTTTGTAGAACTTTATTAAAGTGTGGTCCTTGGGTGTTCAACTTTGAGCTATTGACAGACAGACTTCATAACGGTATTATAAAATGTTGTGTTGACTCTAAGATTGTCTATTACTTTTTTATTGTTGTGTATTGTGTTATTAGAGTTGTTTGTTGGATTTTTGGTCTTATAAAATCAATATTTTGCTTTCTTTGGTGGATAAGAAAAAATATGAAAGGCAAAAAGAGACGTGGGACACAAGATCCGACATGGGACCATTGTACACGTGTCAAATGTGACAATAGAATGCATTTGAGATGTAATTATTGTGGAAAAGATTTTTTGGAGTGGGGTGATTTGAATGAAAAATCATTTAGTCGGAACTCGTGATAATGTTAGTACATGTAGTCAGCTTTCTAAAGATATTACTGTTAAGTGGGAAAAAAAACAAAGACAATATTATAGATGTTGATTGTTTTGAAGAAAAAAATGTTGAGGGGGAAAAGTAAAGGGGGACAATGGATGCATATGTCATATAGGGGAGGACAAATTAACAAACTTTGAATCAAATAGTAAAGCAAAGGGAGCCCGTGATTAGAGATATTTGTAAAGTCATTTATGGGTGTGGGAGCTAAATAATGGCAAAATCATAAGGTGCGTATCTCAAAAGACTGATATTAATCGGCTGTATCCTACGAGAATGGAAAGCCGAATATAATACATGTGCCGAATAAGTGTAGATCCTTAGAGCCGAATAAGAGAAAGGACAATGGTTAAAAAGTAGGCCCTGGCCCCGAGGATCAAAAGGAACAGGTATAAATACAAGAACAATGGATTGAGAAAGGTATGTAACAATCACTTTTTGCTTAACTTAGAAGACAAACTATTTTGAGTACAAGAACTGACTTGTCTGTCGGAGTGCTAATTCCGGCACCCCCGATCGGAATGTTTGTGTCTTTTCAGGTGACTAGCTGAGGATCACTAGCGTCTCCCAAGATCTGAAGAGTATTTCCAAAATCACTTCTCCACAATTGGCGCCGTCTGTGGGAGTACTCAAATACATCCATGGCAGGCGTGACTGAAGATCCTCCGATAGCCACCGATGAGACCACACAGAGAGATGACCTCACTCCAGCAAATATGCTCGGAAAGGAAACCATCGCTGCAAGACGCGCTTTGAACTTCGATTCACCAACGACTTCAGCGCAAGAGACAATGCAAGCGATCATGCAACAAGCAAAGCAGAATGAAAAAAGGCTGGAGAACATGATCATTGAAAATGAACGTGTCCGTCAAGACTTGGCCCTGGAAGTGGCAAAATCCAGAGAAGCCGTGTGCCAAGATCCCGAACATCCTCCGAAGGCAGGTGGACAACGACCTCGAGCCCGACCAAGGGATACCAATAGCGACTCCAACTCACTGTCCACGGAGCTCAACAAGAGGGGACGATCCGAAATTTCCAGCTCCTCTGAAAAGAGTCTACATACAAGGAACAAGCGCAGAAGAAGCAGTTCAGACAAAGAGGACCAGCACGATCCTTTTGTCCAACGGATTGCAAGGGCGGCCCTGGCCAAGAAGTTCAAAGCTCTGTCATTCACTCTTTACGACAAAAAATTAGACCCCATTGATCATATCTGTCACTACAAGCAGGCCATGACATTGCATGTAGACAACTAAGCCCTCATGTACTGAATATTCCCCAGCAGCCTAGGGCCATTAGCTGTCAGGTGGTATTACAAGCTGGAGCCGGCTTCGATCAAAAGCTTTCATCAATTACAGAAATCCTTCAGGGCCAGGTTCAGCACCAATGAGGTACAGCCAAAACAGGCCGACTCTCTCTGGGCTATGCAGATCCAGTCAGGAGAAACGCTCAGAGCGTATTCGGCGCGCTATTGGGAGTGCTTCAACCTCGTCGACGACGCTTGCAACGACTCCATGGCCATCACCGCCTTCAAAATGGGACTGCATCCTGACAGTGCTCTTCACAGTTCCCTGACCAGAAGACCCCCCAAAACAGTCTGGGCGTTGATGAAGAAAGTTGAAGAGTATTGCAAAATGGAAGATGATGCCTTGAGAATAAAAGCCATACAAATGTCTAACAAAATGGCCCCCCTTGAAATTGCTCAACCAATAAATTCCGTGCCACCCCCGAGCAGTGAGCCACGACAACGCACTAAACGAGACAAAAGGCAGGACTCTCGCCGATCAAGCAATCAATGCTCCCACCGGACGAATGAACAACTGCAAGTCGACAGCAGGCGCTTGAGGCGTGCCGACAAGAAGTACACAGAGTTGTCAGAACCAATCACTACAATAATGACCAAAGTCCAACACCTTCCATTCTTCAAATGGCCGTCAAAGATGGTGAGGCCACTCGACACGCGAAGAAGGGATAGGCGGTGCGAGTATCATAAAGATCACGGCCACGAAACCGAGAGTTGTTACGCATTAAAGGATCACCTGGAAGAACTGGTGCAAGACGGCTGACTGCAGCAGTACGTGAGAAATGGCAAGCCAATCAAGGCACTAGCCTTGAGGCAGGACTCACCCCCACTTGGCGTGATCCATATAATCTACAGCCTGCCAGTGCCCCCAACCGTGCATGCAATCCAATCGCATCCAATCCCCCAAAAGCAACATATTTCGACCGAATAGCCCAGAGAAGCTCCGACAATCACTTTCAATGACTCCGATCTTTGCGGCGCAACAGCCTCCCACGTCGATCCGTTGGTCATCAGATTACACGTAAATCGGTTTACCATTGAACGCATTCTCATAGACCCAGGAAGTACTTCAGAGGTTATGTATCACAAGACTTTCATCAAACTCGGCTTCAACAAGTCAGATCTGTCTTCGGCTCCTCACCTATTGTTCGGCTTTAACACGAACCCTGAGTACCCGTTAGGAAATATCACACTACCTGTTTGAGCGGGCTCCAAAACGGTCGAAGTAGAATTCCTGGTCGTAAAGCTCCCTTTGCTGTATAACGTCATCATGGGGCGAACCTGGTTACATATTATGAAGGCCGTTCCCAGCACTTATCATCAACTTGTACACTTTCTGACAGCCCACGGCATTAAAGAGATCCGTGGCTCCCCGCAATCGGCACAAACAGAGATTTTATGAAAACCTTATCACTGACCCGACCTGTGAGCTTTGATACTTGTATACATTTCACTTCTGCAATGCAAATCATTTTTCTTCGTCGTTCAAATTCATTTCCCAACTCCCATTGTAGCGCTCGTCATATCGCCGATTTAAAGCCCCCTTTTGGTGCATGACACCTTAGGGCCGATTAAAGTCTCTGGATTCGGAGCCCCTTTTGGTGCATGACACCTTAGGGCCGATTAAAGTCTCCGGATTCGGAGCCCCCTTTGATGCATGACACCTTAGGGCCGACTAAGACTCTGGATTCAGAGCGCCCTTCGTGGATATCACGATTGGCCAAACTAAGTCTCCGGATTCGGAGCCCCCTTTTGGTGCATGACACCTTACGGCCGATTAAAGTCTCCGGATTTGGAGCCCCTCTTTGGTGCATGACACCTTAGGGCCGACTAAGACTCCAGATTCGGAGCGCCCTTCGTGGATATCATGATTGGCCAAACTAAGTCTCCAGATTCAGAGCCCCATTTTGGTGCATGACACCTTAGGGCCAATTAAAGTCTCCGGATTCGGACCCCCCCTTTGGTGCATGACACCTTAGGGCCGACTAAGACTCCGGATTCGGAGCACCCTTCGTGGATATCACGATTGGCCAAACTAAGTCTCCGGATTCGAAGCCCCCTTTTGGTACATGACACCTTAGGGCTGATTAAAGTCTCCGGATTCGGAGCCCCCTTTGGTGCATGACACCGTAGGGCCGACTAAGACTCCGGATTCGGAGCACCCTTCGTGGATATCACGATTGACCAAACTAAGTCTCCGGATTTGAAGCCCCCTTTTGGTGCATGACACCTTAGGGCCGATTAAAGTCTCCGAATTCGGAGCCCCCTTTGGTGCATGACACCTTAGGGCCGACTAAGACTCCGGATTCGGAGCGCCCTTCGTGGATATCACGATTGGCCAAACTAAGTCTCCGGATTCGGAGCCCCCTTTTGGTGCATGACACCTTAGGGCCGATTAAAGTCTCCGGATTCGGAGCCCATTTTGGTGCATGACACCTTAGGGCCGATTAAAGTCTCCAGATTCGGAGCCCCCTTTGGTGCATGACACCTTAGGGCCGATTAAAGTCTCCAGATTCGGAGCCCCCTTTGGTGCATGACACCTTAGGGCCGACTAAGACTCCGGATTCGGAGCGCCCTTCGTGGATATCACGATTAGCCAAACTAAGTCTCCAGATTCGAAGCCCCCTTTTGGTGCGTGACACCTTAGGGCTGACTAAGACTCCGGATTCGGAGCACCCTTCGCGGATATCACGATTGGGCAAACTAAGTCTCCGGATTCGAAGCCCCCTTTTAGTGCATGACACCTTAGGGCCGATTAAAGTCTTCGGATTCGGAGCCCCCCTTTGGTGCATGACACCTTAGGGCCGATTAAAGTCTCTGAATTCGGAGCCCCTTTTGGTGCATGACACCTTAAGGCCGATTAAAGTCTCTGAATTCGAAGCCCCTTTTGGTGCATGACACCTTAGGGCCGATTAAAGTCTTCGAATTCGGAGCCCCCTTTAGTGCATGACACCTTAGGGCCGACTAAGACTCCGGATTCGGAGCGCCCTTCGTGGATATCACGATTGGCCAAACTAAGTTTCCGGATTCGAAGCCCCCCTTTGGTGCATGACACCTTAGGGCCGACTAAGACTCTGGATTAAGAGCGCCCTTTGTGGATATCACGATTGGCCAAACTAAGTTTCCGGATTCGGAGCCCCCTTTTGGTGCATGACACCTTAGGGCCGATTAAAGTCTCCGCATCGAAACGTCGGTTACGGAGCCCCATCAGCGCAAGATGTCTTTGGGCCAATTAAGACTCCGGATTCGGAGCGCCTTTCGTGGATATCACGATTGGCCAAACTAAGTCTCCGGATTCGGAGCCCCCTTTTGGTGCATGACACCTTAGGGCCAATTAAAGTCTCCGCATCAAAACGCCGGTTACGGAGCCCCATCGGTGCAAGATGTCTTTGGGCCGATTAAGACTCCGGATTCGGAGCGCCCTTCGTGGATATCACGATTGACCAAACTAAGTCTCCGGATTCGAAGCCCCCTTTTGGTGCATGACACCTTAGGGCCGATTAATGTCTCTGTATCGAAACACTGGTTACCGAGCCCCATCGGCGCAAGATGTCTTTGGGCCGATTAAGACTCCGAATTCGCAGCACCTCTGACACGTAACGCCCTAGGGCAGATCATACCTCCGAATTTGAAGCACCCTTCGACACGAACAAAATGAAACAAAACATGCCAACATTTGAAATAAGGTGCTTAGCTAAGCATATAAAAAATCCAGAGTAAGACACAAATGTTTGAAATAAATTTTTTTATTTGATCAAACAGTTGTTACATAGACCCAATCCGCGTTCGAACATTACAATATCTATCTTTAACTTCTAAGGCGAAAAGGGGAATTAATCACGTTGATATAGCGGAGGCCCCGAATCAATGCACATTGTTTGGAAAGCCTCCACGGCTCAAAATGCCTTGATCCAACCGTGCCCGAATTAGCGTATCTCTGGAGCTCCCTCTGACACCATCAACAATGTTAAGGCCAAGATCCAAGACAAGGAAGGTTAAGGGCAACGGTCGTTGTGTCTCCTTTCGGGGTGATCTGCTTCAACGACTTGGAGGCTGACGCGCCTCCCGTTTCTTTTTTAACGACCTACCTCCCACACCGGAGAATACTCCGCTGCGATCCATTGCGGCATCAAGCTCGGCCAAAGTTCGAGTCTGGATGATTAACGAAACTCTGTTTTACATCCACAATATTATATAACCACACGCAACAAATGGCGTTATATTAATGAGGTCACTGGCACGAAGAGTCCATTCCATTTATTTATAAATGCTGGCAGTGACCCCAAGGCAATTTCATTAACGCCAAAACCCTAAGAGACGAACGTCGATTGACATTCACCATGGCCTTGTTACCCAAATGGCCTAGTTACCCCGACGCAATTTCAAAATGCCTTTTTGGAACACATGCACTAACTAGGACAGGGGCAGCGTTATCAATCCAACCGGCCAAGCATTTAGACCCCGCGCCGACTGGAATTTGCCACAGCCACTCCACGTACTGGCTTTTGGCCTCTTGAAATTACAGTGGCCACATTCAAGAATAAACGGCCATCACGATTGGGCCAACCCCGCCTATAAGCAGGCGTATCACTATACGATCAATGCTTGTACATTCATTCAGACATCCATGTAATAAAACGAAACACGTATATGCCGAATATGAACTACGACGAAATATTTATAATAGAACGTTTTTATTCAATCCAACAATAAATTACATAGTTTTTATTGCGATTCAACCTTACAATGCGTATTCTTATACGGCGTCACCCTCATCCTCACTTATCTTGACTTCAAAAGCGGAAAGCGAAAAATGTTTATTGTGGTAGAGTGGCGATGCCGAATCAATACCCGACGCTCGAAGAGCTTCCGTGGCTTGAGATGCCTTGATCCAACCGTGCCTAAATCCACGATTCTAATATCGGCAAGCTTCTCCGTGGTCTTTTCAATTCCAACTTTTCGGCCTTCATGAAAACCTTTTTCATAGACCCTCCCATTCGCAGACTCCATTGTAAACATACTCGCCGTCTCACGATCGACGAGCACAGTACTGGTGAGCCGATTGGTAACCCTTTCCTCCACAATTGGGTTTCCCTGCCCGGCGGGTTGTGCCTGAGCCGCCCTGGTCTTCCTTAACTCACGCTCAGCCGCCTTTGCACGAGCCTCCAAACTTTGAATACGTTCCTCCTTCTTCTCCAATTCTCGACGGGCAGCGCGCAGCCGCATGCCAATTTCATAGGCAGTGTAAAGCCCCTTCACCGCCCCGTGAATGCCTTCGCGAAATACGTCATAGTCCTGTCGACCTACCATTGATTGCTGAACCTCAGGAGGAAAAATTTGTCGAGCAAACTCGACCGCTACATTTGGGTCTCGAACGATCGAGTCCGCCTCTATTATGAGTCTATTCCCCACAAATACCGCAAAGCTTAGTGGGCACGGATTCGCGTCAGATCCCCTTTCGACTCGGGGTTGCGGAGATCTGCCCTGTGACTGCTTGTCCCGCCTGGGTGACCTGCTTCGACGTTGAGGAGACTGACGCCTCTCTCGATCCCTAGAACTCCTACTTCCTGTGCGCGAAAGTTCACCACCTCGATTCATGTCTCCGCCCGGCTCAGCTAGCATCCTCGCTTCCCCTCTGCTGTTAAAGAAGAGTCTGTTCGACATTCACACGATAAATCTTCCTCCAAGAGCTAGAGTCAGCTGTTTACTAAGCTCATAAAGGTTGTACCTTTGTTCATTTATCCTTTACAGAGGCAGCGCCCTCGAGGCAATCTCATTAATTGAGAAAACCTCAATCGTCCGACACCCGAATGATCATGCACCGCCTGGGGCAAGGGCAGATTCATCAATCTATTTGGCTTAACTGTCCCAGCCAGCTCATGAATCGATTATTCAAAATTCTTAAGATTCATCAATATATTTGGCTCAAGTGCCCCAGACGGCTCACGAATCGATTCTTCAAAATTCTTAAGGTCATCTCATCCGGCGTCGAAATGATCATGAACCAACTGGGGCAAGGGCAAATTCATCAATTTATTCGGCTCAACTACCCCAGCCGGCTCATGAATCGATTATTCAAAATTCTTAAGATTCATCAATATATTCAGCTCAAGTGCCTCAGACGGCTCACAAATCGATTCTTCAAAATTCTTAAGGTCGTCTCATCCGGCGTCGGAATGATCGTGAACCAACTGGGGCAAGGGCAGATTCATCAATCTATTCGGCTCAACTGCCCCAGTCGGCTCATGAATCGATTATTCAAAATTCTTAAGATTCATCAATATATTCGGCTTAAGTGATCCAGTCGGCCCATGAATCGACTTCAAAACTCCTGAGTTCGTCTCATCCGGTGTCCGGATAATCATGCACCGCCTGGGGCAAGGGCAGATAGATTTATCAATATATTCGGCTCAAGTGCTCCAGCCGGCCCATGAATCGACTTCAAAACTCCTGAGTGATCATGCACCGCCTGGGGCAAGGACCGATAGATTAATCAAATATATTGGGCTTAAGTGATCCAACCGGCCCATGAATCGACTTCAAAACTCCTGAGTTCGTCTCATCCGGCGCCCGAATGATCATGCACCGCCTGGGGTAAGGGCAGATTAATCAATCTATTCAGATTAAGTGCCCCAGCCGGCCCATGAATCACTTCACCAGCATAATACCCACGAACTATTCGGCATACGAATGATAAGTCAATATTGCCAAGATATTCAATCGTAGAAAGCTCAACAGAGTAATCATTTTATCTAAAGTAGTGAAAGTTCGGCATACGAATGATAAGTCAATATTGCCAAGATATTCAATTGTAGAAAGCTCAACAGAGTAATCATTTTATCTAAAGTAGTGAAAGGAAAAAATTCTTCACCAACATAACATCACAAACTGCGCGTAAGTAGTAGTGAAACGACAAGGTAATTTTCATTAATAAATTGAGCGCAGACAGTAACCAATTTATACATGAAAACTACTCGGAACCAAGAAAAGTCCTTAAAACAAAAACATACATCAAAAGGGAAAGCATTTCATAAAATTCGAATGACTCCCAGATCAATCCTCGGGGTCAGACTCAAGTGGCTCAACATCCACCTGCTCATAAGGAATTGGCAAGGCCAATGTAACCCCAGCGGCATCAAGGGCCTTAAGCCACCCATGTTTGAATCCCCGATTCTCAAACTTGGGGACTTTATCTACGTATTCCTTGAAGGCGGCGCCTTTTCCTGCTTCGAATGCGGTAGAAGCCTCAGATTCTGCCTTTTCCCGCCTTCAACTCTGCTAACTCAGTCTCCACCTTGTTAAGCGCCTCCTCGGCTAGCCTAAGCAATTCTTTGCTCACGTTCGCCCTATCTTCGGCATCAGAACGGAGATGATCGGCAGTCCGAGCCCTTTCTACTTCGGCTTCGGCTCGCTCAGTCTCCATTGCGGCTCTCATCATCTCAAACTCGGCCCTGCTCTTTTGATCGCCCACTTCTGACTACAAACGGTCAATCCTCTCAAGGGCATCGTGTAGGCGACGGTCCAAGTCGGCGATCCTGCTGACCGTCTGCAAAACGAGTTGGGATCGTTAGATGCCATAGGCAACCAAAATCAAAACAAGTCAAGTTCACCTACCAAAAGGGCCGACTGCGCAGATAGGGCTACGGCCACGAAATCCGGCACGGCATGAAAGGATGCCTTATCAGCTGGTAGGGAGACTGAAGCCGCCAAGCTCAAAACTATCGCTAGGTCGGTAATGATGGATGTGTTAGAGGAAATCGACGTGTCTCTGATCTTTGGCTGAACAATGAAAGGAACAACCACGTCCGACTCTTCTAAGCGAGGCTTTTTTTAGCAGGACTATCTTCCGAACCGGCCCATCCCTCGGCGCTACACTTCTTGCCCCGCTCTTTCGGAATCAACCGTTCTTCAATGACCGGTTGTTCAACCTCTTTCGCCGTTTCGGCCGCGACAATCTGAGCCGGCTCTTGAATAACGGGTTCGAAAGACTCAATCAAGGCAGATCCGGAACGGGCGGCCTCGGCCTTTTTTCAGGCGGCCATTCGCTCGGCATTCTTCTTTCGAGCCATCTGCGTGAGGTTTTCCCCAGCCATACCTTCAAAAAAATCGCCGGGTAGGTCTCCCAAACTTCCAAAAATATCTCCACAAGAAAACTCCGCCCGACCCGAAGTGGACGGTGAGGTAGGCTGACTAAGTCTGGCTACCTCAAACGCCGAGTTTAGGGCCTCGTCAACCTCTTCGGCCTCCTCAGCGAACTCTCTGGCCGGTTCGGCGACTACCTCTTCCACCGGCTCGACGTCTTGCCCCGAATCAGAAGCTTCGAGACCAACTTGCCTAAGGCTCCTGAAGCTAGGAAGGTAAGAGCCACAACGTGTTGATCGCCGGATGGAATCAGAATGTTGTCAGCGGCCGAAAAAGTAGTATAGGTAGGCTCGTATCGAAGAAGTATGTGGACCGCTCTCCCTTGCTTCTGCACGTTTGGACGGCCGAAGTATCCGAGTGCAATCGTAATCTGCGCAAGGACTGCGTCGTCAGTAGAAACCAGAATCTTCTTCAATTTACTGCCTGCAAAGACAAAGGGTTAAACATGGAGAGAAGGCCGAGTGAAAGAAAAGTTCAATAAACGCAAGGAGACACACGACAACCTGGTTCACCCCTCCATCTGGGAATAGGGTCTAGGCGACCCTCGCCTTCGCCAAATTCCCAGCTCCCTCGGACATTGACCATTACGTCGTCCACACGCTTACCAGAGCTGGCAAGCATGGTTACCAAATGATGGTCAGTATCCTTGGCCCTAAGAAAGTACCCCCCAAGCCGATCGGAAGATTTGGCTAAAGCATAGCAGTGCCTAATGGCCGGAATGCCAAGATCGATCCAGAGGCGTCGGTTCAACTCTACGATCCCCATTACGATTCAAAAAAAGTTGACGTTGGGCTGAGAAGGAATCAGACCCCCCAATGGCGGAGGACGGCCCTAAGGAATGAATGTAGGGGAAAATGGACCCCGCCCTCTACAATGGATAGGAGAGGAAAGACGATTGAATTTCGATCATCTCTCTTCATATCCAGAGTATTGTCCGTCACTAGAGACAGATGAACATCGTCGAGGATGGAAAAGTGTCGCCGAAATCCGGAAACACGACCCTCAGAAAGGAGGTCTTTCAAGTGTTTAGCCATTTTTGCGGGGAATCAAGGGTTCGCCAAAATTAAAATAACAAACAGAAAGTAGGATTGCAAAGAAAAGAGAAGAAGACTTACGAGGAGCAAGGGGGACGAGGGTAGATGGAGAAGAGTAGCAGAAAATGCGAGTCAGAGAAGGGATACCCACTGGCGGTCCAAGAGTCTCGAATACTCGATGAAATGTGCACTCGAAATGACTGAAATTTCAAATCGCAATAAATGCGAGACACACGAATGAGGCGGGAAAGTGTAATGATGACCGAAAAGGTGTACGCATTCTGACATCTGTATTGGGGTACGCGCAGCCGCCTGACCTATTTTGACTTTTCCAATTCAAGACCAAACACGCCGATTAACTACCGTCAATGGGAAGTTCGGGGGGCAATTGTGGGAGCCGAATAATGGCAAAATCAGAAGGTGCGTATCTTAGAAGACTGATATTAATCGGCTTTATCCTACGAGAATGGGAAGCCGAATATAATACATGTGCCGAATAAGTGTAGATCCTTAGAGCCGAATAAGAGAAAGGACAATGATTAAAAAGTAGGCCCTGGCCCCAAGGATCAAAAGGAACAGGTATAAATACAGGAACAATGGATTGAGAAAGGTATGTAACAATCACTTTTTGCTTAACTTAGAAGACAAGCTATTTTGAGTACAAGAACTGATTTGTCCGTCGGAGTGCTAATTCCGGCACCCTCGACCGGAATGTTTGTGTCTTTTTAGGTGACTAGCTGAGGATCACTAGCGTCTCCCAGGATCTGAAGAGTATTTCCAAAACCACTTCTCCACAATGGACATGCATTGGCTTTTAATTTAGTGAAAAGCTCCTTATTTAAAAAGATGTTGAAGTCGGTTGGTGAGTATGGTATGGGATTGAAACCACCTAGTTACCATGAAGTGAGAGTATCATTTTTGAAAAAAGAGGTTGATCATGTGAATGCAAGTTTAGAAGTGTATAGGTGTTAGAATAATATCTTGGTTATTATGTATTTCTTATTCTATTTTAGCTATCACTAGCTGTAGTTTTCTTCTTACGCGTTTTCCTTATTTGTGCCTTAAAGGCTTCGATTGTAAGCTATATATTATTAATATAAAAAGGAGATGATTGTCACATCATCCCTAAGTTTTCTTCTTTTTCAAACAAACATGGTATCAGAGCACTAGGGTTACCATCTCATTCTCCACTTTCACCCATCACCGCCTCACTGCTACCCACTAAGTTTCTGCCCTCTCTGCTCTGTCCAGGGCTTGTAACAGTCACTGGTGAGCACCCAGGACCAACCGAGAGTTCTTGTCCCTATTTGGGCTGAAGCCGAAAGGCAGCCTTTCGGCTTCAGCCGACAACCACTTTGAATCTCCTTCGACCTCATTGCATGTTTTGAATGGTTCATCTCCATCACTATTCCTCATGTCTAGCAAGGTTTTGTGTTTTTCTCGAGAATAACTTAGCCCTTGTTTTGGTTGGAGATTCTTTTTCACTTTAGTTTATTTACTTATTGGGTCATTATATGACCCCATTACCCAGCTTTGACTAATTGGTACTTTCCTATTATGGTTTGTGATTGATATTGCTTGGTCCAATTGATTATATTCTCTCTTCTAGTATTTGTGATTAGTGTAGGTTATTATTTAGTTTGTAGAATATAAATGTCTGACCTTACTAGTGAATCCACCACTACTTCTTAGCCACCTCTAAGGGTGAGTCCCATTATGACTACTACATCTAAAAACCTAAACCCTACCCTAAAAATCACCACCTCTCTGTTTAATGGTTAGAACTATCTTGCTTGGTCACAGTCTTTGACACTTTTCTTGAAGAGTAAAGGGAAAATGGGTGTAGACGCGCCCGTGGGCCTCACTACAGTTCGGACTCAATTTGTGTCACGGTTCTTAATCTGAACCAAAGAGTCCAAATCTGGCAAATCGTTTTGAGAAAACAGATTTTTAGAAAAAAGAAGTGCCAAACATGGACTACTTTGCCAGATACAGAGTCGCCACCTAAATATTTTATTATGGGGGAATTTAGGAACCCCTGACTCGGTGCCAAAGGCCACGTGTCCGTCATCACCAAAGTTTCCTCGGCTCGGGAACTTGGGTACGATTGGGGAAGGTCAGCTATGAGCACCCCCTCTCGCCCGATCCGAAGATCGACCTCTACTAACCATGATATCCAGTTTTGAAAATGTTATGTGTTCTTATTCCATTTATTAGCCTAGAATTACTATGTTATGCACACAGCACACAAGTATAGACTAGATTGTCTAATTTGGAAATAAGCATTGCATATCCGTTTGTCTTGAAAAACACTTTGGAATTTGCTACTCGCAAGTAGGCTAAAATACGGATTTCAACGAGTTTTTCCAACTCAAACAATCCAACCTTCACCCACAGGCATCCAAACAGTTTATCACATAAGCATCTAGCCACATAGTAAGTATACTGTCATGATAGCATTCACACGCATGCGAGATGTTAAAGCATAAATGCTTACCGAGTACTCCGAGCCAAAACAATAAACTAGTTAGCCAACATGCATGGTCCTAGTTCATGTTAAGATGGCTAATGCAACACATGCAAGATGCAACTATGATAGGCTCGGCTATCCTAAACGTGGCATGTGAAATGCTGCAATTAACAAGTACTCAACTTTGGAATTGGAATACAAGTGCAGTTAGCATGATGTGCCGAGCCCGGTGCATGTAAGACAAATGTATGGATGCACGCATGCATAGCATAAGGTATGCTAAATTAAACATGTCCAAATACTAACCATCAAAGCAGGTAAGTAAAAGGGAGAACGAAGTGGGGATTGGAAGACATGCACACACACACCCACACTTATTACAAATACACACTCACTCAGAGGGGCCGAATAAATATTACAGTTCGAATAAATAACTAACTACTTAATTAATTATTACAGAATTCCTATTTAATTAACAAATTAAAGGCAAAGGGAAGGTGGCCATGGCCCCCGCCTTGGGATGCGCGAATGATGCATGCTTGACCCATATCGCCCGGAAACTCGCTGCCATAGCACTGTTGCCTCTGTTTTTCACTGCCCTGCTCCTCTAAGGACTGCAAAAGTCTAAGGACATGCTCTCTGGATGTTGGGGAATACCACCGGCTGGGAGGGATGGCCACCGGCCATGGGAAATGGTCACCGGCCGCTGATGAAGTTATCGGCCATTGATGGATTGCCGGTCGGCACTGTATTTAACCGACCGGCCAAAGCTTCCTGCAGAACCTGCAATTGGCAGCAACAGAGGGCAAGCAGTGTATGGCATGGAATTTTTTAGGCAAATGTATGCATGGACACACTCCCTATCATATAATGGACTCAAGGGAGCATGGCCCTCGACCCTCGGGCCACCAATCACGCATTTCAATGCATGATGGCCCAAAAGCCAAGTATGCAACTTCGATATCAAATGAAATGCAAGCACAAAACACATCAAAGGGACCCAACCTCAATCATGGTTGATCAAGAGGCGAGGCAATGCACAACAATGCACACGCGACCTAAGCATACAAGCAAACATACAAACATGCAATGCAACTACATGGCACACACAATGCTAACAACATAACATGCACAACGCATTGAAACATGGCATACACAATGCAAGATGGACTTATACCAATGCGAGTGGACCTCAGCCGCATTCACATCAGTGGCCATGAGATGAAAATGAGACACTCGAAATACGTGCACATATGCACGCAAACCGAGGACCGAACCTAAGGCACGAATGCCACTCTACCAAAGCATGGAAAGACATGGAACATGGTATGCAAACATAAAAATTTCAGCACTAAAACATGATGCTAAACAGCCCCGAAACATGGCAATATAGCACCCGATACATGAGACGAATCCCGAAATGCAAAACTAGGCATACGCAATGACCTATAGCTATACAAAGCATGCATTATTTGAACATGGAATGTAAAGACAGAGTCAAGACAGCCCAAAAATAAGCACATTTACAGTTCTAATCAAGGTCAAACAACGAATGCTAATGGGGCTAAACTAGCATGCAAAAAGGGCCCCGAAAGCAAGCTAATGAAGCAAGTGACAGCCTCTGACCCCAAACAGCGAATGCTAATGGGGCTAAACTAGCATGCAAAAAGGGCCCCGAAAGCAAGCTAATGAAGCAAGTGACAGCCTCTGACCCCAAACAGCTGAGGGCCCTTCAACAATGTTAAAGAGAGACCCAAAATATGACCTTATACAGTTTATGACCGAGCCAAAAACAGTGCACAAGTATGCTCAAAATACTATGCAAAACAAGGCCAAAAGAGAGCTATAACACAAAGTATAAAAAGGATGTCTCAAACAGTAAAAGACCCTTAATTAAATATGAATAGGGGGTCAAAATAAGGCCATTTTCAGTTCGGAATAGAGTCCAAAAACAGAAGCACAAGAGGCTAATAAATCATGCAAAAATGGAGCCAAAAAAGGGATATAAAGGCAAGTGGAAGATAGAAGCCTCAAATAGTGATGATCCCTTCAACAACATTGAATAAGGGCTCAAAATATGCCACTTTACATTTTATGACATGCCTCAAAACAATTTATACATAGGCCAAAAATACTACACAAGAAAATGGCATACAAGAGAGGCAATGAAGCAAGTGCAAGAAGGAGGCCTCAAAAAGTGAGAGGCCCTTAAACAAACATGAAAAATAGCTCAAAATAAGCCTAGTTTCAGTTAGGGTCGGAGCCCAAAACAGCAAGCAAGTGTGGCTAAGAAAGCATGCAAAAGAAGGCTAGAAAAGGGAAGAGAGTGACTCACCCTTGAAGAGCAGCAATGCAGCAGCCTTTGATCCAAGAAAAGGAGCTCCTAACCTCTGAAAATTAGCCTCAAATGATTGGAATGGAGGATGGAGGCCTTGTGCTATGGGTTGGTGTGTAAATGGCCAAGGATAATGGACTTTAGAGCTTGGAAGAGGGGGGTTGAATGTATAGATATAGGGTTGTATCTATAATGGTGCCTCAGCTGGTTTCTTCAACCCTTCAAAATGGTGGTGGAGGGCTGGTTATATAGAGGGAGAGAGGCAAGAAAAGGGGGGAACAAAACAAGTTCAAATTTTCCCCCCAAAAGGCAAAATCTCGGACAGAGGGTTTGAATGGAGAATAGCTGGCACAGCTGGCATGCACCATGCTTGAGGGGTGAAAAAGGGTCATATCGGCCATGAAAGGAGGTCATCGGCAAAATAAATGGCCGGTCAGCACAATATATTGCCGACCTGCAATTTATACTGGCCGGTCGGATAAATAGAGTGCCGATGGGTGGCTGATGAGGTCAAAAAGTGCCGGTGGATGTCTAGATTGAAGCCTCGGAAGTTAGCTTTCCAATGGCGCAAACCTTGCATTAAAATTCCTCCTGTGGAAAAAGTTATACCCATTTTGGTGAAGCCGCGCAGATTCGATCCAACCGGGATGATGCCCAACTTCAGCTGCTCATATCTCCCCCACCCGGACTTGGCTTTAAGAGATTCTTGAGTGCAAAATGAAGCTTTGGAAGTAAGCTTTCCGACGGTGGTGTCCCCATAGCTAAACTCCTAGTGTACAGACAGATAAGCCCGATTCAGCGAGGGCTGCTCGACTCGCTTCTACCCGGATTCATGCCGAACTTCTCCCAAACTAGTTTTCTCCTCTCCTTTCCTCTCTTCTTCAACTCCAAACCCCTAAACGAAGTGTTTTGAAGGATTTGCCTCTCTCCTTGCCGAAGAAACTGAACATTTGCCCTGCACACCTTTCTCCACCAAGTAAAACATCAGTGGTGCCCAAGTCTTAAGGGCGGTCAAAAATGGGGTGTCTACAGTTGCCCCTCTTTGACAGAACTCGGAAGTCATAGGAATGACGGGAATGAATGTCAAAGCCCAGAGACGACCCATTTTTGACATGGCCGAAGACTTGGACAAACAAACAAAAACAAAATGAATGAATGGTTGTACCCGCAGGCTGCCTACGTATCCCTTTGATATGTAGGAAGATTTTGATAATTGGACTTATACGCCACGCGAAGCTGGCTTGAAAATTGGACTTATAGGCTACGCGAAGCCGGTTTGTAATTGGACTTATACGCTTTCGTGAAGCCGGTTTAATAAAACAATGCAAGTGGAATGTGCGTGACAACGCAAGTGAAGAGGTGTGCATGACATTGCAACCTAAGATGAATTCCAAACACACTGAAATCGTGTGGGGAAATGGGACAGGGAGAAACATAGGGACATATCCCGGTGTTTCGGAATGGTGTGAGCATTGGAACGTATTCCGAACGCTTTTGGCCAAAGAGGGAGAGACATAGGGACGTATCCCGAGGATTAGGAAAGAAGGGAGAAACATAGGGACACATCCCGGCGTTTCGAAATGGTGTGAGCATTGGAACGTATTCCGAACGCTTTTAACCGAAGAGGGAGAAACTTAGGGGCGCATCCCGAGGATTAGGGACGTATCCCAAGGATCGGGGACGTATCCCAAAGGTTAGGGACGTATCCCAAGGATTAGGGACGTATCCCAAAGGTTAGGGACGTATCCCAAGGGTTAGGGACGTATCCCAAGGATTAGGGATGTATCCCAAAGATTTGGGACGTATCCCAAGGATTAGGGACGTATCCCAAAGATTAGGGATGTATCCCAAGGATAGGGACGTATCCCAAAGATTAGGGACGTATCCCAAGGATTAAGGACGTATCCCAAAGGTTAGGTGTAGGAACCCACACTTTATGTCCTCATCATGTTTATGAGCATCGGTAAGATTATGACTTGTTTAGCTTGCATGTGTATGTTGTGATTTGTTTCGCTTGAGCTAATGCGATCCATGTCTTGATTTGAAGCCTTGTGATTTGTCTAAGTGTAGTGTGCTTGTCTTGTTTCTCCCTTAATGCGAAACCTAGGTTACGCCTTGCTTGAGTTATGCTAGCCGATGTTATTCAAATGCCGAGGTCATCCTTAGTCTAGTATTAGTATCTTGAAACCCCTTGTTGACCTCAGTCCTTGCCTTGATCACATTAGCCGAGATGTTACCTTGCACCCAAGTGATCTCGTCCTGGAGCGGTATGACCTAGGCCGAGGTGTGGCGCATCTAGGCCAAGATGTGGCACAGCTTAGTCAAGTGTTGTCCCTCCTAGCCGAGGTCATTGTCATCTTAGTATGCCTCGTTGTTAGCCGATGTCTTAGCCTGTCAGAGAGCCCATACCGCTTTGCTTGTTGAACACCCTTCCACCATGCTTTGTCTGGCCTGTCAGCCACCTTTTCAGGATGAACCCAACCAATCGCCGCCACGTGTCTCAGCAGAGGGTTAACCCCAGAACCGGGTATAGAAAACTATCATTTGGTATCATAAACTTGCCTTGTAGAGAGAGAGAGGCTCTAGAAGAGGGAGAAGAGTTCCTGAGAGAGAAGTAGATCTTCAAGCTTGATTTCTAGAGATCCAACCGTTAGATCCGCATTCTAAGGTTAGATTCTTGATCTACTCGTAATGTTCTTTGTGTTTATGTTATTGCATTGCATGATTGAAAATGATTTGTAAGCCATGCATCGTTTTGAAGCTCGATTTTAGAAAGAGAAAATGACATTCATGTGTTCTTCAAGAAAAGTCTTGTTTGATCCGAAAGCTTGCATAAAGAATCATGATTTTGTGTTTGTTTCCGCAAGGATTTCAAGTACGGGTACCCAGGTCCATGTTTTCAAACTCATAGCACGAAAATCCCAGATTTGTGATGGCAGATTATGATCAAACATTCGTATTTTTCATGTTTTCACACCCATGTTCTTCATGTTCATCAGCAGAGGGGAACCCAGAGTTTCCCGACCTCTTTTCCTTGCATGTGGCCCTCGGGAACACACCTCGGCAAGGAGGTGTGGAACCTCGGCCTAGACCTGGTTGGTGCCCAGCATGTTTTCCGAAAACATTTGTGTACATGAGAGACTCGTTTGAAAGCGCATTCAATAGGCTTTGCCATGTGTTGTAGGACTTGGGCTTGTCTCGACCCCGACGTGTGAAGAAACGATGTGAGTGGTATTTCTAATAAAGCTATGTTACACTTGTTTTGATAAATCTTGTTTTGCCTTGTTTTGAAAAGTACTTGATCTAGCATGAATGACTATCCCTATTTTGTATATCAAATGCTATCTTGTTTTGATGACTCGTCTTGACAGTCCTTAGTGCTAGAGGACTCTAAACTTTCGCAGCACAGCTTGTCTTGACAGTCCTTAGTGCTAGAGGACTCTAAACTTTCGCAGCACAGCTTGTCTTGACAGTCCTTAGTGCTAGAGGACTCTAAACTTTCGCAGCACAGCTTGTCTTGACAGTCCTTAGTGCTAGAGGACTCTAAACTTTCGCAGCACAGCTTGTCTTGAAGGTCCTTAGTTGCAGGGGACTATAATGCAACTGCACTCTTGTTTTGGGAATGTCATCACCCTCTTGTATTAAGTAGATGTAATAACATCCAAAGAACTTGAAAGGCCGGCAATGAACTTGACTTCTTCTTGATTGTAAAGTATACTTTGTATTGTTTTGAAAGAAATCTTGGATATCAATCATGCAAACCTTTATTTCTAATATCATTCACTGAGTATCCAAGCTCACCCTCTCTATATATATATGTAGGTGATGAACAAGAAGGCATTGAGGCCTAGACGTGATTGCCGATGTGTTTTGGGCGTATAGCCGACATGTTTTGGATTTGCGTTTTGCATCGTCTTGAAGATTATGCTTCTCAGCTTATGTTCTTTGTTTGTTTTGGCATATGTCGGCTTGAGAAGCCTTTTAGTCAGGATGTGTTTTGTATCTCATTTCTGCTGTACCTAAATTGTAAGACTTGTAAAGATGTTTGATGTGTGACATTCCATTGGACTTATGCAAGGCTCTCATGGACTATTTAGATTTTGTATATGTATATATATATATTGCTTCCGCACTTGTAAGCCCCATATTTTATACTCTGATTGTGTGTGATTTTTGTAAGACGGCCTTCGGTAACCTCGGGTTACTGGCCATCACGGCACCAAACTACTAGGGGCGGTTTGGGGGCGTGACAGATTGGTATCAGAGCACAAGATCCTTGTAGTACGTTAATCACACACCTTGAGTCCTAGAGAGCCTAGGATTTCCCCTAGAATGATGTTAGGAATTGCATCATATTGCTTGCTACTTGACTATGTGTGCATCATTTTGGCCTAGACGCTCGTTACTTGCGTATGTGTTATTTGTTTAGTTGTTTTAAAGTCTCATCTTGCATTCCCCCTAGCATCATGAGGAGAGGTAGACCCCCGGTTGGCCGAGATCGATCGGAAGACAGGTTGGAGAGATTGGAAAGGTTAGTCGAAGGCTTGGTTCGTGAGCAGAGACAACCTAGGCCGCAGGATACTGGTACCACTTCTATGCATGCCGAACAGACGAATGGCCGATATGTAGCTCCACCCCCTCCAGTGCCACAAGTGCCTATGCAGCAAGCTTTGTATGGGAACGACACGATAACTCTAATCAGAGAGTTCAAGAAGATGAAACCGCCGAGATTTCAGGGAGGCATAGAACCAATGAAAGCCGAGGCATGGGTTTTAGAGATGGAGAAGTTGTTTGAAGTTTTCCCCAGTACAGACGCCCAGAAGGTATCTCTGGCGGCATTCACATTAGATGACGATGCTCGTAGGTGGTGGATGATGGTCCGAGAAAGCAATCCGGGTTTGACTTGGGCAAAATTTTTGGAGTTGTTCTACAACAAGCATTTTCCCCTTAGCGTCCGAGACCGAAAGACCACGGAGTTTCAGAATCTGACACAGGGGAACAAGACAGTGGCAGAGTATGATCGTGCCTTTACTGAACTAGCGAGATATGCGCCTCATATGGTTGACGACGAGTACCGAAAGGCGAGGAAGTTCGAAAGTGGGTTGCGTGGACCGATACAAGATCGGGTCAATATGCTCAATATGCCGACGTACGCCGGAGTACTGGACAAGGCCATCCTGGCTGAAGCTAACTTGAACCGGTACCAGAGTTCAGGTGAGGGTCAGAGGAAGAGACAGAGTTATGACAATCGCCGAGTTCCGTTCAATGCCAAGAAGAAGATAAGCACAGACAGTTCCAGCAACTCAAATCAGGAAGGTAACGTTAAGCCGATGTGCGCGAATTGTGGAAAGCTACATTTCGGGGTTTGTCGTTGGGCAACAGGAGCTTGTTATGAGTGCGGCGAGATAGGCCATCGCGTGAAGGACTGCCCGAAAGCAAGGACCGATGATGGGAAGAGGACTGGAAGCACCTCGGGCTCTGCGCAGAAGAATAACATCGGGGGAGTACAGGCGAGGCAGGGCAGAGTTTTCGCATTGGTGCCAGGAGACGCCCAGAATGCTGAAACAGTGGTGTCAGGTACCATTTCAATTTGTTCTCAAGATGCATACGTATTGATTGATTCGGGTTCTACGCATTCATTTGTGTCCACTATATTCGCCGAGAAGTTGGATAGAGAATTAGAACCCCTTGATTATGTATTATCTGTGTCTACTCCATCTGGGAGAAATATGATTGTTACATCCATTTATAGGGCGTGTATTGCTATGATTGAGAGTGTAGAATTGTTAGTTGATTTGATGCCATTAAACATGACTCACTTCGATGTTATATTGGGAATGGATTGGTTAGTAGCGAATCAAGCATCCATTAATTGTGCTACTAAGAGCGTCACATTGAGGACCCCAAGTCAAGCCGAGGTCATTTTCCAGGGTAAAGGAGTAGTACCCCCACCTTACTTAATCTCATCCATGAAGGCCTACAAGTTGATCCAAAAAGGATGTAAGGGTTATTTATGCAGTATACTAAGTGATCTGAATGGAAATGTTGAGTTAGCCGACATACCCGTTGTTGAGGAATTCCCCGACGTCTTTCCGGATGAGTTGCCTGGCCACCTTGTCGATAGAGAAATAGAGTTTACTGTGGACGCCCTGCCAGGAACGCAACCTATCTCCAAAACACCCTACAGAATGGCTCCAGCCGAACTTAGAGAACTGAAATCGCAATTACAGGAATTGTTGGATAAGGGATTCGTCAGGCCGAGCACTTCACCGTGGGGAGCACCCGTTCTATTTGTTAAGAAAAAGGACGGCACCCTTCGTCTTTGCATTGACTACAGAGAACTTAATAAGGTGACCATTAAGAACAAATACCCATTGCCAAGAATCGATGATTTGCTTGATCAACTACGAGGAGCACGAGTCTTTTCCAAGATTGACCTTAGGTCAGGCTACCACCAGTTGAAGGTTAAAGCCGAGGACATTGAGAAAACTGCTTTTCGGACAAGATATGGTCACTACGAATTTTTGGTAATGCCCTTCGGAGTAACCAATGCCCCAGCAGCATTCATGGACCTGATGAACAGAGTCTTTAAGCCGTACCTAGATGAGTTCGTCATTATTTTTATCGACGACATATTGATCTATTCCGGGAGTGCGAGCGAGCACGAGAATCATCTGAGACTTGCCCTACAGACCTTGAGAGATAAGAAGTTGTACGCCAAGTTAAGTAAATGCGAGTTTTGGCTTTCCAGCATTTCATTTCTAGGGCATGTGATTAATGAAGACGGTATATCAGTTGACCCCAGTAAGATTGAAGCCATTGTGAGTTGGCCGACGCCGACCAACGTGTCCGAGGTTCGTAGTTTCCTGGGTTTGGCAGGTTATTACAGAAAGTTTGTGAAGGATTTCTCGAGGATTGCAGTGCCTTTGACACAACTAACCAAGAAGGGAGCAGCTTATGAATGGACCAATGAAAGGGAATCAGCTTTCCAGGAACTGAAAACGAGGTTAGTCACAGCACCAGTTCTAGTACTACCATCAACTAATGAGGAATTCCAGATTTACAGTGATGCTTCACGTAAAGGTTTGGGTTGCGTGTTAATGCAAGAAGGTAAAGTCATAGCGTACGCGTCTCGTCAGTTGAAGCCCAATGAAAAGAATTATCCTACCCATGATTTGGAGCTAGCTGCCGTGGTTTTTGCCTTGAAGATATGGCGTCATTACCTGTACGGAACATCTTGCCAAGTTTTCACCGATCACAAGAGTCTGAAATACTTGTTCACCCAGAAAGAGTTAAATATGAGGCAGAGAAGATGGCTCGAGCTACTGAAGGATTATGACATGCAGATTCAGTACCACCCAGGTAAGGCAAATTCCGTAGCCGACGCATTGAGCAGGAAGTTAGTTGGAAGTTTGGCGTGCCTGACAGCGGTTTCGGTGGAACCAACCATTATTGAGGAAGTGAAGACCAGACAGAGGGAGGATAAATTCCTCAAGAAGGTAATTGATGAATTCGTCTCGAAGCCGAGGCCAGGTTACACAGTGGAGAATCAGGTGCTTAGGTTCGAAGAAAGATTGTGCGTGGCCGACGTACCAGAGTTAAAAAGGAAGATTTTACAAGCGGCCCATAGTTCCAAGTTTGCCATCCATCCAGGGAGCACCAAGATGTATCAGGACGTAAAGCGGACCTTTTGGTGGCCAAACATGAAAAGAGAGATAGCCGAATTTGTATCTCAGTGTCTGTGTTGTCAGCGAGTGAAGGCAGAACACCAGAGACCAGCAGGACTTCTTCAACCCTTGTCAATTCCTGAGTGGAAATGGGAGCACATCTCCATGGATTTCGTAGTGGGATTGCCGAGGACACAAAGAGGTATGGATTCCATTTGGGCTATCGTCGACAGGTTTACTAAGTCAGCTCACTTTTTGCCGGTCAAGACTACATTCAATGCCAACCGACTTGCCGAATTGTACATGAATGAGATCGTTAGGCTTCATGGTGTGCCGATGTCCATTGTGTCAGACCGAGACCCGAAGTTCGTTTCTAGATTTTGGCAGAGTCTACAAGGAGCCTTGGGAACAGAATTGAGATTTAGCACAGCCTTTCACCCCCAGACCGACGGACAGACAGAAAGGACGATTCAGACACTCGAAGACATGCTCAGACTGTGCGTGTTGGACTACCAGGGAAGTTGGGAATCGCATTTGCCATTAGTAGAATTCGCATACAACAACAGTTATCAAGCCAGCATAGGCATGGCGCCGTATGAAGCTTTGTATGGAAGGGAGTGTAGATCGCCGATATGTTGGACTGAAGTAGGAGATAAAGCCCTAATTGGCCCCGAGTTGGTTCATATGACAACTGAAAAGATCAAACTCATTCAGCAGAGGATTAAAACTGCACAGAGTCGACAGAAGTGTTATGCCGACCAAAGAAGGAGGGAGTTAGAATTTGAAATTGGGGATCATGTATTTTTGAAGGTCTCGCCGATGACAGGAGTTTCGAGATTTGGGAAGAAGGGTAAACTTGCACCCCGATATATTGGGCCGTTTGAAATTCTTGAGAAAGTTAACACCGTTGCTTACAGACTCGCTTTGCCGCCAGATTTGAGCCAAGTCCACAGTGTGTTCCATGTTTCAATGCTGAGAAAATATATCCGAGACCCACTGCATGTAATAGATTACTCCGGGGTTGTAGTTAATGAAGACTTGGACTACGAAGAGAAGCCGATGAGAATTATCGACAGACAAGTGAGGCAGTTGAGAAACAAGTCGATATCAATGGTGAAAATCGAATGGGAGAAGCATTATGGCGAGGAGGCCACATGGGAAAAAGAAGAAGAGATGAAAATCCGTTACCCGGAGTTATTCGTAGGACAAGGTAACTTAAGTTTGGGGACCAAACTTCTTTAAGGAGGGTAGACTGTAGGAACCCACACTTTATGTCCTCATCATGTTCATGAGCATCGGTAAGATTATGACTTGTTTAGCTTGCATGTGTATGTTGTGATTTGTTTCGCTTGAGCTAATGCGATCCATGTCTTGATTTGAAGCCTTGTGATTTGTCTAAGTGTAGTGTGCTTGTCTTGTTTCTCCCTTAATGCGAAACCTAGGTTACGCCTTGCTTGAGTTATGCTAGCCGATGTTATTCAAATGCCGAGGTCATCCTTAGTCTAGTATTAGTATCTTGAAACCCCTTGTTGACCTCAGTCCTTGCCTTGATCACATTAGCCGAGATGTTACCTTGCACCCAAGTGATCTCGTCCTGGAGCGGTATGACCTAGGCCGAGGTGTGGCGCATCTAGGCCAAGATGTGGCACAGCTTAGTCAAGTGTTGTCCCTCCTAGCCGAGGTCATTGTCATCTTAGTATGCCTCGTTGTTAGCCGATGTCTTAGCCTGTCAGAGAGCCCATACCGCTTTGCTTGTTGAACACCCTTCCACCATGCTTTGTCTGGCCTGTCAGCCACCTTTTCAGGATGAACCCAACCAATCGCCGCCACGTGTCTCAGCAGAGGGTTAACCCCAGAACCGGGTATAGAAAACTATCATTTGGTATCATAAACTTGCCTTGTAGAGAGAGAGAGGCTCTAGAAGAGGGAGAAGAGTTCCTGAGAGAGAAGTAGATCTTCAAGCTTGATTTCTAGAGATCCAACCGTTAGATCCGCATTCTAAGGTTAGATTCTTGATCTACTCGTAATGTTCTTTGTGTTTATGTTATTGCATTGCATGATTGAAAATGATTTGTAAGCCATGCATCGTTTTGAAGCTCGATTTTAGAAAGAGAAAATGACATTCATGTGTTCTTCAAGAAAAGTCTTGTTTGATCCGAAAGCTTGCATAAAGAATCATGATTTTGTGTTTGTTTCCGCAAGGATTTCAAGTACGGGTACCCAGGTCCATGTTTTCAAACTCATAGCACGAAAATCCCAGATTTGTGATGGCAGATTATGATCAAACATTCGTATTTTTCATGTTTTCACACCCATGTTCTTCATGTTCATCAGCAGAGGGGAACCCAGAGTTTCCCGACCTCTTTTCCTTGCATGTGGCCCTCGGGAACACACCTCGGCAAGGAGGTGTGGAACCTCGGCCTAGACCTGGTTGGTGCCCAGCATGTTTTCCGAAAACATTTGTGTACATGAGAGACTCGTTTGAAAGCGCATTCAATAGGCTTTGCCATGTGTTGTAGGACTTGGGCTTGTCTCGACCCCGACGTGTGAAGAAACGATGTGAGTGGTATTTCTAATAAAGCTATGTTACACTTGTTTTGATAAATCTTGTTTTGCCTTGTTTTGAAAAGTACTTGATCTAGCATGAATGACTATCCCTATTTTGTATATCAAATGCTATCTTGTTTTGATGACTCGTCTTGACAGTCCTTAGTGCTAGAGGACTCTAAACTTTCGCAGCACAGCTTGTCTTGACAGTCCTTAGTGCTAGAGGACTCTAAACTTTCGCAGCACAGCTTGTCTTGACAGTCCTTAGTGCTAGAGGACTCTAAACTTTCGCAGCACAGCTTGTCTTGACAGTCCTTAGTGCTAGAGGACTCTAAACTTTCGCAGCACAGCTTGTCTTGAAGGTCCTTAGTTGCAGGGGACTATAATGCAACTGCACTCTTGTTTTGGGAATGTCATCACCCTCTTGTATTAAGTAGATGTAATAACATCCAAAGAACTTGAAAGGCCGGCAATGAACTTGACTTCTTCTTGATTGTAAAGTATACTTTGTATTGTTTTGAAAGAAATCTTGGATATCAATCATGCAAACCTTTATTTCTAATATCATTCACTGAGTATCCAAGCTCACCCTCTCTATATATATATGTAGGTGATGAACAAGAAGGCATTGAGGCCTAGACGTGATTGCCGATGTGTTTTGGGCGTATAGCCGACATGTTTTGGATTTGCGTTTTGCATCGTCTTGAAGATTATGCTTCTCGGCTTATGTTCTTTGTTTGTTTTGGCATATGTCGGCTTGAGAAGCCTTTTAGTCAGGATGTGTTTTGTATCTCATTTCTGCTGTACCTAAATTGTAAGACTTGTAAAGATGTTTGATGTGTGACATTCCATTGGACTTATGCACGGCTCTCATGGACTATTTAGATTTTGTATATGCATATATATATATTGCTTCCGCACTTGTAAGCCCCATATTTTATACTCTGATTGTGTGTGATTTTTGTAAGACGGCCTTCGGTAACCTCGGGTTACTGGCCATCACGGCACCAAACTACTAGGGGCGGTTTGGGGGCGTGACATTAGGGACGTATCCCAAGGATTAGGGACGTATCCCAAAAGTTTCGACAGAAGAGAAAAAACATAGGGACGTATCCCGGTGTTTCAGAAAAGGAGAAAGAAACGTAGGGGCGTATCCCGGTATTTCGGAAAAATGAGAGAAACATAAGGACGTATCCCAGTGTTTCAGAAAAGGAGGAGTGAAACGTAGGGACGTATCCCGGTGTTTCAAAAAGAGAGAAACGTAGGGACGTATCCCGGTGTTTCAGAATGAGAGAGAAACGTAGGGACGTATGCCGGTGTTTCAAAAAAAAGTGAAAGAAACATAGGGATGTATCCCGGTGTTTCGGAAGGAGAAGAAACATAAGGACGTATCCCGGTGTTTCGGAGAGAAGGAGAAGCATAGGGACGTATCCCGGTGTTTCGAAATGGTGTGAGCATTGAAACGTATTCCAAATGCTCTTAACCAGAGAAGGTCTAACTCATCGCACGCGCGAGGAGAAAGAATGATAATTGCAAGCAAAAAGGTGCATAACAATGCATGTAATGAGCATGACAATGCTGGATAGATGTGCAAAATCAATGCAATGAATGAGCATAACAATGCTAGTGAAGTGGGTGCATAACAATGCAATTGGAACGTGCATCACAATGCAAGTGGAACGGGCGTGACAACGCATATTTAGAACAAAATGCCGAATAAAGGAATACAAGCCTTAACAAGACCAATTCAAACACAACCTCCGATTTACCTCTCAGAAGGGTCATAACATATATTTCAAAAGGATACACCTTGTGCATGCCGACTGACGATGAGCTACGCATCGAAGACATGAATTGAAAATTCCGCAGAAACAATTTGAGCTGAAAGTGGGTTACTCTTGCTTATACTTCCAAAACGCAGTTACTACCTTTCTTTCCTAGCAAGGACTGGTTTTCTGAGGGAGCACTTTGATTGCCATTCTGGCTTGAAGTAGACCTGATCTTGAGCTTGAGGTAGAGGCACACCCATACTTCGGAGTAGTGACAAGGCCTGAAGAGGCACATCCGGAGTACAATCACGGAAGTTGTTGAAGGTGAAACACACTCAGATGCTTCGATTTTCCCTCTTTTCTTTTGCTTCGCAGTCCGGAACCTATATAGCTTCAGATAGATCCTGATTTTACTGTTCTCACATGACCTGGGTTGAACCCTGCAGTTTTCGAAAGAACAAATTCCTTTTTTTGCACAAATGTGGAGAATGGCACAGCACTCTGAGCACACAACAAATCATTTTTTGAAATTGAGAAAATGAGTTCTCGACCAGGTATTGAGCCTACGACTGAACACAGTGAAAAAGACTCAACAACGAAAAACAAAAGGTAGACAACCTAAACACATCGAGACACTCTTGGAACGACTCAAGACAAAAGTCGAGACAAACGAAACAAGAGACACGACACACAGACATGTTACAAAGACGAGAGACCTCTCAGCGCACGAGGAGCCAGTTTCTCTGGGTATTGTTTCCCACCATTTTCTCATTTGTGATTCTCACGTCACTCTGGCACTCAATCTCTGTTTTTCTGAAAAAGCCCTTTTCTCACTTTTTCTCTCAGTGCACATCTCTCTATTCTTCAATCTCTCATTTTTTATCCCTCCCCTAGGTGGTTGATGGATAAACAGGGAGTCGTGGGCCCTTGTCCCTGGTATTCTACCAGCTTTTGATTCTTGTTCACAACAGTGAATTCGTCCCACAGAGGGGGTTGCGCCACAACTGGGTATGTAGCAAATCTGTAGCTGACATCAGTTGATGATGCTCTGCTGGGAAGTTCAAACATGATCAGATCTGTCCAGATGAGGGAGTGGAATATCTCGCCCCATTCCAGATCGTGCTTCGCACTTGTCTTGATACCTCATTGCTTGGAGGATGAGAGAGCTTTCAGCCCTTTGTTGTTGACTTCAGTTGGGCCCTTTCTGGCAAGTAGAGTGCCCTTTCTGGCAAATGCATTGACAACAGGGAAAAGAGAGGAAGCCCGACTCAACTGTGCCCTTAGTTCATTATTTTGACCATTTTTTGTTTTGGTTTTCTACTAAAACAATTTTGACCAACATGAGAGTTAGATTAACACACTTGTTCGATTTTTGATTTGAAATCATGCAAGTCAGGCTATGAGCACTGAAAATTTTCCTTTTTTGGGTCCAAGAAATGGTCCAATTTTTGGAAAAGATGGAATAATTTTCGAGAAAATTAGTCAACCTTAGTAAAAATTCTCAAAAACTATTTTTGCAAACGACCGATGCTTAACAAGCGCGGAACTTACTCTTGAGACGTACAACCTCGGATCTGGACGAAAATTGCCCCCTTGCTCGAAGAGAGCTACATGGCAACGGAAAGTTGCCCCTTGTTTGAACGGCACCGCAGTGCATTGAATGGCAACGGAAAGTTGCCCCTTGTGTGAATGGCACCGCAGCGCATTGAATGGCAACGGAAAGTTGCCCCTTGTCTGAATGGCACCGTAGTGTATTGTAATCAGTCCTCAGAGCGATGATTGCAACCGAACTCCCGGAGACAAAGATGACTAGAATCATCACATGGACACAGTTGAATTTGAAGTATTTTACGGCTGGACTTCAGAATGAAGTTGCCTACGTATCCCAAAGATGGGAATCAAGCCTCACGTAGTTCGGGGTTAAGGTACACTCGGGTATTAACCTCTCCTTTTTAGGCTCTAACTTTTGCCAAGGCGCCCGTTGCGGGTTTTCGACCTTGCGAGCTTTGTTCTTCTTTTCTTTTCAATTTTTTTCATTTCTTTTTCTCTTCTCTTTTTTTTTTGCATTTTTTTCTCTCTTTTTTCTTTTCTTTTGCATTTTTTTTTTTTGCTTTTTTTTGTATTTTTCTCTTGCTCTAACTTTTGCCTGGGTCGCCCTTCCGGGTTTTCGGCCCAGCGAGCCTCTCAAAGGGTAAAAGTGTAACAAGTCCATGCCAAATGGTTTTAGGGTTTTGAAGCCATCCATATCCAGGAGAGTGGCTGTTGTATTGATTTACTGAAGGATCCATCTTCGGCTCTTCGAGCATATCTGACATTTTTGCCCCTAGTTTGAGGGGGGGGGGCTTCTGATCTAGCTTTACAAGCTTCCTTTGATCTGATCTTCTTGATCTGACTTTGGTGCCTCTTGTTCGAGGGCTGCTTCAAAATGGCCACATAGGCCTCACGTTGTGGTTGACCGTTGAACGTTCTGAACTCAGGTTCAAGGTTTGAAAGTGAGGGGTCGAATCTCGAGGCTGAGATCGATCCTAAGCTGCACAATCTTGAGAGCGATCCTACACAAGTCTTCGCAGGACCGCGCAAAATATTTTTTGAAATTTTTTAAGAAAGCGACAAATCGCTCGCGCCGAAGACAGTGTAGAACCAATCTGGATCAAGCCAGGGTCCTTCTCAGTACTCACATTAACAAGCATGATCTCAATCATTAAGGGCTCAGCATGCCTCTCTTTCTCTCAATTGATCAAGTTTTGCAAAACCTGAGGAATTCCTTCCTCTTCGTTTTTATTACAATGTTTCGAAAAAAGTTTTGAAAAACTTAGGTCATTACAATGACTTCAAAGGTACAGAAAAGGCAGGCGAAGAGCACTGTCATTTCATTTAAACTTCTGGCACAACTGGCACACGGCAGAAGCAAACACAAGAGTGTGAAAATCACTGTTGTTCCATTCAAATCTGTTGGCATAACTGGCTCCAAGGCAGAAACAGACTCAAAAGAAAGCAAAAGGACAAACACAAAACAAGATAGTGATGTCCGAGGTAACACCCCCGGAATCACCCGACTGTAACAAAACAGGACTGACTCGACACAATAAGATAGACCCGACTGACTTAGTATGAAAGGACTGACTTAAAACAAAGAGGCAGACTCAAAACAACACAACAAGACTGACCCAATACCCAAGTCAGAATGTACAAAACTAGCATTCACAAATGCTCAAAACAGTGCGTGCCATATGCCACATCTGGAGTAAACTGAGTGCCGCCCACAGGTGGTTCATCCCTCGATCACATCACATTATCCCCTACAAGTTCACTGATCAAGTGCCGATAGACTTTGCAGGACCTGGTGCGGGGATGACCCCGTTGTCAATCAAATTTTGTATCTCGTGGCGGAGACGGACGCAACTGTCGGTGTCATGACCGGTTTGTTGATGGAAAGCACAGTACTTAGTCGGGTCATGTTTTGGAGGGAGAGGATCGGGTAGAGGCCGTTGCTCTAACGGGTTCAGATGTCCTTTCCTGAGTAAGACCCCCAGGGCTTTAGACAAAGACATATAGAGTGGGGTGAAAACCCTCTTGCCTCAGGGTAGATAGTCTGAAGTTCGGGGGTTTGAAGTGGAAGCACCAACAAAGGGGGTGGCTGCTCTTGGTGTGGTGGTGGCGACCATGCCCACCTCGGAAGATCTTGCAGCTGCGTCACCGCTGGTGGTCGCATTCGAACTGCGGGTAAACGCCCTCCTGGGCTGCTCCTTCTCCTGGTCAATGAGGCCCTGCTTCATAGCATCCTCGATCTGTACTCCCATCTCATGCAAATCTGAAAACGTAGGGAAGGGGAGCACGATCATTTTCTGCATTAGTTTGGGCTGGAGGTTGCGCACAACCATCCGTATTTGATCCTTATCTGTTGGCCTAATGGTCATCATTGAGGCCTTGGCCCTCCAGCGGGCCACGAATTCTGAGAAGCTCTCCTTAGGCTCCTGCCTCGTCGTCTCAAGATCACGGGTCGTAATCTCGATTTGGGTATTGTATGAATATTGTGCGACGAAGGCCTCGGCCATCTCCTCCCAGCTTCGTTTCACTGAATCCTCCAATTTGGCGTACCAGATGGCCGCAATACCCGACAGGGTCCTGCCAAAAAGGGAAAGCTTCTGTAATCTTGTCAAGGCCATCGGGCGTAGAACATCTGAAAACAAACTCAGGTGGACCATGGGATCTCCTGACCCGTCAAAACGGTCAATGTGAGGCATCTTGAACCTGTCCGGCAGTGTCACAGCTGCGTCGGTGTACCCGTCCTCAATGTCCGGGATGGACTTTACCCCCTTGGATTTCTTGAACAACTTTTCAAGCTTGCTCAACTTCAACGCTGTATGGTCTACCTCGAACTCAAAGGGAGAGTCCGATGGGTTGATTGGTGCTTTAGACAGCTAGGGTAAGATTGGGGGTGGAGCCGGCCCTGTCGGAATGTCTGTACCTTCTTGGACATTTGGCGTCTCCCCGGGTATTGGATCTAATGTTGGGGGAGGGGCTTGGTGCGAAGCAGATGCTTCATTTTGCTGTTGCAGCCTAATGATTATCTCAGCCTGCTGGGCCATGATCGCAGCCTGCTGTTTGGCAAATTCCATCTGGCAGGCAGCGTCTTGCTGCATGAGTTTCATACTTTCTTGTATCTGGCGCATCATTGCCTCCATCTCTGATGTGTTCTGCTGATCCATCTAACTAACTGGTATCTATCCCTGCAGTAGAAACTGAGACCTCAGCCTGACTGTTCACTGGTGGGGTGGATAAGGGCCACTGATCTGGTAACTGCTGAACTGGTGATTTGTGCCTGACTGGCCCTTTTACCCTGCCTCTGGCAAAGGAACACTGATTGCCCTTGAACTGAATCTCTGACCTGACAAAGTCTATCAGCACAAGTTCGATGAACCTCGGGGGATATCGGAGCCTTCTGAAGCTATGGTTCCAAGACTACCTAGCAAAAGAGAAAACAAACAGCACCTCAGCTCATCTTCACCAAAACAAATACGAGTGTAGCAGGATGACTATACCCTCTACTGAATTCTGCCCCAAAATTCTGCCTATAAACCGATACCCTCAGGTAAACTGAATCCCAAAATACTGAACTGGTGCCCGCAGGCCTGATGCCCAAACTTGCAAACTGATACACGCATTCCTTGTAGAGACGCACTCTAAAGCACATAGCAGATAAGTGAGAGCCAAAACACCCCTATGTTGGGGTAGGGTTTCCCTGTCCTATTTTGTCAGGAGCTAGGGTTTCACTACACACGCAGCGGTTTCAAACAACCTATAATCGGGTAAGCAACCTGTCCTAGCTTGGGATGGTCACTATGGATTCCAAATATGCACTAGGTCGAATGGTCAAAAAGGGTGCCCCGGTAAAATCGGGGTTTGTGTTCCCATACTGTCAGAGCCCATAACCGGTCAGCCTTATGGTCATGCCTTAACAAGACAAGCCTCCGGGAAACCGTTCAGGAATGGCAGATGGAAAACACGGTGTCCTAGGCGCACCAATGCACATGCAATGCAAAGAGACACATAAATGAAATCAAAACAGGATATCACGAGTTCGAGTCAAGCTCTCTAATTCCCCAGCGGAGTCGCCAGAAACTGTAGACGCGCCCGTGGGCCTCACTACAGTTCGGACTCAATTTGTGTCACGGTTCTTAATCTGAACCAAAGAGTCCAAATCTGGCAAATTGTTTTGAGAAAACAGATTTTTAGAAAAAAGAAGTGCCAAACATGGATTACTTTGCCAGATACAGAGTCGCCACCTAAATATTTTATTATGGGGGAATTTAGGAAACCCTGACTCGGTGCCAAAGGCCACGTGTCCGTCATCACCAAAGTTGCCTCGGCTCGGGAACTTGGGTACGATTGGGGAAGGTCAGCTATGAGCACCCCCTCTCGCCCGATCCGAAGATCGGCCTCTGCTAACCATGATATCCAGTTTTGAAAACGTTATGTGTTCTTATTCCATTTATTAGCCTAGAATTACTATGTTATGCGCACAGCACACAAGTATAGACTAGATTGTCTAATTTGGAAATAAGCATTGCATATCCGTTTGTCTTGAAAAACACTTTGGAATTTGCTACTCGCAAGTAGGCTAAAATACGGATTTCAACGAGTTTTTCCAACTCAAACAATCCAACCTTCACCCACAGGCATCCAAACAGTTTATCACATAAGCATCTAGCCACATGGTAAGCATACTGTCATGATAGCATTCACACGCATGCGAGATGCTAAAGCATAAATGCTTACCGAGTACTCCGAGCCAAAACAATAAACTAGTTAGCCAACATGCATGGTCCTAGTTCATGTTAAGATGGCTAATGCGACACATGCAAGATGCAACTATGATAGGCTCGGCTATCCTAAACGTGGCATGTGAAATGCTGCAATTAACAAGTACTCAACTTTGGAATTGGAATACAAGTGCAGTTAGCATGATGTGCCGAGCCCGGTGCATGTAAGACAAATGTATGGATGCACGCATGCATAGCATAAGGTATGCTAAATTAAACATGTCCAAATACTAACCATCAAAGCAGGTAAGTAAAAGGGAGAACGAAGTGGGGATTGGAAGACATGCACACACACACCCATACTTATTACAAATACGCCTTCACTCAAAGGGGCCGAATAAATATTACAGTCCGAATAAATAACTAACTACTTAATTAATTATTACAGAATTCCTATTTAATTAACAAATTAAAGGCAAAGGGAAGGTGGCCACGGCCCCCGCCTTGGGATGTGCGAATGATGCATGCTTGACCCATATCGCCCGAAAACTCGCTGCCATAGCACTGTTGCCTCTGTTTTTCACTGCCCTGCTCCTCTGAGGACTGCCAAAGTCTAAGGACATGCTCTCTAGATGTTGGGGAATACCACCGGCTGGGAGGGATGGCCACCGGCCATGGGAAATGGTCACCGGCCACTGATGAAGTTATCGGCCATTGATGGATTGCCGGTCGGCACTGTATTTAACCGACCGGCCAAAGCTTCCTGCAGAACCTGCAATTGGCAGCAACAGAGGGCAAGCAGTGTATGGCATGGAATTTTTTAGGCAAATGTATGCATGGACACACTCCCTATCATATAATGGACTCAAGGGAGCATGGCCCTCGACCCTCGGGCCACCAATCACGTATTTCAATGCATGATGGCCCAAAAGCCAAGTATGCAACTTCGATATCAAATGAAATGCAAGCACAAAACACATCAAAGGGACCCAACCTCAATCATGGTTGATCAAGAGGCGAGGCAATGCACAACAATGCACACGCGACCTAAGCATACAAGCAAACATACAAACATGCAATGCAACTACATGGCACACACAATGCTAACAACATAACATGCACAACGCATTGAAACATGGCATACACAATGCAAGATGGACTTATACCAATGTGAGTGGACCTCAGCCGCACTCACATCAGTGGCCATGAGATGAAAATGAGACACTCGAAATGCGTGCACATATGCACGCAAACCGAGGACCGAACCTAAGGCACGAATGCCAGTCTACCAAAGCATGGCAAGACATGGAACATGGTATGCAAACATGAAAATTTCAGCACTAAAACATGATGCTAAACAGCCCCGAAACATGGCAATATAGCACCCGATGCATGAGACGAATCCCGAAATGCAAAACTAGGCATACGCAATGACCTATAGCTATACAAAGCATGCATTATTTGAATATGGAATGTAAAGACAGAGTCAAGAAAGCCCAAAAATAAGCACATTTACAGTTCTAATCAAGGTCAAACAGCGAATGCTAATGGGGCTAAACTAGCATGCAAAAAGGGCCCCGAAAGCAAGTTAATGAAGCAAGTGACAGCCTCTGACCCCAAACAGCTGAGGGCCCTTCAACAATGTTGAAGAGAGACCCAAAATATGACCTTCTACAGTTTATGACCGAGCCAAAAACAGTGCACAAGTATGCTCAAAATACTATGCAAAATAAGGCCAAAAGAGAGCTATAACACAAAGTACAAAAAAGATGCCTCAAACAGTAAAAGACCCTTAATGAAATATGAATAGGGGGTCAAAATAAGGCCATTTTCAGTTCGGAATAGAGTCCAAAAACAGAAGCACAAGAGGCTAATAAATCATGCAAAAATGAAGCCAAAAAAGGGATATAAAGGCAAGTGGAAGATAGAAGCCTCAAATAGTGATGAGCCCTTCAAAAACATTGAATAAGGGCTCAAAATAAGCCACTTTACAGTTTATGATATGCCTCAAAACAATTTATACATAGGCCAAAAATACTACACAAGAAAATGGCATACGAGAGAGGCAATGAAGCAAGTGCAACAAGGAGGCCTCAAACAGTGAGAGGCCCTTAAACAAACATGAAAAATAGCTCAAAATAAGCCTAGTTCCAGTTAGGGTCGGAGCCCAAATCAGCAAGCAAGTGTGGCTAAGAAAGCATGCAAAAGAAGGCTAGAAAAGGGAAGAGAGTGACTCACCCTTGAAGAGCAGCAATGCAACAGCCTTTGATCCAAGAAAAGGAGCTCCTAACCTCTGAAAATTAGCCTCAAATGATTGGAATGGAGGATGGAGGCCTTGTGCTATGGGTTGGTGTGTAAATGGCCAAGGATAATGGACTTTAGAGCTTGGAAGAGGGGGGTTGAATGTATAGATATAGGGTTGTATCTATAATGGTGCCTCAGCTGGTTTCTTCAACCCTTCAAAATGGTGGTGGAGGGCTAGTTATATAGAGGGAGAGAGGCAAGAAAAGGGGGGAACAAAACAAGTTCAAATTTCCCCCCCAAAAGGCAAAATCTCGGACAGAGGGTTTGAATGGAGAATAGCTGGCACAGCTGGCATGCACCATGCTTGAGGGGTGAAAAAGGGTCATATCAGCCATGAAAGGAGGTCATCGGCAAAATAAATGGCCGGTCAGCACAATATATTGCCGACCTGCAATTTATACTGGCCAATCGGATAAATAGATTGCCGATGGGTGGCTGATGAGGTCAAAAAGTGCCGGTGGATGTCCAGATTGAAGCCCCGGAAGTTAGCTTTCCAATGGCGCAAACCTTGCATTAAAATTCCTCCTGTGGAAAAAGTTATGCCCATTTTGGTGAACCCGCGCAGATTCGATCCAATCGGGATGATGCCCAACTTCAGCTGCTCATATCTCCCCCACCCGGACTTGGCATTAAGAGATTATTGAGTGAAAAATGAAGCCCCGGAAGTAATCTTTCCGACGGTGGTGGCCCTATAGCTAAAATCCAAGTGTACAGATAGATAAGCCCGATTCAGCGAGGGCTGCTCGACTCGCTTCTACTCGGATTCATGCCGAACTTCTCCCAAACTAGTTTTCTCCTCTCCTTTCCTCTCTTCTTCAGCTCCAAACCCCTAAACAAAGTGTTTTGAAGGATTTGCCTCTCTCCTTGCCGAAGAAACTGAATATTTGCCCTGCACACCTTTCTCCACCAAGTAAAACATCAGTGGTGCCCAAGTCTTAAGGGCGGTCAAAAATGGGGTGTCTACAATGGGTTATTTTGATGAGAGGATTAAGGCACCAAACATCACTGATCTTGGTTATGACTAATGGAAGATTACCAATTGTTTAATTATGGAATGGATCATTTATTCCATGGTACCCAATATTAGAGAAGGCTACTTGTCTATGGATACCGCTCAGGATATTTAAGCTGTTGTGGCCACTACCTATTCTCGGAAAGGGAATTCTCATAGAAGAGTTATGTTGTTCTATTGAGCACTCAGTACAGGGGGAAATGACGGTCCTTCAGTACTTCACTTTTCTTAACAATGATTGAAAATGTCTTGATCATCTACAGGATTATAAGTCTGTTTGGACAACTGATTCAGTAGGTTACCGGAAGTTTATTGAACATGGAAGGGTCTTCAAATTTCTGGAAGGCCTTAACTTAGAGTTTGATCTTGTTAGGAGTCGTGTCCTTGGTATGGATGTTCTTTCCTTCCTTCATGAGGCCTTTGCTTATGTACGGAATGAGGAGAGTCGTTGTTCTACTATGCTGCCACCTACATCTACAGAGCATTCAACCTTACTTTCTGCTTCTCCTAGGGATGGTGTTAATCTGCCTCATACTTTTCCTAGTTCTTCAGAGAAGGATACACTATTCTGTGATTATTGTCGTCGGCCAGAATATACCCATGAGACTTGTTGGAAGCTTCATGGGATTCCTTCTAATGTAGGGTTTGCTCCGAATGGTATCAAGGATATGAGTTTAATCCATGTGCACATCATTCTAGTGTAGTAGATACTCTTAATGCCTCTTCAGTTGCTCCTTCTAGTGGTGATATATCTGGTATGTCTTCTTCTGAGTTAGAGGATGTTTTGTGCCACCTACTGGATCGCCGTTCTTCTACTACTCCATTCGGTACATCCTCCTCATCTTTTGCCCACTCAGGTAACTTAGTCGTTTTTTTGAGTTTTTTTCTATCTCATAAGTCTTTACCTTAGATTATTGATTTTGGTTCCTCGGATCATATGTCTGGGTCTTCTGATCTATTCTCGAAATATAAGCTTTTTTCAAGTCAAGACAAAGTTAGGATTGCTGATGGTACTGTGTCTTCTATTTCTAGAAAATGTTTAATCATGCCACTCCTTCTCTACCATTATCTTCTGTTTTGCATGTTCCTAATTTCTCTGTTAATCTTTTATCATTGAATCATCTTACTCATGACCTAAACTATAATGTGACTTTCTTTCCAGATCATTGTCTGTTTTAGGACCTTATCACAAGGAAAACGATTGGTAGTGGTAGAGCAAAACATGGTCTATATACCCTGGATCAAGCGAACAAGTGGGCTCATTATTCCATCAAGATTCCAACCACCAAGGAAGACTTGTGGCTGTGGCATCAGCGACTTAGGCACCCATCATTTCTATTACTCAAGCATTTATTTCTTTTTGGTTTTACAAACAATAATGCCTCTGAGTTTCATTACGAGTCTTGTCAACTTGGAAAATAACACAGAACTTCTTTTGCTCCAAGTTTTAATAAAAGTTTAATACATTTTTTCTTAATTCATACTGATGTTTAGGGTTCATATCGTGTTGTGTCTTTAAATGGTCATAGATGGTTTCTTGCCTTTATCGATGATTTTTCTCCTACAACTTGAGTGTATCTTATAAAAAACAAAAGTAAGGTCTTTTCTATGTTTCGTAATTTCTATCAAATGATTTGTACTCAATTCGGGGCAGTTATCAAAATATTACATTCTGATGATGGGGGTGGGTATATTGATTCTGGTCTAGCAAGTTATTTTTCCACCCATGAAATTATTCATCATACTTCTTGCACCATCACCCCTTAACAAAATAGGGTTACGGAACGCAAGAATCATCATCTTCTTGATATGGCTCATTGCATGTCTTTTTCTATGCATGTGCCTAGGTCTTACTAGGGGGAAGCAGTTCTCACTGTTGCCTACTTCATCAACCGTCTCCCAACCCAAGTGTTGCACAAAAAATCTCCTCTCTAGGTTTTATTAGGTTTTGAGTCAGTGTTCTCTATTCGCCCCAAAGTCTTTGGTTGCATCTGTTTTGTCCACAATCATCATGGTAAATTTGATCCCCGCTCTTTAAAGTGCATCTTTCTGGGTTACTCTCCTACTCAAAAAGGTTATAAGTGTTACTATCCTCCATCTCGTAAGTGGTTTGTATCCATGGATGTCACATTCTTTGAGTCCCAATCCTTCTCGGTGTCCCAGTCCTCCCTTTAGAGGGAGCCTTAGTGTGAAGAGAATCATGGATCTGTATCAGTTCCTAGCTCATCACCAATGGTTGAGAATACAGAAGGTGAACCAACTACTAGTGGTGGAAATACAGAATCTAATGAATTGAATGAGGGAAAAGTCTATGTCAGGGAGAAAGATGGACAGAAAGTTACTTGAATACAAGAAACCACTTCTAATGAGATTTGAAACCCTTATTCCTCCCGAGTATGCTGATCTTGATATTCATATTGCTCAACGAAACAATGGGAGGTCTTGTACTAAACATCCTATTTCTAACTTTGTGTCCTACTCTAATTTGTCTCCTTCTTATAGAGCCTTTGTGTTCAAAGTTTCTTCTGTTAGTATGCCCAATCATTTTTAGAATGCTCTTACAACCCCTTAGTGGAAACATGCTATGATAGAAGAAATGAAAGCACTTCGTAAGAATGGCACTTGGGAATTAATTGAGTTACTTAAGGAAAAAAGACATGTGGGATGCAAATGGGTATATACTGTGAAGCACAAAGTGGATGGTTCAATTAAGCGTTACAAGACTCGACTTGTGGCAAAGGGCTTTACTCAGACTTGTGGAGTAGACTATCAAAAGACCTTTACACCAGTGGCTAATATGAATTCAATCAGAGTACTTCTCTCTCTTACAGCTAATCCGGATTGGCCACTTCATTAGTTTGATGTATATAATGCTTTCTTATGTAGTGACCTAGAAAAAGAGGTGTATATAGACATTCCTCCTGGCTTTGAGGATCATCAGACAAAAGGTAAAATATATAGGCTTCGGAAGTCATTATATAGTCTCAAACAGTCTAAAAGGGCTTGATTTGGGAGATTCACTTAGACTATGCTCAAATATGGCTTTAAACAGAGTTAGGCTGATCACACTTTGTTTGTGAAACATTCCTCACATGGTAAGACTACAACTCTCATTGTTTATGTGGATGACATAGTGCTTACAGGAGATGATAGTGAGGAAATACCCCAATGAAGAAATATTTGGCAAGCAAGTTTAAAATAAAAGACTTGGGAAATCTGAAGTATTTCCTAGATATTAAGGTTGCCCGGTCCAACGATGGAATTTTCATCTGTTACAAGAAATATGTTCTTGACCTGTTGAAAGAAACTAGGATGCTTGGAAGTAAAGTTTATGATACACCACTGGAGCCAAAATAGAAACTTAGTGATGATAGTGGGAGAGCTATTGTTGATGGAAGGAGTTATCTGAGACTAGTGGATAAGATTATTTACTTATCCCATTCTCATCTTGACATTGCCATGGCAGTTAGTGTGGTTAGTCAATTGATGCATGCTCCTCATGAGACACACTTGGTTATAGTAATGCAAATCCTTAGATACTTAAAATCTTCCACAGGAAAGGGTCTTTATTTTTTCAAACATGATCATCTTAGGGTGGAAGCTTATGCAGAAACTGATTGGGCAGTATTGGTAACTGATAAAAAGTCCACATTTGGTTATTATACCTTTGTTAGAGGTAATTTGGTTACTTGGAGAAGTAAGAAACAGAATGTAGTCGCCTAGTCTAATGCAGAGGCCGAACTTAGAGCCATGGCACGAAGTGTGTGTGAACTCTTGTAGATCAAGTTGTTGCTAAGTGATCTGGAGATTATCTGCCTGATTTTCATACAATTGTACTGTGACAATAAGGCTGCTATTAACATAGCTCACAATAAAGCTTAGCATGACTGACCGAAACATGTGGAGATTGATTGCCACTTCCTTAAGGAGAAACTCACCAATGGCACTATATGTACTCCTTTTGTGAAGTCGGGATGAACATCTGACAGATATTCTCACTAAGGGAATTGGGAGCAAACCATTCCATGATGTGCTTGGCAAGCTGGGCATGAGAGACATTTTCACACCAGCTTGAGGGGAAGTCTTAGAATAATATCTTGATTAATATGTATTCTTATTCTATTTTAGCTATCATTAGTTGTGATTTCCTTATTATGTATTTTCCTTATTTGTGCCTTCGAGCTGCCATTGTAAGCTACATATTATTAATATAAAAGGGGATGATTATCACATCATACCCTAAGTTTTGTTCTCTCTCAAACAAACAATAGGATGGAATGGAAGAAAACGGGTTACACTATAATGTCTGATGGATGGACCGATAGAAAGTCTCGCTCTTTTACTAATTTCCTTGTTAATAGTCTAAGTGGAATGGTGTCTATTAAATCAATACACACTTCCGGTGCAATTAAAAATTCTATGAAATTATTTGAGATGCTTGATGACATTGTGGATGAAATTAGGGAAGAAAATGTTGTTCAAGTAGTAACTGACAGTGTGTCAGCCTATGCAGGTGTCGATAAATTATTGAAAGAGAAGACGACTAAACTGTTTTGGTCCCCATGTGTGGCACGCTGCCTTGATTTAATGTTAAGTGACATAGGTGATTTGATAGTTTTCAAAGATACAATAAGCAAAGCCAAGAAAATCGTTGTGTACATTTACAGGCATGCTTGGGTGCGTGATTTGTTTAGAAAATTTGCAAAGAATAGAGAGTTAACAAGACATGTGGTTACTAGATTTGTCACTACCTTCCTTACTTTAAAAAGTTTCCAAGATAAAAGGCTCCAACCCAAAGCTATGTTTACATCGGAAGAGTTGGCTAGACGCACCTATTCTACATCTGTTAATGCAAGAAAGGCACAAGGAACAATCTTGGGAAATGCTAGATTTTGGAAAGTAATCAAGTATTGCTTGAAGTGTGTGCTCCCTTCGGTGAAAATTTTGAGGCTTGTGGATGGTGATGCAAAGCAGGCAGTGGGATTTATTTATGAAGCTATGGGTAGAGCAAAAGAAGAAATTGCTTCAAACTTGAACCATGTGAGGGGTAGATATAAGCGCATTCGGAAAATTATTGATACTAGATGGGATTTACAATTCCATAGGCCTTTTCATGCGACGACATATTACATTAATCCCATGTAAGCTTTTTACTCTTTGTCTAATTACTTGAGTGACTTGAATATGTAATGAAACTTATTTATGAAGTTATCTTTCTTTCTAGGTTTCATTATTAAGAAAACTTCAATGCGGCCATAGAGGTGAAAATTGGTTTATATAAAACCATTGAGAGGATATATTTGGATATAGAGGAAAGAGTGGAGGCTGATGAGCATTTAGAAAAGTTCAAGAAGGTCGAGGGTATGCTTGGAATGAATGTGGATAATCTACAGCCTTATTGTCACAGTACAATTGTATGAAATTAGGCAGATAATCTCCAGATCACTTAGCAACAACTTGATCTACATGTATGATGTGGATTTACATAAATTATATCATAAATACATAAATATAATATAGGATCATAGATCATGGTGGGGCTCGAACCCACATCTCTTGCCATAGAAGCGTCATACCTACTTTGACCATATGATCATCATGTAAAATAACACTTTCATTTATTAAGTCTAAATATTTCATATCTATAATATCTAAGTGTAAAATATGTTTTTCTATGTAATTTAGAAAAAGTGGCTAAATATTTATGATTCACAATTCAATTTGATTTGTGATTCAATACATGACCATTTCGATTCATGATTCGAATCCCGACTTGACAACTATAATAAATAGACATGGAACTCATTGCCTATGTGTCTAGTGGTAAGAAATGTGATTATGAGTAGCAGTTTCCTAAATGTTTAGGCCATCAAGTGTGTTTATTGTCACGACCTTGGTTATTTCCAAGCACTCTGTACGGCACTTAGACAATCACAAACCTTACTTAATGATGCTAAGTCAGCTTAACTCATAAACTTGCAAGAAAGATAAGTAAAAGATAAATAGAGTTTGACAGAATGCCTTCGTCTTCACTTTGAGAAAACTTGTACAACTCTTGGATCATTTGGAGCAAATAAGCTCCTCTCCTATTTATAGGCTCCTTTGGAGCATTCTAGAACACACAAGAAAAGAACTATGGAGAAGCTACACATGGAAGCTTTCCTTATCCTATAAGAGGGTTCTCGAATCCTCTCTAAAAATATCTATACAAACATCTACCTCATTCTAGAAGTAAGTACAAGGGTCTTTTACCACCTCAATTTCTCTAGGGGGTTCTAGAAGCTTCTATTGGTTCAATCCCTCTAATATTCACTTAAATGCTATAAAACCTATTCTAGATCCTTCCAGGTACATTATAGAATTATGTACCATATTCTCTCATTTTCTCAAGTTTTCCAGGAGCTTCCAGAATATTCCATTAGCCTCCCTTCCTTGAGATTTCCTCTTGGGAGGCAATTTTGTCTAGGTAATTTGGTGGGACATGACATTCTCCTCTACTTATGCTCGCAATGCCCTCATCACACCTTCTTTCTCGAAGCCACAAGTTTTCTCCTTGACTTGCGCCTTCTTAAATTTGCCTTGTCCACTTGCCCTATCAATGACTAAACAACTCTGCATGTCAGTGGACTATCTTCTGTAGAGCCAATCATCTTCTTGGCAATGCCTGCTACCTTTTTCCTATTCGTCCCCAGCTTGATATGCATAGCTGACAGAAGTTTGAGTTTAGGATTTAGCTTACTCACCATTGGAACCATGCAAGACCCACCCTTCATCATGCACATAGTGGTGTTGTAAGGTAACAATGCTACATTGAATTCCCTCAAGAATTCCATCCCTAGCACCACATCATAGTCATCGAGTGATGCTATTGAAAAATTGACTTTTCCATGCCACCCACCAAGGTGTAGCTTAACCCCTCGAGCCATGCCATCTACGGGCTTTGCCTTGATGTTCACCGTCTTGATCAATCCTTGACCCTTGTCAAGTTTAAGACCAAGCCTCTTGGCCTCCTCTGCCTTGATGAAGTTTTGCGACGCGCCTATGTCTACTGTCACGCCCCACTTTTTAGTACACGGATTACTATTACCAAAGTCATTATTATAATTCCATTCCAGAGTTAACGTACAAAAGCTCATTCTATTAGTAAGGAATACATGAATATAAATTCTTTCATCCGAATATCAAATGAATGCAATATGGATATAACTAAATAAATTGCCCGTAGGCTTACATCAATTAAATCAAAAGGAAGGGTTTAACCTTTTATGTCAATGGCAATCCACCTGCACATATAGAGGCCCCGTGGCCAACAATTAAGAAAGATCCGAGATCTTGTAGCACATCCTGATAATCACTTGAAAAAGATTCAACAGCGTGGGATGAACATAAAGTCCAGTAGGGATCTCAACATGACCCTCAATAATAACAACTTACAAATAGCTATGATCATGAATGCTAGCCTCATATCATATAAATAATGTGACATTTTGAAACCAAGATATACATACATAAATACTTTTCTCGAAAACATTCGATTCATTTCACAACACCAAGGTTCGCTTTTACTACCCGTTTCCCCCATTTAATCAATTATTACATAACAATCATAATTTTCCATTTATGACAAAATACCACACAATAACTGTTTTGTTTGAAAACACGTTCATCAAATCCAATTACTTCACATTATTCGTAATCCAAACATAAGCATGGTTCGACTCTACGAGTTCTTCACATTCTCAAATTTAGACTCAAAATTTAAAGGGGATACCATTAATAAAATAACTTATGGTAGGCAAAACTCCCTCGACACCTTTTATCACATTCCAGTATACACGAACACATCTACTCTACTCACAAGACAACTCAACTATAATGAATCATACCCATCATAACTAGATACACAGTCAAACTAAAACAACAATGATAAACAATCTCCACTCTACCTGCCTAGAGCACGGTAAGCCATTGATACATCTCTCCACAATGTACTGCCATTTTACCAGACACCAGCTGGAAGGGAATGGTACCTCTGCCAATTCTCCAGGTGCTAGCTAGAAGGTAATGGTACCTCTAATTCTCAGCGCAACCAATTTCTCCAAGCGCTAGCTGGAAGGTAATGGCACCTCTGATTTTTAGCGCAATACACATTTTCCTTTTTCAACCATTACGTCCAACCACATTCACAGACAATACAAGTGTGCTACAAACACGTAATCATTTCAGCATTTCATAACGTCATCCTCCACCGATGACCAAGGATAAAACCTCTAACAATATAAATTAAACACATAATGCCGTTAACCAATTCTCATGAAACTCTAGATCAAATTACAACCATAGTAAAAAAAAAAAGACAAAATCCACATTTATAATTCAATCTCAATTAAACTTCTGAAATTCACATAGCATTGAGCTTTACACTACCATTTCAAAACCCAAATCCTCATATCCTTCCACATTAATATTCTCCATCCCTTTACCTCAATTCATTTATTCCAATTCTCAAATGAAAACATAACCAACTCTATTTATTTCATTTTTAACTAAGGGATTTCCACACATGGCCAAAGAAGTTATGATTTACTCAATTTCTATTTAGTGGGAGTGTAACACAATAACATTCAAAACTCAAAATTTAATTCCATTTCTATCAGTTTACATATTATCAATACTCTACTCTCACCTTTGAGTAACACAATATTAAGTAAATGTTAAATTTTATGAGGCTCCAATTAATCTCAAATAAATCACAATTCATTATGTTTAAAAATAATCAATCCAACACAAGTCAATGTTCAACTCACAAGACCCATTTCATTCTTAAATAAATTTCCAACTCATTCATCACATTTCTTAAATTCATAATATAACTATCCTACAATTTCACCCCCTTATATCTATTAGGCATTTTTGCCAAAAATTAGGGCTTAAATACTCTCTAATCATGAATATGTTAAAACACACCCTAAATTTAACTCAACAACCATTCATTCCACAAAACCCCAAGCTCAACATCCAACCCTAGATCTCCTATCATGATTTTCAAAGAAAAATCCATACAAAATGGTTTTTATGCAATAAAACATACCACATGTCTATCTATAGTAGAGGTATTGAAGAAGATCAAAGAAATCCTTACCTCAAGGGAGAAGCGGAGAAGAATCTCGAAAATCAACTTTGTCGGAAAACGATCTCCACCGGTCAAGACGAAGCCCCCGAAACACTCATCATTTTGGTATAAGGAACTACTATCAAAATCTCTACTGATTTCTTAAGATCAAAGTAGATGTAAAAGTTTGAGGGTTTGTATAGAGAGAGATGAGAGGAAAAAGAGAGAAAAAAAATAGAGAGAGAGTGATATAATTTGAAATGAAGGGAAAAGGGACAAAAATGCAAAAATATAGCTGTTTGCATAAAAATCAGAGCAGAAAAACACACCTGGCCGCACGTGTGGCACCCACTCCCGCACATGCGGAGCGGCCTCCCGCATGTGCGGCTCTCACCCCCACACGTGCGGCTCTCCCCGCACCTCAACTCACGCACCTGCTTTTCTAGCAGTGTGCTCCAGCCCCTCTACCTTTGTTTCCGCACGTGTGGTCCCTCTCCCGCACGTGCGGCCCAAGGCCACGCACGTGCAGCCCTAATCCCCAGCCCAGAAAAATTCTCGGCTTCTTCCTTGACACCCCGGAGCCGACCCTACATCCTCCGGAACGGGTGAAAACTCATATTCAAAACAACCACAGCAGAAAAAAAATTAAGAGAGAAATCTCCAACGACAACTTATTTCTCGGCACAACTCGAAAAAAACGGGACGACTTTTCGAACCGGTCATCACATCTACCATGACCTGGATCGTCTTCCCATTGATCTTGGCATCTACGTACATTAAGCCCTTATCCTATTGCGTCAATGTAGTAGGCTTCGATTCGATGGCACCAAGCAGTTGTAGAGATCCTATCTGTGAAGTCTCCACTTTTTCCCGTTCTTCAATCATGGCATTGAGTGCTTGCCTCTTAGGACACTCTCTTGCCCAATGTGGCCTGTCACATAGGAAACACTTGGTCTTGGGTTTGAATATCTCCTTGTTCTCTCTGACCTTGCCTTTGCCCTCTTTTCCAATGGAAGGCTTGTCGTGCCTTTCCTTACGTCGGATGCCTTCATCCTCATCCTCATCTCTTTCACTATAACTTTTGTTAGGATCACCCTTGGATGTCTTGGCTTTGTCATCTCCACATTTGTACTCAATAAGTGATTCTGCTACTGCCATGGCTGAGGCAAGATCTTGCACTCCACGTTGGCGCAATTTTTGCTCCGTCCATGGTTGTAGGTTGTCCAAGAAATTGAAGAGTAGTTCTTCATCAGTCATACTCGAGACTTCAAGCATAAGAGTAGAGAATTCCTTTACACAGTCCTGAATAGACTTTGTGTGTTTAAGATTTTTCATGCTCTTCCTTGCTTGGTAGGCCACATCCTCAGGATAAAATTGCTTCTTAAGTTCTCTTTTGAAATCATCCCAAGTTGCTATGGTGCACTTACCTCTCTCAAAGTCAGTATGTTTGCGACACCACCATAGTGTTGTTGTATCGGCAAGGTAAAGGACTGCAGTTCGTACCTTAGCATATTTTGCGGTTACTACCATCCCTTCGAAGTATCTTTCCATATGCCATAAGTAGTTGTCCACTTCTTTGGCATCCCTCTTTCCGTCAAAAGGTTTTGGCTTTGGTACCTCTACCATAGATGTCCCCGGCACAGTCACAGCTCCCTCGGCTATGGCTATCTTGCACATCGCCACACCTGGGTACATCTCCTCCAAACGGGATTCAAAGTTCTCGAGCATTTTCAACACTTTGGCTTGGAAGGAATCATTGACAACTTGGCTATCATGCACCACGGAGTTCATGTTAGAAAACATGCCATCATGGAGTTCCATGATCTCCCTCTTGAGACCTTCTACCCCCTTGAGACCTTCTACCTCATGTTCTAAGCTTTGCTCCAACACATCAAGATGCCTCTCCAAGTAGCCCACGGCAAGCTCTACCTTAGCTAGCCGAGTCTCCATGGTGGCAACAACTTCACGCCCATCTCATGACTTGTCCTTCCTTACTTTGCTAGTGTTGTCCCTTCCATGGGTTTGCTCGGTCACCATAGTCTCGCTAGCACCGGAAGTCATGCTGCCTTTTCTTTCCTTGTCACAAGCCTGCTCTAATACCAAGTGTCAACGCGTTACTTGATGATACTAAGTCAAGCTAACTCACAAACTTGCAAGAAAGACAAGTAAGAAGATAAAGAGAGTTTGAGACAATGCTTTGTATTCAGTTTGAGAAAACTTGTACAACTTTTGGATCATTTGGAGCAAATGAGCTCCTCCTATTTATAGGCTCCTTTGGAGCATTCTTGAACACACAAGAAAAGAACTATGGAGAAACTTCTCATGGAAGCTTTCCTTATCCTACAAGAGGGTTCTAGAATCCTCTCTAAAAATATCTATGCAAACATCCACCTCATTCTAGAAGTAAGTACAAGGGTCTTTTACCACCTCCATTTCCCTAGGGGGTTCTAGAAGCTTCTATTGCTTCCATCCCTCTAATATTCGCTCAAATGCTATAAAACCTATTCTAGATCCTTCCAGGCACATTATAGAATTATGTACCATATTCTCTCATTTTCTCAAGTTTTCCAGGAGCTTCCAGAATATTCCATTAGCCTCCTTTCCTTAGGACTTCAACTTGGTAGGCAATTTTGTCTAGGTAATCTGGCTGGACGTGACACTATGCAGGCTAAGGTTTCAGGGAGCATTCACCTTTTGTGCTCATGCAAAGAGTATTGGTCTATTGTTATTCCACCCACCCAACATCTAGCATTGGTAGTATCTTTACTAAGTAGTGGGCTTTATGATCGTAAACCAGACATGATTTTGCACATTCCTAGTTGATGGAAATTTTTGTTTTTCAAATGTTGGTGTATGGTTGCATAACAAACAGTTGCTTCATTTCACTATTAATCCAATTCTGTGTCACCTAAGGTCCAAAGTTTTACTTGAATTTGTATCTGGAATGCCATTCTATTTAAAATTTTATCTTAAATGTTCTTTTATAACATTATACTATTGAGTTCTACTGACCCTAATTATTTTATTCTTCTGTGTATATAGGTGAAGGATGTCGGATTCACTGGGGTTTTTAGATTGATCTTTAAGCCGCTAGTCGATGAGTTCCCTTGCTTTGGAGCTATATGTTATTCATTAAGAGAAAAGGTGCCTTCTTTTTTCTTTGTTTTTATTTTCAAAAAAGAAAAAAAGAAAAAAAAAAGAAAAAGCTTTTGAAACACTCTTAAAATTTGAAATGCATATGTACATGAGTACATATGCACTTGGATGTGTATAAATTTGTTGTACAACATGTAATTGATTTCTTCTCAATATTGATGGATTTAGTTTAGATATATAGCCCTTTGCAGTGCAGTCATTATCAAATGTGCAAATACTTTGGGCACTTCTGATGTCTATATTTGAGATGGTGGCCATGTATTTAAGAAGTTTTTAAACACACACACACACACACACACACATATATATGTTGTTATTTCTTTGGGAGGATTTATATATTACTGGTTCCTGAATTAGTTTATTGGATAAGAACTCTAGCATTTTGATGGTGATATGCTACGGGACAAAAATTTCAACTGCCCAAGACCCAGACTTCTGCTAGTGTTGATTACTCAAGTAGGGGCAATCTCTCATTATATGTCCTACTTTCTCGTTGCAACTACAAGCTTAAGTGCACAAGAGATGTGGAAAGAATGTTGGTTTCAGACCTTGCAATTTAGCAGGGCATTATACTTTTGAGTGTCGAGTCTCTTAAATACAATATATTAACATTTTTGTTTGATAAATAAAAAATTCATTTTGTATTTAAGTTTGCATCTCTGACCAATATTGGTTTGCATCTGAGATAATAGTAGCCAATCCAAATGTGATTTCTTGTAGGCTTACCACTCTCTGTTTCTCTCACTTATTTTATATGTGCGTGCACACGTCTATCTTTCTCTCTCTGGCCCACATACACACTCAACACATGCTTATTCATAGACATACATATACATTGAGAGCCAAACATATGTGGTTTAGCTAATATCATTTTGTTTGCCTTGCAGAAAAAGATGGATTTCACTCTTAAAGTTGTTGGTGGCGAGATTACATCAATACCTGGTCTTTCTAATGCTATTGAGGTTTGTCCAACTATTATTGTTGCATTCTCTCTTCTGTCTCTCTCTCTCTCTCTCTCTCTCTCTCTCTCTCTCTCTCTCTCTCACACACACACACACACACACACATAGTCAAACTAATATATAGTTCGATGTGATGTGGTAATTTTATCTTGGATGCTAGTTTCTATTTCTTGATAGCATGTTGAATGTCATAGCATCTTGTAAATATTGCATTCTGAAGCATGCAAGGTTTAAGTTTTGATCATCTTAGTATTGATACTAAATATTTCAAAATCTTGTCAAGTCAGATGATATAAATGTGATTTGGTATGTTTGATGTAAATATTTCCTTGAATTTACAGTCAAATTATGATTGGTAAATTTCAACATTTTGTTGAAAGATTAATGCATGGTTTCCCACATGTGGAAATTGGGTCTCACCAATATTATTAAAGGTATGCCTAGGCCCAAGGCTCGTCAAAGTGTAGTCAGTGCGCTTCGGAACATCTCTAGCCAAGCAATGTAAAACAAAGGTGCATGAAGTGTGCGCTTTAGGCTTAGGCTCAAGGTGCACGACTTGTAAGCTTCTTCTAAAATGTTTTTTTTAATTACAATTTGATTTCATATATATATATATACACTTTTACATGCAGCTGTAAGGGAGTAAACTCCTAAACATGTATTGCAACCTAACACTTTTGAGCCCTAATTATACATAGACATTGACTAGGCTAAGAGTTGTCATTCTTCTTCTTCTTCTTCTTCATCTTCATCTCCTTCTCCTTCTTTGTTTCGACACTTCGACATCGTTGTTGTTTTCAATTGCTTATAATTTATGAGTTAGATGTTTGTGTTTATGTAAACCTTGCATTATTTGTCTATGATAAAATATTGACGCTTGTTAGTATTTACATTTTAGAATATTTAATATTTCATTTTACTTATGTTGAACCTTAAATTATTTGTTTATATTTGTTAGATTTACAGAAGATAAAGAAAAAGAATGAGAGAGAAAAAAGGAGAAGAATAAGAGAACGACATAATCATTAGGGTTCTTCCCTCTTACGTATGTATTTCTAATAAAAGACTAAAGACCCAAACAAGACATCTACCCTTAGACATTAGCACTTAACACTCTCCCTTAAGTTAGTGCAAATATATCTCTCATGCCTAACTTGTAACAAATTAGATGAAAGACCTTACTGCTAAGACCTTTAGTAAACACATCTACCAATTGATCTTCAGACTTCACGAACGGTATAAATATCAAAGCATTATTTAATTCCTCCTTAATAAAATGTCTATCGATCTCAATGTGCTTGTCCTATCATGTTAGATAGGATTGTGAACAATACTAATGGCAGCTTTATTATCACAGTATAGTCATAGAATCACGACAAACACAACCTATATCTCCCAACAATGACTGAAGCCACATGAATTCGCATGTACTAAGCGCCATAACTCGGTATTCTGCATCTGCCCTAGACCAGGACACCACTGTCTGCTTCTTACTATGCTAAATGACTAAAAGTGCAATAACCAGATGTAAACCTTCTGCCATGTATAGAACCTACCCATTCTGCATCTGTAAATGCCTCTAATTTGAAGTGACCATGATTAGAAAACAAAATCCCTTTTCCAGGAGTTGATTTAAGGTACTTCAAAATGCAATACACAACTTCCAAATGTGTTGCATGAGGATCATGCACAAATTGACTTACTATTCTTCGAGAAAATCTAGAATGTACTTCCTTTGAGAAATAGAGATACCTTTATTAGACCTGTCAGTTGCAATCCCAAAAAAGTACCTCAACAATCCAAGATCTTTAATCTCAAATTCTCTGGCCAACTGCATCTTCAAATGTGTCACATTCTCCTCATCATTCCCTGTCACAACTATATCATCCATATATACAATAAGCACAGTTACCTTATTTGCATTGCGTTTGACAAACATGGTATTATGAGAATATTAGGTTAATTATGTCAATATATTAGATTCATTGTGTGAATCTTAGATTGATTGTGTGAATATTAGGTTTATTCTTATTTCCTATTTTAGATTAGGTATAGGATTGCTATATATATCGACTGCACTCTTTGTATTAAACACAATTGAATATATAGAAATCATTCTGAAAACTTACATGGTATCAGAACCAAGTTTGAAACCCTAGCAGCAATCACGAAACCCTTTGGTTTTGATCTGAGTTTTGGTCAGTTTGGTTAGTGGTTCACTCAAGATTGCTCTCTAGGTCATCAGAGTTCAACCCATCTGTCCTCATGACCCATCCCTAGTTTGCAAGGCTTCAACCTATACCTAGTATGAGAGATATCTATGCACCAACTTGAGGGGGAGTGTTAGGTTTGATGAAGGGTAGTTTTGTAATTGTTCACATATTTGCTTATTAGTATAAATACATGTGGTTAGAGAGGAAAAAACCTAATTTTGGGGTTTTATGCCTCTTTCCTGCAAATCATTCTCTTTTGTTTTCTCTTGTTTTTCTTTTCACTCTTAGATATATTCACATAATTTTAACTGAAACTTTGGCATTTCAATGCGCCTAATCGTACTGGGTCTCAGTTAGAGTAGATTCTTCTAAATTACACTACTCAGAAAAGGTGTGATGTCAATCTGGAATACACAAAAAATAGCTACTGAATATCCTAAAGTCCTATATTAGCCTCATCTTGTTCATACTAGATAAACTACATGGAGGAACCTATAACACAGTGAGACCTGAAATATACAAGTTGACTACCACGTTTTAAATTTAAAAAGAACTTTGAAAACAATTAATTCAATGTAAAGCCAGTTTTTTTTTTTTTTTGGTTTTTTCTTTTGTATTAAACCACCACGCTATAACAGTATATATCTACTTTGACAAGATTTGCAATTTTTTTAATATAGTGTCTTAAGATTTCAAGTTCGATGATGGAATGGTTTTGAGTTAAATTTTGATTTAAGGGCTTTGTTGCTGCTGTATGGTTGTAGTAGCATATATTGGGTGGGGTTGGGGCCTTGTGTTCAACTTAGGAAATGTTGTTTATTCAACAAAACTCAGCAGGCATCTTCCTAGAGGGAGCTTAGTTTTCACTGTGGTGATTAATTGAAAATAAAATTAAAAAAACTGATAAATCCATTGCTTTATTTGATGAAGCCACATCCCATGCTCACATGGTGGGGGCCATCCATGTGAGGAGGCTTGTGGAAGAATAGAAAAGGACAATGAATTTAGAGTTGCCCAAAATTATTTGTAATTAATTAACAAGTATTTTATTTTAATGATTACATTTTTATAGCAAAGATGGAAAGTAAAATAAAGCTTAAGTCAAAATAATAATTGTGAATAATACTAGATTTTTATATATTGGAGAAATTATTGAGGCATCCAGTACATAATGCCCCGCTTGATTTAATTACAAATTTTATGTTCTCAGTGATTCAAATTACTTGGTTGAATATTGATTTGATACAATTTGAATATACCTAATGCCCACTTATAAAGCACCGACACTTTAAAACAAGTGTCATATCCATGTCGGACACATGGACACTCCGGAGACACGCGAACATGGCAAGGACACGTATGGGACACACCACATGGTGTGTCCACATATTTAATTAATTTCTTTTTAGGGGACACTTTGGGTACACATTAGGGACATACCAAGTAATCTTTTCCTCCATTTTATTTAGTACTTTTGATGAATGTTGAATGTTTATTATTTTTTTCTTATATTTAAATACTTAACAAATCATCCATAAAAAAATATATAAATTATAAGTGTTGATTTAAAAGTAATTTTTTTTAAATATAGAATTAGAGATAATTTTTGTTAATATTGATTGTTTGTGAATGTAATATTAATCTAGATATATATATATATATATATATATATATGAAAATATATTTTATTGCCATGTCCCTGTCGTGTCCATATTTTCATTTTTTTGAAATTGCTATGTCCGCATTTGTGTCTGTGTCTACGTCCACGTCCACTGCTTATATTACTTGAATATATATAATTTGTATAAGGTAGAAGTGGAAGAGAGAAGAGAAAAAAAGAGATAAGAGAAAACGTAATACAGAAAATAAGGTTTTAGAATGAGATACCACTACTCATCCCTAGACCCAGGTATTTATATTAAATAGTCTGAGAAAATACAAGAGTGCCTTGGAATGAAATAAAAAAATAAATAAACTAACATAAAAAATATTAAACTCTACTCTCCCGTCAAGTTGGTGCATATGTGTCTCTCATGTCCAACTTCCGTACAGGGGGGTGAAAACTCCTACTAGCAAGGCCTTTGGTAACGAAATTCACAAGTTGATCGCTAGATTTCACAAATGGAGTATAAATCAGACCTTTATCCAACTTTTCTTAATAAAATAACGATCAATCTCGACATGTTTGGTTCAGTCATGTTGAACAATATTATGAGCAGTATTGATAGCAACCTTATTGTCACAATATAGTTTCAAAAGACTGTCACACACCAACCCCTAGTCTTTCAATAGAGTTTGAAGCCACAACAGTTCACAAACTCGTTGTGCCATAGCCCTATATTTAGTTTCTACACTAGACCTAGCAACAACAGCTTGCTTCTCTACATAACAAGATTCCCTCTAACAAAGGTGCAATAACCTGAGGTCAAACGTCTATCATCTAGAGATTCTACCCAATCTGCATCAATAAAGGTTTTAACTTTCAAATGTCCCTGATTAGAAAATAAAACATCCTTTTTTAAGGAGTCGACTTGAGGTACCGCAAAATTTGAAACAATGCCTCTAAGTGAGTTGTGAGAGGATTACGCAAGAATTGACTCACAACACTTACTGCTTAGGCAATATCAGGTCGTGTGACAAGTAAATAAGCTTTCCTATCAACCTCTGATAATGCTCCTTGTCTGTGAAATTACCATCGTCACCTTTAAGCAGATGATTAACCTCAATAGGAGTAGCTGCTAGTTTGCATGCTAACATACATGTTTCCTTTTAAGAGATTAATCACATTCTTTCGCTGAGATAAAAATATGCCTTTTTCAGACTTATCAACTTCTATTCCCAAGAAACAACAAAGTTGACCTACGTCCTTAATTTCAAATTCCCTAGAAAGATGAGCCTTGAGTTTAGATATCTCTACTATATCATTACTAGTCATAACTATATCATCAACATGCACAATGAGAATTGTCATCTTCCCACCATATATACTTTCTTTTCCAAATCTCCATAAAGAAATGCATTATTCACATCCCACTGGTTCAAGCTCCAACCCAACATAGCCGCACAAGATATAATCACCTAAACAGTGTTCATCTTTGCAACTAGTGCAAATGTTTCATGGTGGTCAATGCCAGGTGTTTGAGTAAACCCTTTAGCAACCAACCTTGCCTTGTATCTTTTAATAGACCCATCTGTTTTACGCTTAATAGTAAACACCCATTTACACCTAATTAGGTTTTTTTTTTCCATTGGAATAAGTGCCAAATCCCAAGTGTTATTTTTTTCCAAAGCTCGTATCTCCTCTACCATTGCTTGTTTCCACATTGGTTCCACAATTGCTTCCTTTTAACCTTGAGGAATTGACACAGAAGACAAGGAGGAATCAAAGGCTTTATATAAAGAAGACAAACGATCATAAGAAACAAAGTTATATATAGGATGTTGAGTACAAGACCGAACTCCTTTTCTAACAGCTATCAGCAAATCAATATCATCAATTATAGGATCAAGAGAGTGAGAAGGGATAACGGATTCATTACCAAATGAGAAAGAAGAAACTGGATCCAAAGATTGTAATTGGCATGGAGGATCATAATAGGATATCTGATCCAACTGAATTTGGCCACAACGATTGTAAGTCTTCAAGTTCTCTCTGTCTAATCGGTGATTATGCACACCTTGCTCCTCCTCATCACCATTATGTTTCTCCACCTTTGTTTGCATATCACAACTATCCTTTTCCCCCTCACACCTAAGATTAACATATGATGGTAGTAACGGCAACAAAGACACCCCTTGGGGAAACTCTTCAATTATGATCTCCCCTTGAAGAGATGACGTAGGAGGGGGAAAAAAATTCAGATTCCCAAAAAGAAATATCCATACTAATATAAGTCTTGCGAATGAGTTCATAGAATCCCCACAAACGCAGCCTATATGTCCCAACAATGACCGAAGCCACATGAATTCACATGTACCATGCGCCATAGCTCGGTATTCTACCTCTGCCTTAGACTGGGACACCATTGTCTACTTCTTACAATGCTAAGTGACTAAAAGCGCAGTAACCAGATGAAGACCTTCTGTCATGTATAGAACCTGCCCAATCTGCATTTGTAAATGCCTCCAATCTCAAGTGACCATGATTAGAAAACAAAATCCTTTTTCCAGGAGCTTATTTAAGGTACCTCAAAATGCGATACACAACTTCCAAATGTGTTGCACAAGGATCATGCATAAATTGACTTACTATCCTAACTGCGTTTTCAATATCCAGTCGAATGTGAGATAGGTATATCAATTGTCCGTCCCACAAGTCTTTGGTACCTGTCCTTCTCCACAAAGTTACCAACACCACTGCAAAAATGATAATTAACCTCAATCAGTGAATCAACTGGTTTACAGCTTTACATGCCCATTTCTTCAAGAAGATCTAGAATGTACTTCCTTTGAGAAATAGAGATACCTTTGTTAGACCTGGCAACTTCAATCCCAAAAAAGTACTTCATCGGTCCAAGATCTTTAATCTCAAATTCCCTGGTCAACTACATCTTTAGATATGTCACATCCTCCTCATCATTCCCTGTCACAACTATATCATCCACATATACAATAAGCACAGTTACCTTATTTGCATTGCGTTTGACAAACATGGTATTGTGAGAATATTAGGTTTAATTATGTAAATATATTAGATTGGTTGTGTGAATCTTAGATTGATTGTGTGAATATTAGGTTTATTCTTATTTCCTATTTTAGATTAGGCCTAGGATTGCTATATATATTGGTTGTACTCCTTGTATTAAACACAATTGAATATACAGAAATCATTCTGAAAACTTACATAGTATCAAAACCAAGTTTGAAACCCTAGAAGCAATCACGAAACCCTTTGGTTCTGATCTGAGGTTCGATTAGTTTGGTTAGTGGTTCACTCAAGATTGCTCTCTAGGTCATCGGAGTTCAACCCATCTGTCCTCGTGACCCATTCCTAGCTTGCAAGGCTTCGACCCATCTCGAGTATGAGAGATATCTATGCACCAACTTGAGGAAGAGTGTTAAGTTAGATGAAGGGTAGTTTTGTAATTGTTCACTTATTTGCTTATTAGTATAAATACATGTGGTTAGAGAGGAAAAAAACCTAACTTTTGGGTTTTATGCCTCTTTCCTGCAAATCATTCTCTCTTGTTTTCTCTTGTTTTTCTTTTCACTCTTAGATATATTCACATAATTTTAATTGAAACCTTGGCGCTTCAATGCACCTATCATACTGGGTCTCAGTTAGAGTAGATTCTTCTAAATTACACGTCTTAGAAAAGGAGTGATGTCAATCTGGAATACACGAAAAATAATTACTGAATATCCTAAAGTCCTATATTAACCTCATCTTGTTCATACTAGATAAACTACATGGAGGGACCTATAACATAGTGAGACCTGACATGTACAAGTTGAACGTTTTAAATTTAAAAAGAACTTTGAAAACAATTAATTCAATGAAAAGCAGTGTTTTTTTTTTTTTTTTTTTTTTTTTTGCTTTTGTTTTGAACCACCATGCTATAACAGTATATATCTACTTTGACAAGATTTGCAGTTTTTTTAATATAGTGTCTTAAGATTTCAAGTTCGATGATGGAATGGTTTTGAGTTAATTTTTGATTTAAGGGCTTTGTTGCTACTGCTGCATGGTGGTAGTAGCATATATTAGGGGCCTTGCGTTCAACTTAGGATATGTTGTTTATTCAACAAAACTCTGTAGGAATCTTCCTAGAAAATAAAATTAAAGCACCGACATTGATAATTCCATTGCTTTATTTGATAAATCCATGCTTTCACTGTGGTGATTAATTGAAAATAAAATTAAAGAAATTGATAAATCCATAGCTTTATTTGATGAAGCCACATCCCATGCTCACATGGTGGGGGCCATCCATGTGAGAATGAGGCTTGTGGAAGCATAGAAAAGGACAATGAGTTTAGAGTTGTCCAAAATCATTTGTAATGTCTATTAATTAACAAGTATTTTATTTTAATGATTACATTTTTATAGCAAAGATGGAAAGTAAAATAAAGCTTAAGTCAAAATAATAATTGTGAATAATACTAGATTTTTATATATTGGAGAAATTATTGAGGCATCTAGTACATAATGCCCCGCTTGATTTAATTACAAATTTTATGTTCTCAGTGATTCAAATTATTTGGTTGAATATTGATTTGATACAATTTGAATATATCTAATGCCCACTTATAAAGCACCGACACTTTAAAACAAGTGTCATATCCATGTCGGACATGGCAGGGACATGTATGGGACACACCACATGACGTGTCCACATATTTAATTAATTTCTTTTCAGGGGACACTTTGGAGACACATTAGGGACATACCAAGTTATCTTTTCTTCCCTTTTATTTAGTACTTTTGATGAATGTTGACTGTTTATTTTTTTTTTCTCTTATATTTAAATACTTAACAAATCATCCATAAAAATATATATATATATATATATATATAAATTATAAGTGTTGACTTAAAATTATTTTTTTAATTATAGAATTAGAGATAATTTTTGTTAATATTAATTGTTTGTGAATGTAATATTAATCTAGATAAAAAATATATATATGAAAATATATTTTATTGTCGTGTCCGTATTGTGTCCGTGTTCCCGTTTTTTTGAAATTGCTATGTCCGCATCTGTATCCATGTCCGCATCTGCGTCCTTATCCATGCTCGTGCTTCTTAGCCACTGCTAATATTACTTGAATATATATAATTTGTATCTAGAAGTGGAAGAGAGAAGAGAAGAAAGAGATAGGAGAAAACGTAATACAGAAAATAAGGTTTTAGAATAAGATACCACTACTCATCCCTAGACCCAGGTATTTATATTAAATAGTTTGAGAAAATACAAGAGTACCCTGGAATGAAATAAATAAATAAATAAACTAACATACAAAATATTAAACTATAACACTCCCGTCAAGTTGGTGCATATATGTCTCTCATGCCCAACTTGCGTATAAGAGAGTGAAAACTCCTACTAGCAAGGCCTTTGGTAAGGACATCCATGGATTTCACAAATGGAGCATAAATCAAACCTTTGCCCAACTTTTTCTTAATAAAATGACGATCAATCTCGACATGCTTGGTTCAATCATGTTGAACAGTATTATGAGCAATATTGATAGCAATCTTATTGTCACAATATAGTTTCACAGGACCGTCACACACCAACCCCTAGTCTTTCAATAGAGTTTGAAACCACAACAGTTCACAAACTCGTTGTGCCATAGCCTTATATTTAACTTCTACACTAGACCTAGCAACAACAGCTTGCTTCTTGCTTCTCCACATAACGAGATTCCTTCCAACAAAGGTGCAATAACCCGAGGTCAAATGTCTATCATCTAGAGATTCCACCCATTCTGCATCAATAAAGGCTTTAACTTTCAAATGTCCCTGATTAGAAAATAAAATATCCCTTTTCATGGATTCGACTTAAGGTACCGCAAAATTTGAAACAATGCCTCTAGGTGACTTGTGAGAGGATTATGCAAGAATTGACTCACAACACTTACACCTTAGGCAATATCAAGTCGTGTGTGAGACAAGTAAATAAGCTTTCCTACCAACCTCTGATAATGCGCCTTGTCTGTGGGATTACCATTGTCACCTTTAAGCCGATGATTGACCTCAATAGGAGTAGCTACTGGTTTGCATCCTAACATACCTGCTTCCTTTAGGAGGTTAATCACATTCTTTTGCTGAGATAAAAATATGCCTTTTTCAGACTTATCAACTTCTATTCCCAAGAAACAACGAAGTTGACTAGGTCCTTAATTTCAAATTCCCTAGAAAGATGAGCCTTGAGGTTAGATATCTCTACTATATTATCACCAGTCACAACTATATCATCAACATACACAATGAGAATTGTCATCTTCCCACCATATATACTTCATCTTCTAAATCTCCATGAAGAAATACATTATTCACATCCCACTGGTTCAAGCTCCAACCCAACATAGCCGCACAAGATATAATCACCTAAACAGTGTTCATCTATGCAACTGTTGCAAATGCTTCATGGTAGTCAATGCCAGGTGTTTGAGTAAACCATTTAGCAACCAACCTTGCCTTGTATCTTTCAATAGACCCATCTGTTTTATGCTTAACAGTAAACACCCATTTACACCTAATTGGGTTTTTTTCCATTGGAAGAAGTGTCAAATCCTAAGTGTTATTTTTTTCCAAAGCTCGTGTCTCCTCTACCATTGCTTCTTTCCACATCGGTTCCACAATAGTTTCCTTCCAACCTTGAGAAATTGACACAGAAGACAAGGAGGAAACAAAGGCTTTATATGAAGGAGACAAACGATCATAAGAAACAAAGTTATATATAGGATGTTGAGTACAAGACCAAATTCCTTTTCTAGCAGCTATCAACAAATCAATATCATCAATTATAGGATAAGAGAGTGAGAAAGGATAACAGATTCATTACCAAATGAGGAAGAAGGAACTGGATCCAAAGATTGTAATTGGTATGGAGGATCATAAGGGGATATCTGATCCAACTGAATTTGGCCACGACAATTGTAAGTCTTCAAGTTCTCTCTGTCTAATCGGTGATTATGCACACCTTGCTCCCCCTCATCACCATTATGTTTCTCTACCTTTGTTTGCATATCACAACTATCCTTTTCCCCCTTCACAACTAAGTTTAACATGTGATGGTAGTAACGGCAAGAAAGACACCTCCTAGGAAAATCGTTCAATTATGATCTCCCCTTGAAGAGATGACATAGAAGGGGAAAAAAGATTTAGATTCTCAAAAAGAAACATCCATACTAATATAAGTCTTGCGACTGGAGGGATGGTAACGCTTGTACCCTTTCTTGGTGGTACAGTACCCAATAAAGATACATTTGAGAGCTCTCAGATCAAGTTTTCCTAAGGAACAATGGTAGGCATGTACAAAGCACACACAACCAAACACTTTAAGAGGAATTGTATGCAAAGGTGTGGTACCGAGCAAAAGATCAAAAGGAGCTTTAAAGCCAATAACACTATTAGACATCTTATTAATGAGATATGTGGCTGTCAACACAGCATCACCCTAATAAGATTTGGGAACACTTATAGTAAATAGTAAACATCGAGCAGTGCTTTTATTATTACTACTAATATAAGTTGAACATGTATGCTTGGCAAACTTACAAGCATTACACAACAAATTTTTTTGATTACAATGCCTAGCTAGAGAAGGAAAAAGTCATTCTAAAACACCAAAAGACGGGTGACCTAGTCGCCTATGCCACTGAGATAAATCTTCAAGAGCTGTAGTTTGTAAAGGTTGACTAATCAGATGTTTGAGAGAAGAGATTGAAGAAACCACCTTTGAGCAGATATAACCCCTCACGAACTCTACCATAGTCAACCATTAACCCCGTGTCCAATTCCTGAAAAGCATCATAAGTAGGACAAAAATATGACTTTGCAATTCAAAGAGTAAGTGAATTGACTAATGGACAAGAGATTGTGGAAAAAATTTGAAACATGAAGTGTAAAAGAGAGTGGTAAGGATAGAGAACAATAAACAGAGAACAATAAATAGAACCTTTGCTAGAAACAAATGGCAAAGAACCATCTACCACCCTAACCTTATGCTTACCAGAGCATGGCTTGTAAGTATGGAAAGAACTAGAAGAACCTATCATGTGGTTAGTAGCACCAAAATCGATAATCCAGGGAGTAGAAACAATGGAGGAATTGTAAGCACAAGCATGGCTACCTGTTTGGGAAAAATAGGATGATGGAGGATTACTGGTATGGATACTAGTAGAAGTCATAGTTGAAGTAATGGTAGAATGTAAGTCAAGCTTGGTCATCAAACATTTGAGGGTTTGCACCTCTTCTTTTGAGAGAGAACTGGCATCAGTGCCATTGGATGGAGATAAGACCTCGGCCACCTCTGACAAGTGAGCAAGTGAACTAGCTAGTGCTGTTCGACCTCTACATCCTCGGTTAGGACGTCCATTTAGCTTCCAACAATACTTTTGAGTTTGCTTTGCCTTGCCACTATAGTCACACTTGAGCTGGCCTTTATGATCAACTTGAGATGGTCCCCCTCGTGTACCACGCAATAACAGAATAGCTACTAAGGCTGATCGATCCTATGGAATAAAATGTATCATCGAGATCCTTCGACTTTCCTTTGCTAAATATATGCATATGCTTACCTCAAAGTAGGAAATGGGTCTCGACTCTCGACCAAGAACTTGAGCACATACCTGATCAAACTCCATATTAAGCCTAGCAAAAAAATCATAAAATCGCTCTTTATCCACTAATTTCTGAAACTTATAGCATCAGATGAACAATCTGCTTAAAAAGCCTGATAATAATGTAACTCTTGCCAAAGACTATTAAGTTCTTCATAGTATTGGGTAACAATCATGTCTTGTTGTTTTATTTCATAAACCTTCTTTCGTAGTTTATAGACTCGAGCATCATTACCCAATTGTGAATAAGTTTGAGCAACAACATTCCAAATCTTACATGTTGTATAAAGGAGTGAAAAAAACCATGAGAAATAGCTGGTTTCATAGAAGTAGCCATGACATCACCAAAGAATTCTCTGAATGCCATTGACTACGCAAAGTGCCATCTATTGTCAGTTCCTTTGTGTCTCCTGTAATATATCCAGTAAGGCCTCTAACAGAAATTGTTAAAGTACAAGGCCTTAACCAAGACAGATAGTTTTTGCCATCCAATTTAAAAGGACTAATCTGAAGAGAGGGGTTATCACCAATAACCCCAACTCAACTCAGCCCATTTAACCCAACAGTAGTAACATCAATAACACTAGTACTAGTTGTTTCTGACATGTCCACAAATCAGAGGTAGCGCAACCACAATATAGATATGTTCATAGAGAGAAAACCAGCAACACAGCAAACCAAAAAATATGTCACTGCCTAAGCCTAAATGTTGTGAATAAAAAGAGGTAGCCTCGTACTTATATTAAGCAACAAAGCAAAAAACTAACAGAAATAGAGTCCAGCAACATACTGTGTAGGGAAAAACAGCACCCAACAGTCTCCAATAGGGTTCCTGACACAATTTGAGCCCAAAAGACACATGGGTTTGACTCAAAACCCTCAAAAACTCCTCTAGACCCCTCAAGATGTCCAAATCGGCCCCAAGGAAGAGGTATGGTGCGATCAACCCTCCAAAAACTCATCCAATAGGTAGACCGAGAAAAAAAAATGCAATATCCAAAACAACATTTGAAAATTCAAAAAACTTACCAAATGACTTATAAAACTTTCGAGAAAAATAGCATGATACTGTAGACTCGACTTTCTTCGCCCGCCCCCCTTTCGGGGAGGCGCGAATTGGTCTCTTACAGTTCGAACTCCTGTCATGGTTCTGAATCTAATCTCATAAAGTGCAATGTGAGATTGATAAACACAAAAGAGTCTAAATCCGGCAAATCGTTTTGGAAATCGATTTTGAATCAAAAAGCGCCAAAAATGAACTACTTTGCCAGATTACAGAGTCGCCACCTAAATGTTTTATTTTTAGGAAATTTAGGAAACCCTGACTCGTGGCAAAGGCCACGTGTCTGTCATCACCAAAGTTACCTCGGCTTGGGAACTTGGGTACGAGAGGGGAAGGTCCTGAAATGAGCACCCCCGCTCGCTCGATCAAAGGATCGACCTTTACTAAGCATAATACGTTGTTTTATAAACCTCATGTGTTCTTATCCAGTTATTAGCTAACTTTACTATGTGACGCACACATACAAGTATAGACTAAATTGCGAGAATTGGAACAAAATAACTCATGTTTGCTTTCGAAAATGGTTTGAAAGTGCCACTCTCAAGTAGGCTAAAAAGTGGATTTTCCACCCTCGGGTGGACTTAAAACATGATTTTGCCACTTCACAAAATGGGCTTATCAAAACTCGCATTTATTGAATTGTTCCAATTCAAGCAGCAAAGCCTTCATCCACAGGCATTCAAGCAGTTAAGCACTTAAGCAAATAGCCTCATGGCAAGCATGCTATCATGGCATCACTCACATTCATGCAAGTATACTAAAGCGCAAAACTTACAGTGTACTCCAAGCCAAAACAAAAAGCTAGTTAGAAATATGCATGATTCCTAACTATGCTAAGATGCCTAATGCAACACATGAAATATGCAATTAATAGGCTCGGCTATCTGAGATGGCATATGAATGCAACAATTTGATACACGTATTCAACTAAGTATTGAAACACGATGCAGTTTGAATGATGTGCCGAGCCTCGGTGCATGCAAGACAAATGAATGATGCAAACATGCAAGCATAAGGTATGCTAATCAAAACGTGCCCTAATCTAACCATTGAAAGTGATTAAATAAAAGGAAGAAAGACGTGGGGTTGGAAGACATGCACACACACACGCACGCTTATTACAACATTGTGCCCTCGCGAAGGAGGGTTTGAATGAATAAGCTAAGCTAATTTAAGCTAAGCTAGTTAAATTAATCTAATTAAACTAATTAGACTAATTATTACACAACCAATTGAATAACTAGTAAACTACTTACTAATTATTACAACACAACATAAAGAAATAGCTAAGCTAAAGCTACTTAATTATTATATAATCAATGCAAATTAACTATACTGCTACTACCCTGCTCCGGGATGCAGAAGATGCATGCACTTGGTTCTCGCCCCGAAAAGCCCACCGGTTTGCTCTCGAGAGGCTCTGTTTGCAGGGTTACTCCAAGAACTTTTTGTTCCACCTTACCAATTCACTGCTGAGGAATACACCAGTGGCCTGTCGGCCATAAGTTCTTGCTGCCAACCATCTGCCGGCCAAAAAGAGGCACCGTCGGCCAAGGATATAGCACTGCAGGTCATCAATGTACTAGTGCCGGCCACTGGTGTGCTGAATTGCCACACTGCAACAAAGCACAAACAGAGGAAAATGGAGGGTTTTCCAAAGATATGTCTGTACCATGCCCCTCCTTATCATCTCAAAACATCAAAGGAGTGGCACTCTTGAATCCAAAACCACCAATCAAGCATTTTCAATGCATGATGGCCAAAAGATCCAAGTTGTACACTTTCAATAAATGCACAAAACATGACTCAAAGGACCACCACCGTATCATGCATGATCAAGGGTGATGGAGACAAAGGAGATTGGCTCATTTCATCACTTTGAGTATGAAATGGATCAATCTACCTTGTGTTCAATATAACGTCCGATTGAACACTATGCAATGCAAACACAACATGCTTATCTTAGTCATGTTTTACTTGTCTAATTCTTGTCTACACATTTTAACATTGCCATTCTTTAGTCCATTTGTCCAAAATGAGTGTCCACTAATGAGAGAGGGGTCAACCAAAAGATGGCTTAAGACATGAGAGAGATCATGCCTTTAGTTAGTAGAAACCCTCAAAAGAGAGCTAAAACCATTGAGTACAAGCCTCAATCTCAAGCTTAAACACAATCTTGAGACTAACCAACCCTCAAAACAAATGAAAAGTGAAGAAATGAGGGAGGTTACAGAATTTCAGTGCTGAAATGACATGAAAAATAATACTACAACATGCAAGCAACTCATGGACAACATGTTAAGAGCCAAAAGCATTAAAGCTAGTGAAGAGCACTACACTAGAGGCATGCAATATCAAACTCAAATGACCAAACTAGCTCTGGACAGAATTAAAACATGCCAAATCAGAGGCTAAAATATGCTGAGATGGTAGTACGAAAGGCAAGAAAAACATGCTCACATGTTGGCTCATAAACAAGGCTCAAGGCACAATTCTCAAAAGCAATGAAAGAGTGAAATATGTGAGGGTGTGACAAAGATATATGCACTGAAATCACATGCAAAATGATGCTACAACATGCAATCAACACATGCAAAGCATGTTAGAGACCTTGAAACACAAAGCTAGTAAAGGCCATTTACACTACAACCATGCAAGGCAAGACTCACATGACCAAGAAGGCTCAAAACAGAGCTAAAGCGCGCTAAATCAGTGGCAAAAACATGCTGAGATCAAGTCACAAATAGGTAGAAAAACATGCTCACATGCTAGGCCATCTACACATACAAACAAGACACAAGGAGGGGAGGCTAACCCCTCCTATCTTGGACCTCAAAACATGGTTTTTGTCGCTGAAAAACCTCTGAGTTTCAGTGGTAAAAAGGCCTAAAAATTGTGATTTGAAGGTGATGAGAAATGGTGCAAAAAGCTTAACAAGCTAAAGAGCAAAAAAGAGGAACAACCCCCTAACTCACAAAGGCTCAAACCACCACTTTTAGGACTGAAAAATAGAATTTTTTACATGCCAAAACCAGCCTTGAAATGGTGGAGAAAGAAGGCAAAGCAAGTATGAAAAACAAGCTTAAAGGGAGAGAGTTATACCTCTTGAAGCACATCCAAATTTTAGGCAACAAAACCAAGCAAAATGACCTTCAAGAGCTCCAAGGAGGCTCCAAGAGAGCTTCAAGCAACCTCAGCCCAAAGATGAACCACTCTTGTTAAGGGTTGATAGGTTAAAGATTGATGTATGCAAGCTTCTAAGCACAAAAGCTTTAGAGAGAGAAAAATCTAGAGAGATGATTGTAGAGAGAGAGGCTCCTAAACTTCTTCATAAATTGTTCTAACTTTTAAAACCATAGAGAAGGCTCTATATATATAGAATAATGCAAGCCTTGGTCAAAAATATCCCAAAATGGATAGCTGGAACAGCTACAGCACAAATATCTGCAGAAAACTGCCTTTTTGCATCAACAGCAGTCACTGCTTCATTGATGGCCGGCATATGATCATTGTTGGCCGTCAATGGTCACTCTTGGACGACAGGGGGCCGGCATAGGCCATTCATGGCCGGCACATGGCCAGAAAATCTCATTCATGACCAGCAACCTCCACCTCTGGTTAGCAAGAAAAATCTGCTCTTCGGGCCCAACTTCAAATGGGAATATCTCCTTCATCTGGGCTCATTTGCAGGTCATTCTTGAGCCTAAATTGAAGCCCTGGAAGTCTTGTTTCCAATGGTGGAAGCCTCACATAAAAATTCCAATTGTGCAAGAAGATATGCCTATTTGAGTAAAGACTGCTCAATTTCGATCCTAGCCGGATTCACGCCGAACTTCTTCTCAGCTAGTTTTCTTCTTTCCACTCCAATTTTCTTCAAATCCAAACCTTTAAATAAGATGTTTTGAAAGATTTTTCAGAGATTTCACCTCTCTTTCATTCATTTCCACTTTGTCCTTGCTCGATTTACCGAAAAGCGCAACATTTAACGAAATGCGAGCCTCCGAACATCGTAGAAACTTCTTTAAAAAATGCTTTGAAAGAAAGGGTTTTAAGGTCTAAAATCTTTGGTGAAAATAGTTTTGGTCCACAACTGGGGTGTAAGGTTGGGATTTGAAGCTCTCCTTGCCGAAGAAATCAAACCTTTGCACTGCACAACTTTCATCACCAAGTAAACAATCAGTAGCACCGAAATCTTAAGGGTAGTCAAAAATGGGGTGTCTACAGATACTTGGGAAGAGAAGGTGAATCCAATGGTGTAAGCTGGAATTGCTAATGTTAGGATTGTGTTGATGTCAACATGATGTCAGCAATTGTTCGATTAGCTCTGATATGTCTCTTCAACAGTGTTACAGGTTGTAGTGATAATGAAATTGGTTATGGATTGGCTCTAATATCAAAAGAGAAGAAGAAAAGAGAGAGAGAGAGAGAGAGAGAGAGGAGAAAAGGTAATATAGAAATGATGCAGCTTGCCTCCAGTCCGAGATAGGACTGGACGGTGCTATTTGGCCTACCACGGGTCTCGTTTTGATAATCTGAACCGTTAATGTGTAAAACTCATCGAGTACTATATGCTTGTAAAAAATCACGTTGATCGGATATCAATAGCTATGTGATCAAACCAATTTTGTATATATATAAAAAAAAAAGGACGGTGAATAAATTAACGGTTGACAAAAAACTGATCCAATGGGATAGCTATCAATATCCGATCAACGTGATTTTTTACAGGCATATGTAGTAATGACGAGTTTTACACATTAAACGGTTTGAATTATTAAAACGGGACCCGTGGTAGGTCTTCATATGCCGAACAGTACCATACAGTCCGATCACAGATGGGAGACAAGCTGCTCCCATATAGAAAATAGGGTTTTGGTATGAGATTCCACTACTCATCCCTAGACCTAGGTATTTATGTTAAACAGTTTGAGAAATTATAAGAGTACCCTGGAATGAAATTTAAAAAATAAATAAATAAACTAACATAAAAAAACATTAAACTCTAATAGTATCATATAAGAGAGAATATTAAAAAAACATAAAATAGAAATGTGCGAATATTGAGAGGAAAAGGACAGTATCTTACGGGGTTGGTTAACAAACATGTCAACATAGGGTCGATGTAGAATTTCATGAAGCTTGGGCCCCTTCCCTGGTTTGCCAGTACTGTTGCTGCTTCATGGGTGTTCAATGTGCGCAGAGTTGTGTTGTTGTCTATGTTTTGTGTTTCTTTGAGCGTATGGTTTTGGTTGCTCCAGGGATTAATTTGGTGGAAGTGTCAAAATAGATGTAGTTGTACACGCAGTAGATACATTTAAAAACCAACACCAATTAATACACATTTGTTTGGAAGGGAAAGATTGAGTACACACCTCAAGCTTATACGTGATCCACACATTTGTTTTGACATAATAAGTAGTGATCCAAGACTTAACCCGTAACCTCAAGCTTATTAGGCCAAAGTCTTAACATTGAACCAATTAGTACGTGCAGTAAATACATTTCTCTGCACGAAATGTTTTGCTTTGTGTATGTGGTGACTAGTGACTAAAATGTTGGGAAATTATGTTTGATGATTATATAGCACTTAAATTCTAGTTTTTAGAGCTTACCTTGTCACCATTAGTTTGCAGTAGGATACAAAATGTGCATGTGTAATTTGTATTTACTAGTATGTGTGGATGTAAAGACATTAACAATATTTATATTAGTATTGTGTAACCTGTACTTATTTGCGTAGCATTTTCATTTATGCAGGGGACTATACGTGATGCTATTGAGGATTCTATTACATGGCCAGTTCGGAAAATTGTTCCAATTTTACCTGGGGATTACAGGTATGACTGTAAATATAGAAGCTTTTATGAACAATCTGTATGGTTAACAAAAGCGCTTTTTAGACATGCAAGTATACGGCAATGAATGAGTTACTTAAGATATTTAGGGAAATGAGAATGAGACACATGAATGTATAATCAGATCTTATATTTTTGATAAATGAAATGGTATTACCATGAGCTGATGCATTTATATTCAGAAAAATGAGTAGAACACACTCTCCCACATGCTTGGGTAGAGTCCTTCAGATTTGTAGATAAATTTTTATATCATGTAAAGAATGTAGTTCTGTAGAGATAAGGAATAAATACTTACATATTCAAAACCCCAAGGGTGGTGGGGGGATGGAGATTATAATGAGTTGAAGAATATCTAAGGGGTTAAATTCTTCTCAAATTATATTGAGCGCTAAATCGTGTATTTGGTTTCGGTGCATTTACTTCTTTAATCTTGCTGTGTAAATTTCAACTTTCATGTGCCAATCGATTAAAAAGTAAGGAAGAGAAGGAGATTATAATGAGTTTAAGTCAAGGGGTTAAATTCTTCTCAAACTGTACTGGTGGCTTAATCATGTATACTAGGAAGCACGGATACGGATACGGGATACGGATACGATACGATACGGATACGGCGATACGACAAAATTTTAAAAACTAGGATACGGGTACGGCGGGGATACGTTGTAAAAAATATTATTTTAACAATTTTTAGTAATGCAATATGCATAAAAATAAAACCTAAAGCAAAAGACAACTTGATAAAGAAGAAAGATTCCTATAAAACTAAGAGTCTTCAAGGTCAAGAGTCTTCAACTTGTTCCCCTTCATCATTGAATATCACAAGACCTTAGCTAAAGCCAAAAAACTATTCTTAAATAAAAATTTCAGCAAATATACTTTTTTAAGTCATCAATGATAGCCTAGGAAACACGGATACGAATATGGTGATATGGGGATGTGGATATGGCGATATGTCAAAATTTGAAAAATTACGATACGGGTACAGCGGGGATACATTCATAATTTTTTTTTATATAATTTTAATAATGTAATATGCATGAAAATAAAACTTAAAGGAAATTAATAAATAAGGAGAGAGATTCCTATTAACCTAAAAGTGCTCAAACATTCATAAAACATCCAAAACTAAAAGCAAAAGCAAATGCAAATTAAACATCATCCTTACATGCCAACACCAAAAAAAGAATGAGAGCAGAGAGTAGAAACGTGAGAGAGTGAAAAAGTGAGAGAGAAGTGAGAGAGACAACAAGGATACATCAATTTGACAAATTCTATTACTTTAACTCTCACTATATTCCTCTTATCAAAGAACTAAATAAAATATTATAAGTAATATATAACTTCGAGTATCCGATACTTTAAAATTAAGTATCCGATACTTCAAAATTAATAAAAAATTAATTAAGAAGTATCTGATACTTTTAAGAAGTATCTGATACGTATCCGTGAGTATCCGAGGAGTATCGGTATCCGATACGTATCCGATATGGATACGTCACCCCTTTTGAAGTATCCGTGCTTCATAGCATGTATATGGTGTCTTTTGGTACTTTGTGGGCCTTGGACTTGTTTTTTTCATGGGTCAATTGGTGAACAAATATTTTTTTCTATTACAAAAATTCTTAACTACATCCCGCTTTAGGTTGAACCATCTGCCTAAGGGAAAAAATTCCCATTTTTGGTTAAATTTTGGGAGTGATGGCAGGACATGGTTGTGCAGCATAGCCTTTATACCTAAGCCAGTATCCCATCTTTTGATTAGCTTCTGGACTTTTCTTGACCTTTTGTGTTATTGACTTTTTCAGTGACCTAGAGCTGAAGCCTGTTGGAGTTTTAGAGGTGAAACTTGTGCAAGCAAAAGAGTTGACAAATAAGGATTTCATTGGGAAGTCTGATCCTTTTGCTGTGTTATACATACGCCCGCTGCGTGATAGAATGAAAACTAGCAAAACAATCGTACGTCTGTATTTTCTCATTTAGGATGTCCTATGAACATTTTAATTGACTTAAAGGATGATTATGTGTTGTTTCCTCCAGAACAATCAGTTGAATCCGGTGTGGAATGAACACTTTGAATTTATAGTTGAAGATGCATCCACACAGAACTTGGTGGTAAAAGTTTATGATGATGAAGGGCTTCAGACAGAAGAACTCATTGGATGTGCTCAAATACGGCTAAATGATCTTGAGCCTGGTAAAATAAAGGACGTGTGGTTGAAATTAGTTAAGGATTTGGAGGTCCAAAGAGATATCAAAAACAGGGGTCAGGTGAGAACTATGATCACCCTTGTTTTGAATGATTCTACTTTTTTCTTCTTTATTGTGAGATGCTTCAACTTAGCCAACTGTCTCCAGATGTGACAAGGGAAAGGAAGATATAATAAAACATGGTGCAGCAAACTTTTTGATAATGTAAGCTTTAAAACTCTCGTGTGCAAGTACCTAGATTACCAAGACTTGCTTCTGTATTATGAAGAGTATACCTGAGAAATTTGCAGCCTTCTCTCCTATAGGCTATATCAGCATTGTTAATTGAACCTCTAGGTAGTTTTTCCCTGCTTGGTAATAAATGCATCTGGAGTGATGGGGCAGGTTTGCTGTTTAGTTCAACTGTTGACCATGAACGTTATGGATGAAACTCACTTAGTTTGAGTTTCATGTACACAAACTGATCTTGTGGGGGTTGGCTACATTTCTTAATGGGTTAATGATTCATTTGCATATAACTGAGTCTTGTCTTTGATAGTGTACCACTCTAGGAAACATGGATATAGACACACGACACGACATGTGGAATTTTTTTATTTTTTTATTTCAAAACAATCCAGGACATGACACACCAACAAATAAATATATATTTTTAGATGTGTACATGAAAATAATAATTTATTCATAATTTTTACATTACAAATACGTACTTTTTTATATCAAAATAAGAATAAATCATTTCCACAACCAACATACTGCAAAAGAATTGTGAACAAAAAAAGTGATAATATCTATTTTGGAAAGCTTTCGGTATGATCAAGTTGAAAGTTTAGAATTCTCATAGTTCAAGTATGTGGAAGAGGGATTAATAGGGTATAAATTTATATTATTTTTATTTTATCATTAAGTCCGAAAATAAATTTATCATACTTGCAATGTATTTCTTGTGTGTTTTCCAAGTATTTGAAGTGTGTTCGATTCTAAAAATATTTAAAAAAGAATAGGATACGTTTGACTGCGTGTCCAACACGTCGAGGGGAATCCAACAAGAGTTAGTGTCCAACATGTGTTCGACATGGACACAACATTTTAGAAGTGTCCGTGCTTCTTAGGTTCCACTTCGCTTCTTTGAATTAACTAAAAAAAAAAAAGAAAAGAATATTAACAGTTAAAGTAACCATATATAGTTCTACACCTGTTAGACTCCTAGGGGCTGTTAAAATTTATAATGACAAATTAATATGAAGAGTTGGAGCCTCTTTCATAAATTAAGAGTTAACTTGTTATGTAAATGTTTTTGGAATTGATAGGACCAACCATCTTTACATCATGCTACTTTCAAGTCTTTTCAAGATTCATAAGAGCCCTGCAAAGTCTTGTCCAGTTTCATGGTTTCATTATTTGTATCCTCTTTCCAGACTGTCACTTTTCCCTTGAAAATAAAATTGCATTGCCCACCATTCTGAATTAATCATATGTCATTAACTGCTTCTAATCATCAGTAACAAGGTATCAATAAGACCGGCTTCCTGGTCATTTAGGAACTTGATTGCTCTGCCAAGTCAAAAACCATAAGAATCAATTGACATCTTCATGATTTCATACACTTTGACCAGAGACAAGTTCAGGGTGTGGTTTGAGTAAGAACTTGTTCTTGTGCTGCTAGTAAAATAGTGGACGACAAAACTACATATCAGAGAGTTTAACATAATCTTACCTTTTTGTGGACTCATTGTATTAGTTTGATGCAAGTTTGAAGTTTATGTTGCATGTCACAATAAAATCTATATTTGTTTTGGAAGTCTTGAAGCTTTGCTATTTTTTGTTTTCAGGTGCACTTGGAGCTATTGTACTATCCTTTTGGCATGAAGAATGGGTTTACTAACCCTTTTGCATCGAACTTTTCAATGACCTCATTGGAAAAGGTTCTTAAAAGTGGTGTGGAAGGAAAGGAAGCTTCTGAAAATGGAATAGATGTAAAACACAAAAGAAGGGAAGTTATTGTAAGAGGAGTTCTTTCTGTTACTGTGATATCTGCTGAAGACTTGCCACCAGCAGATCTAATGGGGAAGGCTGACCCCTATGTAGTTCTCACCATGAAAAAAACAGAAACAAAAAAGAAAACCTGGGTCTCTCTCTCTCTCTCTCTCTCTCTTATTTATTTATTTTTTTCTCTTGATTTTGGCATTGGTGATTTCCTTGATTTCTGAAGTTGTTTGTGTTCTTAGGTGGTAAACGAAAATCTAAATCCTGTATGGAATCAAACTTTTGACTTTGTCGTTGAGGATGGATTACATGATATGCTAATTCTGGAAGTCTGGGACCATGATACATTTGGGAAGGTAGAAATTCCTGCTTGTTATATCCATTTTTGCTTTCATTCATTAATAGGATGATTGATGTGAAGTTATGAACCATGTTTATTGATTGACATGAATGAGAAGTAGCTGTACAACACTAATAGACCATTGATTTAAAGTATATAGATGTTCGAGGCCTGCCTGCATTGGTAGCGTCCACAAGTAATATATTTTTAAATGAGAAAATAAAATTATAATTGAACAGCAAAAAACCAGTAGAAAAAGAATGAGGAGAACCAAACAATAGAAATTGCATTGGATTGGAAAGAGAGTTCCAAAAAATCCATGGGTATATTGTCTGCAAGATGTTTACTCCTGCCTTAGTCTTGGTATCTACCTCCAAGTTTGTACACTGTTGAAGTGATGAACCCAACAAAAGTTGCTAGCTAAATAGAAACGTTTAAACATTTTTGTGAAGTTAATGTGACTAATCTTAAGGACTAGCATGCATAGGGAAATCTCAAATATAATTGAAGTGTTAACCAACTTTCTTTTTGTTTCAGAAACCCTCCCCTAACCAATTATTCTTTTGGATTACATTGAGCTGCAGTGTTGCTTAGTTTCATGTACCAACTGTGGATGATGGATTGTGAGGTGGCCAGATTAGCCTTCTAGGAAGATGGTGCTCACTTAGATGACCGGAGGTCACTGGAGATGGAAGAGTATAGGTGTCACAACCCCAACCCACCCCAAATAGGATGGTACAGTGTTCGGCCAGTAGTCCTTAACTACCAAAGGCCTAACTAGGCAAAAGTAAGCTGGACTCTTAATATAATTAGGGCAAAATTTTCTGTTTCCAAGTGTGAAAGCCATTAATTGCTTATATTGAGTCCATTTGAAATATCCATTCAGAGCAGTGCATAACTATATGAAATGAAAACATACATTTCTCTTAGACCATCACCTTACATTATTACATGACTTAAATGATAAAATAAAATACAACACTTATGACATAACTTCACAAAACCAACACAAGCACACAAGACCGACTTTTAATCAACTTCTCTATACTTGATCTCTTCATCACCTACATATATATAAGGGAGGGGTGAAATACAGTAAAGTGGTAAATGAATGAACACTGACAAGCTTTTAAAAGCATCAAATCATAGTTTGAACATAAACTTTAACTTGGGCAAGACATTGCATAACTTGACTTGAAAACATTTACATAATGATGAGCATTCCAAAGATTAACAAGATGCTATTGCTATTAGAGCCTCAATAAGTGGCCTCACCTGAAAGTGACAAGTTACATACACGCGCGCAACATGATTGGATATTCCCCCAAATTTGGGACATAATTGGTTATTCTCCCAATTATGGGACATGATCCATGAATATCATCTTAATACATGATACAAAAATATAGGATGTTCATTCATAACAAAACAATAACTTAACTTTCATAAACATAGCATAGGTTTGCATTTCAAATTATAGTTTTAATAAACATGACTTTACTATACTACTACTCACAAATGGCTCCTTGAACAAAAGGTTTCCTCCTCCGAGTACTTGACACACACACTCAAACTAACAAGCTTCGAAATTCACTTCAAGTGTTCTAACTTAACTTAGTGGTTCTCAATATTTTCTAGATTATCCAAGACTTTTCTAAGCCTAATTCAAGTCAATCAAGTGTCAAACATGTATCGAATGCATGCCTAGAAGCATCCTAGGTGATTTAGGCCTGAAGAATATTGAAGTGTGTCAAAGACATATGTTGAAGGACCCCAAGTATTCCACATCAATTTCATATACTATGCATTGAAAAATATCATGTTTACATATTTAAGATATAAAGAAATAGGAAGAAATAAAAGGAAACTAAGTTAGGAGAGGAATTAGCATGAAATGGTTAGGAAGAAAATGAGTAGCCTTCACTAATTTATCTTTTTGTGTACTTAGAATTTAGATATGAGACCACCACTATTGGAAACTAGACTTCTGATGCTTGAATTTAGACTCAAGAATTGCTTAAAACGAGTCTGGATGAGAGATATGCCCATTTGGAGTTTCAAGGTATGACGTGAAAGTGGGCTAAAATAGGGTTGGCCGCACGTTTGCCCACCTTGGCCACTCGAGCGGTGGAATAGGCCACTCAAATGGTGGCTTAGGGGAGGTAAATTGTGTTCTGTGCGCTCGTGCGCCCGATGGTGGCCACTTGAGCGCCCAGCAAGCAGAAATCAAGTCAGGTGTGTGTTCTTGATGTTCTTGGTGTTCCAACTCCGTTTTCTTCACCTAAAAGCCTCAAAACATGATATTTGATATTCTAAGGCATGAAAATATGATGAAGGGTTTATGAAAACTCATTGGAATGCATGAATTTCAAGATTAATCCAACAAAAATAAGTTTGAATTCAAGAATTTCTCAACTTATGTTCTTTCTTGAACTCCCTTCCATTTCTTCACTTTAATCTTTCAAAACTTGATGTTTAAGGCTTTAAAACATGAATAAATGATGTGGGTTTCATAGACAAACACCTATATGCAATGAATTCTAAGCTTGAACAAATCAAAACACAGGTAGCATTTGGTAGAGCTTTCTAAATATGATTTGAGAATAGAGTTGTATTTTGAGTTTGTGAGTTCTGGAATTATGATTTGAGTGTGGAAAATATATTTGGTTATGAGTTTTGAATTGAGTTTTGGAGGGAGTTTTGAGTTTTTAAAATTAGAAAAATTATTTGATTTAAAAACTTACAACTCATAACTAAATACACAACCTAAAATTTTATTCAAAGTTCATATAAAAATTTCAAAAATTTCAAAAATAATTTTTATTTACAATATAAGAATAACAAGTGCCAAAAATAAATAAATAAATAAATACCGAACACTGTTCCGGTCGATCGGTCGGATGTTCGGGAGGACAACCGAGTTAGCCAAATTTTTCCGCCTAGAAAGGAGTTTTCAAAAGTGGGTGTGGAATTATAATTTGAAAACTCAAAACAAACACCACACTCATAAAAGTGGGTCGAAATGTGTTTGGCAAATATAACCAAACACAACCTAGTTTTTCTTACAAATTCTGCAAACCCTTTTTATTTTCCAAATTCTTTCCTATTTTTACAATTTCAATCTCTCAAAACTTAGTCTAAATGATTTTCTAGCTAGATTAAAGCAACAATACAAGAAAGAGGGTTGAATTTCTTGTTGTTCAAATTGTGAAATTAAATAAATAGATTTATGAAGAAATCAAATTATATACCAAGAACATATGTTGATAATTACAATGATTTCAACAGAAATACACAAAACAATAAAAGGGTAAAGAGACGAAACCGAAGCCTGCACGGAAGCAGTTTCCTTAAAACAGATTTCGCCGTCTCACGAGTCGAGTGCTTGAGGAATCTCGGCGTCTGTCTCCCAGGATACGACGGTCAAAACCAGCTACGGCAGAAGCACTTTCTGTCTAGCTTAGCGAACAAGAACAGTGGCAGCACTCTCTCAATGTAGGAATTTTCTAGCAAACTGACTTGTAAAATAGAAGCAAAAAATTTCTATATTGAAACTTGATAGGAGGGTCTCAATTTATACATATAAAGGGGAGAGAAGAAGAGCCTCCAGCCTTTAAGGCTGGTCATTAAAACACCAAGCATCCATAGCCCCTTTCCAAAAATATGAAAGTTTGGATGCTAAAGGATTCACACCCTTTAGCCAAGAAAAAAGATTTAAATACTCTTTAAAATCCTATTCATGAATCTAACATCATGAGGCAATTTCTTGTTCAAAACCAAATGGTTTTTGGCTCACTTGGACCTAACACAATAAAAAGTTGGGACCCACTTTAATATTTAATTAAAGTCACCACACTTTAATATTAAATTAAAGTCACCAAAAATCATTTTTTCCAACAATCCCCTACATGAATAAAAATTGACCGAAAGACTCAACAAACGGACATCGTTCAACAATAATGACTCGAAGAGAGAGTACAACGAACTAATCCCGACATCAGAGAAGGTAGCTTTTGGCTTTGAACCTCTCCTAGTGAAAACCTATCGAGTGTACTGGCTGATCAGTGAATAAGACATCTTGAACTGCTCTGTCGTTTATGTAAACTGAGACAATAGATCTCATACGGGAATTACTCCTACCACCATTCTGTTCTCACTGGTGTGCCTTGTGTGGCCCTGGACACTAGCCTGGTTCAGCGAGTGGTTTCAAAGAATCTTGGCCTGCCCAATTCTTCTAGAAGCGGCCCCACTTCACACTCACATAGGTGACTCTACTTGAGTATCCTGCAATACTCAGCTCAACAGCTTAACACACTAGATTCATTAAAAGCTTAGCTTAACCTCTACACTTACAGGTATCACTGATAGAAAGAATGGCTGGAGGTTTAACCTCCTCAGTGACATACCACCGTTACACGCAATTAGGTTGTCCCATTGAACCTAGATCTTGGGATCTCCAGTCAACTAGGTTGGGTTTCCATTCCGGTAACTTCCAAAGGCCTCAACCCCATTCCTTTTGACGACGTTTCGACTAACACTCGACTTAACCCTTTGGTTAGTAGATCCGCAATGTTGTCCTTAGACTTTACAAAGTCTAAAGAGACAACTCCATTCGAAAGTAGTTGTCGTATGGAATTATGTCTACGACGGATATGTTAAGACTTTCCATTATACATATTACTCTGTGCCCTACCAATTGTAGATTGACAATCACAATGAATACAAATAGCTGGCACAGGTTTAGACCAACGTGGAATATCTTCAATGAAATGGCGAAGCCATTCTGCTTCTTCCCTTGCTTTATCCAAAGCAATAAACTCTGATTCCATCGTTGATCTAGATATACAAGTTTTCTTGGAAGATTTCCAAGACACGGCTGCCCCACCAAGAGTGAACACATATCTACTAATGGACTTTGAGTCCTTTATATCTGATATCCAATTCGCGTCACTATATCCTTCAAGCACCACTGGATATCAAGTATAATGCAGCTCATAATCCTGAGTGTAGCGTAAATACCTTAACACCCGCACAATGCCCTTCCAATGAGAAGCATCGGGATTACTTGTATATCTACTAAGCCTGCTAACCGAGTAAGCAATATCCGGCTTAGTACAACTCATCAGATACATTAAACTTCCAATTACCCGAGAATATTCTAACTGTGAGACATTTTCATTATTATTCTTGGTAAAATGTAGACTTAAGTCTACAGGTGTCGATGACACACTCGTATCTGATCCACTAAACTTCTCAAGTATCTTATCAACATAATGAGACTGAGATAGTACAATTTCGCCAGAGATTCTGGTAATCTTAATTCCCAGAATAACATCTGCAATGCCCATATCCTTCATGTCAAACTTAGAGTTTAACAACTTCTTGGTAGTTTTGATCATTTCATCGTTGCTACCGATAATGAGCATATCATCAACATATAGACACAAAATGACATAACCTCTGTCAGTGTCTTTGACATAAATACAGTTGTCACATTCGTTGATTTTAAACCCATTTGACAACATTACATTGTCAAACTTCTCATGCCATTGTTTAGGCGCTTGTTTCAAACCATACAAAGATTCGACAAGTTTACAGACTTTCTTGCTTTGTCCTGGAGCTGAAAACCCTTCAGGTTGCTCCATGTAGATTTCTTCATTCAAATCCCCATTTAAGAAAGCTGTCTTTACATCCATCTGGTGTATCTCAAGATTGCGCAAAGCTGCTATCGCAATCACCATGCGAATGGATGTCATCCTAGTTACAGGTGAGTACGTATCAAAGTAATCTAGGCCTTCTCGTTGCCTGTACCCTTTGATAACGAGCCTCGCCTTATACTTGTCAATTGACCCATCGGCCTTCATCTTTCTTTTAAAAATCCATTTGCAGTCTAAAAGCTTGCAACCTGGAGGTAAATCTACCAACTCCCAGGTGTGGTTCTGTAAGATGGAGTCAATCTCACTTTTGATCGCTTCTTTCCATAAAGGACTCTCAGGAGAAGTCACAGCTTCGTGGAAAGTTTGAGGTTCGTTCTCAACCGTATAAGTCAAGAAGTCTGGACCAAAAGATTTGGATATCCTAGCCCTTTTACTCCTTCTGGGCTCATCTAAAACCTCAATTTGATCATCACCTAAATCATCAACATGATCATCCTCACTAGCAAGCTCATCAAATTGCTCCAAAGACCTTGGAACCCCTTCATGGGTTCGGCAAGGAAAAATGTCTTCAAAAAAACATGCATTCCTTGACTCCATGATGGTATTTCTGTGTATGTCTGGGATTTCAGACTTATGTACAAGAAACCGATATGCACTACTATTATGTGCATAACCAATGAATATACAATCCACGGATTTCAGGCCTATCCTAACCCGTTTGGGTGTAGGAATCGCCACTTTTGCAAGACACCCCCACATTCGTAAGAATTTATACGAAGGCTTAACGCCTTTTCATAACTCATACGGTGTCTTGTCCACCTTCTTCCAGGGTACTTTATTCAGAATGTAATTTGCAGAGAGAATTGCTTCCCCCCACAAGTTTTGTGGCAATCCAGAACTTATCAACATTGCATTCATCATTTCCTTTAGCGTCCTATTCTTTCGCTCAGCAATCCCATTAGACTGAGGAGAATAAGGCACCGTGGTTTGGTGGATAATCCCAGATTGAGCACAAAACCCAATAAACGGAGATTCATACTCACCACCACGATCACTTCTTAAAGCCTTAATCTTGCGGCCTACTTGATTCTCAACTTCATTCTTATAAAGAACAAACTTGTCAATCGCCTCATCTTTGCTTTTGAGCAAAAAAACATAATAATACTTAGTGCAATCATCAACAAAAGTGATGAAGTACTTATTGCCACCACGTGATTGTATAAAGTTTAAGTCACACATATCACTATGCACTAAATCCAACGGTTTTGAACTTCTTTCAATAGAATGAAACGAAGATCTTGTCAACTTTGCTTCAACACAAGTTTCACACTTGTGTTTCGAATTAATCTTAAAAGATGGTATGTGATCTAACCTGATTAATCTACGTAAAGATTCAAAGTTCACATGTCCTAGTCTACCATGCCACAAATTGGAAGACTCAAGCATGTAAACAGAAGAAGATGCACCTTTATTCATCTTTGGGATAACAGTCATAACATTGAGTTTAAACATACCTTCCAACATATAACCCTTACCCACATACATTCTTCTTTTGGTAAGAACGATCTTGTCAGACTCAAAAACCATGCGAAAACTATGTTTACTGAGAAGAGACCCTGAGACAAGATTCTTACGAATGTCTGGAACATACAGGACTTCGTTCAAGGTCAGCTCCTTTCCTGACGTCAACTTCAGGACCACCTTTCCTTTCCCCTCAACAATCGAGGTAGCATAGTTTCCCATAAACAACTTCTCACCGTTTGTAACCGGTTCAAAAGTTGTAAACAGCTTCTGCTCAGAGCAAATATGGCGTGTAGCCCCAGTATCAATCCACCATTCTCTTAGGTTTGAACCCACCAGATTCACTTCAGAGACAGCGGCAGACAAGTGCATATCATCCTCCTCATGGGAGTGCTCTTATAAGTCTACCATATGAGCACGAGGTTTGGTCTTGTATGGCTTCTTCTGCTTGCGGCAGTCACTAGCCCGATGCCCCTCGTTACCACAGTTATAACACTTCCCAAAGAACCGATAACTTGGTTCCTGCAGCTTGTAAGCCAACTTCTTTGCACCACCACCCCTTGGCCCCAGCTTAGAGCTCTTGTTCACAGGGGGCTTCTTCCTTATCCCAGAAGATTTGCCATGCTCAACGACATTGGCCTTTACTGAGGAGGTACTCCCTCATTTCTTTCTATTATCCTCCTCAATCCGGAGTCGGACAACTAGCTCTTCAACTGACATTTTCTTGCGTTTGTGCTTCAAGTAATTCTTGAAATTCTTCCAACCATTGGGAAGTTTCTCAATGATCACAGCAACTTGGAATGACTCGTTCAAAGGCATCCCCTCAGCATGAATATCATGCAAGATCACTTGGAACTCCTGGACTTGGCTTATCACAGTTTTAGAATCTACCATTTTAAAATCAAGGAACCGGCCAACCACAAATTTCTTTGCCCCGGCATCCTCAGTCCTGTACTTTTTGTCCAAAGATTTCCATAATTCTTTTGCTGAGCTCTTGGAACAAAACATACTATAGAGTGAGCCTGCCAAGCTGTTGAACACATAGTTCTGGCAAAGATAGTCTATCTGCTTCCATGTGTCAAGCGCCATGACTTTCTACCTCTCAGGCTCATTCTCTACCACAGCTGGAGGATCCTCGCTCAGAACCTTGGCAAGGTTAACCGTGGTCAAGTAAAACAGCATCTTTTGCTGCCATCTCTTAAAATTTTTCCCAGCAAATTTTTCTGGGCGCTCATGGTGACTAAGCGGTCCTCCCAGAACAGCCGGAGTAACACCAGGGTTGACCACAGAGGTCACAGCAGTAGGGGTTGGCAATCCAGTTGCCCCGGGGTTCAAATCCCCACCAACATTAGCAGTAGCAGCAGCATTAGTGATAGTTGCCATTTTTGAAGCCTGCACGGAAGCAGTTTCCTTAAAACAGATTTTGCCGCCTTACGGGTCGAGTGCTTGAGGAATCCCGGCGTCTGTCTCCTAGGATACGACGGTCAAAACCAGCTACGGCAGAAGCACTTTCTGTCTAGCTTAGCGAACAAGAACAGTGGCAGCACTCTCTCAATGTAGGAACTTTCTGGCAAACTGACTTGTAAAATGGAAGCAAAAAATTTCTATATTGAAACTTGATAGGAGGGTCTCAATTTATACATGTGAAGGGGAGAGAAGAAGAGCCTTCAGCCTTTAAGGCTGGTCATTAAAACACCAAGCATCCATAGCCCCCTTCCAAAAATATGAAAGTTTGGATGCCCAAATGATTCACACCCTTTAGCCAAGAAAAAAGATTTAAATACTCTTTAAAATCCTATTCATGAATCTAACATTATGAGGCAATTTCTTGTTCAAAACCCAATGGTTTTTGGCTCACTTGGACCTAACACAATAAAAAGTTGGGACCCACTTTAATATTTAATTAAAGTCACCACACTTTAATATTAAATTAAAGTCACCAAAAATCATTTTTTCCAACATTTCTTACCTAGTGAAGATTTTTCCTTGATTTTCCTAACTCAAATATTGAAGTTATTTGATTTCTCCTCTTTTTCTCCCTTTTCTCGTTCTTTCTTCTTGTTCTTCTTCTTATTCTTGTTCTTGCTTTCTCTCCTTTGTTCCCATCTTTCGCCATCTTTCTCTTTTGTTTGATGAGAATAATTACTTATTGCTTTATTAACTTAATTAACCAAGCTCAACTCTAATTAATCCTACTTGGTCTCTAACCTTATTAGCCTAATTAATCCTACTTAGGTCCTAATTAATCTTACTTAACTTTTACTAATCCCCCGCTTAATTTCTAATTTAGTACTCGGTAGGCTTTATGCATTAGACTAAGATCATTAAACTCCTCACTTAAGGTTTTCTAGACCATCTAGGCATTCAATTCTTAAGTACAAAAAGAATTCCCTCTCTTCCACTCACTAAATTTCCTACATTAATTAAGGTTCGATGTTCAAATTCTTCAAGACTCCTTAGGTTCTCAAGCACATACATTCATAAGTTTTCTAGATAATGTATTCATCTCCTAAATTGTTATCCTAACAATTCATGTTTTTATCTCTAGAGTATTGGAAGTAATTAATTCAGGGTGTCTTGTGATATGAAATAGTCAATGGAATAGTTATTTTGACCTGAGGAAGGAGTTAGCTGTGGGAGAGATAGGTTGATTGCTTGATGATTGTCCAGGGGAGATCTCCTTACATAGAGGAATATGGAGGAATCTCCCTGACAGTTTCAAGAGAAGTCAAATGGATAATCAAGCGGTCAACGAATCTCTTGGGTTCTTGTGACAGTATCACACGCATGATGCTATCTTGTGCCAATCCCTTGTGTATAATGTCAGGTGTGTTCTTGTGAGTGCAGATATCAGGCATCGTGTCTCTTGATCGGAACCACTCTCATCCTAAAACTGGCCAAGGTGTACTTGAGAAGGAACCTTGATAATCTCTCAACTCTAGCCTCCAAGTCACAAGTCCTCCAATTATCTTGAGTGGAGATATTAATCCTTGCTCCCAACCTAGGTTATTCAAGAGCCAAGTGACATTAGAGATCACAGATTGTGTGTGACAGATCTCATTTGGGAGATTGGTGGAAGAGTGAGGTCCTAGAGATGAGTCAGATCTTGGTGGCGAGCTATGTTACATAGACTCGGTTACGGGGTGTCAGGTGCAGGTATGTATTTAGAGGTTGGATTCATCGAACTATAAATTTAAGGGTACACGGACTCGACAAAAAAATGTGATATTTTTATATTCTCAATCAAGTATGTAAAATAAAATGGTAATATATGTAACTTATAGTGTCAAAAAGACCTTTATAATAATTATACAACAATGTGTATATATAATAATAATGTTATATACAATTATATAAGAAGTGTCCATTGAAAAGTATCTGACACATATATAAGAAGTGTCCATTGAAAAGTATTTGACACATCTCATACCCTTGTCCAAGTGTCGGGATATTTGATTTATTTTGAAAAGTCTATGTAACATAGGTGGTGAGATCCTGGAGGTAAGATCCTCCAAGTATGAGTGAGATCCTGGAGGTAGGTCCCCGGAGATGTCTTAGCACGCTTAGTACATAGAACCGTATATGTGGAGAGACTTGACATTGGTCAATGTGTTGCCTTGCAATGCTGCCACATCATGGTGAGGTGGAGATGGACATATGTACCTACCCCAATCATGATACAATCTAAACACTAAACGAGTATTTTCAGTTGACCAGGTTTTAGGCTTCCAAAACAGCCCTTGGTAAGGGCCCTGCGTCCTGACTTCTGATTGATATAATTGGCATTCACAAAAACTGTTTTCATTTTAGTTTGTCCTTTCTGCATCTGGAATTGTTCGACTTGAAAGATTTGAGCACCCTTAAAACTTTGCTATTCTTGCTACTTGAGAGAAATTCAAAGTACAAAATCTTTCAATAACCCCAATGTTAAGAGCAAGGACTATTGCTTATATGTTGTCAACGGTGACTTGCTCCTTGTGTTTTCAAAAACTTTTTTGTGTAAAATTTTCTTCCTTTATTGCGCAGGACTATATGGGCCGATGTATCTTGACATTGACAAGGGTCATACTGGAAGGTGAATTCAAAGACAGCTTCCAAGTAGAGGAGGCTAAATCTGGAAAACTAAACCTGTATCTCAAGTGGTCTCCTCAACCAATTTACCGCGATTCATAGCAGTCCTGAACTGTTTTAGTTTGATTTCATTATCAAAATCTGTTTTCCCAAAAAAAAATTTAAAAATTTTTAACTAGTTTGGTGAAAAACAAAATTAAAAACCCATTATTTTCATATATATTTTTTCTTTGTTTGGAGCAAAAGTAATTTTTTAAGATTCAAAAATATCATTTTGGTGTATATTTTTGTCAAAACTATTTTTTATTTTATTAAAAAAAATTCAAAAAACAGATTTTGAAAATGAAACCAAACATCTTAGCGTGTGTGAAATATACTCATGGCTTCACAGAAGACTCATGGACAAAATTTGATCAATAAGACCATGAGATTTTAAATTGTTGTAAAAGTGAGACACTTATTGCACATAACAATAGGTGTTTCATCTTCACTCTTGTAAAATTTCCTTAGCATGTACAAATTATCTTAATTCTGCTAGGAGATTGGCACGTTTTGCGGCATTTTCTCGTATTTTGGCTTATGGAGATGTGCACTTTCCTTTTGATAATGGTTAGGCAATCAGAAATATTTTGCTTTCTTTTGATTTCCTTGTCTGCTGGTAACCATATTCAGTTAATTGCTAGTATTGTGTATGAACTGCTATGTACTATTTTACATTTTAATTGAAATTCTTATTTCTGCCAAAAAAATAAATAAATAAAAAACAATAGGTGTTTTAGTAGTGCAGAGAAACTACGTAAAGTAGCAGAAAGTTTTGATCTAGATTTTCCAAAAAAAAAATGAGAAAAAAGAAAACAAAATAGCTATACAAGGATATAAGGTTTGGAGGAACTGTTGCATGACAGCCAGATGACCGACTTTATGAAATTGTTTAAGGGTTGGTTTGAGATATGGGTTGGTTTTTTTTGACTTTTTGGCTATTAGTTTGGGCCTAAAAAGTCTCGTTTGGTATAGGTTTTTTGACTTTTTTTATTTTTGTGAGAAAAAAAATAAAATTATTATAATTTAGATGTGACATTTTGTCTTATTGAGCTAAAAAGTCTATTTTATCTTTTTGTGACTATTTTAGTCAAAAAATCCTATTTTAGCTTATGTCAAACGAAGGCTTAATTTGCTACATATATGATAATTTTTTCCAACAATGCTAGGAGGTCCAAATTTCATTGCTCGAATGTCTTAAAACGACGTCGTTTTGAATATAAAACAATACCGTTTTGACATATTCGGGCCACACAAATTCAGGCCACCAAGTATTTTTCAATCTTTTTATGGCAGTTCTTTCTTTTAATGAGGAGCATAATATATGATTCTTTTCCCCCCTGATGAAGCAACAAGTATTGGTATGTTCTTCCTTCTAATGACGAGCATATTTATGATTATTTTCTCCCAGATGGCGCAGCAAGCATCGGTCCGTAGAACCTATAATAAAAGCAACAATGCTACATCTTATTAAAAGTGGTACTCTAAAGTATCACTAAAAGTGGTGCTCTAAAGCACTACTAATGAGTTGGTATCCACTGTTTTTTTAACCAAAAAAAAAAAAAACAAGGCACAAAAACATTGTGGCAGCCCATCCAGTGCCACATCATTAGTGATATTACTAATTAGTACTCCCACTCATTTTTCATAATAAAAGAGATGGTTGTGGCGTGTTGTACTTCTAATGATCAGGCTTCCTTTCTACTTTGTTTTGAAAATTATTGTTCAAAATATCCTTTGCGAAATGCACTAGCTTTGGATCCTCTCGTAGTTCCACTGTGACCCGTGCAATGGCACGTGCTATTTTTAAAAAAAATATATATTTAATAGTATAATATGTGTTATAAAAGAATAATTTAATCTTAATTTAAAATTAAAATTAATATATGATTTTAATTATTTATTTTGATAATATTAGCGCTATCGTCTGTTACTTTAATACTTATATTTATTAATTTTAGTTAAATTATTTATATATTTTGATAATTTTAGTTCTATCATATTATATGTAATTATCATATAATAATTTTGTATGATATATATTTAAATTATAAAATAGTAAAATAAATACTCATTTTGATATTAAAAATAATAATTAAATTAGAAGAAGAATTAATAATATAAAATTAAAAGTAATTCTAACTATTTAATTTTCTTTTATATTCATTTAGAAAATAAAAATATGTAAAAATAGAAACTATATAAAATTTATTGAAAAAATTAAACATAAATATATTGTAGTTGAATTATCGTATAATAATTTTATATGATATATATTAAATTATAAGATTGTAATATAAATAATTTTAATTAAATTAAAATATCAACTATATAAAAGAAATTTAAAAACGACTAACCAAGAAAGAATCACATAATAGTTTCTAAACCCAAAAGGAAAAAATAATAAAAATATCCAAACAATAGATATATCTCTGTGTGTGAAGCAATCTATCGTTTGTAATATGATGTCAAAACATAAAAGAACTTACTGTTCAACAATTGAAAAAGTAACTCAAGTATTAAATCCAAACTTTAGAGGCTTTTTCAAGAGTATTATTGTTGTGTAAATTTTTCTTCCTATGAGTTGTGATTATATAAAATAATATAAGAAATAAGGTATAATTTCATATATAGAATCATTATAAAATTTAAACGACAAATTTATAATATATAATTGGTATTGGTTATAGAATAATATATAGGGGGAAAAAATGAGACACTATAGCATAAAAAAATCGTAATATCCTTGAAAGAATCACTATAAAATTCAAACGATAAATTTATAATATAGAATTGGTATTGGTTGTAAAATAATATACAGGAAAAAAGGGGGGGGGGAGACAATTTAGCATTGGTATTAGATTTGTGAATTATCTCAATTTACGATGAAAAATATATGAAAAAAAGTATTTGTCAAATAGAGTCCATATAAAATAGGTAAAATTAGTATAATTTAAATTGGGTTTAAGTTTGTGTAGAACTCTATCCGTAAATAAAAAAAATATATGCTGATGTGATTTTTTTAGAAAAAAGTAAGTTCTTAGAATGTGCCACTTAAAAAAGGAAAAAACACTACTTTCATATATATGCTAGCAGTTGACCCGTGCAATGTATGTGCTATTTTTTTTTTTTTTTTAAAATATTTGATGGTATAATGTGTTATAAAAGAATAATTTTCATTTTCATTTAAAATTAAAATTAAAGTGTGATTTTAATTATTTATTTTGATAATATTGGCACTATCATTCTATAAAATTGTTACTTGAATACTTATATATATATATATATATATATATATATTAATTTTAGTTGAATTATTTGTGTAATAATTTTAGTCTATTGTATTATAAAAGTGTAATTATCATATAATAATTCTTGTATGATATATATTAAATTATAAAATAATAAAATAAATACTCATTTTGATATTAAAAATAATAGTTAAATTAGAAGAATTAGTAACATAAAATTAAAAGTAATTCCAATTATTTAATTTTTTTTTTATTCATTTGGAATAAAAATATGTAGAAATAGAAATAACATAAAATTTATTGAAAAAATTAAATATAAATATTTTTTAGTTGGATTATCATATGATGATTTTATATGATATATATATATATATATATATACATATATTAAATTATAAGATTATAAAATAAATACTCTTAATTTAATTAAAATATCAACTATATAAAAAAAAAACTTAATAACGACTAACTAAGAAAGAATCACATAACACCTAAATCCAAAAAGAAAAAATAATGAAAACATTTAAACGATAAATACATCTCAGTGTGTGAAGTGATTAATTATTTGTAATATAATGTCAAAATATAAAAGAACTTACTGTTCAACAATTGAAAAAATAACTCAAGCAGTAATTCAAATTATAAAGGTTCTTCAAGAGTATTATTGTTATATAGGTTTTCTCTCATGTAAGTTGTGATTATATAAAATAATGTAGGAAATGAAGTATAATTTCATATAAAAAATCACTATAAAATTTAGACTACAAATCCATAATATATAATTGATATTGGGTATAAAATAATGCATGGAAAAATAAGAAGGAAAAGAAAATAATTTAGCATTAAAAAAAAATCCTAGTACCCTTGAAAGAATTAAGAAAAAAAACGTGAAACACAAAATTGATATTAGGTTTGTAGATTATCTCAATTTGCAATGAAAAATATATGCAAAAGAAATATTTGTCAATGTCCATATAAAATAGGTAAAGTTAGTATAATTTAAATTAGGTTTTAATTTGTGTAAAACTCTATATGTAATTAAAAAATACATGCCGACTCTCTTCAAAAAAATACTTTTCATAATATTTTTTGAATTTGGATAAGAATATTTGATATTAATTGGTGAAAAATCCATTCTTATGGAATAATATGTTATTTAGTTCAAGATTTAATCTTTTTTGTTGATAAGGACATGTTAAAAAATGGACGGGAGGCAATAATTGTTGGTGGTTAGGTGACTAGATGGATAAGTACACATTTAAACAAATAGTTGAATTTGAACAAATAGTTAGACAAATAAATAATGTGTACACATTTAAACAAATAATTAGACATTTGAACAAATAATTGAACATATAGGTGACAAATGTATAAATAAATGATTTTAAATAGATATGTGATATTTGACCAAATAGACAAATAAATTAACTTATGAACAAATAGTTGTCCTTTTCTGGCTAAAAAATATTTAAACTTGGACCTATTGATTCAATAATTTCAAGGTCCATTTAAGTTCGGCTTTAAGTTCGGAATTAAGGTCCATTTAAAGCCGAACTCAAATAATTTCAAGTAAACTAAAACAATTGGTTATTAGGAATTAAGTTCGGCTTTAAAAAATTGTACCAAAGATATACTGTAAATCATTATTTTTCAAGTTGTCTGCTTGTGTATAGTTGGAGCAAGCACTTTGTATGATTTCATTTTCAAAAGCTTTCATTTTTTTAAATAATTAAAATTAAATTTGGTAAAAAAAATAATTAAAAAATAAAAAAACTAATTATTTATATGTACTTTTTTTTTTGGTACAATAATAAATTTTGAGCAAAATGTATACTGTAATTGAATTTACATCATATCCAGCCGAATAGTACAAAAATTACAATTCTCTTATTCAGTTCATCCAAACAAACATGCCTAGTGTTAAGAAATTAGATAGAAATCACAACAAACATCAAAATAACCATGCTATCTCAATGAATTCACAAAACTTGTGCTGACCGGAACTTTGACCAACCACATCAGAAATGAAATTATCTACATATTCATCGTTACCATTGGACGAACTATCTAGGGTTTAAGCCAGTACTCACTGAGAAATCCTCATAGAAGGAAGGCTATCTCTTTTAGAAATCTGACGGCAATTTGAGGGGCCTTTTCCCAAATTAAGGCAAAATAATAATTTATTTCTCAAATTAGATTTAGTTTGGACGGAATTCTCAAACTAAGCTAAAACGTGCTTAGAAACCACGCTTTCACTGTTTTTGTAGCCCAACCGCAAAAAATTTGTAAAATTGTAAAAGCGTGATTACATATCACGCTTTTAATTAAGAAAACGTGGTTACAAACTACTTTTTTAAGGAAATTTGATTCATACAGAAAGCGTTCTTTCTAACCACACTTTTAAATAATTTTTTTTTTTTCCAGAAAACGTGGTTCACAATCACACTTTTACGAAATAATTTTTTTTTAAAAAAAAACGTGATTAAAAAACGCGCTTTTATATAAAATTGTTTTATAATCAAAATATAAGACAACCAAGAAAGTAGCTCAAATGGTAATGCACTTTTTTTCATAAGAGAGATACGCGGTTCAATCCCCCACATCTCCAAACTCTTTTTTTTTATTGTGTAATTTTTTTTTTTTTGTCAAAAAAAAGTAAAACATTTGTTTGGTTAACTAATATGTATAATAAAAATTATATTTAAAATAAAAATAATTTTTTTAAATTTTTTTAATATTTAAAATATTAAAAAAAATATAACACATAAATGTATGAAATATAATGCACATTAAAATAAATAAATAAATATTTTTGTGTTGTATTTTTTTAATATTTTAAATATTAAAAAAATTTATTTTTTTATTTTAAATATATAATTTTTATTATAAATATTTTATTTTATTTTATAAATATATTTTTAAATATTTTAATTTTTTTGTTATGTGTTTTGGTTACGATTTGTGTGTAGAGTTTTAAAAGTAATGTGAAATTTTGAATTTTGTGTTTGGTTATGAGGTTTGAAAATAATTTTTTAAGTTTTGAGTTATGTGTTTGGTTATGATAAGAGTGTGAAAATGTGTTTTGAATTTAAAATATTAAAATTAAAAAAATTAAAATATTTACAAAATAAAATAAAATATTTAAAATAAAAAAAATTATATTTTTAAAATATTTTATTTATTTATTTTTTAAATATATATATTCTGTAAATATATATTTAAATATATAATTTTTATTATAAATATTAGTTAACCAAACAAATGTTTTACTTTTTTTTGACAAAAAAAAAATTACATAATAAATATATAAAGTATAGAGTAAGTGGAAGGGAAAGGGGGGTGTGAATTGAATTGAATTGAATTGAATTTGAAAAAAACAAGAGTTTGAAAATGTGGGGGATTGAACCCTCTCTCCTATGGAAAGGAGTGTATTACCATTTGAACTACCTCCCAGCTTGTCTTATATTTTGATTACAAAACAATTTTATGTAAAAGCATGTTTGTGAACCACGTTTTTTGAAAAAAAAAATTTATTTAAAAGTGTAGTTAGAAGCAGCGCTTTCTGTATAAATCGAATTTCCTTAAAAACGTGATTTGTAACCACACTTTTAAGATTTTACAAATTTTTTGCAGTTGGGCTACAAAAACGGTGAAAGCGTGATTTCTAACCACGTTTTAGCCTAGTTTGAGATTTCCGTCCAAACTAGACCTAGGGTAGGAAATAAGTGGCTATTTTACCTTAATTTGGAAAAAGCCCCAATTTGAGGTGGTCTACAAGAAATCAACTTTTTTGGGTTTCCTAATGGTATTGTTCTCCAACTAGCAAAATTATGGTCCGGATGCTATGTGCGTATTCGCTTTCTAGTCACTGTAATCAACTAGATGGCCACGGCAAGCTAACTGGCTTCCCATCCATGGAGAACAACACTGTCAACTTGAATACAAAGCTAGTAAACTTGAGTTATATAATTAGAAGATCATGAACAAATAGCATTTTTATTAGGGCAAGTGATAGCATAGAGGTCACATGTCTCTAAAAATATTCATAACAAATAAAAGAGTTATGGCTCAAAATGGAAAATAAGTATTGCATACATTCACAGAGCTATTTCCTCCTCGCTGCAATTGTGTATATCAGAGACGCTTTCTGGATCCATCTGCAAGAGGTACTTGTTCAATGACAGTGCGGAGATGATTCTTCTCAAGCTTTCTCCTACGCTTGGTCCTTCCCCTGCATGACCACAACTCGCACAGTGAAGAACTTAATCATTAAAGTTCAACAAAACATCTGTGCATGACAAAAATATCATTTACAAGTTCTTCTCCATTCTGCTAATCTAAAAGGTGCTGCCTCGCAAGATTCTACGCTTTCCTCCAGTGGCGGAGCCAGAAAATTTGTTTAGAAGGGACTTATTAATTACAACTTCAAATTTTTTTTCTCATAATCAATAACAAAAGATTATAATTTTTTAAATTAATATTAAGCACAAAATCTTAAATATTTAATATAAAAAGTTTTAAATTTTTTTTTGACAATTAACCTTATGAAATATCATAATTGGAAATATGATATTACTTGCCCAGTGTTTTTTAAGCAATGCAAAAAGTCTTGTATGCCTTATGATAGATTATATAATAATATATAAATAATAGTGACATCACGTCATCATCAATATATGGTATCATTAATCGGGGTAGCAAAGTAACACATGAACAGTTAATCCCACTTGTCAAATATAATTAACAATTCAATAATTTCACATTTTTGTAAGAAGATTTAACTATGTTTACATGTAAATGATAATTTGGTATCACTATTGCATTGAATTATTTTTACAAATTTTTCATATATAATAATGTGATTTGTTATAGTTTCTTCATTTTCAATTAAAACAACCACCATTATTTTCGTAATTTGAAAAAAGCCATTAAGAAATCATTCTAAATGTTATTTCTATATAAATTTTTTATTTGTTAATTATTTTTCTATATACACAAAAAAAAAAAATTAAAAAAAAAAAATTTCGAGTCAGAGAACATTTTTACCTTAGTTTTCTGTGTAGGCATATATCTAGCTACTACAATAGCGTAACTTCTTGAGATTCATTAAGTTATGGGACAGTACTCTGTGATGAGATCAAATATAAAGTGAACAACACTTTATTAACCTAATAATCTCTACAAAAAAATAAATAGCTTTTCGAGAAACCTACCTTAATTTCATACTCAATAATTAAGAATAATCTATTAAATAAAATAGTGAAATTTTTAGAAATTTCTCTTAGAATATTGACTATTAGAACATATAAAAAAAATGAAAATTATTTATACAAAACTAGTAACTTTAATTTATCAAAATAAAGAAAGGATTAGTAACCTTGCATGATTCACTTTAGATATAAACACATTTTTTGTGAAAATTTCATCACCCTTAAAATATATGCTTATGTCCTATTTTTCATGTGGAAAATTATAATTTTGTAAACAAACTTTTAAGGTCAAGAAAATTATAAGAACATATTATTATTCTATTAAACAATAATTTTTTAACCTCCCATGATTATTAATTATTAGATGGTCGATTGTACAGTCAGATTCATAGTACTTTCCATCAAAATGATATTAATTCCAAATGGAAGAAACCAGTAAGAGACTTCTTCACATCAATATACTTCCAAATTAGAATAACCTCTTAGTAGATGCTTCCAGGAAAATATATTCGCTATTTCCATTATAACAAATAGCAAGACAGTAAAGTGTACTCACCAGTACTGATTGTGTAGTGTGAAAGAGTCAGTTGGCACTCTTTTTCCATCATCATTGCGATTCCAGTGGTAGACCGCACGCGCTCTATTCTTTATCTCTAATGTGGAATGTCCATAACTGGCTTCTCGGAATGCAGAATAATCGGGTTGGGGATCTCTAAACCTACAAAACCAATGCAAACAAATATGGAACGTTTGTCATGCAGTGAAACTGTTAAGTTATCAATTTTCCCAAAAGCCTAAGCTATTAGCAAATGGGACTAACAATGTATATCAAGCTATCTAACACCCTCCTTCACGTGCAACCCCGTCTTGCACGTGGAGAGGCAAACAAAGGAGCAAACAGCCAAACAAAGAGGGAGAAACCAAACGGGACAGAATAACAAATGCTAATGGAGAAACTTGAACCCAAGACCTCTCTCAACCAAAGCTCTGATACCATGTTACGTTACCAATTTTTCCAAAAGTCTAAGCTATTAGGAAATGGGCCCAACAATATATATCAAGTTATCTAATAGAAACAGGAGAGAGTTAATTGTCGCTTGCCAACAAATTGGTGAAACTTGGTTTATCATCTTACCATCACAACAAGGGCAAGAGAAATCTTTTACATGATGCAACTAAACTTACCTCCCAGCAAGGCCTTCTTGATTTCCTCCATCTCCAACAGTAATGTAAACAGGAGCTGAATTGTCAGCTACAGGATAACGATCACCATTTGATACATTGTAGTGGATGTTGGAAATGCGGTACTGGAAGTAAGAAAGAAGATTTTCTTTAGGCTTCGTTTGATCAGGATGAAAGTGGTGGAAAGCGAGGAAAAAGAAAAAAAAATTGATTTTTTTCCTGGGTTTGTTTAGCATGAAAGTGGAGGAAACTACAACAAAGTTAGTTTTCATGCACAACCTATATTAGGATGGTAACTACGTTTTTAATTTCTTGCAAAAAAAACACAGAAAAACACAAGAAAAGTTAAATTTATCCATGCAAAATTTTCACTATCTTTTTCTTGCAAAATTTTTTATCCTAATCAAACGCTTGCAAGAAAATATATTTTCCATTTCATTCCTTTTCTCACACTTCAATTTCTACTACTTTCACTTTCCACTACTTCTTTCTTTCTAATTAAACAGAGCCTTATAGTTTCTTTCTAATTCAACATAGCCTTATAGACCTCACCTTCAACAAATGAGTAGACATACTACATGAATGGAGCAGTCATACTTAAATATGTAAATGGAAGAATGCACAGAAATCTAGTGTCAACATAACCGGACTATCATGTGGCATGCTTCAAATTCTCTTTTTGTTTTTGCTCAGACATTTTTTCCATTCTTAAATGAGCCACTAATGCATTTGTTTCTTGAAATTTCACCCAAAATATTGAAATTCTGAGACTGAGTCGCAGTTGCATCCTAAACTAGTTGACAGTTTAAACTTCAGACAAAAAGGTCCAAAATCCAAGTATCAAAAACATACAAAAATATTCTTTCCTGATGCAGATGGGAAAATGAAATCCCCATCATCCAGCTCTTATTGTTGCCAAATAGAAGTACATTAGGCAAAAAAGGCAAGCCATTTGACTTTGAAATTAAGAATAGCATTTGAAGTCATTAGATTGAAAGCAGTTTCTTATCAGACAACATCCAGAAATGTACAGCCCCAGGAAGACAACAAAGATAAATACAGATTCTTAATAACAGAATTATAAAAGTAGGACAAAGGTTTGATTCACTCAAGCTCTTTATATTTTGAACAAATATATTACTATATGAAATTAGTTGTCTAAAAATAAATACTATTAACTATTGTACCATATTAATGAATTTATAGCATCTCTAGTACTGAATTTCCATTTTTCTGTTATCAAAGAATAGCACAAGTTTTTCGTAATTTTGCAACCTCAACTAAAAAATGTTAAATGTCAGGGCCATTGATCTGTGCACCATTTACGTAAAGGGTTTTATAGGTGTTTATGAGTTTTAAGGCTTGTAGCCGGTGGTGTTCATCTAACAAATCTTCATCAACAGGCTCGAACTTCTGTCCTTCCTAACATATACGCAAATTGTCGTATTATTGAACAAGGGAATGCATTAGCACAAACAATTTCATTCAGCATTGCTTCATCTTATCCTTGCTTCAACCATGGTTTTTTTGTTTCTTTTTATTTTTCTTCTTTTTTTTTTCTTTTTTTTTTTTTTTGTGTGTGTGTGTGTGTGTGTGTGTGGATAAGTCCATTGTATATAACATTTTCCAAAAAAAAAAATTCATTCTTGGGATCATAAGATCTTTGAGAGGATCAAAACTCACATTCTATTCATGCATGTGTGAAGCACTAATTTAACTGCAAGATGCACACATCCAAGTTTTTGAAGTGTAATATATTTAAAAGCAAAGATTTAAGTATCACCAACTAAAAAACAGAAAAAAAACTGCAAAATAAAAGATTTGCACTGAAAGAGCAGTCATGTTGTACCCTATTCATTACCTTAAATTTACAGTCCATATTAATTATAGATCATGAAAAGGCAGCCTGAAAATAATTCAGTTTGCAAAATAAAATCCAGCATAATCTTGAATGAAATGCAAATAATGGTCAACATTGTCTTCTATAGAATATAGCCATACTCAGGAATAATAAGAGACAAAAAACTATCTATGTACTGTCTGCAGCACTATGTAATGCAAAAGACAGTCTTTTCCACGTGTAAAATGTGTAACTTGCATTTCTATGTAAAGAAGCTTCCTTTAGAATCACAAGAGTCAAATCATGCCTTTTATTATATGTTTATTTTGCAATGCAACAGAGATTTAGACCCAGACATTCAGGTTCAGAACCCAACCAGATATCAACTACTTTATTTGGGCAGTAGCCATGTCCTCAAATATGAACAGAAAAAAGTTACGAGTAAAGGTAAAAGTCAAAACTCATTTTCTTCAAATTCAGATTTTGAAAACTAAACAAAAGGAACTTTCATTTTGCTAATTAAAATAATCAAAACCGTGTTAATTGGCTAAGGACATGATTGCTATTGAGGTATGGAAGCAATTTAAAGGTTACTGAGGGAGCTGATTAGATGACAGTGGAGGCTACAGAGGACATGCCCAGACAGACAGACCACGAATTTTTAATCTACAGCAATATTTCAATAATGAATTAAATTTAGCTTTCAATCTTCTAATATTATAATTTTTCTTATTTTTGGTCTCAGAAGGAAAGAAGAAAAAGAAGACAGATTAATTAGAAACATACTGATCTTTCATAAGCATGGACATGGCCAGCAAAGACTACATCAACTTTGTAATGGACAAACCAACTCTCGAAGACAGCCCTCATGCTTTCACCCTCCATGAAGTGGCCTTCATTGCTATTGTAGATTGGGACATGCATAATTACAATAAGCCAAGGTGTCTTCTTCCTGTCAACCCTTTCAAATTCATCCCTGAGCCACATCCATTGAGGAGTATATTTCACTGTCGAAAGGGACCTAAGCCAAAATTAAGAAATACAGAAGCAAGAACATTCTTTGCTATTCTAAGAGAGAACATGAATCAATTACTTTTGCAAATTAAAGCCTCAATATTAGATTTCGAAAGAGAAAAGTTGACATGTCAAAAAGATCAAAAATAAAATTCATGCATTGCCAAAAGAATGGAATGCAACTTCTTTGAGTCTGTCCCCGACTAATAATCCAACAAGCACGAGGGCTTATAGGCCAATAGCTTGCTGTAATGTGCTTTATAAGACCATTTCTAAAGTTTTGGCTGAGAGGATTCAACCTGTTCTCCCTTTAATTGTTGAAATCTGCTTTCATCAAAGGGAGGAGCATCGCAGATAATATTCTGTTGATGCAGGAGCCTGTGAGATACTATCATAGGGAAGATTTATTCCCCGGGTGTGCTATAAAGATTGATCTCATGAAAACATACGATCCTGTTGACTGGGACTTCCTTTTGATGTTTATGGAGGTTTGTGAGTTCCCTGCTCAGTTTATCAGTTGGATTACGTATATCTACTGCTAGGTATTCAGTCGTTATAAATGGAGCTTAGGAAGGCTATTTCTCGGGGAAGAGGGGTTTCAGACAAGGGGACCCTATCTCCTCTTACCTATTCCTGTTGATAATGGAAGGTTTTTCGGCTCTATTTAATTGGCAAACTGATCAAGGAGTTTTCAGTTTTCATCCTAAATGCTCTGAATTGAACATATCTCATTTGGCTTTTGCTGATAATCTCTTCATTTTATCCAAGGCTGATAAACAGTCTTCTAAAGTAATCAAAGATACTATAAATGAGTTCTCCTGTAATGACCAGGTACATTTGAACTTTAATTATTGTATTAGAAACCTAGATAACTTAGAATAATTAATATAAGAGTTATTTACACGAAGATCCCCTAAACTTTTAAGAAGTATCACTTTGATCTCCTAAACTATAAAAGCATACAATTGACCCAATAAACTATTGAGAACTATCACTTTGTCCCTTAAACTATAGAAGTGAACAAATGGACCCCTCTAAACTATTGGCGTGTCAATTTGTAGCCTTCTATAGTTTAGTGGTTCTATTTGTACGCTTTTATAGTTTAGGGAGCAATGTCTCAATAGTTTAGGGGGGTCAATTTGTACGTTTTTATACTTTAGGGGATCAAAGTGATACTTCTCAATAGTTTAGGGGGTCTTTGTGTAAATAACCCATAATATAGTCCCTAGTGGTGTCCTGGTACTTCAGTTTAGACCTTCGTCGATTAACTTTTTTGCACAATCGATCGTCTCGGTTTGTGTGCATCGATTCTCGAGCTGAGTTGGGATTCGGGAGATGGACTCTCTGAACCTAATATTAGATGTTAATATAGTTTTATTTCTCTGTGTGGAGATATTCTAGTGAATTGGGAATTTTATATAATAATGCTTCTAGTATTATTAGAGTCTTATTTTATGATTATTTTTATGTTTTCTAGAATTTTTAGGCCAAGGGTACTTTGGTAATTTTTTATTATCGTTGTCATGGGTTGTAAGGGTTGCCCATGGGCCATCTTGGGGGTGAAGTTATTTAATTAAGTTTTACTTATATTTCTTATTTAATCTTAAATTAATTTTGGAAGTCTAAGGTTGCGTTTGGTTTAATTTTGAAATTGTGATTCTCGTTTTGGAATTGTGATATGAGTGAGGAATTGTGAGTTGTGTTTTGAAAAGAGAAAATTTGTTTGGTTATGAGTTTTGAAAAAAGTTATAGAATTTTGAGTTGTATTTTGAATTTTTGGATTTATTTTTTTTAAATATTAAAAAATGTTTAAGAAAATTTTATTTTTTTATTTTAAATATATAATTTTTTTTAAAATATTTTTTTATTTTAAACATTTTATTTTATTTTGTAAATATTTTAATTTTTAATTTTAATATTTTAAACTCAAAACACAACTTCACACTCAAATCGTAACCAAACACATAACTTAAAACTCAATTCAAAAATTATTTTCGAAACTCATAACCAAACACATAACTCAAAACTCCATACTACTTTCAAAACTATACACTCAAACCATAACCAACACATAACAAAAAAATTAAAATATTTATAAAATAAAATAAAATATTTAAAATAAAAAATAAAAAACATATTTAAAATAAAAAAAATAATTTTTTAAAAATTTTTTAATATTAAAAAATATAGCACATAAATGTATGAAATATAGTGCACATTAAAATAAATAAATAAATATTTAAAATATAAAATATTTACCGTAAGAAAATAAAATTAAGAAAAATTTTAACTATTTAAAAAAAATAAATAAATCTAAAAAATTTCAAAATACAACTCAAAACTCATAACCAAACAAATTCTCTTTTTAAAACTCAATTCAAAACTCATAACTCAACACGACTTCATACTCAAATCATGATTCTAAAAATATTTTTAAATAACAAAATAAAAAAATATTTTTTTGAATTTTTTCTTTTAAAATAGAGTTTTGAAAAGAGTTTGGTTTTGAGTTTTGAAAAAAGTTTTGAATTGAGTTTTGAATTGTGTGTTTGGTTATGAGTTATGAAATTAATTTTTGAATTGAGTTTTGAGTAATTTTGAGTTGTGTGTTTGGTTATGAATTTTAAAAAGTGATTTGAAAATTTTGCTTTTCGAATCATGATTCCAAAAGCAAACCAAACACAGCATAAGATTTTATAATAGTTTCCTTTTTCGGTTCTAATTGGTTTAGGAAGTCTCTAAAGTTTATATAATTCAATAGAGTTGATATTTTATAAAAATTTGAGGGTTTGGAAGATTCTTTATGGATTGTGTGATGCAATCAAACCCTATGTGTGATGCCTAAGGGATTCTATGAGTGATTCCTAGATTCATTTTGTTCTCTTCTTTCTTTTTTCTTTTTTGTTTCAATTTACTATTCTCGGATTACTATTCACAGCCCTCTAAAAGTGCACTTTTCAACCTCAAAACTCCATCCAATCACCCTCAAATCAACCCTAATCCCTTCCCCTACCCATTAGCCTTCAATGTAACCCTTGAAACCCTAAATGACTCAATGTTCAGGCCATCAAATAACCTCAGTTTTCAAAATCCAGTGATGTCCCTACTTGTCCTGCATCAGTTTGATATCAAAGCTTAAGGTTTCGCCATGATGTTTTCATATTGTAGGAGATCCAATACAAGTGGATTGCCTTGGGATGTAGGTAAAGCACTTCTTAGAGAAAATATTCGCCTAAGGGATCTTCAAGATGATTTTCTTGATCAACTATATGCTCTTGATCAGGGTGATATGCATGTGGTTGATTAGACAAGAAAATTCAAGGAATTATTTATCTAGTCTTGTAGTAGTAGAAAGCAAATGGATGTTTATTAAACTAAACCAAATCTTAAGTTTCATTAAACGGGGTCGGTTGCATGAATCCTTTTCTTCACTCGACTCTATTCAAGGCCATTTTGTTAGTCAAATTAAAGAGGTTCATATCTCTATTTACTACACTAGCTCATGTCAATTTAGGTTTGCCTCTTCCCCTAACGCTTCCATCTACTGTCACTGTCTCGCATCTCTTCACTACTGCCTCTGTTGGTCTCCGTTATATAGGACTAAACTATCTTAATATATTCTCTCTCAACTTATCTTCCATCGGTACTACTCTTATCCATTCTCAAATATACTCATTCCTAACTCTATCTCTTCTAGTCTTGTCACACATCCATCATCCATCTCAGTAACACTCATTTTATCTACATGTTGTTTCTTAGTTGCCCAACATTCCGATCCATGCAACATTGCTCGTCTAATAGCCGTTCCATATAACTTTCCTTTTACGCTAGTGGATATTCGTTTATCGCATAGTACTCTAGACGCACTCCGCCACTTACGCCACCGCGCCTTAATTCTATAGATTACATCTGCTCTAATCTCCCCAACCATTGTGATAATTGATTCTAAATAACAAAACTGTTCACTCTTAGATAGTTCTCGGTTCTTAATCTTCATTTCTTCTCTACTTCCATTGTTATTGTTACTGTTACTGTTACTAAAATTACACTCCATGTATTCTGTCTTAGTTCTGCTTATCCTAAATCCTTCAGATTCAAGTGCTTCTGTCAAAGTCTCAAACTTAGTGTTAACTCCTCTAGTCTCATCCACTAATATGATATCATCTGCAAAAAGTATACACCGCGGCATATCATTCTGAATATTTCTCATAAACACATCTATAATTAAAGCAAAAAGATGAGAACTTAAAGTTGATCCTTGGGATAACCCTATAGTAATTGAAAATCCACTTGTCTCTCTAACAGGCGATCTAATAATGATCACCACACCTTCATACATATCTCTAATCACATCAATGTAACCTTTTTTGTCACCCCTTTCTTCTCTAACACCCACCAGATTATATTTTGAAGCACTCTATCCTATGCTTTCTCAAGATCGATAAAAAACCATATGAATATCTTTTTTCTTTTCTCTATACTTTCTATTACTCTCCTTAAAAGATAGATCGCTTCCATTGTTGACCTACCAGACATAAACCCAAATTGATTCTTTGACACCTCTGTTATATCTCGCAATCAACGTTCAATCACTCTCTCCCACACTTTCATCATATGACACATAAGCTTAATTCATCTATAGTTATTGTAGTGTTGGACATTTTCTTTATTCTTATAGGTTGACACTAAAATACTTCACTAGCATTTTCCTAGTCAACAAAATCTTACTAAATAACTTAGTTAACCAAGCAACCCTCTTCTTACCCAAACATTTCCAAGCTTCAATAGGGATATCATTGGGTCCTAAAGCCTTATTCAATTTCTTCTTCTTAAGTGCAATCTCCACTTCAAAGTTTATAATCCTACAATAGATCCTATAGTCCTGGTTTTCTTTATTACTGTCTACTTCTTCCCTTTTGACCTACCTCCGTGTTCCTCATTTAACAACTTTTCAAAATAGTTCTTCCACCTATCCTTAATCTCTTCATCCTCCACCAACACCTTCGAGTCCTTACTCTTGATGCACTTAACCTGATTACAATCTCTTGTTCTCCTTTCTCTTATCTTAGCAAGTTTGTATATCTTCTTCTCTCCCTCATTACTATCTAGTCTAGTGTATAGGTCATCACAGGCTTTCAACTTAATCTTCCTCACTACTTTTTTTATCTCTTTATTAGCCAATCTGTAACTCTTAAGGCTTTCCTCAATTCTATCATTCTGCCACTTTTTAAAGCACTATTTTTTTGTCTTTACTATCGCTTGAACCTCCTCTCTCCACCACCAAGGTTTCCTAAAGTTAGGTTCCTCTCCTTTCGACTCTCCAAGAAATAAAAGAAATTGTCATTCCTTATGCTCTCGAGAGCAATGAATCAAAAAGAGCAATTGCTGGTCTACAACACATAATACCTTTACAGGTCATGACATTGCAATCCAAGGTCTCCAATGTCTTTGCTGCAATCATGATGTGTGAAGAGTCCAAAAGTGAATCAAAAGATGACCTTGTATTGGGAAAAGAGGTTAAAAAGCAAGAGATTGAGGAGGTTGTTGGGAATATCAAAAAAAACTTTACAAAAACAGATTTGGATCAATTCAAGGATGTGTTTTCTATGCCAACTGACTATGTTATTCTAGAAAAATTTAGTGGCAAGATTGAAGAGATCAATCTCTCATTATTTTTGTTGCTATTTCCAATGAAAAAAAGTGACATCAACTTGAAGATTTTAGTGTGAAGCCATGGATACAATTTCAAAGCTTGTGGATTATACTCTAATACTTCAAAACTCGAGATCGAGATTTTTCCAACCAAGGGAGAATGATGCAGAATATAAGAAGCTGAAGGAAGGTTAAATCCAAAGAAGGGACGATATTTGGACACTTGCACGATTTCAAAGAGATCTTGATAGGAATTTTATATAATAATGTTTCTAGTATTATTAGAGTCTTATTTTATGGTTATTTTTATGTTTTCTAGAATTTTTAAGCCAAGGATATTTGGTAATTTTCATTATTGTTGTCATGGGTTGTAGGGGTTGACCGTGGGTCATCTTGGGGGTCAAATTATTTAATTGAGTTTTATTTATGTTTCTTATTTGGCCTTAAATTAATTTTCGAAGTCTAAGATTTTATAATAGTTTCCTTTTTTTGGTCTAGTTGGTTTAGGAAGCCTCTAAAATCTATATAAAGTCATGTAATACTTTTAATTCAATAGAGTTGATATTTTATAAAAATCTGAGTTTGGAAGATTCTTTATGGATTGTGTGATGCAATCAAACCCTAGGTGTGATGCCTAAGGGATTCTAGGAGTGATTCCTAGATTTATCTTCTTCTCTTCTTTCTTTTTTCTTTTTTGTTTCAATTTACTGTTTACAGCCCTCTAAAAGTGCACTTTTCAACCTCAAAACTCTATCCAATCATCCTCAAATCAACCCTAATCCCTTCCCCTACCTATTAGCCTTCAATTTAACCCTTGAAACCCTAAATTACTCACTGTTTAGGCCATCAAATAGCCTCTGTTTTCAAAATCCAGCACTGTCCTTACTTGTCCTGCATCATGGACCCTTTGATCACATGTTTAATTAAGGGGTTGACTAGGGATTGAAGGAATCTCCTTATATACACTTATACACACTTTTAGAGAGAGAAAAACACCCATTTCTGCAGAATTTCAGCAGTGCTTCCTCCTTTTCTCTCTCATTTTTCTCTCCAAACTTCCATTGTTTCCTCTTAAAACCTTACATTGGTCTTGATCCACAAGGCCTAGGGTTTGGGTAATGATCTTAGTAAGCTTAGAGAGGTTTTTTAGGGAGATTTAAGAGTGAGTTTGAGAGAGCTTGGGAATAGTTCTTAGTGTTCTTGAGTTGAGAACTTGGAGCCATCAAAGAGCTTAGAAACTTGAGTGGCTAGAGCACACAACCATATCAACATTCATGCATTTGATTTGAAAGCTTCTTAAGCGGTAGGGATTTTCTCTAAGTTATTGCTTTGAATGCATGTTAGGTTTATTTTATGAATAATATAACATGATTAGAGAGTGCATTTCAAGGTTATAAATTATTTCAGTGTTCTATCCTTGATGTTTGGGAAGTTTTTGATGAAATACTCTCTATTTACTTCTTTGAGATTATTTGAGAAAATCAGCATGCCTTGTGTATTTCATGTTAAAAATCACACTTTAGTTAGAATGTTGCTTTGTTATCAAAACCCTAAAAAGTGTATTGTTCATGAGGTTAGATGAATAATGACATGCATATTGTTATAGCTTTATGAGTTTGAAAAATTAGAGAATATAAATTAGGTCTTTTGATCTTCTAATGTTTAAAAGTGTACTTCTTGTCATATCTAATGATTTTCGGTGTAAAGATCATGTTGATTAACTAACTTTGAGAAAATGATAAAATATTGAAGTGCATGAAATTTGGAAGAGATGACCATTGGTTCAATGGTAAAAACCTTGAGGTTATGGGTTTAAGTCTCGAGGCAACTACTTTATGCACCATGTCAAAGGTTATATGTGTACCCGAGAAAAATGCTAGAGATCCCAAAAGTTTTACCAAACTTTCTACTAAATGTCTCACATGAACAAGGGACATGGGTGTGGAACCCACACCATCCCACACCCATGTGAAACATTTGGTAGAAAATTTGGTAAAACTTTTGGAATCTCTAGCATTACCCTTGTACCCAATCTTTCCCCTCCCAAACACATATTAATGTGTACTAATTGGGCGTTGTTTATGAAATTTGGGGAAAAGGGTGTAGTTAACCTGATAATGATTTAATATGGCATAATTAAAAAGACGGCATGATTTAGAATTGGTTTGATATTTTTGTTGCACTTTACAAGTTGGGTTCAGTTACTAATTTTACTAGTTTAAGTATTTCAATGATATTTTCATGCCTTATGTTTATTAAATAAGTTCTGTGAATTATTTAATGACTTTTGAGCTATTGAAGCCAAATGGTAATTTTGGTCCTTAGGGACAAGTAGGTACAAGGAAATTGGTTAGAAAGAGGATTTGTTAAGAAATGACCAAGTGTAGGAAAATATTCCAAGTATGGAGGTTGGTTATTTAACTATGTATTAAATAATCAGGTTTTACTATTTATTATACTTAGTTGATTTTCAGGCTTGGCTCAAGTAGACGTATGGCCATAGTTGGCCCCAGTATGATTGACGGAGAGAGTCACATGTTACCACTATCTGCAGGTTTGACCCATGGACATTGCGCAGTTGAGAGGAGTAGTAACCTTGGGCAAGAAGTGGTGTGGATTTTCTAACACGTGGCCCGTAGAGAATAGGGAGGCATGATCAGGGAAGGACCTATGTATTATTATTATGGCTTTGACACGGGATATGTTGGCAAGGCCGGGATAGTTGCCTTGTTGGTAGTCATTGGTTTTAGGTTTAATTTTCATTATTTAATTTAACCAGTGCAGGTTAATTAAATAAATTGACTTAATTAAGTAATTAAATTTGGTAACGTGGCATTGCATTGCATTGCATTGCACTTATTATATGTATGTTATTTAAAATAATGACTTGAGATTATATTGGTGAGTGTGCGGTTTGCTCACCCCCTACCTTACAGGTATTGACGTGTTAGAATATATGATTGGAATAATTCTATGTTAGAATATATGATTGGAATCATTCTATTATTTGTGTTTCCTTATTTAGATTATATTGTAATTCCTTAATCAGTGCCTTTCAAGGTTCTAAAAAGCGGTTGCGGTCGCCGTAACGGTGGCGGTGGCGGTGGCGCGGTTGCAGTTGCGGTTGCCGGGTGTAAAAACCGTAGCGTAACTGTAACGGTAACCGAAACTGTGAATTTTTTTATTTTTCGCACAATTTGAAAAAAACTTACCTATATGCATATTTTTTTTCCATGATCATATTTATTGGGTTTAAAATAAATATTGATCAATTTTTGTAAATTTTTAGGTATGATCCAATATATTTCATATTTTTAAATTACTATAAACTGAGTTTTTTACATTTTATTTTAATAATTAATGACTTTATATTATACAAAAAATAATCAATTACTAACTATTATATATAAGAAAAATAATGACAAAAGTAAGAATAAATAAGAGCCCAAATACATATATATATATATATACATATTTTAACCAAGCCAACTAGATAATGACTACACTTATTATTATTATTATTATTATTATTATTATTATTATTATTATTATTATTTTCAAACAATATATAGATAGACACACACAAACAAAATAGTTGAGTGATAGCAGCTAAATAGAATAGCATAGGTCTTACAGTTTCAACAAATCAATAGCATGTTCTTCATCTTCCCTCATCTCTCTCTCTCTCTCTCTCTCTCTCTCTCTATCTCTATCTCTTGCTCCTCCATCTTCTCTCTTTATCTTCCCTCTTCTCTCTATCTCTCTTTCCCCACTTTGAGCTTTTTTTTTGTGTTTTTTCGAAAGAAGCAGTTCGGAACCGTTATGTAACAGTGCATAACAGGCCGTTACGGCTGTTACAGCACCGTTACGACCGCTACGGCCGACGCACCTGTGAATCTCAATCACACTGCAAAAGCGGCCGTAACGGGTGGCGGTAACCACCGCAACCGTTACGTAACGCCGTTACGTAACAGTTGTGGCCGCTTTTTAAAACCTTGGTACCTTTCTTTCTTTGTTACAGTTTGATTGATTAATATAAAACGGGTGATATTATTATCATTCCCTAAGTCAGCTCTCTCTTAAATAAACATGGTATCAAAGCCTTGAGGTTCCTATCTCACTACCATACCTCCGACAACCACCGATCACCACTCCGACAGCCACCCATTTTCTCCAAGCCTTCTCTAGTCTTTTTCAGCACTCTCTCAAGCCTCCTCTAGGGCTTGTGACACTGATGGGCAGTGTTTCGGTGCACCGTTCAGCCTCTTTAGGGCTTGCGCCAGCCCTAGCCACCATGGGACTTCTCTCTTTTCATGGTACTCCATCAGGGGGTTAAGGGGATCGCTCGGGTCATAGGGGCAGTTGTTCTAGTCAATTGAGAGGACGTGGGTCTCACTCTCGTGCTCATCAATCCAGTGTTGTAGAGACACATGATTCAACTCAGGTTATGCAGACTTCTGATCTGGCCTCTGGTATGTCATCTTTTGAGTTTGAGGATGCTTTGCGCCATCTACTTTATCACCAGTCTCCGGTTCCTCCAGGTGCATCTTCTTCTTCGTTTGCCCATTTAGGTAACTTAGCCTCATCCTCTAGTGTGTTCTTATCCCATAAGGCCTCGCCATGGATTATTGATTTTGTTGCCTCCGATCATATGTCTGAGACTTCTAATCTCTTCTTAGACTATACACCCGCCTCTGGTCAGGATAAAGTTAGGATGATAGTACTATTTCCTCTTTCTTTAGGAAAGGTTTAATCCGTGCCACCCATTTCGGACCTTTATCTTATGTTTTACATCTTCCTAATTTTTCTGTTAATCTATTGTCATTGAGTTGTCTTACTCGGAATTTGAATTGTAGCGTAACTTTTTTTTCCTGATTCTTGTCTTTTTCAGGACCTTATCACAAAGAAGACGATTGGCAATGGTAGAACAGAACATGGTCTCTATATCCTGGATCAAACTGACTAGCTGGCTCATTATTCCATCCAGTCTCCATCTACCATGGAAGATTTATGGCTGTGGCATCGCCGTCTAGGACATCCATCTTTTTTTACATTTTTGTCCAAAATAAAGTTTAGGAGTTTCATTGCGAGTCCTGCCATGGCAAATACCGAGCTTCTTTTGCTCCTAGTAATAATAAACGTTCTGTTCCTTTTTCTTTAATTCATTCTGATGTTTGGGGCCCCTCTCGTGTGTTGTCAATAAAGGGTCACCGATGGTTTGTTACTTCTACAGATGATTGCTCTTGTGCCACTTGGTTGTATCTAATGAAAGAAAAGAGTGAGGTTTTTTCTGTGTTTCAAAACTTCCATAAGATGATTAGTACCCAATTTAGGGCATTTATCAAAGTCTTGAGTTTTGATAATAGGGATGAGTACATTGATTCTAGGTTGGCCAACTATTTTTTCACTCATGGCATTATCCATCAAACATCTTATACTAACACCCCTCAACAGAACGGTGTTGCCAAGCGCAAGAATCGTCATCTCCTAGATATGGCTCGCTGTATGTGTTTTTCTATGGGTGTCGATTGGGCCTATTGGGGTGAGGTTGTTCTTATAGCAGCATATCTCATTAATCGTCTTCCTACCCAAGTCTTAAAAAAAAGGCCCCTCTTCAGGTTCTCTTAAGTTCTGGGTCTCTGTTTTCCATTCTTCTAAAAACCTTTGGCTGTGTGGTGTATGTTTTGTTCACAATCATTCTCTTTCTCGAGGTAAGTTAGATCCTCGTTCTCTCAAGTGTGTGTTCTTGGGTTACTCTCCTACTCAAAAGAGGTACGAGTGTTATCATCCTCCCTCTCGTAAATGGTTTATGTCCATGGATGTCACCTTCTTTTGAGTCTCAATCCTACTTCGAGTCCAGTCCAGTGTCCCCATCATCTCTTCAAGAGAAGCCTTGGTGTGAAGAGAGTCTTGTTACTCCAATTATTCCTGGCTTAGTACTGCCTCCAGTGGTACATATTACTAGCAATACTGAATCTAATGTTGCCAAGAACAGAGAAGGGCAAGTTTATATCAGGGATAAAGAAAGGCAGAAAATTACTTGAATAAAAGAAACCAATTCTGATCAATCACTGCCGTCTCCTTCTCTTGATGAAGGTCTAGGTAACTCTCCAACTCCTGATATTGCTACCTCTGAGTCTGAGCCCACTGATCTTGATATACCCATTGCCAAAAGAAAGGGTGTGAGATCTTGTACTCATCATCCAATTTCTAACTTTGTGTCTTATTCTCATTTGTCATCTTCATATAAAGCCTTTGTGTCAAAAATTTCCTCTATTAGTACACCTAATCATTTTCAGGATGCTTTTACTATTCCTGAGTGGAAACTGGCTACGGTGGAGAAAATGAAAGCACTTCATAAAAATGGCACTTGGGATTTGATTGAGTCACCTAGGGACAAACGAACTGTGGGATGCAAATGGGTGTATACTGTGAAACACAAGGCAGATGGTTCAATTGAGCGGGTATAAGGCTCGACTTATGGCAAATGGTTTCACTCAGACCTATGGAGTGAACTACCAAGAGACATTTGCTCCAATTGCAAAGATGAATTCAATCAGAACAATTCTCTCTCTAGCAGCTAATCTGAAGTGGTCACTTCATCAATTTGATGTGAAGAATGCTTTCCTGCATGGTGACCTAGAAGAGGTGCATATGGACATTCCTCCTGACTTTGAAATTGTTCAAACCAAAGGAAAGGTATGTCGACTTTGAAAGTCATTTTATGGCCTCAAACAGTCCCCTAGGGCTTGGTTTGAGAGGTTCACTTAGGCGATACTGAAATATGGCTTCAAACAGAGTCAGACTGATCATACTCTATTTGTTAAACATTCCTCTCATGGCAAGACTACAGCTTTCATTGTATATGTGGATGACATAATGCTTACAGGAGATGATATTGAGGAAATTCCTTTGTTGAAGAAGTATTTGGTAAATGAGTTTAAAATCAAAGACTAGGAGAACCCAAAGTACTTTCTGGGAATTGAAGTGGCTAAAAATGGGAATTTCATCTGTCAGACAAAATATGTCCTTGACCTGTTGAAAAAAAACAGGAATGCTTGGAAGTAGAGCCTGTGACACGCCACTGAAGCCTAATTAGAAACTTTGTGATGATAATGGGGGAGCAATTGTTGATAGGGGGAGTTATCAGAAACTAGTAGGTAAGCTCATTTATTTATCCCATTCTCATCCTGATATTGCTATTGCCATTAGTGTGGTTAGCCAATTTATGCATGCTCCTCATGAAATGCATTTGGTGGCCAGTTATGAGAATTTTGAGATACTTGAAATTTTCTCTTGGAAAAGGTCTTTACTTTTCCAAACATAATCATCTTAGTGTGGAAGCTTATAGGGACGCGGATTGGGCAGGTTCTGTGACTAATAGGAGGTCCACCTCAGGATATTGTACCTTCGTTCGAGGCAATTTGGCTACTTGGAGAAGAAACAAAATGTGGTTGCTAGGTCTAGCGCAGAAGCTAAGTTTAGAGCTATGACACAAGGTGTCTGAGAGATCTTGTGGATCAAGTTGTTATTGCGTGATCTAGGAATTGACCAGAGAGACTCCATGCGGCTATATTGTGATAATAAGGCTGCTATCAACATAGCTCACAATATAGTTCAACATGACTGGACAAAGCATGATGAGATTGATCGTCACCTCATCAAAGAGAAGCTCACTAGTGGTACAATATGTACTCCATTTGTAAAGTCTGGTGAACAACTTGCAGATATCCTCACCGAGGGAGATGGAAGTAAACCATTTCACGACATTTTTAGCAAGCTGGGTATGAGAGACATCTTTGCACCAGCTTGAGGGAAAGTGTTAGAATATATGATTGGAATCATTCTATAATTTATATTTCCTTATTTAGATTATATTATAATTCCTTAATCAGTGTCTTTCTTTCTTTGTAACAGTTTGATTGATTAATATAAAAGAGGTGATATTATTATCATTCCCTAAGTTAGCCTTCTCTTAAACAAACAACATGTTCCCATTGGCGTGCGCGTCGGACGGGCAATTCCTTATTGTTTACTTTTAAGCATGTTAGTGTAGACTTTCAGGTAATTAGGCTTGTGTGCCTTATTTATTTTGCATGTACTTCATTGTAATTTATTCCATAGTCTGTAATTTATTTAATAATATGTATTATTAAGTATGTACTTTCATTTACATAGGAATGCATGCCATGAGAAGTTGAGTCATTGCATTGAGAGAACTTCCCATTTTAGATTAAAAATGTGATTTCTCTAAAAAATTATAAGATTGGGCACGTTTACCATTGGAGTCTAAATTCATTAGAAACACATCTATTTTGTCATTTTTAAGTAAGACAGCGATGATAAAGGGAAATTGAGTACATTTTCAAGTTTAATAAAATATTCGCCTATGGACACGTTTTACAAGGCAAATTAGAATTTTGACATACTTAAGAAAAATTTCTAAGTGATGATTTGAGAGTGGATAAGGATAAAGTGGATGCTTTCAATTACAAAGATCACGCTTAGGCTAATTAGCTTCCGCTTAATTAACATCTTAAAATTCGGGGTGTGACATCTACCACCATGCAGGTCTTAAACCAAATATGCCAAAAAGTGGAGTATTTTACTTAGGGGTTCATCTGAGGATAAAGCAGAGCTAAAATGGATCCTAGATATCCCTGAAGATCATTTTAACCACACAAAACAAATTTTGGCACACATGCACACACACACACATATACATACATCATGACAAGATGTTTACAGACAAAGGAACTGAGAGTTACCAAATGGAGAGTAGCTGGATAGCACAATGATATGAGCAGATGCGCGTCTAACAGCATACCAAAGAGGATTAGTGCTTTTTGAGGCTGCATAAGGTGTTGGGTATCTCTGCAGATACGATTTGAAAGGAATAACTTCCCCCTAAAAAGAGACATCAAAAGAGTAGTCAAGAAAAACAAACAAAAAGTTCAATTTGGATTTCATTTCCGTGACTGACAAATATATTGAACATAAATCACTAGTGTGACCGCAATAATCAGGTATATGAATAAAGAGTTACAAGTGAAATTCAATGATTCTTCTTGCCATTGGGCTTTAAAATCAACTGTTCTTCACTATTCAACACAATCATGTATAATTTCTAGCATGCTCAGCATGTGCTAAAATTAAAATAACACCAATAAAATAACAAATACAAGAATATAGGAAAACTAGAGTTCGATGAACGTGGGAAATAGGTGAAGACTTTCCATTTGAGAAACTCAACAGATGTTGAAAGTAAAGTTCTCATGGAAATTTTGCCTATTTATTCATTATTTTCTTCCAAGGGATAAAAAAAATTCAAACTCTAGGTCTGTAAATTGTTGGGATGTTACTTATACTACAATGGGCTTCACTGTTCGAAGATGAGCCAATTATGGTGTGACACCCCAAAGAACGCCACGTGCAATAGCTATATTAATAACCATCCTTAAATACCCTATGTCAAACTAACCATCTCATTATGTAGAATACTTAAAATAAAGTATAAAAGTAAATAGCCAGAAAGCCTGGAGGAAAGAATGTTAAAGAAGAAGGAGCTAGGGAATGCTTATGATTAATGCAAAAACCTAAGGTAATTTAAAAGTAGAACTTTGGTGGGAATTGATAAATAACAAGGAGTTAGGGGATGAACTTTGAAGTGAATATAGAATACCTAGATCACCTAAGAAACCTTAATTGAGAAGCTTAAAGATCTTAGACTAATGTGCTTGTCATTTTAATACTATATGTTATTTTGCTAAAAATGATTAGTGTTAATTAAGTAGGATTAGTGAACCTTAATCGTGATTAATTAAGCTAAGCAAGATTCAAATAAAACTTGATTAATTAGAGATTAACCTTGATTAATTATAACTAAAATTGATTAACTAAGCTATGTAAAAGAGAATAGGTAAAGCGGTGAAGCAAACAAATAGGTGATGCATACCCCTCTCTTTTTGTATTTATTAGCCTTTTGTTTTATAGTTATATAAGATAGAATCAAGAAGAAAAAAATCTGTTGGCACAAAACAAGAAATAAAAGAAGGGGACCCCGTACACAAGAGGGATGCCTCATTTTCCCTGCCACAGAGCACACACTCTCTAAATCTTCATCTTCTCTCTTTGATCTATTTTAGCTAACTTTATCATCGGAGTGTCTCCGGCCGGCAACCCCGGCTGGGTGGCGCCGATTATGCTCATCCTTGCAGATCTGCAAGAGCCAAGTTCATCTCTTCGTTGGATCTCATCAACAATCCATGTGAGAGGATTTTTTGGGTCTCACAAAACCTATCAACTATCTAAGTATGAGAAGAAAATAGGAACTAATTGAGTTAGAATTGAAGTTATGAAGAAAATAAACGAAAGAGTAGTATAGGTTCATGAATAAAGCAAATAGTTGAAGTTCATGCATTTTCAATTGAGTTTTTGATGTTCTTAGTTCATAGGAAGTTGTATTTCCATGATTTCTCATAGTTTTCAATGATTTTGCATAATCAATCCATGTTTTAAAAAAAGAAAAGAAGTTTAAGAGGGAATTGAGAAAGAACTAGATTCGTGAATTTTCTTGATAAAGCCTTGATTTTGATCCTTGAAACTTGAAATTAAATCATGTTTTGATGTTATTAATTTTAGAAACATCATTCTTTCAAGATTTCCTATTGATTTTGCATATTTTGTAGTGAGGTTGCATAGTCCCAAGCCCTAGAATCAAGAGAGGAAGACTTGGAACAAAGCTGCATTTTCGAACAGACCTATTTTCCCAGCACCACATGTGCGGCCAGCCCCCAGATCTCATGTTTTAATTCTGAAATCACATGTGGCCAGCATGTGCCCTGATCCTCCCGCACGTGCAGCCTGGGCCCCGCACCTGCGGAAATCCCCTGTTTTGCACGCTTATTATTTTTGTAAGCCTCTTTCACCTAGAACACTCCTTGCACATGTTTAACACTTATTTAGGCACTTTTTTTGAGACATGAATTAATCCTAGATTGGCACTAAACACTTGAGAGAAGTTTAGGAAAACATCTAACCAAGTTTAGGCACTCGGTTTGACATGTTAGCGCAAGTAAGCTAGGTACTTCATGCCTTGTTAACACTTTGAATTTAAAGATGTAAACACTAAACAACTTAAATATGAAGTAGGAAGCATCAAGCCACTTGGGACACTCTACTTAATTTAGAAGCTTACAAACTAAGTTATGATCAAGCCTTGAACAATTTGAGAAAGAAGTTAGAAAACATTAAACAAGATTAGAGCACTTGAGTTAAGGTTAAAACTCGCAAGTTATGATGTTTTCAATGTCTTACTTATGCTTTGTGTAGGTCAAGCACTTGAAGGAGGAAACCCTTTATTCAAGGAGCCATTTGTGAGTAGTAGTATAGTAAAGTTATGTTTGTTAAAACTATGATTCGAAATGCAAACCTATACTACATTTACGAAAGATAAGCTATTGTTTTGTTATGAATGAGCATCCTATGTTCTCGTATCATGTATTAAGATGACATTCATGGATCATGTCCCATAATTGCGGGAATAACCAATCATGTCCCAAAATTGGGGGAATACCCAATCATGTCTTGATGGCTGAGCTCACAAGCCACCATCGAGTGAGACATTTAACCGGTATCCGGGCCGGTTAAACACCTTGTAATCCTTGATATGTTCATCATTATGTAAATGTTTTCAAGTCAAGTTATGCAATATCTTGCTCAAGTTAAAGCTATTGTCAAACTACGATTTAATCCTATGTTTAAAAGCTTGTCGGTGTTCATTCATTTACCACTTTACAGTATTACTATTCACTGGGCAATGGCTCACCCCTCTCCCTTATATATATATGTAGGTGATGAAGAGTCCGGGTACGAAGAGAAGTTAATTGGAAGCCGGTCTTGTGTGGTTGTGCTAGCTTTGTAAAGCTATGTCATAAGTGTTGTATTTTATTTAATTGTTTAAGCCATGTAATAAGGTAGATAACAATCCAAGAGGAATGTAGGCTTTCATTTCATATAGTTGTGCACTGCTCTGAATAGATGTTTCAAATGGACTCAATATAAGCAAATAATGGTTTCTGCACTTGTAATTGAAAATTTTTCCCCAATTATCATATGAGTCCAACTTGTTTTGAAAGTTAGGCCTTTTGTAATCCACGACTACTGGCCGATCACTACACTATCCTATTTGGGGCGGTATGGGGTCGTGACATATGGTCTGCTTAGCTAGCTGAAATTAATTACTTAATTATCAATTAGGCTTCTCTTGCACAAGTATGGAAACCCTAGAATATCAGAGGAGAAAACTGTTTGTTTAGACATTGAGAAATTACATTCTTGTCAGCTTCTTGTTTCTAAAAGTAATAAACAGCAATACGAAAATTAGAAAACACATGATTAATGCAAAAACATGAGCAAGGTGGATATTATTTTAAGCTTCTTGGGCTCACGAGGAAATAGACTACAATGACTTGTGGTTTTGAGACGTGTTTAAACAAACACAAATTTTGTGTGTACCATTTTGATGTTGGTGTGAGATGGCATAGCACGACAAACTAATAATACATGAGGTAGAATTAATATGTAGAATGACAAAACATACGTAACAGGAAAAAATGTCTAAAGGAAGTAGAGGATTAAAGAAACCGCATGAACACACTTTCTTCTTAAGAGTATTCAGACATGTTATACAGAATAAATAGTCTAAGGTGAATTATCAAAATAGCAAGAAGAAATTATGCAGATTAAAGCATTGATGAGTTGCATGTAAATTAAAAAAAGAAATGCAACTACACATATTAGACACAACACATATTATCCTGATAAGACAAAGACATCTGGGTCCCATCTACGCCTCAAATCCTGCACCTCCTTGTGAAAATATATTAGTTTATATTTTCTACATTAGTATATATTCTGTATATCTTTTATATTAGACATGTTTGATTGTGTAGATATCCCTTTGATTGTATAGGGATTCTATTTCATTTTTTTTTAAACTTTGTCTTAGGACTATATAAACAGTTGTGTACTTTGTAAATATACAAATTCATTCAAAAATCACTACCGAAACCCTAGAAGTCATTTGCTGTTTGTTGACTCTAAGTTGTCTCTGGTTCGTAGTTCTTTCCTCTGTTTGGTGAGTGGTTCTCCTTCGTTACTGGATCTCCCTCGCGACTAGGTCTCTGTCGTCTTTGATTCTTGGTTCAGTGTGAGTCATCTCTGGCTCATCTCTTTGCATCGTTGGGTCGTGGTTCTTCCCTTTGGTTTGTGGCTAGTTCTTCTTTGGGTCTTCTCTCGCGGAACTAGTTCTCGCTACTGGTTCTTCTCTTCCCTTTGAATTTCGTCCACTTGGGTTCATCAACTGGGTCTCATGGTTGACCCTTGTTCGTTGATCCCCTGAGTACTAACGTTCTCTCTTCTCTAGTATCGCGACCCATCGTGACTCATCTAATTCACCTCTCACCTTTGGTTCGCAATTACTAGTTCTCTCTCTCACTCTCTCTCTCTCTATTGTGGTCTCTCCTTTGCTAATTCAATGTGTTGATCTGGTTACAAAACTTCTATTTACATTTTAGCCCCTCTATTTGTGATTATCTGGTTACTTGGAACAAATTTTTTTGTGTTACTATACTTAAACCCATTAGTTCCGTTTTATTACAATGTCAGGCACCAAAATCCAAGCCATTAAATGCAAACTTACTAGTACCAATTATAGTTATTGGGCCAGTGTTATGAAGAATTTTCTTCTTAGTAAGAAAAAAATGAGACTATGTTTGTTTCTGTTCCTCGTCCATCGGACCCAAAAGCAGAAGGATATTTGACTTCCTGTGACACTTAAGATTGTGATAATGCCCAAATTCTAACCTGGTTGCAATTCTGTAGATGACCGTATTGGAATGATGTTTTCCAAATATAGTACAACCAAAAAGGTGTGGGATTATATATAGAATATATACTAATATATTAGGCATGTTTGATTGTGTAGATATCCCTTTGATTGTATAGGGATTCTATTTCCTTTATTTTAATCTTTATCTTAGGACTATATAAACTGTTGTGTACTTTGTAAATATACAAATTCATTCAGAAATCTTACACTCCTTTCAGATTTGCACAAGGTACTACTCAAACTAAAGGTTGGCAGCTAGAGGCCAACTGTATTGCTATTATCAAAGCTAATCCTTTCTATACCTGTCTCAACAACCCTAAAACTTTAAAGAACCATTTATACACTATGATAGTGATTGTCCTGTTCATTACTAATCCATCAAATCACATTATTACACTCCCAAAAATCCCTCAATCAATTGAAATGTCGAAATTCCATCAAAGTGAACTCAGTGAGCATTGTTTCTTAGTTTACCAACTTCTTCAAAGATTTTTACAGCAAGGGATTGAGGGGGTTTGAGTATACCATAGTTATACAAAACAAAAAGGGTCATTCTACAATACACACCCCTTTTCTGGGTGTGTACTATATGTAAGTTATGACAATTTGTGGTATTGATACCACAAATGTCCTAGCTAAATCACTTTCAGTCATAACTAAAAGAAACACAAGGGATCAAAACCAAACACCACTTGAGACAAAACCAAAGGCCTCTTCAGTTATAACCAAAATAATAACCACAATAGGTCATAATCAACACCACAATGACTCATAACTAAGTCATAACTAACACCAAAATGGGTCATAACCAAACACCACTTGAGACATAATGAAAGACCTCTTCAGTCATAATCAAAATAACAACCACAAAAGGTCATAACTAACACAATGAGTCATAACCACCACCACAATGGGTCATAACCAAAAACCACAAAGGTCATAGTGGGGCATACGGTACCCACCTTTTTTGAGGTGCATATTATAGAATTTCCCAAACAAAAAATACTTAAAAGTGGTTCCTAAAAGATTCCAATCATTGTACAAAGAATCACAAATAATGAAATCAATCTTACAAGAACTGGAAAACAGTTCTAGTGATAACATATAAATTACCTTGCAAGTTGCAAACATATTACAAACATTCCTATGATGAAAGATGCAAAAAATAACTTCATCAAAACACACAGGAAGTTTTCATTGTATAGTTTCTGACCATTTAAAATAGAAACTTAACAGAAATGTATAGTTATATTATATCCACCAAAACTTGATAGTAGAGTTTCCAGGAAAAGGAATGACCGCTGTTACTTTTATTTTTCTTGCCAGATATACTCAACAAGATTTATGCTACATAATATAGTTAAGATACTAAGTTTTAGATCTACCTCAACAAGGTTCATTAGTAAAGAAAGCAATGAATGTTGCTTTCTATAAACACCATAACCAAAATAAATTACCATATATGGCATGTAATCTATTTCATGATTCCCGGCTGCCCAAATCCATGGATGATACGCAGCACTTTGTTCAATAAAACGGCCCCATGTATCCCAACGAACACCAACATCATGATACTGGTATCTGTCAGCATATGAAAGATCTCCAACAAATAAGACTGTCTGTCCTCCGCTCCGCATGTAATGCTCAATAGTGGAAAGAGAATTATATGTTTGGCCCAAATCACCTAAACATACAAACCGGACAATTTACTAACAAATCTTAAATTATAAGAACAAAGTAAGGCAAGATTTAAATAGAGTTTTTCAATCCAAACACCATATGTGCTACTGTCTTTCTACAGAAGAAAGGCTGTTAAGACCAGTGGGCTGCTATTGTAAAACAAAATGAATCAATACTATGTTAGCATTATTACTAAGTTTCCCACAAAGTCTCTAGCCATATTGCCATGCAATATAAAGCTTATTTGACTTATCTTTACCAAAGCATCAATTCATCATCTTACAAATGTGTATCACAGTTAGCGTTTCAGCGGACTCATCTTCTGTTTCCGAGTAATATCTATTCTAGGCCACACACACACACACACCTGCTCCCTTGCCTGATAAGATAGCTACTAAAGCTTCAGAGACAAGAATCTAGCAGGACTTTCACTAGCCAAGGACTTTAAGTAACCTACCATCTGTGGTATAGATGACAGTGCAACAGTAACCTCAGGCACATATGCAGCAAATATCATACTTACTTCCCTTCATGTTTATCAGGGAAGACCATCCTTTCACACTCTTTTGATCCAGATTTCCTCAACAATTAAAAGGTCTCTGAAGAAAGTAGTGTTTTTCAATACCATCATAACTAATAATTTGAAACACAGGATTGTAATGAACAAGGCAACCAATGGTCGAATCAAAGATGAATAGTTTCTTACATTAAAAAATCTGAACTGTAGAACTTCTGAAAAGTATCAGTAAGAAATTTGACATAAGCCTAACTTCACACATGAATGCTACTTTATAGTGAATATGACATTAAGATCCATCTCATTCAGCTTAGATTAAGACAAGCTTAGCCTAGCTCAAGAAGTGTTCTTAAGACCAACTTGTTCTAACCAATCCCAGTGATCGAGGAAAAGAGCATTTCAAAAAGATCTAAATGAATAGACAAATTCCACTTATTTCTTGGTAGTGCAAGAAAGATTCTTGCGTTAGCCTTCTGTCACGGACTTGGTTGTTTCCAAGCTAACTGTGCAGCACTTAGACAATCTCAAGTCTCACTTGATGATGCTAAGTCAGCCTAACTCACACACTTGTAGGAAAGAGAAGTTTAGAAGAACACAAGAGAGTTTGAGAGAATGCTTTTGTATTCACACTTGAGAGAAAGCTTACAACTCTTGGTGGTTGGATCTACTTGGGTGGTTTGGCCAAATGAGGGCCTCCCCCTTTTATAGGCTACAAATGAACATTCTAGAATTACTAGGGTGGAGAGTGTTCTAGACACTTCCTCCTTCTACATCTACGAGACTATTCTAGATCTACATGGATGGAGGGGATTCTAGATCCTTCCCTCATCCTATCAAAGAGCCTACTCTAGAATATACAAGACTTATGTGCAAGCTTCTAGTGTTATGTACAATTCTCTACAATACTCTGGAACCTTCCAGCATCCTGTATGGTCTTCATATTTTCTCAAGTTTTTTCACGAGCTTCTAGAGTATTCCATCAACCTTTCTTCCTTGAGACTTCCTTTTTGTAGGTTATTCTGCCTTGGTAATTCAGCGGGGCGTGACATTCTCCCCTACCTATGCTCACGACGCCCTCATCGCACCTTCTCCCTTTAAGTCGCAGGTTTTCTCCTTGACTTGCGCTTTCTTAGATTTGCTTTGTCCACTTGCCCTGTTGTAATATACATGGCTGACAGAAGTTTGAGTTTAGTATTCGGCTTACTTACCATTGGCACCATGTGAGGACCTCCCTCCGTAATGCACATAGTGTTGCTGCGAGGTAACAGTACCACGTTGAACTCTCGCAAGAACTCTATTCCTAGCACCACGTCATAGTCATCGAGTGATGCTATTCAGAAATCAACTTTCCCACGCCATCCACCTAGGTGCAACTCAACCCCTCGAGCCATGCCATCTACGGGCTTTGCCTTTGTGTTCACCGTCTTCATCCATCCTTGACCCTTGTCAAGTTGAAGACCAAGCCTCTTGGCCTCCTCTGCCTTGATGAAGTTGTGCGACGCGCCTGTGTCTACCATGACTTGGGCCGCCTTCCCATTGATCTTGGCATCGACATACATTAAGCCCTTATCCCCTTGGGTCAATGTAGTAGGCTTCGATTCGATGGCCCCAAGAAGCTGTAGAGATCCTATCTGCAGAGTCTCCACGTTTTCCCGTTCTTCAATCATGGCATTGAGGGCTTGTCTCTTGGGACACTCTCTTGCCCAATGTGGCCCATCGCACAAGAAGCAATTGGTCTTGGGCTTGAATCTCTCCTTGTTTTCTCTGGCCTTGCTTTTTCCCTCTTTGCCAGTGGAAGGCTTGCCATGCCTTTCCTTGCGTCGGATGCCTTCATCCTCATCCCCCTCACTTTCACTAGAATTTCCGCTAGTGTAACCCTTGGATGTTTTGGCCTTGCCATCCCCATGTTTGTACCCAATAAGTGATTCCGCTACCGCCATGGCCGTTGCAAGGTCTTGCACGCCTCGACGTCTTAACTCTTGCTCCGCCCATGGTTGTAGGTTGTCTAGAAAGTTGAAGAGCAATTCCTCATCGGTCATATTCGGGATTTCAAGCATGAGTATAGAGAATTCCCTTACATAATCCCGAATAGACGTTGTGTGTTTAAGATTTCTCATGCTCTTCCTTGCTTGGTAGGCCACATCCTCGGGATAGAATTGTTTCTTAAGTTCTTTCTTAAAATCATCCCAAGTAGCTATGGTGCACGTACCTCTCTCAACGTCAGCATGCCTCCTACGCCACCATAGTGTTGCCATGTCGGTGAGGTAAAGGATTGCGGTCCGTACCTTGGCATCTTCCGCGGTTACTGTCATCGCTTCGAAGTACCATTCCATGTGCCACAAGTAGTTGTCCACCTCCTTGGCATCTCTCTTTCCATCAAAAGGTTTTGGTTTCAGCAACTCCACCTTGGACGTCCCCCGCAAAGTCATAGCTCCCCCAGCTATGGCCTTCTTGCACATTGCCAGGTCTTGGCACACCTCCTCCAAGCGGGCTTCAAACCGTGTGAGCATCTCCAACACCTTGGCTTGGAAGGAGTCATTGGTCACTTGCCCCTCGTGTGCCACAGAGTTGATGGTGGAAAGCATGCCATCGTGGAGCTCCTTGATCTACCCCTTGAGACCCTCCACTTCCTGTTCAAGGCATTGTTCCAGCACATCAAGACGCTCCCCCAAGTCGCCCACGGCAAGCTCTACCTTGGCAAGTCGTGCTTCCATGGTGGTCACAACATCTCGTGACTTGTCCTTCCTTCCCTTCGTGGGTTCCCTTCCACGGGCTTGCTCTGGCACAGTCTCCTCTACACCGGATGACATTGTTGCCTTCTCTTTCTTGTCTTGAACCTACTCTGATACCAACTGTCACGAACTTGGTTGTTTCCAAGCTAACCGTGCGGCACTTAGACAAGCTCAAGTCTCACTTGATGATGCTAAGTCAGCCTAACTCACACACTTGTAGGAAAGAGAAGTTTAGAAGAATACAAGAGAGTTTGAGAGAACGCTTTTGTATTCACACTTGAGAGAAAGCTTACAACTCTTGGTGGTTGGATCTACTTGGGTGGTTTGGCCAAATGAGGGCCTCCCCCTTTTATAGGCTACAAATGAACATTCTAGAATTACTAGGGTGGAGAGTGTTCTAGACACTTCCTCCTTCTACATCTACTAGACTATTCTAGATCTACATAGATGGAGGGGATTCTAGATCCTTCCCTCATCCTATCAAAGAGCCTTCTCTAGAATATACAAGACTTATGTGCAAGCTTCTAGTGTTATGTACAATTCTCTACAATACTCTGGAACCTTCCAGCATCCTGTATGGTCTTCATATTTTCTCAAGTTTTTCCAGGAGCTTCTAGGGTATTCCATTAGCCTTTCTTCCTTGAGACTTACTTTTTGTAGGTTATTCTGCCTTGGTAATTCGGCGGGGCGTGACACTTGGGTGGTCCGAAATACCCTACAACCCTCACCATTGGTGTTGATAATGTTGGATCTTGTCTTGAAAAGTCTAGGATTCTAAATAATTAATTACAAAAATTCAATTAGGCTACATCAAATTCAGTGTATGATGGAAGGAATTTCATTAGAAGTTTATAATGTTAATTATTAATATAGCATAGAGAGGAGAAGGAATTAAATAATATTTTGATTAAACTGTTTTTGAATCAATGATTCCTTTAACTAGCTTAATATACGTATAGTTGGTCCCATTTCCTAATAACTTAGGCTTTTAGATGAGTTTATGGTCAGCAATGTAATATGGTATCACAAGCAATAGATCTTGTGTTTGAACCTCCCCCCTACCTAATAATAAAAAATACTTGCACGTGTTTGGCCCGCTTAGGAGAGCCTAGCCACACATGAGGAAGCGTGTAATATAAGTAATAAAGTTGCTCCTCTCTCTAACAACTTATTATTTTGGGATAATTGGTGACTTAACATGGTATCAAAGCTCAAGTTGAGAGAGTTATCGAGTTCAAGTCTCTCTGTTGGCATTTGATATTTGGTCCCCATTTGATTATTTATCAAAAAAAATATATATATTCGGTCCCCATTTGGTTTCTTCTTCTTCGTTTGGTTGTTTGGTTCTCTGTTTGTCTTTGCACGTGCAAGACAAGGGCCCCGTTTGGTAGAGCTGTGAGAAAGTGATTACAGATTATAACTTAACAGATTATAGCTTACAGCTGTGAGCATAAGCTGGTAACCTGTTTGGTGTAGCTGTGAGATTATAGATTTAAGTTGCAAAATATTGTTTGGTAAATAAGCTGTAAAATAGCTTTTTCGGTATAATTGACTTTTTTGCCCTTATATGATATAAAAATAATAATTTTGTCATTTTTTTTTCAATTTTAATTTAAAAAAATTATTTCATTAATAAAAGTTAATATAATTAGTATTAATTAGTATCAACTAATATAAAAATTGATACACTTGATAAAATGTAATTAATATCAAATAATATTAATATTATTTGATACTAATTATTATTATTTTTTAATATAATTCTTTTTAATACTAATTACAATTAAATTGTTATAATGTTAATATAATTCTTTTGTTAATTTATTATTCTTTTTCATTACTATTAAATTGTGTAATTTATTTAATGGATATGAATTGCACAATTTATTTCAATATTAATAAATTATTTTTATTATTATTTTGATTAATTTATTTTTTTATTTTTATTTCAATTTATTTTGTTTAATTTATTTTGTTCAATATTATTTTTATTATTTTGTTTTTAATTATTATTTTTGTTTAATTTATTTAATTTTTTTTTCCCTCTCTTCCTTCCTAAGCCATCTGTACGCCGCAGCCCTAACCGAGATCGCTCGTCGCCGGTGGTCAGCAATAGAGAAAGAGAGAGACGAGATCGACTAAGATTGCAAATTAGATCGAGAGAGAAAGACGAGATTGACCTAACCATGCGCAGAGAGAGAGTGAGATTGCAGATCGAGAGCAGATCGCGCAAGAGAGAGCTTCTAGGGTTTCCTCTGGTTTCGAGAGCTTCTAGAGCTTCAAGAGCAGATCGCGACGGGAAAGATCGAGATGACGACAGCGCTAGGGTTTCCTCGGACGAGGAAGATCGAGATGACAATTGCAAGAGAGAGAGAGAAGAGAGGTCGCGACGATGGCCGGAAATCGCCTCCACAGTGCCGAAAATCGCCTTCATCGAGAGAGAGAGAGTGAACAGTGTTTTCAGATGGGTATATATCATGGCATTTTCGTAAATAATGGAGATTAGGAGGGGCATTTCAGTCATTTTGCCCTCCCAAAACAACTGGGCGCATAAGTTGAAAAAATAAGCACCCCAATAGCAACTTTCCATTTAAGCCGAAATTTGGCTTAAATTAAGCCATAATCTATCCTCATAAGTTGTACCAAACACACCAATATAGCTTAATTTAAGCCAAAAGCTGATTTAAGTTAAAAATAAGTTTTACCAAACGCCACCAAGGTTGCACGTACGTAAGGGAGAGTGAAGAATAGCTTAATATACATTGCTAAGCCCCTTTTCTATCTCCTTAAGCTTTTGGGAAAGTTGGTGATTTAACATGGTATTAAACCTTTAGTTGGGGGAGGTCTTGTGTTCATGTCTCTGCATTTGCATTATTTCTCTTTCATTTGCATTGTCTCGTCTCTCTATGTATGGATGTTTGCTCCACATGCAAGATATTGCACATCTAAGAGGGTGTTGAATAGCTTGTTATATGTGAGAGAGGGTGTTAAATAGTTTGTCATACATTGTTGAGCCATTTCTTTATCTTTTGTACAGGAATTAGGAATCATTGAGGGTAATATTACAGTGATGACGAAGGATGTAGAAGGAATGGGCAAATGAGTAGATCTTTTTATTTTGTGCTTTTGAAACGGAATGTTCATAAATTTTCATAAAAACTTTATAATTTTATTTATGTTTTTAATGTTTAATTTATTTATGATTCTTAAAATTCGTTAAGCTTCATAGGATTTGTTTCCTTTTAATGTGTTTTTTAGTGATCACAAATTTATAATTAGGATTCTTAGAATTTGTTTCCTTTTAGTATGTTTCTTCGTGATCACAAATTTTTAATTATAATTCTTAGGACTTGTTTCCTTTTAGTATGTTTCTTAACTATTAAGAATTTTAGTTTCCTTATTTTTATTAGGGTTTCTTTTAGCCTATAAATAAAGGCGACATTGTAATTGGTCATAGTTGAATAATGAATTTAAGTTGAGAAAAGTTGTGGCTTTGTGTGTAGGGATGTAGCTCATATTCTTTTTTATAAAAATCTTGTCTTCTTGAATCAATTGAAAGATAGGATGGATTTCTTGATAAACCTGTAAGTTTTCTAAACAACCTGTATATTAGATTGAATTAATTTGAACAAAGAATACATACATCATTTATATAGAGTACCACTAATTAATTCCTAACCCTACATGAATACATTACTGAGATATATAGAAGTCTAATATACATAGGACACTGAATCCTAATCCGAGAAGAACACATATTCTCACACCCCCGCTCAAACTCAAGGTGTTTTAGCAGAAAACACTGAGAGTTTGTCAAGAAAAAACCGAAACCGAGCAGTGGTGTGAGTCTTAGTGAAGAAGTCAGCAAGTTGCAGAGCCGAAGAGACAAAAGGAAGCGAGATAAAGCCAGACTGCAGATGCTGGCGGACGAAGTGACAATCAATCTCAATATGTTTTGTCCGTTCATGGAAGACTGTGTTATGAGCAATTTGAATAGCACTTCGGTTGTCACAATAGAGAGAGGTTGGGGAAGATTGAGGGACGCCCAACTCAGATAAGAGCTGACGAAGCCAGACAATTTCAGCAGTAGCATGAGCCATAGCACGATACTCAGCTTCGGCAGTAGAACGGGCAACAACAGGCTGTTTCTTGCTTTTCCAAGAAATTAGGGAATCACCAAGAAACATACAGAAACCAGAAGTAGATTTACGATCATTAACATCACCAGCCCAATCAGCATCAGCATAAGCCACTAAGTCTAAGGAAGAAGTAGAAGAGAACAGCAAGCCCTGAAATATAGTATTGCGAAGATAACGAAGAATTCGAAGCAAAGCAGCCCAATGTGTAGAGCGAGGGGCAGAAACAAACTGACTAATTACATGGACAGCATAGGTAAGATCAGGGCGAGTAACTGTCAGATAGACTAAGCAACCCACAAGCTCACGATACAACGTAGGATCATCTAGAGGAACCCCATCAGTAGTGTTGAGCTTTACATTAAGTTCAATGGGGGTATCAGACAGCTTAGTGTCAGTAAGTCTGGCACGATGGATAACCTCGTTAGCATACTTAGCCTGGGACAGAAAGTAACCCTTAGGAGAAGAAGCCACCTCAATGCCAAGAAAATACCGCAATGGTCCCAGATCCTTCATTTCGAAGGTGCGAAAGAGATGCTGCTTGACCTCAGAGATAGCAGAAGAGTCAGAGCCAGTGATGATCATATCATCTACATATAGTAAGAGAGCAACAAAACCAGCCGAGGTATGTCTTAGAAATAAAGCAGAGTCGGAAGCAGAAGGATGAAACCCAAGCTCGGTAACAGCAGTCTGAAAGCGATCATACCAAGCACGAGGAGACTGCTTCAGACCATATAGAGCACGCCGAAGACGACAGACTTGGCCAGAGGAATGGTGAAGACCAGGGGGAGGACGCATATAAACCTCCTCAGTGAGAGTGCCATTAAGAAAAGCATTCTTAACATCCATCTGATAAAGGGGCCAAGAACGAACAGCAGCGACAGAAATCAAAGTACGGACAGTAGTCATCTTGGCAACAGGAGCAAATGTCTCCTCATAATCAATACCATACTCCTGGGAGAAACCTTTGGCCACCAGACGAGCTTTGTAGCGCTCAAGAGAACCATCAGAATGAGTCTTGACTTTGTAGACCCATTTGCAACCAACTAGATTCTTACCAACAGGTAAAGGAACCAACTCCCAAGTACTCGTTTTCTGTAGAGCAAACAACTCATCCTCCATAGCTTGAACCCAATGAGGATCCTGACAGGCCTCCTTGTAAGACTGAGGTTCTGCAAAAGAGTGAATAGCAGACAAAAAGGTACGATAGGAAGCAGAAAAACAAGTATTAGACCAACCCAACCTTTTTAGAGGATGACGCGCTCGAGGAGGATATCGGTGTGCAGCAGGATCAGAGTCGTCAGAAGCAGGAGGATCAGCAGCAGGGGTAGAGACAGCTAGGGGAGGAGGAGCCTTGCGACGAGAATAAACTAACAACGGAGGAGAAGAAGAAAGAGAAGGAGAAGGCGAAGGAGGAGAAGTAGTCAGAGGTGAAGCAGAAGGAGAAGATGGAATAAGCTCAGGAGGAACTGTGGAGATGTACTCATCAGATGGGACCTCAGAAGGAAATGGATCAATATGAACCAAATCCTCTTTGGAAACTGGGGCGGTGAGAGGAGGAAGCTGAAAGTAAGATAGACGTTCGAGAAAGGCAACATGGCGGGAGACATAAAGGCGACGAGAAACAGGGTCATAACAGCGATAACCTTTCTGAGTGAGACTATATCCCAAAAAAACACATAGGACAGATCGGGCACTAAGTTTAGTCCTATCTTTACGGGGTAAAAGGACAAAACACGCAGACCCAAATACACGAAGGAGGGAGTAATTAGGAGGTTGAGAAAAGAGAGCCTCATAAGGAGACCGACCCGAAAGAAGGGGGGTAGGCATACGATTAAGAAGAAAAGCAGCAGTAAGAACTGCTTCACCCCAAAACGGAGCTGGAACGGAGGCAGAGAGAAGAAGAGATCTAGCTGTCTCAAGAAGATGACGGTGTTTACGCTCAGCTCGGCCATTTTGGGCAGGTGTATCAGTACAAGAAGTTTGGTGAATGGTACCCAAGTTGGCCAAATATTCACAGAATTCAGTTTTAAAGTATTCCCCACCCAAGTCAGACCGCAACAATTTAATAGTAGCTCCAAACTGTGTAGTGACCATAGACTGGAAAGTACGATATATTTGGTAGAAGTCAGACTTATGAGTCATAAGATAAATCCATGTGTAACGGGTGCAGTCATCTACAAAAGACACATAATATACTGAACCCCCTTTAGTAAGAACAGGAGAGGGTCCCCAGACATCAGTATGTACAAGAGAGAAAGGAGAAACAGAAATAGATGTACTTTTATTAAAAGGTAAAGCTGACATTTTAGCAAGTTTACACCCCCGACATTCATCAATTTGACTAGGAGAAACTTTACCCAACAATCCTGACTGAGCTAAAGACCGTAAGCGGTCAACAGACAAATGACCAAGACGAGAATGCCATAAGTAAAACTGACTCGACTGAGAATCTAATTGATAAGAGGAAAGTGCAGCTGGAGAGGTGGATAAGGGGAGATGCAAGCTTTCAACCACATAGAGATCTCCAATTCTACGGCCGGTCCCAATCTGCTTCTTGGACACCCGATCCTGCACACAACAGACAGAAGAGGAAAAGATAACATCAAAACCAGACGCATCAAGTTGACTGATAGATAACAAACTGACAGATAACTGAGGAACATAAAAGACAGAAGGAATAGTAACAGCAGACATGGCAGAGGGTAAGACAGACCCAACAGATAAAACAGACATACCAGATCCATTAGCAGTATTAATAGTAATAGGAACGGGTGGGGGAATACAATTTTGAAGTAAGGAAAGGTGAGGAGTCATATGATGTGAGGCACCAGAATCAAAAATCCAAACAGAAGAAGGGATACCTGAAGAGGACCCAAGCAAACCTGAATGAAGAGAGGTAAGAGCGGAGGCAGATGGGGATGACTGAGAGGTGGACAAGATATGCTGAAGTTGTGCAACCTGAGCACTCAGGGAAGCCAAGTCAGGATCGGGGGCCGGAGTAGATGCAGTGTAAGCAGCAGGAGGTCGGAAAGTACTCGAAGTAGTACCGCGGAACTGTGTCTGAGAAGACGGAGCAGGCTGACGTCCCTTTTTAGGACAATTGTTCTTCCAATGACCCCTCTGATGGCAGAAAGCACACTCATCTAGCCCTAATGGTCCTCTCTTGGGTTTCGTAGTGGCCTGAAGTTGATGAGAAGGAGGGGTCGATAACAAGGGCGGCTTGGCAGGAGCCAAGAACACAGAAGGAGGCAAAGTCTGACTGGCCGTCTTAAGACGGGTTTCCTCGGAAAGGAGTTCACGAACAATAGCATCCACAGAGGGAAGAGGAGATCGGTGAAGGATGCCACCTCGAATAGCCTCATACTGAGGGGAGAGAGCTGTTAAGAACTGGACTAAACGACCATGTTCCCGAAACTCAATATAAGCGTCTAATATTTTGAGACTAGGTGGTTCCATAAGAGCCAACTGATCCCAGAGACCTGTCATCTCAATATAAAAGTCTTGAATAGTTTGATCCCGCTGACGAGCACCCTGAATAGTTGTTTCCAACTCATACCGTTTGGCAAAATTGGACTGCTAATAAACACCGAGTAAATAATCCCACACTTCCTTGGCAGTACTGTACTTGGAAAACATCATTCCAATACGGTCATCTACAGAGTTGTGAAACCAGGTAAGAACTTGGGCATTATCACAATCCCAAGTGTCACAGGAAGACAGATACCCTTCTACCTTTGGGTCCGATGGACGAGGAGCAGAACCAGAAACATAGCCCCATTTTTTTTGACCAAGAAGAAAATTCTTCATAACACTGGCCCAATAGGCATAATTACCACCATTGAGTTTACATTTAATCGCTTGAATTTTAGAGTCCATTATTGTAATAAACAAAAGATTAATGGGTCAAAATATACTAATAACTTAATAAATGGGCCAAACAGGAATAAGGGTTTTAAATGGAAATACCCAAGTTGAAGCAGAGATCGCGAAGCAGAGAGAGAGAGAGACTGAAGCTGAGATTGATTTCAGACGGAGCTCGCGAAGATCTCAGACAGAGATCACGAAGCATAGAGGCGACCACAGAGAGACGACCACAAGAGTCGACCAAGACGGAGACACGATGAGCCGCGAGGATGACTGAGACTGAGATGAGCAGTTCGATGGGTCAACTGAGACGACTCACTCGCGAGACGAGGCATCCAAAAGAAGCCCTTGCAGACGAAACAGATGGGTCACCCAAGTCATGAACAGAGATCGAACCAAAGGAGTTTGATCATGTACCAGATAATCGAGAAAGAGAGAACGCGATCAAACAGATGAATCACGAACAAGTTGAACCAGTTCGTGCGTAACCCTAGCCAACACGAAATCAGGAATCACAAAGCTCTGATACCATGTAAGTTTTCTAAACAACCTGTATATTAGATTGAATTAATTTGAACAAAGAATACATACATCATTTATATAGAGTACCACTAATTAATTCCTAACCCTACATGAATACATTACTGAGATATATAGAAGTCTAATATACATAGGACACTGAATCCTAATCCGAGAAGAACACATATTCTCACAAAACCACCCTGCATCATTTGGTATCAGAGCTTAACTTGGATCCACGCTTATTATTCAAACCAGTGTGATTGCTTCCTTTATACAGTTTGTTGGTTCGAAGAAGGAAGAAAAATAAAAAATAAAAAAATAAAGGAAGAAGAAGAAGACCCATTGCTGCCTCATGCATTCACTTGACAATGCCCATCAGGTTTCTCCCTCATCAATAGGACTGTATCTTTAAGCACAGTTTTACAGTTGTTTGGTACTATGGATCATAAACTGTATAATCATTCCAAGTTTCACTATGATACTTTTTTTCATCAAATAAAAGAACCCAGTTAGCATACAAAGGGATAATTGAACAAGGTATATCTATGTTCCTTAGATTGAGCTGCTTAATGCTTCAACTTCAATTGCTCGTGGATAACAATCTAATTTCACTTTTCAAAAGCAGAAGAAGAAAAGAAACTACTGACCAATAATACCAAATATGTAAGGAGCATTCGGATCAACCTCTGGGGGTGTTTGAAACGAAAACGCTCGAGCAGAATCACCGTCTCCGACCTTGTAAAAGTACTTGGTGTCGTACTGAAAACAAGAAAATGTCCAACTGATTGATGGAATAGATATAGAAACAAGAAGGCAAGAAAATATATAGTGCCCACAAAAAATAATTTTATGGAAAATCAATTGGTATAACTTTACATGTACCAGAAAGAACAATTTTTTACACTAACCTCCTCTGAGATTTCTGACAATTGCAGGGACCTCCCCTGAGGTTTTGGAAATTACACTGACCCCCCTTCTAAAACTAATAACAGGATTCCCCTTTCTGTTAACTTTACCACAAATGGTGTTAAAAATAACAAGTAACTGAAATACCCTTCATCTACCCACCACATCTTCCTCCCTTCTCTCTATTAATTTATCTTACCCCACTACCATGTACTCCACCAATGTCTACTTCATCCCTAAGCCACTATCACCACACACAAAGGGCACCTAAAATCTACTCCTTTATTTCATTATCATCCCAGGCTTTCTCTTTCTCAAAGCTTTTTCTAATACAATTAAACAAAGCTTTGAAAGTTTCTCCAATGGCTTCCCTGAAATTCACAACATCAAGAGTTTCATGCAAAAGCAACACTCGAAGAGCTCCACCACACTAGTATAACTCTTTAAAGATGTTTGGAAATATTCAAATCTATTCAAAGTGGCAACCATCTCGATTGGGTTTGGTGTGGTGTTGTGGTGGTTGTGGTGGTGGTGGTGGTAATAGTATCAATTAATTTCTGTCTCCAAACCATGTAATACCAAAAATGAAGAATCAACATCATTTAATTTTATGACAAGTTGAATGGTGACTTTGAAATCAAACCAATCTAGGTTTAGTGTTCTTGATAGAGCATCAATGTTTGATTGAATAAAAAAATAAAAAAATAAAAATTGGAATGATGAACCTCAATTAGATGAATGAGAAATCGAAAAATGGGAATTCCATTGATCAAATTTTTATGGTGGGTCTAATGATTTTGGGTGAAGGAAATTGACTGCTAATATTTGTATGCTCATCTTCTAAAGACTCTTAGAATTTCGCCAAAAAAAAAAAAAAGAAGGCCAAAAGAAAAGAAAAGAAAAGAATATGAAGATGGTAGAAAAAAACGAAAAATGTGCATATTGTATGTATTTGATTAGGAAAATTCTATAATACACACCCCATTTTGGGGTATGTACCATATGCCCCCAGTTATGACGATTGTGATTTTTGGTTATCACTTATTTTGGTGTTAGTTATGATTTGGTCATGACTCATGGGGTATTTTACTTGTAACTAATTGTGGTGTTGATTACCTATTGTAATTATTATTTTGGTTGGTTACACTTTTTGCGGTGTTTGGTTATAAAAACTTTTTTTTTTTTTTGGACAAAATGATTTAGTTATAACATTTGTAATAATCAACACCATAAATATCATAACTTGCATGTGGGACACTCCAAAAGGGGTGTGTATAGTAGCATCACCCATTTTATTATGTATTTTTTTGACAAATATTATGAATTTTTGTAGCAAATGTTATCTAATTTTCTGATAGTGTGATGATAATTTGTTATTAGATATTGTTTATTATAACAATTGTGATACAGTTATGTACTTTTATGGCAGTATTACTTCTTTTTTTTTTTTTTTATCAATATGTTACTCAATCATAATAGATTATATCATATTCCAAATTTTTGAGTTTCAATAAAAAAAAATAAAAAAAAGGAGTAACATTATCATAAAAATACATAATTGTATCATCAATTTTTCTAACACACAATAATTTCACTTTAGAAATCATAAATTCTCGTAACACTATCAGAAAATTACATAATATTTAACACAAAAACTTGTAATATTTACTAGAAAAATATGTAAATTATATACAGTATCACAAAAACACCCAGTGAGCGAGTCAAGAAAATCATGAATTGAAGCACAAAAGCTACATTGACTCTATGTCTATGTACTCCACAGCAGATTTATCTTTTTTCCACCATCGCTGTCAGTGACTTTGGTCATCTCCCTAACCTATTTCTTTAATAAGCTCAATTTATTTTTCCCTTTATGACTGGTCAATACCATAAACCCCCAATGCCAGAAGGTTGTTTTCAGGGGTGGACTGGAATATTAAAAATTTTTTAAAAAAAAAAAAGGAGAGAGAGAAGGAGGAGCAAAAACATTGAAGACAAATAGAGAAAGTAAGTGAGCTATAGGCAGGAAGCAGTGGCCAGTTAGCTGCAAAGTGGGAGGTAAAAGAGGGTAATGGTTGGCGGAGAAAAAAAGATAAGAAAAAGAGCAAATAGAGGGTATTTTTGACATTTTTTCTAGGGCAAAGTTAACAGAAGGGGGTATTTGTATATTGTCAGATAAAGTAAAGGAGGTCAATGTAATTTCCAAAATCTCAGGGAAGGTCCTTACAATTGTCAAAAATCTTAGGGGAGGTAAGTGTAATTTACACATTTTTCTTGAATATCATCATCATCCAAATAGTAGTCTGTGATGCTTCTATGGAGAACTATTTATATGAAGACATCAATTTTTCAACCCAGCCATCTAGGGGTTAAACTAAACGAACCCCTTTCATCGGAACAGTTCCAAGACTACTCGTTGAAATTTCCGTATGTTACCAATTTTGAACTCATTACTGGAAGATGACACAAGAGTCTGACATAATGCAAGACCAATGATCTTTATCCATGTAAACTCCACTAATACACGTAACTTTGATTTCTATTTACCACAAATTATAGAAGTTGTATAATTCATTTACAATATGTAAGGTCTCTACATTACATAATTTCATGTATATTGTAGAGTATGCATAGACAACTATTTATTTTTGTCTTTTTCTTGGTTAACAACTTGAATATAGTAATCGTGTTTGATCATCAGTAATCCTAGGCAATCATATTACTAATAATTACAGACTTAATATCCAATTACCTCAAAGCCATCCTTTTATTTTTGATAAGTAAATTTCTATTAAAAAAGCATCAAGGGGATGCAGTCCATTTACATCAAACAAAACCTATGGAATGGTATGCACCTTACAAAGCTGAAGTATCACCAAAAATAAAATTGCTCCAGGCTAGCAACAAAAAACTCTTCTAGACATAGGTTCCTCATTTCACAAAAAGATATCGTATTACATTCCCCTCAAATGAACCACATAAAGGGGTCAAAAGCCAAGTTCCCACCCCTTGCCACCTCACTAAGCACGCAAAAAATCTGCTGCTAATCTCATAAACACCTAGGACATCCCAAACATCAATAGGCCCAAATCTCATAACAACTTTGCTGCCTCACAATGTAAGATGAGGTGAGGGGTCATTCTCCTCATCACTCCTGCACATGCAACACCAATTTACCGTGACATGCCTTCTCCTTACAAGGTAAAGGTAATCAATAGTGAGGAACTTCGAATGAGCAACATTCCACACACACACACACAAAATAAAAATAAAAAGGGCACATCGAAGGGCTCCAACCAACCAAATCCCTTTCAAGGGGAATGAAGCTCCACCACCTCCTAATAAAACTCTAAAGATGGACTTTACCTTAGACACACCCTCAGATAAACTAGCCTGCCAAAGATCACAAAATATTGAGAACTCATGACAAAGCTGAAATAATGCCAGCAGCTCATCCTCCAGTATTGCATGTGTATTCTCAAAAGGGCTGTCGGCTGTCCCCAAAAGGTATGGTTATCATCTCTATGAACATAGTCTGCAACAATTACCTCCTATTCTTCACAAAAAATAGCCGGAAAAGAGCTTTTAAAGGGTATGTTAATCACACAATCTTTGCCTCCAGAATTTAACCATTTCTCTTTTGTCAACTCTTAATATGACAAACTGCAAAATCCTCCCAAATATTTCAAATCCCTTTCCAAAGCCCTTTCTCGTAGGTTAAGTCCACCTCCAAATAAGTCTAATGACCCCAAGCCATACCATATTTAGCCAACACCTACTGCCTCCAATATCTCTCCCTTTCTAATGCAAATCTCCAGCACTTCCCCAACAAGGCTTCATGAAAGATTTCAAGCCACCTAATAGAGCTAAACTCTTATAGGCAGAATCAACTAAATGACACTCAAACTAATCGCCCATATCACCCCAAATGAAGCCTCATTTATATTTCTGAAACCTTCTAGCAACTAGAACTAGAATGGTATATATAACATATAGTCAGTAGACATACTTGACAATTACCTTAAGGCCATCAACAAGACAGTGGTGAATGTAGCCAGACGTATAGTTGTAGAAAGTGTAGTTTGTCACTGTTCCTGATGCAGTAAATTCATACTTGTTCTCTGATGTTCCATACTGTACTATGTTGGACCCAGGTGCTTCAACTGTAACCCATGATATTAGAACAGCCTTTCCATCATAGTCACCTTGTGTGATGTGTACCTACAACAGAATATTTAAAATAGTTAAACATAATAAAAGCATATAGATTCTGTTGAATTGTAACTGAAACTAACAAGAAAAATATGTAGGTCGTATGTAGTTGTAAGCCAGTTTATTTCCAACTAACTACCAAAAACATGGCTCAAGAACAAGGTATGTGACTATTTCCACAACTTAATTTGCAACCAAACTCCATTTTTTTCCCATGAAAAATATTTCTGAAAAACATCTAGTAGGGAAGTAAAATTTTGTTGAAGGTCCTCTTAATTGATCAATAATAACAATTATGCATGGGGAAAGTTTAGCATGTCTGCAATGGACTATATATATTTTTCTTTCAAAGAAACAAAACAAAGGTATCTCTTTAAAAGTTCCACTTAGAATATTTCTGGTCAAAGAGTAATAAGCACAATACAGGAAGCGTTAATTTATTATCAAAACTAGGGGAAAGAAATATGGAAGTCCTTATTTTGTAAGTAGTGACATGGGAATGAGAAAAACAAGGTTCAGAGTGATGTAAAGGAATTATACTCCTATGATTTGCTTATGTCAAGATAGATTGGCTATTTCTGATGATCAAAATGTCTAAGTCTGTAAATTGCAATGTATTTGCCTGGTGGCAAGGCCTTAGGACTTGAGGGTGTGCTCCTCCAAGGTTTGGGAATTGAAACCTCTTAGGTGCTAACAATTCCTTGGGACCATCAGACTGGAAAAAAATCCTTAAATTAACTGTAGTGGACTTGCTGAAAACTCTTTGCCGAGGACCTGTGCACCCCTGGGGATTAGTTGGCCTTTGATACAAACACCCTGGTGCCAATTAAAAAAATGTCAATGTAATCTTGGGGTGTTTTGGTTGGTAGTGTTTTTAGCTCAGCAATTGAGATTGAGTTCGGGACATAGATCTTCTTAAACAATTGATGTAGCTTTCACCTCCATGCTAGAAAGGAATATGTCCGTTTCTAAACCCTTGCCCATCACTTCATTGGCTTCTCTTTTTCTCTTGGGCACTAGCCCACCTTAGGACCTCAATTATATAAGTTTCATAGTTCGTTTCATCATAGTTTTTGAGTCTGCTTGCTTAGAGCTTGCTAAGGACTTGCTTAGTGCTAGAACGCCTGTCCCCCTGAAGCCTGCTCGCTTAGCACTAGAGCGCCAAATTTCCTTGCTTAGCGCTCACTAAGAGTGCCTCATTTCCTGCAATGCTCATTTGCTTAGTGCTAGAGTGTTGCCAGTGTGTATTGAGGCCTATTTTTGGACCTTTTTACCCTTGAACTATTTAAAAGGTCAGATTTCATCATTCTTGAGATAGAGACTGTTAATATATTCTTAGATCCACCTTCTCTCTGTATACAAACTTCATAGCTTGTTCATCAAGACTCTGTTGATAAGTCTTGTTTGATCTTCAATCTAGAGCTTTGATTCATGTTTTGAGATTATTCAATTCACCTAGATTGAATCACTACACATCAAAAACCTTCACAATTCTTCATATTCCTATAACACGGTGGCCAATGAGCTTCGTGATTGCTATTGGATCAACAGAGGTTGACACCATCAAAAACCACTTTGGAGCAGAGATCAAGCTTATTGAAGCTTGTGGTGACCTCAATAGTGTAGGTAAACTTGAGTAAGGGTTGCAATTTCTTCATCTTGAAACTTGTAACTGTTTGATTCATTAGTGGTTTTGTTGAGGGTGTGATTTTCATCGCATGGGGGAGTTCTCCTGTAGGGATTCCACGTAAAATCTTGTCTCTTGATTGATTGTTATCTGTTCGATCAAATTACTCAATGAGTGAATTGATGGATTAGATTGCTTAACTTTCTTATTAAAAGCTTGAATAATTGTTTAGTTAATGAATTGTAATTTGAATTGGCACGAAATCAATTAATCACTTGGTAATTTCATAATTGAACATAATTAGTATAATCGGCCTATTCACCCCGCTCAAGGCACAATTCTATTGGTGCTTTGTCTTTTCTATTTGTATTAAAGCTATTTCAGCTTACAAATGATTTTTTATTCACAATGAATGGTCACTTGAGAATGCACAATGAAAACAAGAAACATATTTTCTTGTAAGTTCTTTATTGTAGGGTCTTCTACAACTCCAAGAATTTGATAATATTGAAGGCTTACTTGCTGTGGTGCATTATAACCCTTGGGAACTACAAATGCTTCATTATCAAGAGGAATGTCAGTAGATGGCCACTCTGAACGAACAAATTTACTTGTGACACCAGCACTCCCACTGTCAACAAAGCTCAACAAAACAAATGATAAAAGTTGGAGCAGAAGCAACACAAATCCCATTCCCTTATCCTTCCACATGATTTTTAATCAACTGAGGAGACATAAATTGCTGCATGTGCAAAGGAAAACCAATGTAAAAATCAGTAGGAAAAAACCACAAAACTTATGAATACTCCACAAACTTGTATCGAATTTTTTCTCCCTGTGCATTTCGTCTAAATATTTGTAATATACTTACTGCCCCATTAAGTAATATTATAAACCTAAATAAATGGAAGTGAGCTACAACTGATAATATATAGATAAGTGGAAGATTACAAGCTTGGGCATCCAAACATAAAGATTGAGAGTCCAACAGAATTCCACCTGACATACTATGCCGGAGTTTACTCTATACATCAATTGGTGTGCTACAACTAACCTTGAATAATAGCATACACAGAAACGTGCACCATTAGTATAAAGCAACCATATTTATGAAGTTTTGTCACGATTTTTTTTTGTACAACTAAAATACCCCTAATCAAATAACTATTCATCTCTTCTCTTCCAAACATAGTGTTTGGGAACCTATGAGTGAAAAGAAAAGAAAAAAAAAAGAAATGATTGTGATTTCTCTCATTCTTGTTTGGATAAGTAAGAAATAAAAGAAAAGAAATGATTATGATTTCTCTCATTCTTGTTTGGTTTAGATTTCATAAGAGAAAAGAAAAGAAAAGAAATTATTTTATGTTAAATTACCAAAATAAACTTTTTATATTTTCAATCATTTTATTTCTTTTATTTTTACAAGGAAAAAATTGGTATTATGAAAATATTAGTTTCTTTTCTCTCCCAATCTCTCTACTTTTAGAAAGATTGAAAATGAGGGTTATAAGAGAAATGAGTTTCTCTGAGTTTCTCTCCGTTTCTCCCAATTTCTCTTCACTTAAGTTATCCAAACAAGTAAGAGAAATACATATCTCTACATTTCTTTTATTTTCTCTCCAAATCACTCAATCCAAACATAAAAAAGTTAGTGCCATTGGCCCAAGTGCATATATATTCACACACAAACACAGCTATATATATCATTTTGGAAAATAATAATTTGATCAGAACCTTTGATCCACAACCACAGCCAGAACCAGTTCCAGAAACATCTGGATCGTCTTTCTAACCAACAATTTGTATTCAAACTGGCACATGACATAGTATTTCAAGTATGAAACATTATCAAGACACCAAATTTAGTTAAAATTAAAAACATAACCGATTTAAGAAAGACAAAATGAATCAAAATCATGAACGTCACTCTTCAAAAGCAATAGTCTGAATCTTGATTCACTTCTACAGATTCAAATTGATTTCAACTCACACAAGCATACATAAGAAATAAATACATGTATACTAGAGGTGGACACACACTGTGTGTGCAATTTATAATTGGATATGATATTATGGCAGTTATTTGAGGTAGTTGGAGAGAATTGAAGCAGTTTATATTGATTATCAAGTTTGGAGTGTATTTTTAGAACAAAAATTCCGTGACATCAACACTAACTCCAGCTTTCACTCTATAAAACTATCACTAATAAATTTACAACAATTCATACATCATATAATTAAGGGAAAAAGAATTTGAGAGATAGGCACCTATATAAATTTCATTTCAATACTAATTTTTAAAAAAAAATGGAAAACAAAACAAAATATGGAAAAAAAAATAATTAGAAACTAAGACTACAATTTTGATTGCACAAAAATTTGAGAGAGAAACTTCTCAATGGAGACTATGAGAAAGAGATGTCCATTTTTTTTTTTTAACCTCAAGCATTGGGATCCAAAAGTTATGAATTATGTTATTAGGTTTTCGTGGCAAACAAACAAACCAAAAGACAAGAAAATCAAACAATAAATAAAACTAGCAATGTTCCCACCCGATGGGTGTGCCATTAAATTTGCAAAATACAAATTGGATTTGAATATGAATTTGATCAATTATAGGAGGCAGGTCAGTTACAAGAGTCAATTAATTACATGGCCGTATTTTTGAATAAACTAAAAAATCGTGACATCCACAAGAAGAAACCTATTTTCTTTATATATTAGCGTATATATATATGTAACGGAAATTGTAACCGTTGAATTAAAATCATATTACAGATCTGTAACTGCTGATTCAAGAACACTCATAGGCATGCACACCTTCTAATGTATATAAATTAATATAGAGACATACATAAAAGATGATACAGACACACAGAGAGATGCCTGGCAGGTTTAAGGAAAGTACATGAAATTTGCAACTTCTGCGCTTTCAACGTACCCCTAAGGTTTTGCTTTTATCAAGGATCTCCCCCGAAAATTTCAAAATAAGGGCTGACTTGTTAAATATTTTTTCCAGCAACTTTTTTTTTTTTTTTTTTTTTAAAAAAAAAGTAAATGTGTTTGGTAAATTATAACAAAATATACCTTTTGTTACTAGGAAAGTATAGGTGAGATTGAATTTTTTTTGTCTTACATTTTTTTTTAGATCCTTCTAAATTATAAAAATAATAATCAAAGAGAACAAAAAATTGAAAAAACATAATTATAAGAAAAAGCAGCCAAGATATTTTTTCTTTTAGGGGAAAAAAAAAAAGGATAATTGGTGAAAAGTCTAATTTAAAGAAGGTATAAGGCATTAGATCCAAGAGAAAATCTTATTTGGTGATAAGAACATTTGTTGTTCAAAAGTCCATTAACACCTATCTGTTGAAATTTTTAGGGTAAACTACAAATATACCCCCTGAGGTTTGCTTAAAATACAGATTGCCCCCAGTGGTCTAAAAAATTACAAATACCCCCTTATTGGAATTTTTTACTTAACAGAATTAACTCAAAAAATGAAATTTATAATTGTCTCCTATACAATAATAAAAGTACCTAAATTATAAATTGAAACATATTTTTAACGTCATTAATAACTGTTAATTGACTTGATGATATGTTAATAAAAGGAGCGATTTGTTATGAAATTAGAAACCTCAAGAGATGGAATGTAATTTTCAAAACCACAGGAGGACGATTCGTATTTTAATCAAATCTCAGGGGGTTTATTTGTAATTTACCTAAATTTTTATAGATAAACTATCTGTTGAATAAATCTATTTGCTAAAATATGTCTTAGTTTTATCTTTCTGTTAAAATTGTTTTATTATTTTTAATCTATTTGTTGAAATTCATCAAGCCTATTATTTGTTGAAATTCAACAAGCCTATTTTTCTTATCTTTTGAAATTCACCAAGCTTATTTTTCCTATATGTTGAAATTCATAGAGCCTATTTCCCCAAAGAATCTCTCACTCCTCTAACAACACCACCACCGCTATAAACAGATTGAAAACATTTCAGAGACAAACCCAGAACAAAACAGAGTTTCAACAAATAACATGATATATTCGTCACTCAGGTTCATGGTGGAAAAAACGATAAATACAAGAAGGATGAGATGAAAATAGAAGACAAGATCGGCCATATTTCTTCCTTCACGTACTGTCGTAGCGCCTCCGCAATCAGATTACCAACTGTTGATTCCGGTGAAATCACCACCTAGACAGCCCCAACAAGGCTCCGTTGAATCGTTACGTTTAGTAACAATTTCTTCAACTTCAACGGTCGTCCCTCCACCACAACACCGCCGACCCTCCTCCTGGCTAGCAACTCCAGCACTGTCTTTGGCCTTATGGCCCCGTTTATTTTCAGAAATAGAATGGAGGGAATTGATAGTAAGAGGATTAATAGTGAGGGGATTGTTAGTGAGGGGATTAATAGTAAGGAATAGTTAAATTATTTTTATATAAAATAATAAAATAAATAAAAAAAATTTAAAACTTAAGCATTAATATTTTTTAAAAAATTCCCAATATATAAAAAATAAAAAAATTTCTAATCCCCTCACTATTTTTCTAATACCATCTCTACCTCCTCACTATAAATCCCCCTTCCAAGGCATTTACTAATACCTAGGTATTAGTAGTCCCCTCCCCATCTCTCAAAACAAACACCCTATATAGTAGTTCCACCTCACTATCAATCCCAATCCCCTTCCTATAACCCCAAACAAACGGGGCCTATAAGTTGCTCTCCTATGGCCCCTCCACTTCGACCGTGAAACGACAACGATTTCTCCACCAGCTTCCCTTTCTTGTTCTACTCTTCCTGTCCTCTCCAATGATTCTTCGAGTTCGGCATCGTATATATACATATGAATCAATATATATATATATATATATATATATGTATATGTATATGTAGAAGGAGTTGGATTGAGAAACTACCTCAACCAGCGGTAGCGAAAGAAGTAAAGGCAAGAGAAGTAGAGAGCGGGGGAGAAGCAGATGTGAGAGAGCATCTGAAGGCAATGGGAGAAGAGAAGCTTGACAAAGGCGATGAAAGTAGAGAAGGAAGAGATGATGAAGAACAAGAAGGATGAGATTGAGAAACAGAGAAAGAGAGATGAGAGAGAACCCACCTCAATAATGGTGTTTTATATTGTACAAATAGAGAAATGATTCTGATATCATAATTGTGTCCTTATGCACTTAATAGTTTAGTGCGCGAACTTTTAGACGAAACAAATCCAAGATTGGATTTATGGCATTACTTCTGTTATGGGCATTTTCGAAAAAGAAAAATGTGACATTTACACCAAGTTACGACTAAATATTAGAGACACATATCAATTACAAATTGTCTTAAGTATAAATAAATATTATATAAACAGACCTTATTAGAATAAATTTGAGTTGTTTTTCTTTTGTTTCTATGAGATTTATATGTTTAGAGGTTTTTAATGCAATTAGGATCAAATTTCTTCCTTGGAGAGCGCGGAATCGTGTTTCTTAGTAAGAAATGCCACTTGAGTAGAAGATTCCTGCAACTAAGTTATAGAATAGTATAGATTAGAAGGAAAAGCACACTACAGGTGCAACTGAAAAAATTATGGGCACTGTAGATGTATATACGACCATGTTTGTTTAGATGTGCAGTGGGATTCAGTGATAGGAGTACTAGTGTGGTAGTATTAGGTTAAAGATGAAATGTAAAGTGTATTTGTTTGTGTATTAGGAGTGTGGTGGTATTAGTAAAAGTCTATGAAGCACGGGTGCAGATGCGGGTGCGGGTACCATACGGGGTACGCCAATATACCAAAATCTTTTTAAAAAAAATAAGGTACAAATATGGTTGGGGTACGCAAATATTATTATTATTATTATTATTATAGCTAAACATTCAACCTAGAAACCAAAGTTCAATACATAACAATTTAAAAAAATCAATATTACGGAAGTAATTACTATGAAATATATACACCAGTTTATGAACCCTGAATTTAATTGTTCCTTTCTTTTGTCATCTTAGATTTTAAATTTTTTATCTTTTATTTTATATAATTCTGATTGTCTTTCGACTACTACAACAGTTGGAAGAAGAGGGAAAAGTTAACAGAGTTCTACATTCCCTAAATTTTTTTGAAGATGATTAAAGAGGAATAAGGTGTAGATCAGAACAAAAGAAGAATCGAAGAAGGATAATCTAATGGAAGAAGAAGAGAATCAAAAAAGAGGAGATCGGCTACAAGAGGAGGTCAGAAAACTCACCGTAAAAAAAAAGAAAAAAGAAAACTCAGATGTTCGACTCGTCGGATGATCATTTGCTGCAAAAAGTAAATGAACAAAACAAAAATCTGAAGGAAAACAAAATCCAAAGAAAGAGGAAGAAGAATCGAAGAAATAGATGAAGAATCTAAGAAGAGGAGGTAAGAAAAACACAGCGGAAGATCGAGCTTCGTCGTGGACCAGCACTGTCGTCTTCGAAGGAGAATTGAATCGCTGCCTCTGTTCTTCGAATGAAAGTCGAGAACGACATAGAAAAAGAAAAGAAACGATAGATATGTAAATGGTTTTGGAAAATAATCATTTGATCAGACCCTTTGATTCACAACCACTACCAGTTCCACAAACATCTGGATCTTCTTTCTAACCAACAATTTGGATTCAAAGTGGCACATGACATAGTATTTGATGTATGAAATACAAACATTATCAAGACAGCAAATTTAGCTAAAATTACAAACATAACTGATCTAAGAAAGACAAAATGCATCAAATCATGAACATCACTCTTCAGAAGCAATAGTCTGAATCTTCCTTCATTCATTTATACAGATTCAAGTCGATTTCTACTCACACATAAGCATACATGAATAAAATACATGTATATATATATATATGCATGTATATAAGCAACAAACTTAGAGAGGTTAGGTAGGAGATGTAGAGAGAGAGAGAGAGAGAATACCTTCAAATCATTTGGAGGAGGAGAAGAAGGAGAGGGAACGAATGCCTTGGCACTTTCATCGTCGGAACAAATATCACCTCAATTTAAGAAGCTTGATGGCAGGCGTAGATTAGCAGTGTAGCAAGAGAGAGGCGTAAGATAGAATTTACCAATTGATTTTGAGATATGATAATGATCGGAAAGTGGAATGGTAAGTGGCATGTTGCGATTGGCAGAGATGGTGATCCGACCCGCCTATTATCGGGTGCCCATCATAAGTTTGTTCGTTTCACAATTGAGAGGACAGAAAATTATTCCCGCGTCTGTCGTCACGGCCACTGTCACTAAGTGGATGATTGTGGCACGTTGAGGAGTGTTTGAAATGACTTAAATAAGTATATTTTTTATTTTTTTATAAAAAGATGTATAGAAAAATAGAGAATTGATATGATGAAAAAAAATAAAAAATGTGTACTTATTTAGAACAGTCAAACTTAGCCTAAACAACGGGCCAATTAGCTGCACCTTCATTAAGATTTAGGGGTGATTTGGGATGATCTAAGTGTATTTTTAATTTTTTATGAAATATGACTTGGATATGAATTGAGTTTAAAGTGATGTGATAGAGAGGTGATATAATTTAAATAAGATGATATGATTTAAATAGAATAGTGACTTTTTAATTTTTTTAAAATACCCCAAACAATTCCTTGGTTAAACTATCGGGGCTTTTCCCATATTAAGCCTCTTTTGCATCCTATATTCCCAAACTGGCTTAGTTTGGACGGATTTCCCAAACTAAGCTAAAGCGCTATTACAAATCGCGTTTTCACTGTTTGGAGCCCAAAACTTGATGAATAGTGAAGGTGCTATTGTGAATCGCGATTTTAATTAAGAAAACGCTGTTTGAAATAGCGATTTTAAGGTAAATTTTTTTCTGAATAAAACGCTATTCTAAATAGCGCTTTATTTGTGGATTCGTTTTGTGAAGAAAATGCTATTTCAAATAGCGATTTTACTGTGCATTTCTTTTGTAAAGAAAATGCTATTCGTAATAGCGTTTTCACTGTTAATTAATGAAAACGCTAATTGAAAGAACGCTTTTAAAACTCCTATAAAACACGGGTATGGCCTCGTTTGCAATCACGTTTTTGACACTTAGGTTTTTCGTCTCTTGCTTGATCTCTCTCATTTCTCGGACTCTCTAGCTCTCACTCTCCATCTCCCTCTGCTCTCAGACTCACTCGCTCTCGATCTCGCTCTGCTTCGGCTCTCACTGTCGCTCTCGCTCTCGCTCTCCCTCTGCTCTCTGCTCTCACTCTCTGTCTCTGCTCTCTCTCTCTCTCTCTCCGTGGTATGGCATCTAGTTCTGTCTGTATCATTTGAATTTTATGTATTTATTTATTGTGTTTGTGAAAAATGTGAATGTGTTTGTGAAACTGTGGATGTTAGGGTTTTAAATGTGAATTATTAAATGTGTTAGGGCTCTAATGTGTTAGGATTTTATCAATGTGGTTATGAAATTAGGGTTTGGAATTTTTTGAAATCAGAAATCAGGGTTTGAATTTGTGCTTTTGAATTTGTGAAATTTTTATGCTTTTGAATTTTTGGATGTTGCTTGTGAATTGAATATTTGGGTTTAGATTTTTTATGCTTTATCAGTGTGATTATGAAATTAGGGTTCTAAAGATAATTGTTGCTCGATATCAGATTGTTCACACATCCTTTTAGGATGACATTTTAGGGTTCAAAAAATTGAGGGTTTTGAATCATAAATCAAGTTTGGAATATTTTGAATTTTTTAAATAAATCATAAATATGAGAATTGAGAATTGAAAATTGAAAATTGGAATTATGAAATTCATAAATCATAAATTCATATAATTGATAATTGTTAATGTCATATTATGAAATTCATAAAATTGAGAATTGAGAATTGAAATTATGAAATATTTATATTTTGAAATTTGAAATCAGAAATTGGAATTTTGAAATTATGCTTGTGAATCAAAATGTCTATATTTTGAATTTTGAATTGTGAATAAACCAACCTATATTTGTTGAATTGGAAATTATTATTATTATTTTTTTGCTTGTTAAGAGGAATTAAAAGGAAATTAGGGTTTGAAATTAGGGTTTTAAAATTAAATTTTTTTAATTAAGAATAAAATTAAAAAATTTGAAATTCATATAATTGATAATTGTTAATGTCATATTATGAAATTCATGTAATTGAGAATTGTTGAATTGGAATTATGAAATGTCTATATTTTGAAATTTGAAATCAGAAATTGGAATTTTGAAATTATGCTTGTGAATCAAAATATCTATTATGAAATTGTATTTTTTTTGCTTGTTAAGAGGAATTAAAAGGAAATTAGGGTTTGAAATTAGGGTTTTAAAAGTAATTTTTTTTAGTTACAAATAAAATTTAAAAAATTGAAATTCATATAATTCATAATTGTTAATGTCATATTATGAAATTCATGTAATTGAGAATTGTTGAATTGGAATTATGAAATGTCTATATTTTGAAATTTGAAATCAGAAATTAGAATTTTGAAATTATGCTTGTGAATCAAAATGTCTATTATGAAATTGTATTTTTTTTTGCTTGTTAAGAGGAATTAAAAGGAAATTAGGGTTTGAAATTAGGGTTTTAAAAGTAATTTTTTTTTAGTTACGAATAAAATTTAAAAAATTGAAATTCATATAATTCATAATTGTTAAATGTCATATTATGAAATTCATATAATTGAGAATTGAGAATTGAAATTCATATTATGAAATTCATGAGTTGAGAATTAAGGTGGACTGACAATTTCAATTCGAGATCCACATGGTTACATATATATGATCATTGTTGTTTAAGAAAATAAGACTGTAAACTGTATGATTGAATTCAAAATTTGAAAATTGAAATGAATTTGAAAAAATCAAAAGTTCAGAGATTTGGAAAAAAAAAAAAATGAATTTAGTGCATAATTTCCCATATAACTGATATAGAGGTATTTTTGAAAAACCCAAAATATGAGACATAAACACCCAGAGAAGACTTCTCTTTATAATAGTACTACATATATATACACCTTTATTCAGTATTTCGTTTGGTAGTATCAATGTGGAATTGTATACTTGAGAAATGGTATTTGAATCTATCGCCTATTATACTATATGAGAAATGGTATTTGTCACCTGATTTATTTCACTATACTATTTGACCCTCTAGGTGTATTTATTCAATTCAAGACATTGTGTATATTTAATAAAGGGCAAATTTCACTTCAATGTGCATGTGCAAACTACCCATATAATTTGGAAATAACTATAATGTTCCTGTGGAAGGGGGTTATGTTCTTATTTTCAAATATCAAAGGTAAATCACACATAGAGTAAAAGGGGGTTAAAGTCAATTTCATCTTTCAAAAAAATGACAAATATAATATGAATTTCAATTAAGAATACTAAGTATATGGAAAGATTAACGTTGTTTCATAAGTTAAATTTTATGAAACTAATTTCTACTAAATGAAATTATTAAAAAATATATATTTAATTTTGAATGTATTTTATTAAAAAAAAATATTTGTATTGACTTCAAAATAATAAATGAAAAGATCATGTTCTCTCAAATAAAAGATCATGTTCTCTCAAATATTTAATTTTGACTCTATTTTATTCAAAAAAAAAATATTTTTATTGACTTCAAAATAATAAATGAAAATATCATGTTCTCTCAAAATATTTAATTTTGACTCTATTTTATTTAAATAAAAAAAATTTGGTTTAATTTCGTTTGGTTTATTTCACTATATTTGGGGTCAGGCACCTAGAATATGATTAAAAAATTTAATGAGTTGAATTTGTAATACATATAATAACATTATAGTAGAAATTAAAATTTCCTCACAAAACTTAAGAAAATTTGAAATTTTTTTTGAAATGGGTATTGAACGAAGTGACTTATCGTCACTTCCGCTTTGTGACTGTCCACCACCATTGAAAAGGAAAATCTGAACATTATGTTTTAATAATTTTTATTTTTATTTATATAATTAGAAGTCATTATTAGACTAGTTATAACATATGTATGAAAAGAATCTTAAAATATTTTAATTAATAGTCCATAGCAATTTCGTAGGTAAGAAGGACAAAAAAAAAAATAATGGCACTTTGATGGGTAAGCCTGTGTTTCATAATACCAAATAATTGGTATGGATGGCCCGATAGATTCACATGGATAACTATCCAAAATTTACTACATAGATTTAACCGCCAACTTCAATTTTCTCTCTAATTTTTTGCCATTATAAATTATCTCCCTAATTATTTTTTTCTTACTTTTCAGAGCGACCCAAAATGAGTTTTTTGTTTTAATTTCATAACAAAGCCTCTATGGCCTCTAAAAAATGAATGAGGGTTACTAGTTCACATAAGAAATAACTTTGTCATTAAGGTCCCTAATAGCACAAGTTTGAGCAAATCAAATTAACTTATCTGTAATTGTCCATAAATCTAAAGAATTAGATCACCAGTTTTAAAAAATTAATAACAATGTTTGAAACCTCTATTTTATATTGTTTAAATCAATCGAGTTCTTTCAACTCAATGGAACAAATATTTAATTATCTACAAAACTTACACTATGATTTAAGATGTTTGTATGATTTGTCCAATTTTGTCCAGTCTCACTGAATAAGAAAAATACTTGATAGAATGAAGTGTTTTTTAAATGTGTGATATATCTGTCTACCTTATCAAAATACTAAAAAATAGATCAAGATTTATGAAAAGAAAACAAAATAAGTGTTTTTAAAATTGGTCCCGCTTACATGCGTACGATTAAATCATTGCCTAAATTAACGGTTGTGTAGAGTCATTATTATTATTTATTTATTTTCAGTGAATGCCTTTTAAAAATTGATCATATTGAGGAAGGGATCATATGAAGTTATTGCTGCTATGTGATTCAAAATTTATTTTTCACCACTAATTCAAAAGAATGAAGACAAGAAGTATAGTTGTTCTGATTTTTTTTTTAAATTAAGACAAAAGAGTAATGACAACAAAGAGCATTCACGCAGAAAATATAAGAGTCTTCAAATAGGAAGTAAATAAAAACTCCACGTAGAGATGAAATCTCAACTGTTGTTTTATACGAATAAAAATAAGTGAGAAAAATGAGAAAATAAACAGTAATAATCAAATTGAGACACAAATCTACAGCTGACAAAATATAAATTGAAGTAATGTTTCACCTCTACAGTTCCTTCAATCCTGGAAAATATAAATTGACAAAAAATGAGAGGTTGATTTTTATAGGAAAATGTCACTGATATAAATGTGACTTTTGGAAAATTTATTGTTGTTCTTTTAATGTTTATTTTAGAAGTAGAATTCGATATATGTATATTGTTGATATTTTAATGTTTATTGTTTCATTGAAGCAAGTATATGACAACTGTTCCAATTATCTTCTACTGGGGGGGAAACATAATTCGAGATCCCGATGAAGGTGTGTCATATGATGCTGAGCCGAAAGGGATATATGGGGTGCAACTTGGTACCACACTTAGCAATTTGGAGGAGATGTTGTCACGACCCAAACCCGGCCCTAAGGGTTTAGCACCGTAACCGGCCAGTAATCCGAGATTACCGAAGGCCTGCAGAACAGTAATACAGTAAAACAGAGTACAGGGCCTGGCGGAAGCCAATACAGTAAATAAATAGTGTCCATTGAGCTGTGACAGTCTGAATGCAAAAAGGCTTTTCATACATTTATACATAAACAGTACAGAACAGTATACACAATATTTACAATCATTCAGACTAGGGACTCGACCCTAGATAACAGTACAGTAACACTCGGTCTATACAGAACAGTAAAACAGTACAGAAGGGGGAAAAACAAACAAAACACCCCCAAGCCATAGCATGGCAACTCGGAACCTCACAGTGAGGCACAAAGGCTGGCTTGACAAAACTGAAGTAACCCTGACGCCTCTAGCTGCGGTCTGGTGCCTGAACACCTACATATATATATGAGCAGTGAGCTAAAGCCCAGTGAATAACATAAAGCATAAAGGGGTTTAGAATGAATGTCCTTACAGTAATGAAACAGTTCAATTCAATCAGTATTTCAGTCGTTCAGTACAGTAAACAGTCATATGTGGTACATCCATTAGCATAACAGTAACAGTAGGTCTTGAAAGACCGAACAATAATGATGGCCATCAGTCAGTAAACAGTAGTGGTTCCACGAGGGAACCGACAGAGATCTCTGTAACAGTAACAGTAACAGTAAACAGTAGGTGCTAAGGATGCCACAGTACAGTTCAGAAATAAAGGACATACATTCATTCAGTTAACAGTAATCAGTTCAGAAAACAGTACAGTTCAGTTGTTCAAAAAATAATCATTTGTGAACATATCTTTACACAATCGTTACTCACAGAGTTCTGGGCTACAGTATGCTAGAGCGTGTCTCCCCAGTTGCCAACCCTACACAGTTAACAGATTGAACACACACTAAGCTACACAGTTGGGAAATATCATAACTTAATCCCTAATTTGCCTTGGTGTGTTCTACAACGATATCCTCATCTAAATGTCTTAAACTAGGCCTAAGAATGCCTAGGATGGGATGAGGATGCAAAAATACACTTAGAAAACATTTCGCAAACTTTGCTGAAAATAGGGGCTTCGCTCGAGCGAGACTTTCTCCGCTTGAGCGTAAGTCCAAAATCAAAGGCTTCGCTCGAGCGAGGAATCCTTCGCTCGAGCGGTCTGCAAAACAGTAAAAGTACTGGATGCTGAGATTTTACGCGCGATGGTCGCTCGATGGTCGCTCGAGCGGAGCCCTGGACAAAGGTGCTCGCTCGAGCGAGGAAGCCAAATCTGGAATTTCCAGATCTGCCTCCCAAGCTCAAACCAAGCATTCTACCACTCCAAACTCGACCTCTTGGGCCCAAATTCTGGAAAACATCACTAAATTCAATGTATAACAAGTTTCAAAGCTCAATTTATGAATTCAAGCCCCAAAGGTGAGTCAATTAAAACCATATTCAAACCCATTTTCAAGAACAACATTCAAACATGCATGAATGAGTTTTAAACCAAATTGAAGCTCCAAAGCTTGCTCAAATGAGCTCATTTCTTTCCAAAACCAGATGAAAACATGGTCTATAACAACAATATGAGCATGCATGTACTAATATCCATGTAATCAACCTCAAAATGCAACAATACTAACATGCATGCAAGAAATGAGCTTCAATCCACCATTAATGAACCAAATCATGGTTTAGCTCTACAAATTAACATGAACCATGCATGAATCAACTTAAAGACAAAATCGAAAGATGAAATTCATACCTAGGTTCCTCGAATGCAAGTCTAGAGGTTCAATATAGCAATCTACACTTCAATTTCAAGCAAAACCAAGCCAAAAGAGGTGAAATCTAACTCTCTCCCTTAACTCTCTCCCTCTAGTCGGCAAAAGCAAGAAATGAGCTGAGCAAAATGTTTGATTCAAGCATACCAAGGTTCCAACATGTTATAATAAGGGCCCACTAATAATGGCAAAAGTGTAATTACGTCAAACTCTTTAATTAGCTTATTTTAATCTAATTTAATCATACCTAATCAAGTTTCAGATAATTATACTATAAAATCACATAAATTATGTTAATCATTAACCATCAATCAGTTTCTAATTCGGCCGCTGATAAGGCCTTCAATTAGCAGTTTAAACGTATAAGCATGAACAGATAATCAGACAATCAAAGAGATAGAATGCAATTAACTAACATATACTCAGTCAATTCAGTTTCCAATTTCAGTCAGTCAGTTCAGTACTTTAATCAGTTCAATTATCAGTCAGTTATCAGTCATCATCAGTTCCGTTTAGCAGTAATCGGTGATTATCGGTAATCAATCAGTCCCTAATCAGTAAACAGTATGAGGGTTGTTACAGATGTTTATGTCCAAGGTGGCAAGTTACGGGGAAACAGTCCGATTGATCTTCAAATGTAGATATCCTTATCGCTAGTGGCAAGCAACCATTAAATACAAAATATTACCGATAAATGACGACGAGGCGGTGAACACCGTATTAAGTATCGGTAGAAGTTTTCAACTACCAAATTGTTTGGAAGTGTACATTCAGAAAGAGGTTGTACACAATCTTCCGAATATGACACAGATGGATTCTCATCCATTCACTACATTGCTGACACATGGGATTGACACGATAGCGTTTCAGTCTCCTATGTATGAATCAAATGAATGTTATACAGCGGGCTACACACAACAGATATGAGACTGAATTTCACAATAACACCGAAGATGTGCCCACCAATAGCCATCATACCACTCCAGTTGAAGTTGCTGGTAATATGGCTGAAACGGTTAATTCTGTGCAGTTCGCTGACAGTGACATGTACGGTCCTGATGTCGCCCTAGAGAATGATGAGAATGAAATGTGTGATGAAGAAAATTTATTGGGTGGATCAGATGATGATGATGATGATGATGAAGATGATGCCGACACTCCCGTTGATATTCAGAATGCCCTCATTCCACCTAGACCTAAAATCCCTTTCTATGAAAACATTCACATGGGTGGTGATTTTGACATTAGTAATCGCGATATCGTTCCCCGTAACCGAATCTGGAATGCTGAAAATCCAAAGTTGGACAAAGGGATGGTCTTCGTTGATAAGAAGCAACTCGTACATGCTGTGAAATTGTACCATGCAACAAATAATTAAGAGTATAAAGTCGTAACCTCCAAGCGAGACATTTGGGTGGGTGCTTGCAAGCACGATTGCAGATGGTGGTTGCGTGCATTTCTTAGTAGAATACATGGTCTTTTTGAAATAAAGCAGTATAGGGGTCCTCACCATTGTTTATACCCACGAATGAACAGGGACCACACTAATATTAGCTCCAGTTACATTGCTTCTCATTTTTTGGGACTAGTTGCGGTGAGTATACAAAATAAATGTTTACATTTATATACATATTTGTTTGTTTAAAGTGTTCACACCAAAATAATCTGACTCATAGGTATTGTTGTATGCAGAATGAACCTGATATGCCCATTAAGAATGTCATCGAAGATGTCAAAAAGACCATGAACTATAGTATATCATACAAGAAGGCGTGGCATGCAAGGGCAAAGGCAATTAGAATGGTATTCGGGGATTGGGATGAATCATATAAGATGTTGTCTAAATTCATGCATGCATTACAAACATCTAATCATGGCACCATCATGCGATGGAAGCATAGATATACCGGAAGTACAACCATTATGCCGGTCTTCTACTTTGTTTTCTGGTCTTTCAAACCTGTCATCGATGAATTCAGACATTGTAGGCCTGTTATAACCATAGATGGTACATTCTTATACGGGAAATACACTGGTGCGTTGCTTGTAACAACGATTGTCACTGCTAATGGCAAAGTATTGCCGCTTGCATTCGCTGTTGTTGACAGGGAGAGTTTGGAGTCTTGGTCGTTCTTCATTTCAAATATCAAGGAACATATTGTCATGGACCGACAGGGAGTGACTTTGATATCTGATCGAGCTGAGAGTATTTTAGCTGCTGTGAGGTGGCATTGGCTTAATCTCTCGCTTCAATTTGTTAGATATCATCAGCACTGCCTTCGACATGTTTGTAGGAACTTTAACACTAAGTTCAAAAATAAAGAGCTGAAACAACTTCTATGGAAAGCAGGGAGTGCTCATCAACGACGAAAATGTAATGGTTACTTACAACAAATACAGGCTATTGACCAAGAAGCCATCAATTGGGTTTACAAGATGAATCCTGTGGAGTGGGCCCTTTCGTATGACGGTGGATATCGGTGGGGGATATTGACCAGTAATGATGCAGAGTGCTTCAATAGCGTCTTGAAAGGTGCAAGGAACTTACCTATCTCAGCTATGGTTGAATTTACATTTCGGCGGCTCGTAAAATATTTTCACGAGATGGGAGCCCAAGCTGAAATAGATGTACGAAATGAGTTCCAATACCCTAGAGAGGTGCAAAAAACAATTGAGGATGGCATCGCAAGGGCAAATACTTTCAAGTTGATATCGTATGACAGGTTAGTTTTTAATATAAACTAAATTGTTGTTATTATGTTGCGAAGTTAAGTACACCTAAAAACATGAACTTCATTGGTTTCTATTACAATTTCCTGATAGGCCACGTCGCGTATTTAAGGTGCAAACATCTTTTCGCCATGGACGAGGGCGCAATACACAAATTGTGCAGATGAATCAACCCACATGCAGTTGTGGGAAATATAAGATACGACACTATCCATGTTCCCATATGCTCACTGTAATGTCTGAATGCGGTGACAATCCATTCGAGTACGTTGATCTAGTATATAGGCTTTCTGTATACATGAGGGTTTGGGAAACTAAATTCAATCCAATACCGCATCAAGATTATTGGGATGATCCGCAGTGGACCTTAATGCCTAATGTACTTCTTCTGCGAGAAGTAAAACGGGACCCTAAATCTATGTCTCGTATTCTGAATGAGATGGATATATCAGATAGGCGTTTGACCGCTCGTTGTAGTGAGTGCCAGTAGACAGGTCATGACAGGCGAACATGTCCGGCGCAACTTGGTCGATGAAGACTATGTAATACTTACATATTGTAATAGATCATTTTTTTATTCTTTATTTGTAATATATCATTTTATTCTTTATATTGTAATTCATTATTTATAAACAGGGTCGTACATTTAAATAGATCATGTTTTATTTGTAATAGATCATTTCTATTTTTTAATTCTTTATATATTGTAATTGTTTAATTTCCTTGACAAAATTTACAGCTAACATACTAAACAAATAAATTAAACAAAATGAAAATGAAAAAACATTTAACTATACCACATAGGCCTATGTTTTTTATTCTCTACTTGATTGAAAATGTCTATTACAAAATTTTAGTGAAAATCACATAGTTCTTCTACCATTTTAAGATTTTAATATTTCGTCTGCTGCAAGCATTTTTTACATTTACAATTTATGAATCATATCAACATAATTTACAAATTTTATATTTTATTGGAACTTTTACCATTACAAAATCAGTAATGAAATTTTGTCAAATATGCCATAAATGTAATTAGCAAGCTCTTATTGGAAAAAAAATTCTCATTCCATTTTTTTGCAAATATTTATGTACGAAAACTATCCACATGTTACTGGACATTATTAAGCTTATGTAACTGAGATCCTAAAATGATTTTGTAAAACATTTGTATATTAGTTATAGCATAGATAACGATAGGTTCTGTTGAATTGCTTATCATATTTAATGGCACATAAATTGATAAATTTAGATTTTAGTAAATTACTTCCATGTTAATGGCACACAAATTTATACTTTTAAAGTAATCGACCACATTTGTTTTTCAAGTTGTCATGTATGAAATAATTTGAGTTTAATTGTTATAGTTAAATTACATGCTCACCAATACAGTTTTTGAAAATATATTTGTTTTCAACTGTACAGGCTTATTGGCACGTCTACCTGATGGAGACCCACTTTTTAGTCATCCACATCGGGCTGACAGTATATGGGAGGACCCGGTATGCAACCACGTTTGTTGGACTTTACGCTTACAATGAAAATACCATTCATTTTGTTTTATATTACGTGAGAACGGCATCAGTAAAGCCAAACAAAATAAATGAATTACATTATCACCGAAACAATGACAACAGAAAAAAAATATTTACAAAAAAAAATTAAATCTAATTTAAATGAACAGTGAAAGTGTGGTTTCAATCCATGCTTATAATAGTGAACAGTGAAACCATGACTTTTGTAAATGAACATGATTGACTTAATAATATCTAAATGAATATGATTTTAAAATTATATATATGAAAAATATTATGTAAAATTAATATATGAAAAGAGGTTTTTCCCATATTATGTAAAATTTCTGAATTACACATTCTAAACCAAAATAAAAATAAAAGAAAAAAAAAACAAATTTTAACATGACAATGGCTTTAGTAAAGCCAAAAAATTTTTATGAATCACATTATCACCAAAACAATGACAACAGGGAAAAAAAACAAAATATTAAAAAATAATCTGCTTACCAAGAAATAAATAAACACAAAAAGCGTTCTTTCAATTCGCGTTTAACAGTGAAAACGCTATTACGAATAGCGTTTTCTTCACAAAAGAAATGCACAGTACAATCGCTATTTGAAATAGCGTTTTATTCACAAAACGAATCCACAAATAAAGCGCTATTTAGAATAGCGTTTTATTCAGAATTTTTTTTTACCTTAAAATCGCTATTTCAAACAGCGTTTTCTTAATTAAAATCGCGATTCACAATAGCACCTTCACTATTCATCAAGTTTTGGGCTCCAAACAGTGAAAGCGCGATTTGTAATAGCGCTTTAGCTTAGTTTGGAAAATCCGTCCAAACTAGGCCTAGTTTAGGAAATAGGATGCACAAGAGGCTTAATATGGGAAAAGCCTCTAAACTATCGGCACTGTGTTCTGTATTTTATAAATTAAAAAAAAATTATTATAAATATATTCTCTTTGTGTTCTTAAATCTAATAGTGGATTTTGTAGAGTGTTTGGACCATGGCTTTTTTGTCTTTTTTGGATTTTTTTCACGTAAATTATTGTGTTTATGTGTGGTTGATTATTAATGTGTTAATTGGATAAAGTGACTAAATTGAACATAAAATTGAAATTTTTAATTGGATAACCTATTTACCCCCTCCCTAGGCACATAATAATTGGACCATGATATTTCGAAATTGTCGCAAAATCTATGTAAAAATAAACTAATCCTACACTATTTAAAAATAATATTCAATGAAACTAACATATAAATTACTACAGAGTTGAACTCAAAGATAATTCAAGTTCGTTAATGACAAAAATATTCTAGGATCAATGATAAAATAAATTAACATGATTCATCTTAAAACCATCTATTTTCTATTCCAATTCCAATTTTTAAATATTCTAAATATATTTTGAAGGATATAGCAAAGTGTCAAAAGAAGCATTTCCAAATTGATTGTGCCAGAATATGATCTCAGTCAACTCAAGCCTTGGCAGTAGTAGTTCCATGAATAGGCAATGCTTCAACATATTATCCCATCAACCATGCTGGGACGCCCAGTGGGAGGTGATCCCAGCACCCCACCTTCACGTGAGGAACTGTTAGACTAATAGTGAAAAAAAAAATAATAATAAAAAAAATTTTTTTTTTTTGAACCAATGAGAAAACACCCCACTGGGGCCTGGGCCATTTTTCTTATCCCATCGATTAACAATGATGTCACAGAACCTTCCATGATGTCCTACTTCAAAAGCACTTCAGCAATCTATGCAAACAAAACCAAAAGTAAAGAAAGAACTATTCTCATCACATGCTGCTACAACTGATGCTACAAATCCTGAAACAAGAGGATTTCCTACAAAATCTCCCTGAAAATATAAGAAAAAAAATTATTTATATCTTTATATAATTTTTAGTATTTATAATATAATTTGTATATTATTCTTAAATTTTAACTAAATTTGATTTGATCCCCTTAAAATCTGAATAAATTTTTTTTGTTGTCCCTTGAAATTTTTTCTAGATTTTTTTACTTGTCCCAATATTTTCCAATTACTCTTTTTTAATCGAATATAACTAAAGAGTAATGTTAGCGAAGAAGAATTCAGGAACAAAAAAGTACTAAGAAAAAATACTGTGATCTAAGTTTAATTATTGTATGGTGGAGATTCACACATTATTTTTCTTAATATATATATATTTTTTTATATCTGAGTTACTATTCTTTAGTATTACTGCGCAATTTATATCATCATTTTTATTCACCCTCTACACTTTTTAATACGATTATATAATTAACACTATGAATATTATTAGTTTTAAATCCAAGGAAAAAGAATCAAAACGAAAAGTATTAAATAATAATAAACAATGTGAAAATCTATACATCAATTAGACTTTTGAAATTGTTTTGTTGTAAAAAATTATATTTCAAAAGAATTTAGAGGAGAAGACATAATCTTAGTTCTATCCTGATTGGATTGTTAATCCAGTGATATGCACATTCTTGCATTTTGATGACGTAAATGATGGCCAGTTTATTAATATGTAAGAATTTTAATCTTACAAAATCGTGAAATATTCAATACATATGGAGGTAAATATTAATAATCCTATACGTATTTATCTTACTAATTTAGTTAAATGGTCAATCCAATGATTAATGCTAAGAATTATGAAAAAATATTATGAAAATGATTATGAAAAATTATCCATATTTAAATCACATATAATAAAACACCACACACTAATTAAACGACAAAAAATCTTCATAATATTTTTCTCATGATTCTATTACTAGTCTTTTGTTTTTGTAACTTGTCTTAAATCACTGTTTATATAAATTCTCTAATGCTACACTATAACGGGCACTAGGAGTCTGCGTGCTATACACACGGCCTTTCTCACCAGTAATGCAATAATCGCAGAGTATATAATTCTATCCAAAAACATGTGAGGTTTACAGTATTACTTAGCGCCACCCATAACAAAACAAACACGCACTCAAAAAAAAATGCTGAAGATTCTACGCAGACAACTGTTTTAACATAAGAAAATCCTAGCTGCGGATTTTTTGACTATTTGACCAAAAATATGAGCTAAAAAAAACTAGTATGTTTGGAATAATTTTTTGACTTTTTACGAAAAAATGTACAAAAAATAAAGAGAAAAGAGAATATTTGACTTTTTGGTATGGGTTGTTGACTTTTTGACTAATTTAATAACTTTTTGACTTTTTGACTAAAAAAGAGAGTTCCCAAACGAGGCCTAAGTGAATAAACAGGGCACAATACATTTTATAACAAGACATCAGGGTAATGATTCGGTGCCATGAAACAAAAATGAAGCTCAACAACATTTTCCTCACTTGGAGAATGATCCTTGCTCACCTTTCATATATAACTAATACAAAAAACAAAAAAACAAAACTACTCTCCCATGATATGCTATACATTATCACCTTGGTATACATGATACAAACCAGTGGTCACTGCGAGGCACCTATCAGAATCTTGAGTTCACTGGCACTATAACAAGTTGAACTAGAGTGCCCGCTACTTCAGCAACAACACCGACCAATTAGGCATCTACGAAACTCTTTGGAACCCCCATATCCATTTTATTTCGTTATTGGGCATAGGATGAATACTCATACAATGCCCTGCTATGAAAGTTCTCCATCAAAACTGATCAAGCCTAGCACCGAAAGACAATTAAATTTATTCCGCCTCAAGGGTTTCTCTGATACTAGTGGTCTTTCTCCGTAACAAGGCCCTGCAAATTGAGACAACTGCAATGAGAGCTATTTCAACATGGTCGGAGCTATTTGTCTTTACACAAACCTGACCCATTTTCCGGCTGTTTAAATTGGCACTAACTGACATTCTCGTTCCTCGACTTAATCGGAAGTCAGACTGAAAATTTCCACCCAACAGTGTCTCTCTATTAACTGAGAGAACTGTCATTGTCAGACTCACACCGTCATTTCTCACAGGGTAGTCCCGACCCCTTAAAGTAGCTTCCAAACTCCCTCCATGAGCTAATTGTCCATGACCCCCCATGCAACCGGCATTCATTAATAACTTCAGTCTATTCCCAACTGAGACACCGTCTTCAAGCTTAGCACCAATATAATACTCCTTCCCAAAAGATGTCACCGAAACACCACATTCAGTGACATTGTGTTTCAAATACCTCAGCTTCGCGTTGCTGCGAACAGTATAGATCAGATCTTTGGCAGCAGATTGAAGATCAAGGCCGACACTATAAATGGGTCCTCGAGGATCCACATAAAGTGTGGTACATTCTGACTGAATACTGAAATCTTGCTTGTCCTTGCTCATTTGTCCTGTGACACAGGCAAAGACATTGTGCTTTATTTCCATACAGGTCTCCAGGTTTATCCCATCAAACCCCACATCATGATCCCATCCATGTGGATCAAGAACGGGTCTCACAAGCCACTGATCATTTGTTACAAGGCAACGAAATCTATGTACAGGGCAATCTGCGTCAAAACTTGGAGGGACTGCCATATCCGGTAGTTGAACAGCCTCTGGAGGCTCCTGATTATCAGTATTATCATCACTAGCCAAACTCCCATCTTTGAGAATCTTGTTCTCTCTCTGCCTACGAGACTCTTCTTTCAATTGTTTCTTCATATACAAGGTCTCCCGGTAATCCAGCTCATCAAGATAGTCCTTTTTCTGCAAATTAGTCAATTTCTCAAACTGAGATTTTGTCAGAATTCGAATAGGTGGTAATTGGTCATACTCGTCTTCTTCCTCCGTGTCTGAAAAAGAAATCTCATCAGCATCAATGTCCACTCCACTTGGGCCCAAAATCGTGCGATGCCGTAGAAAAGAAGAGAGAAGATGGGGCAGAGAAGGCAACCGTGTAATACTTGATGGCCCCAGTTCAATACTGTCTTGTAATTTCAAAATCCTATTAACATCGCCCAGAACTTTAGTACATATGCATAACAACAAGAACTGAGATTTCCAAACCTGTCCGTTTGGAAGAATTTTCTCACCCGTGATATCTGTTTTACAATGAGGATGATTCTCCACCAAAAGTACCTGGTTTTCAAGTTTCGAATCTGAAACTGCCTGTTGAATATAATGCTGCATCAAATCTGTGCAGTGAGTCACATAAGATTCATAGCTGACAGGATACCCATCGGGTGCTTCAGGAAGAGCTGAGAAAGAATGAGTCATGACAAGGATGGTGTTGAACCAAATTGCAAGCCCAAAGACTTCCGTCATAAGCTTCAAAAGGGGAAAATCACTACAACCCACATTCATTAGGTCAAGCCGTTCAAAATATAAAACAATATCTGGTGGGGACTTTTTAATGAACCTCTTCACGGAGCACAAAATCTTTCGATTTCTTCTGAAAGTATTTGTAGAGGAAGGCAGAAGACCTGGTGTGTCGATGAACGATATTTTAATTCCATTAACCATTCCCACAATCTCTTGGATGTGATCTGTGGCGGGTTGAAATGCATCAGTCACGGCCTTGGTTTGACCAAAAATAGAATTTATGGTTGCGCTTTTGCCAACACCTGTTTTCCCCAAGACAAGCACTTTGAATGAGAAATCCAACTCAGGTAGTCCAGATGACTCTTGTTCTGCTGCAATTTTTCTAGCTCTATCACTTCTGAGATTGGCTCTTTTCAGATCTGATTCCCCTGCTCGTATCAAAGTTGCAAGGTGTATCCGATATAAGACCTTTGCCACCAGAAGATTGTCTTGTGACTGCCCAAGCCGTCGAAGAAGACGCAAGAACTGAATTTGGAGATCCTCAATCTTTGCCAACGGATCCAACTTCTCATCAGTAGTGCTACAATGAGACTGACAAGAATTTTCCACCACAACTTGCTGTGAGGGGTAATGATGATGACTCTCATTATTAATAATGGATGAGTGAGATGCATCAGCTGCCACTGGCACTGCAACCAAATTGGTACTGTGAGCTAAACCCATAAATAAAATGGGCAATAGGGCCATTTTCTTTTTAAGGATAAAATGGAAAAATAAGGTCTTGTTGGACAAAATACATCAATATTGGGAATTGAGAAATGTTCAGTCCACAAGTTAATAGATGACTTCCAATGTTGAAGCCTTGAGGCAACCATCAGTAATCTTACAACTAGAGTGACACCATTCTAACTATCACATATCTATGTTGTGGGCATTGAGTGGTTATTAGTTTTGGAACTAGATGCTAGAAGACGTTATGCAGTGAGACCCTTGACCTGAATCTAGTGAGAGCCAAGTATCTTCCATGTTGCAGCTAATCCCCAGAATCCCATGGTAGTTTTAACCATTGGAAACAACAAAATTTTGATAAAAGACTCCATGGTTTTAAGTTTAACCAAAATAATTCTGGGAAATTAGGGGGTGTTTCATAAATATACGTGTATGTATATATACATGGGTACGTGGTTTATGAGTTTTTATTTATATGTATTTGCTTGGGCATATATGTTCATATATGTGTGTGTGTGTGTGTGTGTGTGTGCGAGCGCGTGCGCGTGTAGGGGATTTCATTCTCCTCTCTATGTTGATTTTTCATCTGGTTTTTTGGTAGTTGGTCCTTCAAAGAATCCTTGTTTTTTTTTTTTTAGTTTTTAATTTTTAGTTCACACCCAATGAGGATGATTGCATTTTTTTCAGTTCTATTAAAGAGAGAAAACATATCTGCCAAAATATTTCAATGTGAAAAGTACAAGGCAAAATTAGAAATTTAACCATTTTCATACTTTGCTTGTGCAGATCAAACAAGCTTAATAAGATTCAGAACTTAAATTTCAGTGCACACCAAATGTATTTTCAGATTAAAAAAAACCATCATACAATTTCAGTTTCAGATTTATCAAACACCTTCTTAGGTCATATCTTAAAACTTTATTTCACACATATAAAATGAACACTCCTAGAAGCAGAGTATCAATTATGAAAGAAGCAATATTTTCTTATTTTTGCACAGACTCCAATTCACACAAACAACTCCTGAATTTTAAACAAAAGGATCTTTGGCTCTTAGCCAGAAAATGATTGTTATGGTGACCAGTGTTTTTAAAGGCTCAAGGTGCACCAAGGCACCAAAGGTCTCTTGGGGCTTAGGCACAAGGCAAGGCGCACACTTCATTGAAGCGAGGCACACTTTCTCAGTTAAAAAAATAGATAAATTAACAGACTAATAATTTGGACATCAACATAAGCAAAATAAAGAATTCGCAACTTATAACCACAAAAACCAAGAACTTAAAAATAAAAAATAAAAGAACTAAAGCATATTGTAGAAGAATTTCCCAAAGCCATAAAAGTCCATATCATTCAAAATGCAAAATGAACAACATTCAATAAAACACAACCATTCAAAAGCACCAATATTTAAGTTTAGTTTAACCATCTCAAATCATCAAAAGCAAACTAAAGAACTAAGCATCAAACATAAGTATCTGACAAACACTGTGCCGTTTTGGCAACACACCAAAAACGCAGCTTTTTGTGTGTGTTGCCAAAAACGCCAGGTTGCCCAAAACGCCCCAAATCCCATTTGGGAAGACCAAAAACGCAACACCCAAATTTACCAAACTACCCTCTAGAAAATTTTAATTAATTAATTCAAAAATCAAAAAGTAAGGATATTTTAGTCATTTTGGAGTGATGTGACACTTTTAAAAAATATTAAACCAAAAATAAAAAAAGTCAGTTTTTTACCAACTTCCCAAATCACTTCCAAAAAAGCCAAAAAGCTTGATAAAAAGCCAAAAGCCAGCTTTTTACCAACTTCCCAAAACACCCCACTAATGTTTTAAGTCTAAACATTTCAAAACCTAAGGAGGACCTAACAATTGTATCAAAGCCAAGCAAACCATCATCTTCTTCTCCATCACTGGATTTATATCCCTCATCATCTTCCTCTGTCTCATACAAGCTTGCCTCCTCATCTATTAATTGAATTAGGGTTAATGATTTAGATTTCCTTGACTGTGCCCTTGAGCTTAAAGTTGTTACTCTAGTTTTTTGACTACTTTTTTCTACTCCAGATGATCTAGCAGCAGTGCCCCATGTCAAACCATTATCATTATCAAACACTGGCTCACCATCTTCATTTGATTCTCCATCCACCCTCCCAAGCAACCACTCATTGCTTTCATCAACATTTTGTAAAGATACAAGATCAAGGGTGCCACGCATATCATATCTACATCTCAATGTTTCATTATAGTTGACAAATACTAACATTGAGATGTCCAAACTTTTTTTTTTTTTTTGGGGGGGGGGGGCTATGATGCTACAAAAATTAGAAAATATATTGTTATTAAATTTTGTATCACTAAAAGAAATATTTGAATTCACCAAGAGCATTACTAATGAATGTTAAATACTCACATGTTCAAATAAAGTCCAATTTCGTTCACAACCGGATGCACTACATGTTAGATGTAGAATTTTTATGACAAATTTAGGGTTTTAGAACAACATGCAACCCACCAAACAGCTGCGATGATCATCATTAGTTAGCAATAAATTTTACCAAGTATTATCTAAAAGTAATTCTAAAAATAAAAAATAAGAGTCTATATTATTTAGTGCTTTTGTGTTTCTTTGCCTAATCATCCCAAAGAGGTTATCAGCTAAAGTGATTAAATCTTGAACATTGACATTTGGTACCAACATTTGCATGCACATATAAAACCCATTCATGACTTCATCATCATGTTGCACCTCAAGTACTTTTGGATAAAAGAACTCTACATTCAAAAAGTATACAGTTGCATGCAAAGGACAATGGTCCCGTTTAGTGTAGCTGTTAAAATAGATTATAGATTATGACTTTAATCAGAAGCTGATAATCTGTTTGGTGTAACTGTTGGATTATAGATTTAAGTTGTTAAGTAATGTTTGTTAAATAAGCTGTGAAGTAACTTTTTTAATTAACTTTTATTTTTTGTTATTCACTACTTGTCTACATTTCTTATAAAAAAAAATAAATAATAATCTATAGTCCATTTGGGTCTTTTTCTATTTTTAAAAAAATAAAAAATAAAAAAATTTAAGAATATAATCGTAAATTAACATATCCACAGCAGAAGTTGATAATCAGAAGTAAAGGGTGAACAGCTTTCAGAATTAATTTTTTTGAGTTAAAATAAGTTGTTAGATCAGAAACTGTTTGAAATAAATTTAACTAAACAGTCCAAAATAACTTTTACAAAGCTGAAATCTATAAGTTGGCTAAAAAAAACGCAAACAAACACCCCGAATGCAGTTAGACATCCAAGCTTCTGTCAATGATTTCAAAGACTTCGTCGTATTTCTCTTTCTTGTGACCAAATGAACTTTCAATGCATTGTTTTGTCCTTTCCATGATCTTGTAGATGAATCTCATGGGAAGTTTTTCTCAATGTCAACCAATTTAAGCACTTTAACAAGAGGACTCGAGGCCTTAAGGGCGAATACAACATTACTCCAGAATGAAGGCATCAATCAAGTTTGTGCTATTCTTTTTCCTTGTGGTTCCTTTGCCCATTTGCTTTTGGTCCAATCTTCTGAGGTGACCATTTTTTGCGAGTTGTTCTTTTGTTGATGCATCCTAGACAGCGTGCAAATCTAATTTTTGTTGGTTTGGCCAAATTTTTTAGATTTGTATAACGCCTCATCGTGTTTAGCAAAGTAGGATGGTTATAAATATGACCTTGTATTGTAATCCCCCATTCAAATGTCTTCTTAAGGCGAGGTATTTTGAAAACATCTTCTAAAATTAGATCAAAACGATGGATTAAAAAAATTGCTTTAAATACTTAAGACTTCTTGTTGGCACAAAAATTTCAACCAAATTTATGATAAGGTTCTAGATTCAATAGGATGATGAGACTTTTAGTCTTTACAAGAAAATGACACGTGAAGTCTACCGAGAAGACAACAAGTTCAATCAAGTGACAATACATACAGAGCCTACAGTGGAAACGTTGTAGGATACCACCTTACTCAAGTTATTAAAGTGACACGTGAAGCCTACAAGACTTGGAAGAATAGTACACTCAATCGAAGAATAAACCTATAAAGCCTAGAACAAGGAAGGTATAGAAGATGAAATTCAAAGGATAAATACGGTTAATTTGATAAGATTACACCTAAATTCAAATGGTGTTATCATACAATTTAAAATTCAAAATAGAGATAAGATTCTCTTATCACGTAAATGGTCCTCTATAAATATGAGGACCATCACACAAAATGATGGATGAGAAATAAAGGATCAGAGATTAGGGTTCAGAAACAAAAAAATCAGAGATAGATATAAATTAGAGAAAGTTCTCAGAAGAAAGAAGAGAGACCAAGAGAATTCAAGAGCAACGTGTTAAGAGAGACAAGTGTCAGTATTCAACACTCTATACACAAGCACATAGTACAATGGCAAGCAATGGGTAAAGGGTTCCAAACCCAACAATTGTACCTTTTGTATTCAGGAGTTTTAAATCCCCAAAAATTCATTAAAATATAAAAATATATTTTAAATTTTCTTTTGTTAAATTTTTTGTTCTTCATTGATTGAAGGTTTCATTTGTTTTAAAGTGTGTAATTAATAATCTGAAATACAGATCGGAAATAGGAGTCTGCTATCAAATAATCAAACTGTTCAGGCCAAAAACTAAACACTAGACATTTGGAACATGAATTTCGAAATGTGTTGAAACATTTCACGTTTCAAAATTTGTCTACACTTCTCTATTAGGGTTTTTCAATATTTGATGATGTATCGATTTTTATTTTTTTTTGAGTTTGATCTAGTGTCACAACACAAAATATTAAGACTTAAAATTGCTTGGATCAAAAGCAATATTTGATGACGTATTGAATTTATATATATATATATATAGTTCTAATCTAGTATGACAGCACAAAATATTGGAAGACTTGAAATTGCTTGGATCAAAAGCAAGTGTTGGGAGACAATGTTTTAATCCATTGCTTGGATCTAATATTGGAAACATGTTCAAGATACCTCGCCTCAAAAAGACATTTGAAATGTGGATTGCAGTACATGTTAAATTTATAATCATACTACTTTGCTAAACATGATGAGGCGTTATACAAATCAAAAGAATTTGATCAGGCTAGCAAAAACTAAATTTGCAACTGCTTTCCTCACATTGTCTAGGATGCATCAGCAAAAGAACAATTGTGAAAGATGGCCACCTTAGAAGATTGGACCAAAAGCAAATAGATAAAGGAGCCGCAATGAAAAAGAACAGCACAAGCTTTATTGTTGCCTTCATTCTAGAGTAATGTTGTATTCGCCCTTAATGTCTCGGGTCCTCTTGTTAAAGTGCTACTTAGATTGGTCGACACTGAGAAAAAACCTCGCATAGGATAGGGCAAAATAATGCAATGAAAGTTCATTTGGTCACAAGGAAGTCTTTGAAATCATTGATAGCAAGAGGGATATCCAATTGCATTGTCATTTACATGCAATTGGGTACTTTTTTAATCCAGAGTTCTTTTATCCAAAAGCACTTGAGGTGCAACATGATAATGAAGGCATGAATGGGATTTATGATTGCACGCAAATGTTAGTACCAAATGTCAATGCTAAAGATTTAATTACTTCAGAGATGAGTGTTTATACGAAGGCTGATAACCACTTTGAGATGCATGTTGCGATTAGGCAAAGAAACTAATTTTCTGAATTTGATTTTTAGAAATTGAATATTTTGTTTTTCGTGTTTTTTGTTTTTAGTGAACGTTTTTAATATTTTAAGAAAATTTTGTACTTTTTAGATGCACCTAATCTAGATGTACCTAAAAAATAAAATATTTGTAAAAACAAATATTTAAAAAAAAATCAATAAATACACAAGAATACAAAAATGTATAGAATTTTCATGCTTTTGGTATTTTGCGAATTTTTTAAAGATTTTTTTCACAAATATTATACTTTTTAATCATATTGATATTAAGTGTATCTAAAAAAAAAAAATGTTTAAAATATTAAAAAAATTCACTAATAAAAAGAAAAACAAAAAACTCGATTTTCAAAAAATTGAAACCAAACAAGGTGATAGACTCTTAGCTTTTTTTTAGAAATACTTTTAGATAATACTTGGTAAAATTTATTACTAATTAATAATGATCATCGCAGGCTCGCAACCAAGGTTTTAAAAAGCGGCCGCAACCGTTACGTAACGCCGTTACGTAACGGTTGTGGTGGTTACCGCCACCCATTACGGCTGTTTTTGCAGTGTGATTGAGATTAACAGGTGTGTCGGCCGTAGCGGTCGTAACGGTGCCGTAACGGCCTGTTATGCACCGTTACGTAACGGTTCCGAACTGATTCTTCCAAAAAAACACAAAAAAAAACTGAAAATGAGAGAAGAAGGATAGAGAGAAGAGGGAAGATAAAGAGAGAAGATGGAGGAGCAAGAGATAGAGAGAAGAGAGAAGTTGAAGAACATGTTATTGATTTGTTGAAGCTGTAAGACCTATACTATTCTATTCAGCTGCTATCACTCAACCATTTTGTTTGTATGTGTCTATCTATATATTGTTTGAAAATAATAATAATAATAATAATAATAATAATAATAATAATAATAATAATAATAATAATAATAAGTGTGGTCATTATCTATTTGGCTTGATTAAAATATGTATATATATATATATATTTAGACTCTTATTTATTCTTACTTTTGTCATTGTTTATCTTATATATAATAGTTAGTGATTGATTTTTTGTATAATATGAAGTCATTAATTATTAAAATAAAATGTAAAAAAACTCAATTTATAGTGATTTAAAAATATGAAATATATTAGATCATACTTAAAAATTTACAAAAATTGATCAATATTTATTTTAAACCCAATAAATATGATCATGGAAAAAAAATATGCGTATCAGTAAGTTTTTTTCAAATTGTACGAAAAATAAAAAAATTCACGGCTTCGGTTACCGCAACCGTTATGCTATAGCCTTTACACCCCGCAATCGCAATCGCGCCACCGCCACCGTTACGATGACCGCAACCGCTTTTCAGAATCTTGCTCACATCACAACTCATTGGTGGGCTGCATATGATTCTAAAACCCAAATTTGCAAAATTTTCCATAAAAGTTCTAAGCCAAACATGTAGTACATCCGGTTGTGTATTGGAGTTTATTTGAACATGTGAATATTTAACATTCATTAGTAATGCTCTTAGTGAATTCAAATATTTTTTTAATGATATAAATTTCAATAATAATATATTTTAATTCTTGTAGCTTCATAACCACAAAAAAAAAAATGGTTGGAACGTCTCAATGATTTGGTATTTGTCATCTATAATAGAGCATTGGGATGTAGGTATGACATGCATGATACACGTGATCCTATATCTTTACAAAATATTGATGAAAGCAATGAGTGGTTGCTTGGGAAGGTGGATGGAGAATCATATGAAAATGATGAGCCAGTGTTTGATAATGATGATAGTTTGACATGGGGCACTGTTGCTAGAGCATCTAGAGTAGAAGAAAGTAGTCAAAGAACTAGAGCAACAATTTTAAGCTCAAAGGCACAGTCAAGGACATCTAAATCATTAACCCTAATTCAATTAATAGATAAGAAGGAGGCAAGCCCATATGAGCAGAGGAAGAAGATGAGGGATATAAATCCACTAATGGAGAAGAAGATGATGATTTGCTTGGCTTTGATGTTGAGGACAATTGTTTGGTCCTCCTTAGGTTTTGAAATGTTTAGACTTAAAATATTAGTCCTTGTTGGATATTTATGCTTGATGTTCAGTTTTTTAGTTTATTTTTGATGTTTTGAGATTGTTAAACCAAACTATGTTCGTTGAATATTGGTTATTTTGCATTTGGAACGATATGTACTTTTAAGTCTTTGGGAAACTTTTCTAAAATTTGCTTTAGTTCTTTTATTTATTTTTATTTTGTTAAATTCTTTGTTTTAGTGGTTACAAGTTATGAATTCTTTATTTTGCTTATGTTGATGTCCAAATTATTAGTCTATGTTAATTTATATATTTTTTACTAAAAAGGTGTGTCTTGCTTCAATGAAGTGTGCACCTTGCCTTGTGCCTAAGCCCCAAGAGACCTTCGGCGCCTTGAGCCTTCAAAAACACTAATTTTTATAGCTTTTATATAGTTTATGTTGTGCTTTAATTTCACAACCATGATATTTGATAGTGATAGATTTTCGGTGTCCAAAATTAAAAAAAAAAAAGAAAAAAAGAAAAAAAAAAAAAAAAACACACACACACAAAAGGGGATGGGTTGGGTAAATTACACTTTGCACCATTGCACTTTGCACCAAATTCCACTTTGACACCTACACATAAAATCATGACAGTTACATTTCTAGTCAAATCTCACTTTGGTCCATACACATAAAATTGTGACGGTCAACCCTTTTTATTTTTAATCAAATCTCACTTTGATTCCTATACATGTGTCAATGTCCTATTTCTGTTACTCAATTGTTTAAACCTTTAACAAAATTTAATCATGTGACAAAATGTGACTACGACATGAGGGTGAAAGAAAAAAATCATCTACATTTTCCACCAATACAAACTTTGTCCAAAAAATTTACATCAAATTATGACTGTATCAGGCTAAAACAAAAAGTAGATTGTGAAAGATTAAGAAGATGAATTAGGATTCTGCATAAATTGGAACCACAAAACTCTACTGGGTTTTAGCTCACCCTATGTGGACAATAACTTTCAGGTACTGATGATATGTCTCCACCAAAGAAATAGAGCATGGGAGGATCATGGAGCTGAGAGCTTCTTTTTGTTCTTTTATGTAAATGTTATTATACAAGCCTTGGGCTTAATATGTATTGAGCTTAACTCATTTTTGTTGTACTCAAGCATCGACTAGGAAAGATGTAGCCATTAGAGCATTAACTTATTTGTACTTGCTTTCGTTTCATTTGATTACCACATGTCATATGTTATAAATTCAGGATCTAAGATTTATGAATGTATACATGCATGTGTCATCTTTTATACAGTAAAGAAGAACAATGAAAGGTTAATATTGTACAAACTTCTGCTTTTCCATTGAATATTATGAGGTGGTTTGTAACTATTATTTTAGGCATTACAATTTAACAATAAAGTGTCTAAAAGTGTCTCTAAGTCTTGAAATTTTTTAAAATTAGTGGGACATGTTCAGACGTATGCTCAACAAGTGCTAGGAAATGTCCGACTAATGTCATGTCGGTATTCGAGACGATGTCGAACACGACACACTACCTTCTTAGAAGTGTTTGTACTTCTTAGATGCCCACAAAATGCTATGTCGTTCAAATATTTGTTTACTATAAGGATTAATTAGAAGGTTAGAATATTGCTACGAGAAATTTGTTGATAGAAATTGGATGGAATACATGTGGAGTAACCCATAAGATCATTGATTGATGAAATGTAGCCCAAAATTTGATTGGATTGGCTATGGCAATGACCCCAATTTTAAGGGTAACCTGCCCACTCTGCCCTTAATATGATGAGTTTCAAAAGCAAGCAAATATGGTAGCGGCATTTTTGGGTAGCATTACATAAATTTGCCTAAGTTTGGTGTGGGGCTAGAAGCCAATGTTACATGGACTCTTCAATTTCCCCTAATGCACCCATGTGTAATGGGTATGACGAGGATATGGAATGTGTCCAACTCCCGTACCAAAATTACACTAGGATCCTCTAATTTTTATGATGTCTCTAGAAAAAGAAGCTTACATTTGATAAGAAAATTTCTAGATCATTAATTGCAAATACATTCTTGAATAATGACACTTAATGTCATATTTATTTACTAAAAATATTTAAATGTTTAGGACGTGTCCACTTACCCTTGCCCAACTTTGAATATATACCCCTCTATATTATAAGATTTAAGGTTTAAGGAGCTCTAATGCCTAGACACATACACCCCCGATGCTCTTACCTAAATTAAAGTGAACTTGCATTGTCCACACCCCATTTTACCCATTCTACAATCTTGCCCCTTTATACCCCTCTATTAATCTTGAAAGCACTTCATTTGTTTGTTAATAATTGTGTGAATGGAGAGAAGTTAGGCTGGCTGAGGCATGCTCCTTGAAAAGATGGCAGACATTGATATGGACTAAGAACACTGGAAGTGGGAAAAAGAGAGAACTAAGGACAACCCTAGCAAAAACAAAGGGTGGTAGTGATGCACTGAAGAGTAGTCAGAGCCAACCAAACATGGCTGTGATGATCCCTCATATGGAGATCTCCTTTATATGCAATTGCAAGCCAAAGGAGTGCCAGGTCAATTGAGCACACGTAGCGTGACTACCTTGGCTAGACAAAATGGAGGGAAGCATGCAGAGCTTAGGGGGAGTATCATACAGGGTTAGATGGTAGGTATGATAAATCCCTTTCTGAGTGTCAGGCATCACAGAGGTAGGTATGATACAACTTCCAATGTGTCAGGTCTCTGTCACAGCCCCTTTCTCACTAAGCCTAGTCTTGGCATGCTTCACCTCCATAGCACCTAGATGAACCTCGAGTTCTAGCCTCCAATCTATGAAGCACGGACACGGACACGCACACGCATACGGACACGGACACGGGCACGGGCATGGGACACGGCAATTTCTAAAAAATGGGGACACGGACACGGACACAGCAGGGGACACAGCAAATTTTTTAATTTTTTTAATAAATATTTTTATTTTAATACATATTAATTATTTTATTTATTATATTTTTAAATGATGTGTTGTAATTAATTATTTTACATACATATGTTTATTTTTTTATTTATTAATATGTATAAATATATATTATCTTGTAATATGTTTTATCCATTATCTAATAAGTATATTTATGTTATATACTATTAATACATATTATAAGTATATTTATAATAACTATTATATAATATATAATAAAATAATAATAGTTATTAGTCATATAATAATAATAATAATAATAATAATAATAATAATAATAATAATAATAATAGTTATTATATAATAGTTATGAATATATAATAATAATAATAATAGTTATTATATAATAGTTATATGTTATATATGAATCAAGACAAAAGGACAGACGGGAGAGAAGCGAGAGAGAGGAGACAGAAGCGAGACGATCGCGATCAGAAGCGAGAGAGAGGGAGACGATCGCGATCCATCGCGATCACGAGCAAGAGAGAGAAGGCGAAAGAGAGAGAGCGCTCTACGAAGGCAAAGGCGAGAGAGAGCTCGTCGAAGTCGAAGGGGCTGGATCGTCGATCGAAGTCGAATGGGGCTCTGGATTGTCGATCGAAGTTGAAGGGCTCTGGATCGTCGCCGACCAGGTTTGTCCTCGTTTTCCCTTTCATTAACTCTTCTCGCCGTGTCCACGGCGTGTCCAGATTCTGGACACGCGTGTCCCCTGCAAAAAAATAGATTAAATTAAGAGGACACGCCAGATGCCGTGTCCCGTACGTGTCCCCGGCGTGTCCCCGTTTCCGACACCGCCACGGCTTCTATTTTGCCGTGTCCATGCTTCATAGCCTCCAATCCACAAGTCCTCTGGTGTTCCAGAGCACGTACTTGAGCCTTTCTCCCAGCCCAAGTGATCATGGAGTCGTCCTTTTGTCGAGGTGGAGATAGGACTCCGTGGAGTTGTTGGTAAGCCAAGCAACCAAGTCAATTGTTTACAAACTTTGACATGAGGCGAATTGGCTGACTTGGTGGGGTAATCGAGCAACCAAGTGACCAAGACAGCCAATTCTGACCTCGGCGAGCCTGAGCACCACCCAAAACATCCGCCTATGGTCCACCTGTCCGCCATCCTATGGAGAAATGTGGCGCTTTATGGCAGTGTTTGATATGTGGCACACGTCAACATGTCCACATATCAACATGGCCCACGTCAACATGGCCCACATACGCACAAGAGTTATAAAACTAAGTTCAGTTCATGCGCTATCTAATCATTTCAAAACGCACACATTCCAATTAGTCACAACATTGTGGCAACAAAAATTCTTAGTTCCTCACTACTGTGCATCATTATTGTCAAACAATAATGAAGGTCTATAAAGGGTTTATAGAGTCCTAATCAAATTGATGTGGGAAAACATTATTAACCCAAGTAAATAACATTAATTTATATCATGGAACTAATATAAAGAGAAAAAATAAGAGCTATTTCCCACAATGACACATTAAACCAAGTGAAGTTCATTTGCCTTGACGAAAGGAAAGTGGCATCCAGCATATCCAATCCACCTAAAGTGCTGGTTACAGTAGCAGGTTGTACACATGCCACGTGAAGTCAATAGTTGATATCAACTTGCTTGAATGACATGATACACATATGACATGTGCAATTGTGCCGTTCACTTTGATGCAAGTTTCAAACTTGCCAGTGAACCTACCCAAGTATGATTATGAATTTTCCATTTCTCAGCCCAGCCCGTCACAGCCTCATAGATCAAGGACAAGCTTGGAAGGCTGTATCTCTTCCCCAAGAAGTATAAATGAACAACGAAAGCATGAATTATTCATTAACCAAATGGTGGCAAGCTTGTTGATGAAATTATTTATTGAATTGGTAGAAGCCAGATCTCGCATTACAAGTCATCATGTTTTCCAAGGATACAAAAAACTCAAGCCATAAGGTGGTTTATTGCAAATAAGTTGGTTGCATCTGAAAAAAAGGTACTTTGATATGCTAGAGGGAGCCTAGGAAGCACGGATACGGCGATACGACAAAACTTAAAAAAGTAGGATACGGGTACGGCTAAGATACGTTCATAAAAAATATTTTAAACAAAATTATTAGCAATGAGTTACACATAAACTCAAGAATGTAGAGAGACCACAATGTAATTTTAAAATGCAAAACACTAACCTTTAAAAATTAGGTGTTTACTTTTAAAATTTTCAATAGGTCCTATAAATATTTCATTTCAATATCATGTTTAATATATTTATATTACAATAATAGACAATCCACAACTTGTTCCTGCGCTTTTCCCTTTGGCACTAATAAAAATATTGTATTCAAGTTTACTTGCTTATTTATTTATTAATTTTTAATTTTAATATTGTTATATTTTCTTGTTAATCCTTACTTTCTATGTAGTTATAGAGGAAATGCATGAAACAATAAGGATACATCAATTTAAAAAAATTTATTACTTTAACTCTCATTATGTTCTCATCAAATGACTAAATAAAGCATTAGGAGTAATATGTGACTTCAAGTATCTGATTTTTCCAAATTAAGTATCTAATATTTCAAAATTAAGTATCTGATACTCCAAAATTAATGACAAAATAATTAAGAAGTATCCGATACTTTTAATACGTATCCGATACGTATTCACAAGTATCCAAAGAGTATCGATATCCAATACAGATACAGCACGAATACGTCTCCCTTTTTGAAGTATCTGTGCTTCATATCCATCAAGGTAAGTTGATATAAATCAATAACCATGTGAAGTCTTAACAAATTTATTAGCCAACTATATTTAGTCAATGCCACGTTATGAGGTCGTGGTAGTAAACAGATTATTAAGTACTTGTGCCCAAATTCTATATAATTAACTAAAAAAGTTTGTTAAAACAAATGCAATTTGATTTGCCAATTCTGCAAACTTTATTTCTATGGTGTAAAATATATATATATATATATAATTCCAAGATTTGTAAGCTTTTGCTTCTCTTTAGGCCAAGTGGATTTTTCATTGCTCTATGTAAATTTTTTTTAAAAAAAACTAGATAGAGAAGAGAGTAGGATTTGAACCTAAGACTTTAAGTCTAGGTAAAGAACACTCTTACCACTTGAGTGGCACAGAATATATAGTGAATTTTTTGTTTTGTTTTTACTTATTTGAATTACACATGCATCATGTGTGCCAACCGCAAGTTTATATAATTCCAAGATATGTATTTTATATTATACCAACTTTAGACCCTTTATGTGTCCTTGATTCGCTTCGTACGACTAATATGAAGAATAAATCTATATATCAATCTTGTAGTAAAATTTATTTACTTCCAATTAAACAAGTCACCTATACTCCCACAATCTTGGTTCCTCAAAACTAAATGTTGAAAATTGGAGCAAAACAAAGAGGGTGAGAAGTAGAGAGTATCATTTGGAACCAAAATTTACACTCACATATGAGCGCATGGGTGCACACTGAGACAAATATATATACACATATATATATATATAAGTAAATCTTAGTAGAACAGGAAGTGCCACAAAGGGAGGGTGCAACCTGGTATTTTATATACAGACACAAGTTTTAAACTAATAAATGTTGAAATTAGTATCTGTAAGAGATACATCTCTAAAATTTAGTTTTTTGAATCACATTCAATTAAGGGAAGAGACAAGGTGATACCTTGGCTGCTGAGCTCTTCATTCAGAGGTTCCTCGTCGGAAAACCTACCACTGGATGACAATGGCCTTGATGAGACCACCGATTTGGCTACCAATTGAGATAAAACCCAATCCTTAATGCCCATCATGCTTTCTGAAATGACAAAAATAAATAAATAAATAAATAAATAAAAATAAAAGGGGAAAGAAAAAACGTGAAGAGAAAAAGGAGACTAAGCACATAAAGAAAGTTTCTAACACCTTCATGGAAAACAGTGTTAATAGTATGCAACGGTGAATAAACCTAAAAGCAATTATGATTGAAACAACTTGCATAAATTGAATGTCAAAACACATTATCGTTGTCATATCAACAAATTCAGTTAAATGTATTAGTTCAAGTAGCAAAATTTCCAAATTAAATGTGTTTCTATTTTTGTTACATAAGACCAAAATACTGGAGATAATCAACTAATGGTAACCTGCACCCATCCAAAAACCATTCAAGACCTTTCTTTTCTCTCTTTTGTGATAAGTCCGAAACCATTATGTACCTGATTGTGGTACTTCCAAGCCTCCTTGAATTAAGGCAAGGCCAAGCAGTTAATCATTTTTTGATTTTTGACCTTTTTAATAGTCATCTGTAAATATTATTGAGTCGTTGACATCTCCAATCCCAATAACAAACATATGGAAGAAGGCATGTCAAATATTAGACCATCTATACAGTTTCTCAATTTGAATCTTAGAAATTAAGATTCAGTTACACAAATCTTGCTAATTCTATCTAGCTTGGGTTCTGTTTCCATAAAATCAAAACGTTTCATTTCATTTCTCACTTATCATAATTTGCCCACCACGCCCTTTATTTTATCCTGACAAACCCTCAAAACCCAGACCACATCACTCCGTTTTACTAGTGAACCACCTGCGTTAACAAGAGTAAACCATCTCAATAGGCATAATCTCATCTTATTCCAGCTATTGCCAATTCCAACTTCCTTCCCTTACACAATAATTTCTTATTATTTCTGTAACTGACTATAATTAATACAAATATCTTCTGCTTTTTTTTTAAGAAGCCAATATCTTCATGTAATTTCTTAAAAAATCAACATATTACTAAACCATGTATTATGGCTAGTCTTATGCTGTGTTACATGGACTCACCGGTTTAGGACAGAGTACCTATGTCGATACGACACAACACGGGTGCAGAGAAGGACGTAGGACGTTACCGGAGTTTGATGAGCTTCTTACACGGGAGGATCTCTCTCTCCCTCCCTCCTTCCTTTCCTGTGTATTAGACTGAAAAGTCTTTTTCCGAAGGAAGAGAAAAGTCTCCTACTAAGACTGAAGAATTTATTTTGTATTTGTACAAAATGACTTTTGATATAACTCTGCAGGTAGTGAAATCCAGCTGGCCATGTATTCTTTGTATTGCAAAATGTGCCTTGCACAAATATATATGAAATCCAACTAGTTGATTTATCCCATGTGACTGCTGTGTTAACAAGTTAAAAGCAATCAATATATACATATATACTATCAATAAAAAAAATATATGCACATAAAAAAAAATTAACAAAAATACACATTATATATTTAATAAATATTTAAATAAAGCTAAAAAATATATATTTATGTATTTTTTAATTATTTTAAATTATATATACAAAAAATCTCAAGAACATTTATTATATAATTTTTTGACCATTTATAAATAAATTTGATTAAAACATTTCGTATAATTTATATACATTAAATACAAATTATATTTATAAAAGCTTAAATTATATTTATGGACACTTTATTTTGTCTATCCAATTTATCGCAATTAATTAGTTAATATATTGGTTAACCATATTATCAAATTATCTATCGAGCCATGAAAAAGATTCAACAAAGACATAAATACAATAAAAATATATGCCTAGGCCGGACATTCATTTCATAATAAATTACTTTTTTCTTCTTCTGTAGTTATGTATTTTTTTTTTAGACTTACATGGGTATTGATCACAATGAAGTTAGTACAATATAAAATTTCATGTGCCGTGTCCCCGTATTTGTATCTATTTTTTGGACACTTTTTAGCCAAGTTCCCGTACCCTCACTTTCTAGGAATAGGCAAATCTAACACTTAGACACATACCCATATCCGACACCTACACCCGAGTCCGTGTAACATAGGTCTTATGCACTCTGGCACCAAATCACCCTCTTCAATCTCCTCTACCTTTATATGTAAAAAAATAGACAAAAAAGGCCATTCCAGAATCTCATGCCATCAATCCTAACTATTCCTTCATTGCACTACTAAATGATTCTATAATTACAGTAAGTGTGTTAGGTTTTACACACACTTGCCACAAAATAGTATGATGCCAAGGGTATGTTATCATGATAAGTCAATTTTATGTCCCAAACACCATGGAAACTACCAAACCATGGAAGTGATTCTTCCATATGTCCAACCAACTAGTTTGTTATTAGTATTTTTAGTACAAGAAAAGAACTCAATCTGAATTCTGAACCTGCAAATAAGTATGCTTGTAATATGAAATTTTCATATGCCACTCTTCCACTTATTCTTTTGCAGTTGTAGATCTATCTTAGTGACTTTTATCCATCCCTACAAATATATCTATATATATGCATATGACTACCTTCCTAAGAATGGTCCATATTATTTCAGGAGCCATATGTGAGTTTATTGAAGTTCCAAAAAGGGAAGTGGATTCATACCACCATCAGTTAGCTGGAGTGGTGTTTCACGCCTCTTCCAAAGTTGGAGGTGTTGGTTCCAAGTCCCAACCCGGTTAGCCCCCCCCACCCCCACAAAAGGAGAAGATTTACGTTTCAAATCCAAGGAAGGATACCAACGCTTATGGTTTAGATTAAAAATAAAAGAAAAAAAAATAATATGGACTTCCTCTCCTATCCAAAACCACTTCATAAGTTCTTTGATTAGTAAAATGGCATCTACATGATTGATATTACTGACACAAAGAGAAAAAATACATCTTGGAATACCCATCATTCAAGTATTACTATTTCCTCAACTAGTCTCTATCAAAGTATTGTCAGATTACACGACCTTATACATTTTCTCCATAAATCAAGAACATTAAAGCAAGTATTTGATTGAATTCGTGAAATAAAGCATCCAAAAAAAAAAATCAAAATTGTCTATGGTACTTTGATTTTCTTTAGCTCTAACTATTCAACAACAGTAGCAAAAACAAAGACAAAAACACGAGAGTTGGGCATTTACCTTATCAGAATGCGATTTTCGCTCACTCAATACAGAAAATGGAATCCTCAAAACATCAAATCAGCAAAAACAAGCGGTTTATCTCCAGCAACCATCTCCATTTCCACTATTTCAATCACAAGACTCTAAATTTGGCAAAACCCACTTCAAATTACAAACGCAACCCAACGGCAAACCAAACCCAATTCCCAAAACCAGCTGAAATTGATGTTGAGAAACGAAAAAGGCACATCGGATTACGAAAGCAAATTTGAAGAAATCCGAATCGCAATTACTGGAGAGATATCTTTTAAACCCTAGGCATGTGGGCTCGATGCCAGACCAAATTAATGATACATAGCGTTATTGTATATTATATATATATAGAGGATGAGACAAAGAAATAGAGGAAAGGGATTGGGTTTTATCAGATAAGACGTGAACAAGGACGTCGTAGCAATTCTGAGCCGTAAAATCTCCTGGCATATGTATACGTATAGGTGTCTAAGTGTAGAGAGAGAAAGTGGGTGAGAGTTTTAGAGAGGTATCAGCGAAGAATATGTATGGGATACCGACGAATGGACATGTGGTGTTGGTTCGGGGTGATTGGATTTTTTATTTGTTTTTTTTTAGATTTTGAACTGATGATTAGATTTGAAACCGGAGATTCATTTAGCCTCCGTTTGGGAAGTGGGTTGGCTTTTTGATTTTTTAACTTTTTTGGCTATTTTAGTCTGGGCTAAAAAGCTTGGTTTGGGAAGGACTTTTTGGCTTTTTGGTTTTTTTGGCTTTTTTTGTGAGAGAAGAAGAGTGTAATGATTATGGGTTGGATGTGATGTTTTGTTTGTTATGGCTAAAATAGCCTATTTTGTTTTTTGTGGCTAAAATAGCCAAAAAAGCCCAACCAACTTCTTCCCAAACGGTGCCTAAGGTTGTTTCGAAGGTTTTAGATAAATGTACTTTTTAATTTTTTGAATTAAAAAGTTAAGAAAAAAAGACATTATTTGAAATAATTTTTTGATTTTTTACGAAAAAATATGTATTAAAAATTGTACAAATTAGTCTATAGGAGAAGCTTGGGCAGAATAGGTAGTACAGTGGACAAGGTAGTGTATAGAAGAAGCTTGCCTCCTTTTCGAATATTGAATTGGACGGTGTTGTTTTGTCCGTGGGGGCCCATTACGGGTCCCGCTTTATTAATCGGAACCGTTCAATATGTAGAACTCGTTAAGTATTATATGCTCATAAAAAATCACATTAATTGGATATCGATAGCTATCTGATCGGATTAGTTTTTGTCAACCTTTAATTATAACGCCATCTATTTTTTATACAAAATTGATTTGATCATGTAGTTAGCAATATCCGATCAATATGATTTTTGATAGGCATATATTGCTCAATGAGTTCTACATATTAACGGTTCATATTATCAAAACGAGACCCGTGATGTGTCCCCACGGGCCGAACAACACCGTCTTGTTTGCTTCTCCGCCTGTTCCTTTTGTACAAACGGTGGCAGTTAAAATACAACTCACGTGACATGTGAGTTGTACTTTTTTTTGTGCAATTAATTTTTTTATATTTTTTTTGGTGAATAATAATAACTTTTTTACTTTTTTGAGGTATGCCAAACTAGCCCTTAGTCCTTATTTGCCATATTGGTTGGGTTGTTTTTTTTTTTTTTTTTTTTTTATAATTAAAATAGTCACACAAAATAAAATAGATTAAAAAATTAATAAGACAAAATGTTATATTTAAATCATAATTATTTTATTTTTTCTCTTATAAAATCTAAAAAGTTCATTCCAAACGAAACTTTTCAGCCTCAAGTTAAAAAAATCAAAAAATTAAAAAGTCAGCTTACATCCCAAACGAAACCTTATATGGGTTATTTGAAGGTACTTCTTATTCTCACACAATTTTCTTTTACAGTACTGTTTGGTTGTTCGAATATGAATTTTTTTGAAATCGTTTAAATTTTGACTTGTCGATCGTCCGACTGGTCATTTAGGAAAAATGTGACAACCGCAATCGACAAGAGTGATAACCACGGTAGACAAGTGTTTGCACTGGTCGTCTTGGCAATCGTTCGAGCGGTCGACCAACAAACACAAATTCAAGCTCTCAGGCAAACTCAAATTCGAACTACCAATCATTTTTCTTTATTTTAAATATATTCATTTTTTTATTCGTATTATACATAGTTATATTAATATTCTTAAATTTTTTATTTTTTCAGAGAATATATTTTGTGCAAAAAGATATTAATGTAAATACGTATAATAAGGGGAAAAAAAGAATATATTTAAAATAAAATGAAGTGAAAATAGTGACTCTCTATTTAAATGGAAAACTTTTACACTATAGAAAAATATACTCTTTCAATTATAAAAACGTATAAATTAATTCTCTAAACCATTAAAAAATATCATTTTACTTGTTAACTAATAAAGCATACAATGAACCCTCTATTTCCACTTTGAACCATTTTATTAAGGAATTCAATTGGTATATTTTTATAATTATGATATCTATTCATATGTTTTTATAATTTAAGATATTAAAATAATATTTTTTTAATAATTTAGAGTGGTTTTATATAAATAACCCATTTATATATGAAAGGACTCGTGGTTGGTGAGCTTACACGACATCTAGTATACCACGCGAGTGTTTTAACTCGTGGAATGCATTTTTGATGCGATGTTGTTTCCATTCTTTATGCACATGCATTACATGTTTTTTTTCATGATATTTTTTATTATTCTTAATGAAATTCTTAATGATTACTAAAATTAAAAAAATTAAAATTGTTAAGTTGTTCAATGTCTAACCCAAACTAAATTTAAGTATTTGAATTTAATTTAAGGCCACTATTATGTGTGCATGAGATAAAATATTTTTCTTTTAACTTAATAACATAATTTTATTATGAAGAATTTGTAGAGGACATTTCTCTCTTTATGTCTTCTAACTTTTTTTTTTGATCAGCAAAAAGGAACCTTTATAGATGCAAAAACCAAACAAGAAGAGAGATTACAACAACAAAGGAGGAGGAAGAGGAGTTTGGCGAGGAACCAAACCCAAGAAGAAGAAGAAAAACAAAGACGAGAACAGCAAAAGCAAACCAACAGACCAAAAGCAAACCGACAGCAAACCAATAGCAGAAAACCAGCCCACTGCAATTGACCTTGGGATTAACCAGAACTTCGGGCACAAAACCAGAACAAGCCTTGCTAGTGACCTTGGCAATATGATCAGTCAATAGCAACCAGACCTGACCAAACCTGTCCTATGCTGCAGCCAAAAAACAACCAATGCATAGCAGCCAAAAAGAACTAGAACAACCCAACCCCAGCAACCAACACAAACCAGAACCAGAATTCACCATTGCAGATCTTCACCCAGCAATTCACCACAAACCTGAGTAATTCACCAAGGCTGAAGCTGCAATGCAACAATTGAAGTGCTGTTGCGACAAGACAAAAGCCCTACCAACAGAACCAATGCAATAGCAACCAAATAGCAATCCCAGAAGTTTTAAACCAATGCAGTAGTAACCAAAAACCAAACCCAGCAGATTTAATTCTTCCACAGAAGAACCCAACCCCAGCAATCAACACGAACCCAGCAATTTACCACAAACCTCAAAAGGCCAACCTGATCTGATGAAGATTGGACACGATGTCATAGACTGAATAATTCACCACCACATGGCATTTGATCCACAAGGCTATCTTCACCTTAATTTTCTCGCACAAATCTTGAATGTTGGGATGAGCACCCTTGAACACGCAGTCATTCCTCAGCTTCCAGACAGACCATAACACAACAGTAGGGACAATCTGCCACGCTTTGAGTAACCAGCCTTTGAACCTACCTCCAGCCCACCAATGTAGCAGGTCTGCTACTGATCCTGGTATGGCCTAAACCTGATCCCACCAGTCAATCATAGTAAACCAACACTTCCACACTAGAGGGCAAAACAAAAGAACATGATCAACAGTTTCCACCTCAGCTTTACAGAGAACACAGAGAATGTTAGCATTCGTATCAATAGCCCCTATTCTTTGAAGAAAGGAAGTAGTTTTTACCCTGCCACGCCAAGCCAACCAACAAAGGAACTGCATTTTTGGAGGAGCAAAGCTTACCCACACCCCCGGAGGAACACCCAGACCAAGGCCCCTAGCTGCGACCCTCCACCTCCACACAGATGCAACTGTAAATTGCCCTGATTTCTCTGCTGCCCACGAGCAGGAATCCTCAATATCAGATCTTAGAGAAGGGGATAGAACCAACAACCCTAGCAGCCTCTGAACCTCCTCCTCTTCCCAAGCTAATAAATTCCTTCTAAACTGAAGCTGCCACCCCCCTAGGGTGCTCTTCTTTGCACTGATTTGCTGCAGAGACTCCTTCTTCTCTGTTGATAAACTAAATAATCTGGGGAATTTAGCTTTCAAGGCTCTGCTACCCAACCAAGTGTCATGCCAGAAGATGATTCTCCTCTCATTACCAATGATGATTTTGACCTGATCAGAAAAAAAAGCACCCAGCTGCTGGTTGACCAGAGAAAGCTGTGAGATGTCCTTCCACACAATTGAAGTTCCACCTGATTGATTTACCAGGGGACTCCAACCCCCTCCGATCCTACCATACCTAGAGCACACCACAGATTTCTACAGAGCCTTGTTATTCCTACCGAACCTCCACCACCACTTCAAGAGTAGGCACTCATTTACCTCTCCTAGATCCCTCACTCCCAAGCCTCCTTGACTCTTGCTCTTGGTAACCTCTTTCCATTTCACTAGGTGCACTTTCCTACTGGTTGCAGATCCCCTCCACAGAAAATTGGCCTGCAGTTTAGAGATAATCTTTACAACTCCTCTAGGCATTTTGAAAAGAGACAGGAAATAGATCGGCAAATTAGATAGGGCTGATTTAATCAAAGTTAGTCTACCAGCAAAGGATAATAACTTTCTCTTCCAAGATGAAAGTTTCTTATGAATTTTAGCCACAACTGGGGCCCAAGTGATCTTCCTGCTGGGATTGGACCCTAAAGGCAAGCCTAGGAAATTAAATGGCAGCTTCTTAGAAAAACAATTCAGGATCTTAGCAAACTCCTTGGATTGATCATCCTGGTAGCCCACCCCGCACACAACACTCTTGTGATAATTGATCTTTAAACCAGATATCACCTCAAAGCGCCTCAACACCCTCTTTATATTCAAAATTTCATCCTTACTACCTTCACAAAAAATAATAGTGTCGTCTGCGAATTGCAGGTGTGAAATACCCAACTGGTCAGAGCCTACGACAGCACCTTTAAACAAGCCCTTCTCTTCTGCCCTTTTCAATAACAGATTGAGTCCTTCAGCTGCCACGATGAACAAAAATGGGGCTAAAGGATCCCCTTGCCTTAAACCCTTCTGTGGTTGGAATTCCTCAGTAGGTGAGCCATTGACCAATATAGACACCTTAGCTGTTGAAATACAAGTTTTCATCCACCTAATCCATCTTGCACCAAAGCCGAAGTTACCCAACATTGACAATAAGAACTCCCAATTTAAGGAGTCATAGGCTTTCTCAAAATCCAACTTCGGTATAATGCCTTTCTTTTTAGCTCTTCTCCACCCATCTACAACTTCATTGGCTATCAATACACCATCTAAAATATGTCTACCACTTAGAAAAGCTAACCGCACCTCGCTAATCACAGTTAGAAGCACCTGCTTTAACCTACTAGATAGAACCTTGGCCAAGATCTTGTAAATAGAGCTAACCAAGCTAATAGGCCTATAATCACCCAAACCTACAGGGCTATCCTTCTTAGGAATGAGCACAATGAAAGAACTATTTATCCCGTTTGATAATTTTACATTTGAGTGGAATTCCTGAAAAAATTGAATTATTTCACTTTTCATAGTAGACCAACACCTCTGAATACATGCGAGATTAAATCCATCTGGCCCAGGGGCCTTGTTCCCATCACAATCTTTAATAGCTGCCCAAATCTCATCCTCGGAGAATAATGTTTCCAGATTAGTTGCAGCCTCAGAGCTTATTACATCAAAAGGACCTGATAACTTAGGCCTAACAACCCAATCCTCTGAAAACTGATGCCTAAAGTGCCTGGTCACAGCTTGTTTGATTAGAATAGGGTCCTCAAGATTCACCCATTCCACACAGACTGAGTCTAACAAATTCTTTCTTTGCCTCCTGCTGGCCATGATATGGAAAAATCTGGTGTTTTTATCGCCATTTCGAGCCCAGAGCATTCTGGACTTTTGGTGCCATAGACTCTCCTTATTTCTACTTAGATTCCACACCAAACTTCTAGCTTCTCTTCTACTTCGAAGCTCTACATCGGTCAAAGGCCTGATTTTTGCTTTCAAGTCCCAATCATGCAATTCCTCTTCGGCTACTTTTAATTGAGAGTCAATGTTACCAAACACCTCCTTGTTCCACACCTTTAAATGAGATCTTAAAATTCTTAGCTTACTCAGAAGTTTAAACCCTGCCCAACCTGAGACATGACTGTTCCCCCAGATTTGTTGAACTTTAGGCAAGAAGGAAGGATGTGACAGCCAAGGATTTAAGAACCTGAAAGGTTTAGGACCCCAGTCCCTATCATCCTCCTTCAGCAAAATTAGGCAGTGATCTGAAATGGTTCTAGGGAGACCCCACTGTTTGAAAGAAAACTTTTCCAGCCATCTTGAATCCATCAAAAATCCGTCTATCCTACTCCATCTTTTCCCATCTAGAGCATTACACCAAGTAAACTGTCTACTTAGCATAGGCAAATCAGAGAATTCCAATCTGTCTATAAACTCATTAAAATCCTTCATCCCTCTCTCTCTTCTTGAACACCCTATCCTCTCACTCATGAACCTGATCTCATTGAAGTCCCCACCCACACACCATGGGTTTGAATAATGAGGGTACACACTCACCAGAGCATCCCATAATTGACTCCTTCTCTGGACCTCATTATGGGCATAAATATTAACAACAACACAGTCAAAAGAAAAACATGTTGAACCTGATATTAGGATGAAATTCCTACTGCAACAGCAATCTTTAAGCTGGAAGACATCTGGTCTCCAGATGCACAAAAGACCACCAGCACTGCCATCTGGATCCACCCAAAAAAAATCCATCTCCTCATATGGCCAAATGGTTTTCACAAAAAACTCATCCAAAGTACTTCTTTTAGTTTCTTGCAATAACAAGACATCTACCTTCCTGTCCTTCACCAAATTTCTGATTTTTTCCCTTTTTTCTGGCCTTCTCAGCCCTCTCACATTCCAAGATAAAATCTTCATAATAACACATGCATGACGCACCCAATTCCCCCATAAAACCTTCTTTATTATTTGTTTCACCTTGGTATATTTTTAGTTTATATATATATTAGCATATGTCCGTGCGTGAAAACATGGTGTAAATATTGTTTAAGATTTAAAAACACAAAAAGAAAACAAATACATATCAATTTAAGGTTTAAAAATACCAACCCAAATACACAACAGAACTTAACACCAACTCATATAAATTGAAAGCTGCATAAATAAAACATGAAAAAGAAACAGAACACAAAAAAAGAAAGAGAAACCCAAACACATATTAGTTTAAGGTTTAGAAATACAAATCCAACACAAATACACCAGTTTAAGGTTTAGAAAAACAAATAAAAATCCAAACCTTAGAAACACAAACCAAAATTGATGTGTCTCTTTTGCTTTGATTCTAACGATTTGAATGATTTTCGATGCTCTGATCCAATGCGTTGTGTCTCTTTTGCTTTGTTTCCAACTTTTTTTGTGGTTTCATTGAATGCATACCTAATCACACAAATCCAAACAGAAATCTTAGAAACATAAAAGGATTAGAAAAATAAATATTAGAAACACCAACACAAACCAAAACCGAAATCTTAGAAACACAACCTAATCAACAAAAATAAAAAAATAACACAAATCCAACGCAATGAAACATTTCGATGAAATGATGAAACATTGAAAACAAACATTTGACCATTTGAAAAATCACTTAAGAATATCTTAAAAACCATTTGAAAACAGTTTCATGAGGATCAATTATTATTTCAGACCCATGGATCAGTTTGTATACCATACTACAAAATGAGTCAAAAAAAAAAAAAAAAAAAAAACAGAGCGGCTCTTTCAACCCACCTAAATATTTCAATAAAGTTGTTCTACTAATTTTTGAGCAGCTTCACTTCTTCTCTTCATTCTTACCTTTGTAACACAAACACAAAGTTGCTCACCAATTTAGAAACACAAACACAAACACAAATCCAAATCATACCCAAACACATACCTAATTAACAAAAATAAAAAATCACACAAACCAATATTTCAATGAAATGGGTTTTGAAACCCATTTCAAAACCATCAAACACAAATTTACCCCTAAATCAACAGAATGACAAATAAAGGGCTACAAAGGTCCAAATTGAAGTCAAACAACTCAGATTATCTTTTAGCTCAATTGGGGGCAAATCTACAATAAAGATAACTAAGTTGAACAATACAATGAGTGTAAAATATCATAAACCCACAAAGGGAACACCATATGTACTTGAAATACAGATACAATGGAACATTCCAAACAATAATGGAACAAACAACCCCAATGTGTAGATACAATTGAAAATACAATAGAACTAACACAACCAATGGTTAAACCAAACCTACTGTTTTCAATGTGTATGATAGAGGTTAGTTTTGAATTGGGCGAAGAGCAGAGAAAGGGAAAAAATAACATAATCAACAACCGCGACAAAAAAAAATAAAAAAATAAAAATAAATACTGGAAAACAGTAATTTAATTTTGGCATGAAATTTTCTTGAACTGACATTAACCTGTTGTTATCACTTACGCTTGCAAACAGTAGTTTAATTTATGCAGTGTTGGGTATAAATTTAAACCAATGGTTAAACCACCACTGGTTTGTTAAATAGAAAGTCCAAAGTCTTTGAGAGAGAGAGAAAGAGAGAGAATGAATATCATGTTTAGAATTTACCCAAATTAAGGAATCTCATGTTCAATAAAACTACTTATTGCCAAGCCTCAATTTTTTTATATGTGTGATTGAAGCAGAATTACCATTACAGTAAGCGTACAAAATTTTAGATTTGAAAAAAATTATAATAACAAATAAACTATAGAAGAATGATTCCATTAACCGCTTGACGGGTTAACAAATAAACCACAAAATTTGATTAGCATAGTGAGCTTTTCACACATTGACGGGTTAGCAAAGCAGTGAAATACGTTAACCTGTTGCTATTATAGCAGCCACAAACCTGGGGTGATTCTTCTGAATGATTCCATCAATCGCCTGTTAAAATTAAAAATAAAAATTATAGCAGCCATTAACCCTGCCTGTTAAAATATAAAATTAAGTTAAGAAACAACTAATATACCCAGGAAGTTCAATATAAAGCTAGACATTGGGTCATTGAGCAATCAACAATATTTTTGATCAAATACTAAATCACTGGTACATTTTTTTAGCAATACTAAATCACTTGTACATCCATGAAAAATACTAAATCACTTGTATAAAAAGTAGCAACCATATATAGCAGTCAAATGTTTTTTTCCAAATCAGTTGCACATCTTTGAGAATTTAAAAGGAACAACAAAAAGTCAACTCATCTCTCCACTTAACGAAGTAAAACCATTGATAGCAAAATCAATAATAAAATCTAAAAATTAATGGAAAATTTGCAATTCATTGTAAGTTTTCAAAAAAAATTGCAAATCAATGGTAAAGCTTATCAACTTTAATATTTTAAGTGATAAAGTTTTCCATGATTTTACGATTTTTCGATTTTTTTTGGGGGGGGGTCTTACCACTGATTTGCAATTTTCCCAAAATTAATTTCAATAATTAAGTGTCACGGGTAGAAAATACTTAATGCATTACAATCAAGATGCGAATAAAATAAAAATCTAAACATCTAAGATAATCTATATAATAAAAACATATAAAAAAAAATAGCTTACCCTGCAATTTTCGTGAGCAACCTTGGTGGAAATTCTACAAAGATACTAAGATTTTTTTATTCAGAATACAAATAAGATTACACAATTCACTTAGGAAAAAAGTCCTAGTTATGCAAAATCTAGTTATTTTTTCTAAACATGCCATAATCAATTCAAAAAAAATATAAATAAATAAACACATGCAACCAAATTACAACTTTAGCTACAAATACAAACTTTTAATGCCTCTATCACTATTTTCCAAAAGAAAATCTCATGTTCTATGTAATTTCAAACTCTTAGAAACAAGTTTAATTTCAAACTACAATTTCATACATATATAGTATAAACAAGAGTACTGAGTTAAACTGTAATTTCAAATTCTTGATCTCATATTCTCCAAAAAGAAATCTCATGTCCTATATAGTTAGCAATCAGGTTTAATTTTCTCTAGTTTAACATTGAATCTCATGTTTTATGTAATTCTGGTCTTGAAATTTATTCAAAACAATAAACTAACATATGTAGTATAAACAAGAGTATTGAGTTAAAACCCATTTAGCTACTAACAAAATGTTGAAAATACAAAAAATTAAATAAAAATATGAACGTTGGTGATTAAATTTCTTCCTACTGTCACCCAAAACCCAAATTGGTGACAATAACTTTGTTTACTTTCCCTATTTATTTTTCCCTTTTTTTCTTTAAATACTCAGCAACCAAACAATGCACCGAAAGTAAATCATGCCCACAATTGAACCAACCATTTCATAAAAACTCAAATAAAGATAAACCAGAGAAAATAAACCTATAGAAAACACCCATTCATAGAAAACAAAATAAAGAGAGAGATGATACCATTAATTGGATTTGTGAAGGATTTGAGGAGTAGCTTGTAAACTTTATTATAGAAACTTTATTATCAAAACACCCATTCTAGAACAGTATCTATTTTATTCCACTGCATCATATACAAATTCAGACAAAAATATAAACTTTATTATGGAGAAACTACCATAACACAACAAATATAAAGAGACAAAGAAACACAAAAAGCCATACCTGGGAGATGATGATAGGACCATCTTCAGACTCAAACAACTTTTCATTCTTCATCATTTGGACAATTTTTTGGGTGAACCTTTGCATCTCTGTCTGCAACACCAATAATTATCTAGTAAGATAATGGCTTAATTCACAAAATCTTGAGAGAGAGAGAGGGGTTGGTGATGCCTAGAACATATTTTAACCAAATAGAAAAACCCCTAAAAACACAAAAGCAAAATAAAATCAAACATTTAAAAAAAAAAAACTTGAATCTCAAAAATCCATTCTCAAAAAACTTGAATCTCAAAAACTCATCAAATATATATAGATTAAAACTTTAAATACACAGGAATGGCCCTAACCACCATAACACAACGAAATCTGGTAGGCGTTGGGTAGGACATCCATAGGAATGGCCCTAATGGCTGAGGTGCGACCCGCTAGAGTGCTGAAAATGGCATGCTTATTGGCCCTCAAGGCCACCCATTTGAATCCATCGCTTCCGCCTTGTTTCACCACCACAAAGTTCTGTGACACCACCACCATCTGCCCCTCCCGAATCCTCTCGTTAAACATACGCTGCCCGCAGTGGTCCATGATCTGTAGTGGAATATACAGTGGAATATATAGTGGTCCACGATCCTCTCGTTGGACATCCATGATAGCATCCTGCTCATGAGAGGGTTCGAGTTTAGGTCTCCGACGAGGGAAAGGATCGGTGGTTGTCGGTGTCGCGATGGTCGTGGTCATCGTAAGTGAAAAGAGAGTAGCATATGAAAGAGATAGGAGGAAGAGAGAAGAGTTTTGAGGAGAGAGAGAGAGATGTATCTGTGAGGGAGAGATGAGAAAAGTATTCAAGAAGAAGAATAGAGAGGGAGAGAGAGATAAAGAGGGAATGGAGAGGAGACGTGAGTAGGTGGAAGGCTAAGGGAGAGAAATGGTTGGGCGAGAAAAAAATTGATCTCAAACGTTAGATATTGATTAGGAATCATCTCAACCATTCAAATAAAATGTATCTCTGATACATTTTATATATTTTCAAAAACCATTCTGTCTTATTATATAGATATATTTTCGCTTGACATTACTCATTGATATAAAAGTATCTTATTGAGCAACACATTAAGGTGTTGTTTGATAAAATTAAAAACTGAAAACTGAAAATTAAGTATTGAAAACTGAATGCTGAATTTTTTTAAGTTGAAAAGTTGTTTGATAAAATTTAAGTGCTTAACTAAAAATAAATTGTTTGATATGTATAAGATTAAATTTGAAATTTATTATTTTTATATTGTATATTTTAATTTTTATATTGTGATGGTGGTGGTGGTGGCGGCGGCAAACATAGTGGTGGTGGTAGGGGCAGCGGTAGTGATGGTAATGGTAGTAGTGGTTGAGGTATTGGTGGCAGTGGCATGATGATGGTGGTTGCGGCAGCGGCAACAACAACAGTTGTGGCGGTAGTGATAGCGGCGGTGGTGGTGGCGGTAATGATGGCACTAGTGATTGCAGTGGCATGAAGATGGTGATGATGGTGGTAGTGGTGGTGGTGGCGATGATGGTAGTGATGGTGGCGGTGGTGGTGGCATGGTGGTGGTGATAGCGGTAGTGATGGTAGTGGTGGTAGTAGTAGCTATGGTGGTGGCGGTGTTGATAATGAATTTATAATAGTATATATTAATACTTATGTTTAATAGTAAGTTTGATATGACTTACATTTTTCTTAAATTTTAGTTTGTATTTTAAGAGGTACTTAATTTTTTAAGTGATATTAATTGTAATTATCAAACAGACTTAATTAATTATCACTTAATACATTCAATTTTAAGTGTTGAATCGTATTATCAAACACTTCTAATGCAATCACATATTATGAAGAATTTTAAAAGCACCATCTTACAAACCATGTGAATTGATGTCTTATAAACATAAACAAAAATAATTTATAAAGTTATTCAATGTGTTTGGTTTCAGTAATCTGAATTCAATTTTTTGAAAATTGAATTTTTTATTTTTTGTTTTTCGTATTTTGTTTTTGTTTTTAGTGAATATTTTTTAAATTTTAAGTAATTTTTTTACTTTTTTAGATGCACTTTACTTAGATGTATCTAAATAGTAAAATATTTGTGAAAAAATATTTTAAAAAATTAATAAATACACAAAAATAAGAAAAATGTACTGAATTTTTGTATTTTTTCTTTTTTTTGTATTTTTTGCATTTAGTGAATTTTTTAAAGATTTTTTTTTCACAAATATTATACTTTTTAAGTGTATTTATGTTAGGTGTCTAAAAATAAAAAATAAAAAAAATTACTTAAAATATTAAAAAATTCATTAAAAATAAAAAAAATACGGAAAATGAAAAAGTAAAATTTTTTGAAAAGTATTTTCTGGAAACCAAAATCAAACAAGCTGATTGCCAGTTGTTTTTTTGAACTAGCCATTTCCTGTTGTTATGCAAATAATGCACACAAAAAAAAAATTTAAACGTTTTATTCCAAAACATCATTCAAATATAAAATTCATATAAAACAAATACTTTTGAATTGATGTGTTAATGATATTTATAAAATTATAATAAATAATAATGAGTGTTTTAATTGAAAATAAAATAATCGCAAGATGTCAATTCATTATGGATAAAAATTTCTACACAAAAAAATTTAGTTATATATAATTACCCGTTTTAAAAGTATCCAATGAAAAATGATAAGAATTATTCATCAATGAAAGCAAGCTCTCAATCACATAACGTAATGTCATTTGTATGCTTCCTCATTCCATTCATGTATATAAAAATCAACACCATGTATTGTATATAATAATACAACATACATCAAAGTTTAAGGGCCTGTGTATTTTTCGTGGTATGGTTTGATATTAAACAAACAATGAGGAGTCACTCTTTAATATCATGACTGTTTTGCCATTGCTGCACCGGAGTCATAATCCGAATTGACTATAAATCTCCCATGAGATTGGTATTGAAAAAGAAGTCGTTGGGATTATAATGTAAATGACCATACTATCCACCACATCATCAAACAGAAAAACAAACCCCTCATCCAAATTTTTAACAATACTCAGAAACAATCAATAAAAAAAAAAAATCAATTGCTTTTTAATTTTTTTAACAAATTTCCAAAATCACAAATATCAAAAAATAATAGCAAAAAAGATCAACAAATTCACAAACAGATTACAGATATCATCCAACAAGTTCTCAAAATCAACAAAATAACTGTTAGATTTTTGTAATTGGCAATCTCGTTTGACAAAACTCCTTTTAGTTATAATTTTATTCGATATTTTATTTCAGTGAGACTATGAGTATTTAGATGCGAATCCAATCGAATTGTGCTTTACAAAGGAGTTTGTGATCTTAATTCTTTCATATTTGCCACTTCTCTGACTATATCGGGGATCGAACTACCCAGTTAGCTCGTGGGGGTCCAGGGGTCAGCGCTGTATGGCGGATCCGGGGCAGCGCCACGATGGGGTCGAAGGGAGCGCCCTCGAAGCAAAAGGCAAAAATGCGGTCGAAATTGTTTGACCTCTCAAGCAGTCATTTGTGTGCTTGAGCGAAGAAACAAATCATCCAGTATTTCTGCAAAGTGCCTAAACTTCTTGGAAGAAAGTTTTACCACTCGAGCAGTGAAAGTTGCGTTCGAGCGGTTAGCCCAAATGTTTCACACCGTCTTTAGTCACACTACTCGAGTGGTGAAATGTGCCCTCGAGTGGTCTACGCAATCTTGTTTTCTATAAAGTGCGTTGTTCGCTGTTTCTAGGGTTTGACCCATCCAGATTTTCATAGAGGAACAAGATACAAAGTGTTTAATATTGGAGGGTGCTTTCTGAGTGTTTCCTTGATGATTTAAGAGTGATCAATAGATCCGTAAACTTCATATCAACATCATCAAGGGTTTGTTTGTTTTCGTTTATTCGCAAAAGCGAGAGTTATTCTTCGGTGGATTCTGGAGAATTTGAGCTTGACGCTTTGGTGGATTCCGGAGTGGCTCATCGTTGCGGATTCGACATCATCGTTGTGGATTCAACGTTGGGCGAGACAATTTCGAGGTAAAGACGGTGGTGGAAGAGACACATTGGGATTGGTTCAATTCGGGCGTGGATTCGCTAGGTAATTAAGGGTACACTTGTGTAATTCCTTTTTGTCTTCTTAGTGGATTGTTTTGTGGCTTTGGCCTGTTGTTTTTTTTTTACCACAATTGGAGGTGCTCCAATTATGGTCACGTTAAATCGTTGTGTCGATTTGTCTTTGATTGAGATTGTTATTTACTGTTTAAAATTGATACATAATTACAAATCAATATCTCGCGGATTTTTAGATTTTTCAATAACAGTAAAAAAATCAACAAAATCACAACAAGATTACCAAGAGAAAAGACTGATCCAGCACTTTGGTCTTCATCGAGTTTGTCGCACCTTGGATTTGAAAGCCAAGATCGTTGTTGACGAATATGAAGGTTGAGATCGTCGTTGATCTCTCCAATCAGCTTGAACTTTTGGTCATCATTGGCAAAGCTTGAGCAAGAGAGACACATGTGGGAGGTAGAAAAAGAATTGGAGTGAGAGAGCAATGATATTTGCAAAACAAAGACCCAGTTCACTAATTTTCTTTCTTTAATCCAATATTTTTTTTTGGGAGGGAGGGGGGGTAAAACAACACCACTGTCTGGTCTCCCACGCTTAATAATTTTCAAATACATAAAAATAATTTAATATAATAGTATATTTACAAAATATAATTTTTAATGTTAAAATATACCCAAAAGGCTAAGGGTATTTATGTACTTTTATATAATTAATCCAATCCGAGAATAACAAAACAAACATGAATTTTGGCTAGTGTGATGGTGATCAAATAAACATAATTTTTCTTAGTCTCCTCAGCAATAATGCCCACACTAACAATCTTCTTACTAACAATTCTCGCATTAACAATCTGATCCATCTTATCTTTGGAAACAAACGGGCCCTAAAACCATTAAGTGGGACATCATTAAAAATCTAAAAAATCTTTACTATCATTACACTCACCATTGGATGATGTAATGGAACCTTTCCATTACAAATATGAAATGGAGAAGATTACAATTCCATTATGGGTTATTGAAATTTACAAAACGCAAAGGTCATAAAAAATGTGAGTAGTAATACAAGAGCACAAATTTTAATCACTATTTTAAACAAGACAATTTATGTAAAACACTCCCAAAATATAATTTGAACTTAATATAACAAAATCAAACACATTATATATGTAATATACCTGTAACTTTGAGCCGATCATGGGTTGTTGATGATGTTATGATCGGAAGCGTTTTGTAATGCAATTGTGCCATCGAAATCGGTGTTGTTGTTGTTGTTCTTACAAACCTTTTTAGCTTGGTTTCTTCATCATAAGTTTCAAACTCGATCATCTCATCTAGCCTTAAATCCTTATCAATCGACGTTCATCCCATTTGATTCATATATAAATTCAATTTATATATGTATTTGTTGGCACTAAATTTCGTAAAATTTTTTGTCGACATGTATACTAACGTGGTAGGACAGATACATCAGTGAATGTACAAGGTGGTGTGATGACATGGCTTTTTGAAGAATTATGTAAAGGCTAGAAAAACCAAGGAAAATTGGCTGCTAAAGAAGCAGTTAGGTTTGTAGCTGAAATCAAGGAAGTGAAGGCTAAGTCAAAGGGAAGTCCATTAACTGTTTCTGTGAAAAAGGGATATGGATGAATGGAAGCAAGAATCAAAGACGATAATGGATGAATGGCTTCATCAAAGGGTGGCCAAACAAGTATAAAAGGAGAAGACCTCTAAGGAAAAGACATCTAACACAATTATAGACACCCCATTTTTGACCAGCCTTAAGGCTTGGGCGCTCTACCCAAAGCTCCCAATAAGGATACAAAGGTCGCTCCAAACAATGAGTGAGGGATGAAAAGAAAACCAAACCTTACCTACACCCATTTTGGCCAAAATGTTTTATGGATCCTAAAACCTATTTTCAAAATGTTTTTAAAGGTAATTGGTACATTCTCATTTATTTTAGCAATTCTAGACAGTGTGTTTTCTGAAAATGTTCAATCCGTTTTTCAAAAAAAGAGTTAGCTCAGAAAGTCAGAATGAATAAAGAAAAGAGGAGAAACTTTCCAAGAAAATCAGACGGATAAGCTTTACCTGGTCAGGCAACTTCTTTGCAACACGCTGAACCTTTTTGGCCAGTGGATGCGTGGCCAGATCATTTATACTCTACAGAACATTTTCCCAGGCAACGTGCCAAGAAATTTTGATTCGTGAACACGTCTTCGTGTCTTTTCTGCTTCGTCGAGCAATTTTTTGAGGAAACATGCCAGGCTACTTTACAACAGTTGAGCATTTCTTATTTGGCGTATCCTGTTCTAGCGTCAGCCAAACAACTTTCTTGTGAGATGTCCAAAGGATCTTGGAATATGCCATCTGTATCCGTGGGATCTAGAGGCATATTCTAAGCCGCAAATACCTATAAAATCACCCATTTGTTGAGGGAAAAAGAGTTCTAAATTCTAGATTTTCTAAGAGATAATTTCTTAATCCCTAATCTCTCTAATTACTTCCTCTAATATTTAAATCAACTACACCACAAGAGAGAGTTTTGGTGAGAATTTTGGACTACTTTCTACCTACCTTTGCTTGGATGACTTGGAGTGAGAAGACCTCTATTGATTAGATGGAGCTTGGGTTAAAGCTTGTAATAAACTTGGGCTCTATCTCTGCTATTCTAGAGGCAATCCTTACTTCCATTTTAATTTTAAGTCTATCTCTACTCTTTTTTCTTCTATTTTGGAGATTTATTGGGATCATTGGTTGAAATTGCTGCTAGCTTAGTTGATTTCTCTCTTTCTCCCCACCTCTCTATAGTTAATGGGGGCCTTTATAGTAGCTTTGGCCAAACCCAAATTTCTTTCTTTTTTGATTTTATGGGTTAGGAACCTAGACACGGTTTCCTCTATGAGAAGGAGTTTCTCTATTCCCGAACCTATTTTACATGGATTTAAGCAGTTTACACTCCTTTTCACGAGTAGGAGGATGAGAATCTCACTCATCTCATTAGAGTTTTTCCCATTCTTATCATTTTTGCTAGCTTTGATGATATAGAAACTTGGATATGGCTTCCTTTGCGAGGATAGGTTGGATCTCCTCTTTATTTTAGTTTTGTCATTTCCTTAGCTTCCATTCATTATACTATTGCGTGCATTGGGATGAGTCACTCTTCTCCTTACCTTCACTCTCTACTCTTTTACTCTTTGATAGCTTAGACATGTTCTCATCATCATCATAATCGCATGATTAGTATAGGAACATGCATCCGAGCTTGGACCATTATTTTCAGATTAAGTTATGTGGTATGTGTGCTTCATTAATAGCCATGTCATCTTGATAGTGTCCAAAGCCTCCTTAGTACTCATTGTGTGCGAATTTTGCATTAGATATTGCATCTAGGATCATGCACTTTTCTACTTAGATGTGGAGTAATGGATTTAGGAATACTCTCTTGTCCAAACAGAACTCAATTCTCCCAGACTTATTTTTTCCTCTATCTCTTTGATTATGGTTCCTTCTTTTATATTGCTCCTCGTGGGCCCTCACAGGGCCCACTGCCTCTTCATAGGCTTCGACCTCATCCTTGGACCTTCTAAAAAGCCTATGGGGTACACGGCTCCTATAGTTCCTTTAATTCGTTTTTACTTGGCTACGACCCTCTATTGGACCTGGCACTGGCCGACTTAACGGTGGCCAGCTGATAGACCTGGTATGGGCCGAATTGCACTTGGCCCATTCATGAATTTCCCCTTAATTCGGCCCCCACAATTGCCTCCTGAACATTCGATTAACATCTATTATTCGACGTGGTTGGCCTTCGTACTTTTCGGCTTATAGAGTTGACAGACCTCGAGAGTGAGAAATACGGTACATGCATGCCTTTTAGTACTGATATATCAAATCAGCCGCCATATCGAATCATGACTACTTCCTGCCCTTTCGTAATTTGACGCTCATTTAATGCGATTTGAAATTTGTATAAGTTGTGTCTTGGATCTTTGGCATTCTTTACATCATTCTTCCTTGCCTTCCTTACAAGACTTCTGGGTTTTCAACTTTACTTCGTCATGCTTCCTCGCTTTGCTTCTTCATTCTAACCTGTAAGTCCCTCCCTCTCTTCCTCTTTCACATTCCAGTCCCTTTGTGTGCTTTTGTACCTTTTATTCCGTCAAAAATGGCGACTCATTTGAAAGCTCTCCTTTTTAAGGAACGAGTTGCCGTCTTTCATCATCACTTTTCGATCATAGACAATGTCCATCTATACTTTGTTGCAGACAGTGTGGTTGACATGGAAAGGGCTAATGCAAACACCATCATCTTCACTCTCTCATCAATTGCTAAGGGTAAGGTCCGTTTCCCCTTGATCACCATTTGGTGACTATGTTTGCCAGCTCTGGAAAAAGAGTTGACAATGTTATGGTCGCCGTTTGAGGCAATTGGGAATTCGACGAGGGTGAAGATCGCCAAGACCTTATGCCAAGATGGAAGGGCGAGCCAGGTGGCTAAACAAAATTTAGTTAAACGCTCCATCCGGTGCTAAAAGATTACTGACCAGTGTTTTGTGCGCAGGTAACGACTTAAAGAGAGCCCTCCCGTTGGCTGATGAAGCCGTGCTCAATTAGGTGAAGACGGTTCTTAAATACAAAGGACGAGATAATCTTCAAGGACAGGGGCGTGCCGTGCATATTCTATTAAGGTACGACCCAACCTACTCAATATTTTCGGCGGCAGACCATATCCCCTTGCCGAGGGAGGAACAACAACTTACAACACTCATATTTCCCCACTTCAAGAGCCTAAAGGATATTGGCCTTGAAGGTTCAGATGTCGAAGAGGCTGAACAGGGGTGCCGTTTTGAAAAAAGTTTCGACAGCGAAGATGCTAGCCAAGACGGCCATTCGAAAGAAGAGCTAAACAGGGAACTTGAGTCAGCCTTTGAGCAACTCAACCTAGAGGACAACGACATCCCCTCCCCTTCTGGCAGAGTATCGATTGCTTCTCCAGAGGACGATATCTTTACCAAATTGGTAGATTTGCTTGGGGCCGAGTCCGAGTAGATGGACGGAGAGTCACTTGCCTAGTTTGCCAGGAAAAGAAATGCCAAGAGGATGGTGGCAAGGAGAAGAGCCAGCGGTGCTAGGAGGGAACTAGAAACTCCTCCTTTAGTAGCAACTCCTCCTCCAGCGGCCATTCCAGAACCAACACACGAATTGATTGTGGCCGATGAAGTCCCTGAACGGCAACCGATGAAAATTTCAGTCTCCGATCAAACTGATCAAAGGGGTGAAAAACACCCAGCCGATTTCCTTGCCTAATTAGCAGAAGAACCGTTTGATAAACGGCAAAGGCTGGATGCGCTTTTCCCCACATTCGGCAGAGTTGTTCATTATCCAGCCAAGGATGAAAAGCGTGCTAGTTTTGTCCAGTGGATCGACCATTAAAGATCCGGCCGTAGCTTTAATTGTAGCGTTGGCGCTTTTACTTCCGTCAGATAAAGCCACGTGTTGTGCCGAATCGGACATTGTTTCTATTGTCTTGGCAGCTCAATCGGCTATATTGGTAAGTAAATTACATTGATCTTTTTACGCTGTTTTTATGTTTACTAATCGTGACTGCGATATCATGTTTGTTAGGCGGTGGGTAGGATAGTAGAAATCGGCCATTGACACTATGATGTCATAGAGAAACTCGGCATCATAGAAAGCCAACTAGAGGACGAAGGAAATAAGGCTGCTGCCGCAATGGCCAATTTGATGGCAGTGACAGCAAAAGTGGAGGCCAAAGCCAAGAGGGCCGATGATGAGCAGGCAAAGGCTATCATCGAAAAAGAGAAAGCAAAACATGCCAATCTACTTTGGCGAGCCGCCGAGGAGAGGGATACTTTTCTTAATGGCGAATTGAAGTTTGCCAAAGTAGAGAAAGCCCAGTTAATAGCCGACTTAGAGGGGTCAAAGAAGGCCTAAGAGCACGCGGAGGTAGATGCGGCCAAGGCATTTGATGCTGGTGAGCTTAAGGCCAAAGAGCAGTATGCAGACGAAGCGTTGAAGTTTGAAAACTGAGGCATCAAGCACGGCTGGCTGAAGGCTCTGGAGGCTACGCAAGTGACGCTCAACCGGCCAATTCCATACGAACAGCTAGAAGTTGAGCCTTTGGAGTCGGATCCAGAGGACCTCGGAGATAGTTGACTATCTGGCTGTTGTTTTTCATAGTTGTGGTAGAAGACTTTATTTTTGCTATTTTTGTAGTTATGATTGTTGAAGACCTTATTTTTAGAGTAATAGTAATGTTTTGTATTAGGGTGGTTTTTATTGATAAAGTGATACTTGTGTGTGTACAGCTTATGAATGAAAAATATCCGTTCTAAAAAATGCCTATGTATAAGACTCAGAAAATGATATTAGTTAATTGGTATCAGGGCAGTTTTTATGTGTACCTAGGGTTGGACAAGCAGTACCAAAACGATCAAGTAGGGCAGTGGATTAATTCGGCCAAAGATGTATAAGTCGAATACACAAAACAACCAAAATGGTCAAGTGGGGTAATGGAGTAATTCGGCCAAAGACGTATAAGCCGAATAGATTCACATATCTGCCCTTGCCCCATTTGATCATGGGTCCACCGCTGAATACACAAAACAACCAAAATGGTCAAGTGGGGCAGTGGATTAATTCAGCCAAAGATGTATTAAGTCGAATAGATTCACATATCTTCCCTTGCCACATTTGATCATGGGTCTACCGCCGAATACATAAAACAACCAAAATGGTCAAGTGGGGCAGTGGATTAATTCGGCCAAAGATGTATAAGCGGAATAGATTCACATATCTGCCCTTGCCCCATTTAATCATAGGTCCATCGCTGAATACAAGCGATGGCGGCGGCAGCCGCGGCGTATCGTAAGTGTTGCGCGTTGTAATTAATGCTGGGGACATTGTTAAATAGACCTTGCGCAGCCCATGAATGGGGATATCTAACCAAGCAGTAGGCAGATGCAGTGGGCAGCGAGCGAAGTGGAAGAAATGAAAGCAGTCGTTCCATACTCAGTGTGAGTGTTTATGTCTGGTAGATTATGTTTCAACAGTAAAGGTGAGGCAAAGAGTTTAGCATAGCTGGATGCGAAAATGGACCGTGGAACAAGTGGTGCAACACCTCGAGCGAGTACTGTAACGTTGGAGGAACGGGAGAGACAATGCTCGCCCCGTCAACGAAGTAGATCCCCAAGGAGGAGTGAGGTAGAAAAATCACCCAGAGATGGGGCGCAACAAAAAGGTAACGTTAAGGCCACAAGTGCTCAAACTTCTACGTGACATGAGCTGAGTAAGCTACCATGCCCTTTGAGTTTTGCGGTCTTTATTGGCAACAAGCCCATGATTGAAGCGGACTCGATTATTCATAATTCGGATGTGGCCGTAGATTTTGCTCGGCAAATATTTCTACCCCAAAGCACAGCAATCCATGACTGAGCAGGGTGACTACAAAGTTTTCAGAAAGGGTATTCATGGGTCCATTAAAGGACTATACTGTGCATATGAGACCGGCATGCACCTTCGAGCCGCCCGAAAAGAGATTGCACAAAAAGATGGGCCGATTCGGGATTTAGGACGCCGGGCAGATAAGGCGGAGGCCGAAGTGCACAAAGCCAGGGCCGCCGAGAAACAACCGGTGGGGTCTGTGAATACGGTCGTGGCCGATAGAGTAAACCAGCAGCTGATTGATCATGCTATAGCCAATCGGGATACGACCGTCGTGTTTGCCAAAGAAGCCATACGGTCCCAGGCTTATGAGGGAGGCTACTTTGACGGGTGAAAAGTCAGCATCGAAAAGACTAAGGAGAAGCTGGCCGATGATGTCTGTTGATGCGAGAACCGTGGTTTTAAACACGGATGACTGAAGGCTCTTCAGGCTGTGAGTATTGACCCGACGTCGCCCTTGTATGAAGCTTACAAACTTCCATTTGAGGCCTATGATGCCAAAAAAATAGATGATGAAGAAGAGGCGGACGAGGGTGATGCCGCAGCTACCTCTCAGAGAGCTTGAGTGATTCAAGAGATTTGTAATCGTAACAAATATTGTCGTTTATTATAATAAACTCTGCATTGTGCGTTATTGATTGTCCGTTGTGTTTGTTCATTTTATGTGATATGCAATGTACTACTGTTAATAATTTTGATTTATATTTTGGAAGTCTCATCCGAATTCGGAGGCTTATTCGGCTGATCGTGGCTAACACGAAAGGCGCTCCGCATTCTGAGTCTTTTGTAATGGCCAATTGTGCCAAGCACAAAGGGTGCTTCGAATCCTGAGGCTTATTCGGTCAATCGTGGCTAACACGAAGGGCACTCCAAATTTGGAGTCTTTTGTAATGGCCAATTGTGCCAAGTACAAAGGGCGTTCCGAATTCGAAGGCTTATTCGGCCAATCGTGGCTAACACGAAGGGTGCTCCGAATTTGGAGTCTTTGTAATGGCCAATTATGCCAAGTACAAAGGGTGCTTCGAATCCGGAGGCTTATTCGGCCAATCATGGACAACACGAAGAGCGCTCCGACTTCAGAGTCTTTTGTAATGGCCAATTGTGCCAAGCACAAAAGGCACTCCAAATTCGGAGGCTTATTTGGCCAATCGTGGCCAACACAAAGGGCGTTCTGAATTCGGAGTCTATTGTAATGGCCAATTGTGCCAAGCACAAAGGGCACTCCAAATTCGGTGGCTTATTCGACCAATCGTGGCTAACACGAAGGGCGCTCCGAATTCAGAGTCTTTTGTAATGGCCAATTGTGCCAAGCACAAACGGCACTCTGAATCCGGAGGCTTATTTAGCCAATCGTCGCTAACAAGAAGGGCGCTCCGAATTCAGAGTCTTTTGTAATGGCCAATTGTGCTAAGCACAAATGGCGCTTCGAATCCGGAGGCTTATTCAGCCAGTCATGGCTAACACGAAGGGTACTTTGAATTCGGAGTCTTTTGTAATGGCCAATTGTGCCAAGCATAAAGGGTGCTTCGAATCTGGAGGCTTAATCGGCCAATCGTTAGAGATCCAAGCAAATATAAGCCATAAAGATTCATTAATGAACTACGTGTATACTTTCACAAAAAGAGCAGGATCATTACATAACTAGTTGTCATGCCGTTTAATGGTAAAACTTGTGCAAGTGAGTAGCATTCCATGGTCGGAGAAGTTTCCTGCCAGCCATATCCGAGAGCCGATGTGCTCCGGTCCCGGCAATTGAATCAACTTGGTAAGGGCCATTCCAATTGGGGCCCAGCTTGTTGTCTGCCGGATTTTTAGTAGCAGGAAGCACCTTCTTGAGAACCAATTCTCCAGGGGTGTAACGGCGCTGATGCACGCGCTGATTATATGATTTGGCAAGCTACTGCTGATACCACGCCATGTGCGCGAGAGCTCGATCACGACGTTTTTCAATCAAGTTGAGGTCTAAGGCCAACATCATGTCATTTTGCCCTGTGTCAAAGGCTTTTGATTTTAGAGTAGATAGACTGATTTCAAAAGGAATAATAACTTCTGTACCAAAGCACAAGGTGAATTGCTTTTCGCCGGTGGGTCTCCTTGGTGTGGTGCAATGAGCCCACAACACATTGGGCAGTTCTTCAACTCACCTCCCTTTAGCCCTTTCTAACCGCTTCTTAATTCCATCCAGGATCACTTTATTAGAAGCCTCAGCTTGGCCATTGCTTTGTGGATAAGCTGGTGAGAAGAAATACGGTCGTATACCATATGTGTCGCACAGCTCACGATAGACATTGCAGTCGAATTAGGTGCTGTTGTCAAAGATAAGTGTTCGCAGTATGCCAAATCGCATTGTAATGTTTCTTCACGCAAAGCGTTTGACATCTATGTCTCGAATATGTGCCAACGGTTCCGCCTCAACCCATTTCGTAAAGTAATCGGTTGCAACAATCAAGAACCGTTTACTTCCTGGAGCTCTCGGAAGTGGGCCGATGATGTCCAGTCCCCACTGGAAAAAAGGCCAAGGACTAGTGATGGCATTCAACTCTTCCTCAGGAAAATAAGTCAAAGGAGAGAATTTTTGGCATTGTTCACACTTCTTTACATAGTTATCTACATCAGTTCGCATGATGGGCCAATAATACCCCTGGGTTACGGCTCGATGGGCTAGTGAACGCCCTCCTGAATGGGCGTCGCAACTACCCTCATATATTTCGGCCAAGAAATCTTCCACTAGATTCGGATGCACACATTCTAAATACGGCCCTGAAAGAGACTTTTTGTAGAGCTTCCGTGAGGATCCAAATAGTAGCGTAGGGCTTTGTTTCGCAGCTTATGAGCCTCCTTCTTATCTGTTGGTAGCTGTTCTAAGGATAAAAATGCGACGATGAGATCTATCCAAGTCGGCCCCAAGTCGATGACATTGATATTGGCAGATTCGGGGTGGCTGATACTCGGCTTGGGGATGAATTCCATCTCAATGGTTCATTTGACCTCCGAATTGATGGTAGAAGCCAAGCAGGCGAGAGCATCTACATGAGTATTTTGGTCACGGGTAATCTGATTCAACTCATGGTGGTCGAACTGTATGAGTAGTGAATTTTTTGTCTTTATGTAAGTTGTCATTCAGTCATTTTTAGCTGTATACTTCCCCTTCAGTTGATTGATGACCATCTTTGAATCGCAGAAGACCTGAAATCGCTTAGCGCCAAGACAAAGCGCTTTATGGAGGCCGATTAACAAAGCCTCATACTCAGTCTCATTATTAGTTGCGTCAAAGCTGAGTTTGACCGCTTACTCGATTATTTCGCCCTCTAGGGTGATAATCACTACTCTTGCCTCGCTACCATGCTAGCTAGGTAAACCATCGCAATACATCTGCCAAGTATCCCCAACATACATTCTCCATTCTTGTTGGGGTCGGACGGTTGGCTGGTTATATATGAAATCTGCATGATAGCTAGTGAACTCGGCGATGAAGTCGACCAAAACCTGGTCGTTGATAGCCATTCTAGGAGAGAATTAAATGTCATACTGGCCGAGTTCTAAAGCCCATTTCAACATGCGCCCTAATGATTTCGCATTGTGCAGTACTGTTTGAAGAGGGTAGTTTGTTAGCACAGTTATAGTGTGGGCTTGGAAATAGTGAATTAATTTCCTGGCAGCCACCATAAGGGCCAGAATAAGCTTCTCTAATGGTAGGTATCGTGTCTCGGCGTCCACCATTGCCTTGCTAACATAGAAAATGGGCATTTTCTCCCCCAACTCTTCTTTTAGCAACACGACACTGATCGTGCGGTTTGATACCGGAAGATACAAGATAAGTGGGTCGTCCAGCGATGGAGTTGTTAAAAGTGGTATCGAATAGAGATAAGTTTTCAGTCCGTCGAGGGTGGACTGACATTCAGGGGTCCAATGAAATGCTTTTCCCTGTCGAAGAGTGTGAAAAAACGGTCGACAATGATCCGAAGAACGGCTGATGAATCTGTTGAGAGTGGGGGCCATCCCTATCTTCTGAACTTCTTTGGCCGATTGAGGCGAGCCGAGTTCCATGATTGCCTTAATTTGCTTCAGGTTGGCTTCTATTCCACGATGGTTCACAATATAGCCAAGGAATGTGCCAGATCCGATTCCAAACGCACACTTCGAGGTGTTAATTTTCATCCTGTACTTCCGGAGAATGTTAAAGGTGTTAGACAAGTCGGTCAAGTGGGAATGCTTTTCCTTGGACTTTACCACCATATCGTCGATATACTTCTATGGTCCGGTTGAATTGTTCTTTAAATATGGCAGTGACAAGCCTCTGGTATGTTGCCCTGGCATTCTTCAGTCCGAAGGACATGACTTTATAATAATAAGTTCCCCTTGGGGTGAGGAATGCCATTTTTTCCTGGTCTTCAGGATGCATGGCGATTTGGTGGTAACCCTTATATGCGTCCAAGAAGCTCATACGCTGATGGTATGCAGTTGCGTCGACTAGCTGATCGATTTTGGGGAGAGGGAAACAATCCTTGGGACATGCCTTATTCAGGCCTGTGAAGTCCACGCAGATTCGCCAGGATCCATTTTTCTTCTTGAAAACAATAATGTTGGATAGCTAGGTGGGGTAATTCACCTCACGGATTGCTTTGGCCTCTAGAAGTCTGTCGACTTCGGTAACGACGACCGAAGTATGCTCGGCTGCAGATAGGTGACTCTTCTAGATGACAGGTTTAGCTCTAGTGTCAACATTCAACCAGTGTTATGCCACGCTAGGGTCCACTCCCAGCATCTCATAAGGCATCCAGGCGAACACATCAATATTGCCAAGTAAGAATGAAATCAACTCTTGGCGGTCATTGGCGAGGAGAGAGGTGCCGATCAGAAAGAATTTATCTGGTTCGTCTAAAAGTCCAATCCGTTCAAGATCCTCGTTGCTTTATTGATGGGGAGTTTCCCAACATCCTCGAGGCTCTCCCGGTCTGGAATTTCGATGGAGTTTACTCATACCTCCCTTGGCCTTTTTATTGAAGCAGTAAGGTAGCACTCCTTTGCTGATTGCTGAGAGCTACGAATCTACTCAATGTCGTGTTCTATTGGGAAGTGGAGTAGCTGATGATAAGTACTTGGTATGGTCTGCATCACATGTAACTAGGTTCTCCCCATGATTAAGTTATATGACGATGAAAGCTTTACAACCAAAAACTCCACGTCGATTGTCCTAGTGCCTGCATGCACCGCAATCTTAACCTTGTCCAAAGGGTATTCGGGATTGGCATTAAAGCCGAACAAAGAGTATTTTGCCGACAGTAGGTCTGACTCTGTGAAACCGAGCTTAACAAACGTTTTATAATACATTATCTATGATGTACTCCCCTATTCAACCAAGATGCGTTCAACCACATACTTGTTTACATGTAATTCGATGACGAGAGAGTCATCGAGAGGAAGGATCACCTCGTCGAGATCGATGTCATTAAAGCTAATCTTGCCGGTCCGATGGAGCCGTTTGGCTGGTGTGGATGGCTTAGATGGGTATGGTTGAGGCTCTTGAGACTGAATTGCGTGGATGCTGTTGGCAACGGAAGACTATATATCATGTGAATTACTCCCAGTAGAGGTGAGTTCGGGCGCAGAGCCACTGCATTGGATGTGTTGACCATGTGAGGGAGGTACTGAGGCAGTCAACCATCATGTACCAGCTCCTCAAGATGATCCTTCAAGGCATAGCACCTGTCGGTCTTATGGCCATGGTCCTTGTAGTATTTACATCGCCGGTCTCTTCGTCTTGCGTTGGGGGGACCAATCATCTTGGCTGGCATTTTAAAGAAGGGTAGATGCTAGACTTTGGTGAGTATCTTACTAATCGGCTCGGTCAACTTAGTATACTTTTTCTCAGACCGCTTGGGGTGTCTGCTTTCCACCTGATATTGCTCACTCACTCGGCATGAATGCTGGTCTCTCGATCGGCGTGGGTCTCGGTAACTTTCTCATTTTGGCCTACTTCGGGATTTGGGGCTCCTTTCCGGTGGGGCTACACTTATCGGCTGTACTGGGGCAAGTGCCGTCGTTTCTATGACCTTCTGACCTTTCACGCAGAAGGTATCATTCTCCACCTTGTAGTTCTCTTCAACCTTCTTCATTAAGGCCCATACTATTTTGGGAGGTCGTCTTGTCAACGAGCTCCGGAGTAGACTATCTGGGTGCAAGCCCATTTTGAAGGCGGTGATGGCCATGGAGTCATTGTAAGCGTCATCAACCAAGTTAAAACATTCCCAATACCGCGCCAAAAATTCACGGAGGGTTTCTTCCGGCTTGATCTGCATCGCTTAGAGCGAGTCAGCTTGCTTAGGTTGAACCTCATCGGTAATAAATCTTGCCCGAAAAGATTTTTGGAGCTGATGAAAACTCTTCACCGAGGCCAGTTCGAGTTTATAATGCCATCGAATTGCCAATGAACCCATGCTTCTTGGAAACATGCGACACATCAGTGCCTCATTATCAGCGTGCAACGTCATTATCTCCTTATAATGGCGAATGTGATTTGTCAAATCTGATTTACCATCATACAACGTAAACGTCGGTGCCTTGAATTTTTTAGGCAAGACTACCCTTGCGATTCGTCCTGCAAACAGGTTATGTTTGTCTTCCTCATCTGAGCCATCACCTTTTTCTCACCTGTGTCGCTTAATTGGACGCCCCTCCGATGAGTTGGACATACCAACACACCCCTTTTTCTGGGTTCTTGAGCTGATGAGTTACATGTGCTACTATCATGTCTCCGATGTCGATGTTATGGATTATCATTTTTCTGTTCTGGTAACCGACCTCGCTCGTGATGCAGTGTGGTCTTCTATGATTGGGCTAACTCCAGAGCCAGTTCTTTATGTAATCGTTCGCTGTCTGCCACCATCTCTTCGAGTCGTTGTTCATTCCGTTTTGCTTGGTCCATTATCATCTACATGGTCTCCTGCGTCGACGTTGAAGGTGAATGCTGAGTTACTGGATTGACTGGGTCGAAGTTCAAAGCTCGTCGTGCAGTGATATTCTTCGGACCAAGAATAGTTCTTGGTGTAACATCGTCGGTGATGAATGGAGGATCATCTGTTAGTTCCGCCATGAACGCGCTTGAGTATTCCCACAGACGGTGCCAATTGTGGAGTAGTGGATTTAGGAATACTCTTTCGTCCAGACAGAACTCAATTCTCCTAGATTTTTTTTTCCTCTATCTCTTTGATTATGGTTCCTCCTTTTATATTGCTCCCCGTGGGCCCTCACAAGGCCCACTACCTCCTTATAGGCTTCAACCTCATTCTTGGACCTTTTAAAAAGCCCATGGGGTACACGGCTCCTACAGTCCCTTTAATTCGATTTTACTCGGCTAAAGCCCTCCACTGGACGTGGCACTGGCTGACTTAATGGCGGCTAGCTGATGGACCTGGTATGGGCCGAATTGCACTTGACTCATTCATGAATTTCCTCTTAATTCGGCTTTCATATTAGATTATAATCGATTTTTGCTTGGCTGAAGTACTCGATGAGCATCTCTCCCATTTTCTTTGCATATCATTTAGTTTAGCATCTAGGATCATGCATTGTTTTCTAATCCTTACGCTCTTGGCATGGTGCAGAGAGTACTATGTGAGCTTGATTCATCTTTGCATCCTGCTTGTGATTGCTTCTTATTATCTAGCATGATACCATGAGGCTATGCGCTTATTTGCTATATCTCCACAATTGCTCATTGTATGGAGGTCTCATTGCCTAAGTTGGAATGATTCTAATCTCTTCGCACGATGGATGTCTCATTTTTTCATGAACGAGAGATTATAACATTCCAAAGTAGATGATTTGATTTATAGTTGTGACACCCCAAAAAACAGGAACATAAGAGAATGTAATAACAAATAAATACAAGGTTTTTCTAAGGTTACAAGTATAGGACACACTACTAATGAGTCATTTGGTCAATAACTAAGTAAGATCCTAAGAAAGATCAGAGGAGTCAAAATAGCCTCCATTCTAAGTCCAATTTCCTTAGATAGCAAAGCTATCTTTTTTACAGATCTTAACAAGATATTAACACAATGTCTACACGAGTTGATGAAATATAAAGATAAATTACAAAAGAAATATATAGATATACAAGCAAAATAATAATTATAAAAGGTATGTCTTAATTACATCAAGAGTTTTAACACTTACAATCCCAAACAAGATTACAAAAGGGACTTAACGAAACTAGTATCTAATTCTTCCATGGTAGCCATATGTCCTCAAATGCTTCAGTTTCACCTTTGACCAGCTAATAGTTTTCAATACCTGACATGAAACTCCATGAACTTGAAATGCCTAGTAAACTCATACACACCTCGTCATTTTTTTTTTATAAAATTACAATTATAACAAGTAATGAAGCATAATATTCAAGTAAAAAAGCAAAGGGTTATAAAGTTAGATGTTAGTAGTCTAGAAGTCCCCCAAAGAGATTTCATCCTCTCAACCGCAAGAATTGGACACGGATTATTCGGTGTGCCCCCTCTTTTGTTGTTTTGCAGACGTTAGCCCAGATGCCTACAATAGTTATATATTGCGTAGAACAATTGAGGACCTTAAAACAGATGATAAATAAGGTTCTTGCCTATAACCTCCTCCAACCTTATCACACCGAAACCACCTGGGGTCCGAATAAAACCGATCCATTCAAGGGTTTCAAATTAAACACTTGCGCAAGACTTTACTTTCAATAGGGAACACGTCTTGCCAACCAATTCAAATGTAATACAGGCATTATCTTATGAAATTATTCAAGTGATCAAAAACCAATTACCACCCCAATAAAGTTTCCTATTGAGTTAGATGTTTTAAGTTGAGGTTAGAACAAGCTATTGAGACAATAATTTCTACACAAATATGAGTATCGCCAAAGCACCATTATAAAGAAATATATTCACAAACACATGTAAATGTCATACTAAGGCTCAAACAAATGATGAAAAGCACATTCAAGAAATAAAGAACATGAATCATTAACAAAAAATAAATTTTTAGATTTGGTGTACTTTAAAGATCTAAAACTAAGAGACATTTTTAGAATTTTCCCTAACTCGGACTTCCTAGGGTTTGTAGAGAATTTTATCTAGTTTGAAGACCTTTTTCAAAAATATGATAGCTTTCTTAGATTTTTGGTTATTAAAGAAATACTTCAGCGCTATCTAGATTCGTCGGCTGTTACGAAAATTGGATTTTCTCCCAAACTGCTCACTCTTTTTTAACAAAACCAATTTTAATTGAAAGTTAACGTTTAAAGGAATGTTTGGATACAAAAATGAGGTCAAAGGAATTTTCTACAATTTTCTAGAATTTTTGAAAATGGACTAAAAATACCGATCACTGGTGCACAAAACTTAAAATAGAAAGAGTTGTAAGAAAATGGGGTAACCATGTTTAATTTTATACTTCTCTTGTGATGAAAATATGCCAAATAATATACTAATAACTTACATTTTTCATTTGAAAGTGTGCCTTTAAAAATAATGTAAGATATAGGTAGAAAATAATGTCATAAGAATCTAATATCATGTATTTGGAAGAGAAGAGAAAAGAAAAGATAGGTTGTTTTGTGGCTTACTTATTTGCTAGATTGCTAAGGCTTAGACAAAGTTTGCTCTCTTTTTTTTCCTTTCTCCTCCAAGCTCACACTTTCTTTCCTTTCTCTCCCTCCTCTTTGCTAAAAATATAGAGTGTGCGTATATATGTTTGATCTGCAAAAAGTGTTGAGGGAGGTGGTGTATTTATAGGAAAATTGTGGTGAATTGTCTAAAGTGCCCTTGATTCAAATGGAATGGAAAAGTTTTGAATTTAGTTTGAATGTAATGGAATATGGGATGATTAGGAGGTCTAATTAAGTGTTAGAATATGATTTAGTTATAGATTAGTCCATATAGAACTAGATTGATGTCAAGGACAAACATAATTCCTAGATTTCTGGTACTCTAGTCAAATATCTTCCAAGATTCATGCAAAATGTTTCAAAAAGTACATCTTGTATATAAACATCAAGATGGCAAGCCATGTGGGAGGATTTTTGTGTACAAACACCTATATTTAATGTAGATATTTTGAGGATAAAGTATATAATAATGGTTTGTACTTTATATACATATATATAAAGAACGATTTGAGGTTAAATGCAATTTGAATAAAGTGTGAGGGCTCAGTTAAAATATCTATTTCAAGTGTAGAATTAATAAAATAGTGTTAGAAAAAAAATAATTCGGTTGAGTTGCATCGCTTTAAATTAAAAGGCGCATAACCTAATAAAAAAGATAAAAATTGGAAACTAAGGTTTTGAGCGATCAATCTATAATTAGAGAGATAATTAATAATATTAGAGCATTAGAAATGACTACTAAACTATCGAGATCGATTAGGGTTTATACGAGGTCATCCGCGATGCGTTTTTGGTTCCAGGGTTACATTCATAAAGAAACTAGGAACCAAGAGCTTTTATTATAATAATTCAAAAGTGAGGGCCTTAATAGAATTTGGACAATTTAGGGTTGTCGCAATATTTGTCTACTTTACATAGTAAAGAAAGCAATCATAATTGAGTTGTATGATCATATCGTGTGATGCCCCGAATTCTACTCTAAGGGTTGAGGTCAAGGCAACGTCACTAATGAGTCATTTGGTCAATAATCAATTAAAATCCTAGGAAGGTCGGAGGAGTCAATATCGTCTTCCTTCAAAATCTATAGTTTCCCTTCAAAATCCAATCACCTTAGATAGTAAAGCTATATTTTTGACAGATCTTAATAAGGTATCAATACAAAGTCTACATAAGTTGACAGAAGGGTAAGAATACTGTAACAACCCCGACCCATGATTAATGTTAATCCATGTTTAATTATACCTAATTAGTAATTAAGTGACATTTTGCATCATATGTTACCTTATATGTGTTTATATCTGTTTAACGTAGAAAGATAGATTCATGTTTCTGTTTCGGTTTGTGAAATGAAGGCCTCATTGGCATCCGATTTAGAAATTGACTTGATTTATGTGTTATTTGGGATTTATAGAATTTTGTGGTAGATTTAATTGAAATTTTATTCGAAATGATTAAATTAGAATAAAATAATTCCAAATGATTAGTCTAAGCAAGAATTAATGAAGCTTCACTAATTAGCCTATATAAGGCCACTACCAAGCCCAAGACTCCCTTGTTCCTCATTCTTTTTGAGCTCAAACGTGCGGAAGGAAAGAGAGAGAGAGAGAGAGATTGAAGCCAACATTAAAGGAAGAAGAGAATTAAGAAGGAAATAAGAGAGATTGAAGAGAATTGAGGAAGTTTAACTCCAACACTTGCTAACTCAAGGCTTAAGGTAGGAAATTCAACTCCTTAATTATGAATTTGAATTACTTGGTGTAAGAATTCAAGAAAATTAGAAGATTAAGCATGAGAATCAAGCTAAAATTTGAGAATTGTAACTCATACCATGCATGCATGCATAATTCATTATATTTTGAGTCTAATTGTTAAGGATTTTCACATGCATGTATTGAGTCTACCATAGTCTTGTAATTTCATCATGTTTTCCATCAAATTACCTTAGTTGATCATGTTTTGGAAGCTATGAGTTCAAATGAATACATGTATGTCATATTTATAGCATGTTCTTACATTTCAAGTTGAATTTTTGCACAATTGACTTACTTTTGGGGCTTGATTTCATGAAATGAACTTCAAACCATGATGTTTTACAAGTTCTTAGATATTTTCTAGAATTTTGGTCCAAGAAAATGAGTTTTAAGGTGTGGAATTCGAGTTTGGAACTTGGGAGTGCAATCTGGAAATTCCAAATTTTGCACTTCCGCTCGAGTGTGAGATTCTGCACTCGAGCGGCCACCTTTGTTTTTGCATCTCCGCTCGAGCTACCAAAAGTTCACTCGAGCGTGAAATACATGCTCCCAGAAGTTTCATGTTTTTGCAGATCGCTCGAGCGTGAAGAGTTGTGCTTGAACGACCATCGAGCGTTCGTTGGGCGTGAAAATCGCATAACCAGTACTTTTTCAAAATTTGCAAAATGCTCGAGCGTGGAAAGTTGCGCTCGAGCGTCCTCTCACACATTGCATGTCCCCTCGAGCGGGGGAAGTTGCGGTCGAGCGGGACTCCTATTTTCAGCAAGTTTTGTTAAATGTGTTCAAATACATTTTAGCATCCTTATTACATCCTAGGCATTCCTAAGCCAAGATTATGACATAATAATGAGGGTAAAATGTAGAAATACACTAGAAGGAAACGTAATGAGTTAGATGCTTTCCGACGTGTGTTTTCAATGTGTATTTGTTATGTGTTGATGTAGGTCACGTGCCGTAAACCGTTTGATTACGTCTACTCTGTCTGTCTGCACCCGAAGCCAACTGTGAGTAATAACTTAGTAAAGCTATGTTCAACTTTATTTATTTTCTGTATGATGAATTAAGATCTGTTTTCTGAAATGATATGTTCTATACAATGAATGATTGTCCAATTTCTAACAATGTATCCGTGGCATCCTTAACATCATGTGATATTTGTTAGCTGTTACCCGGTATCGGAGGTTCCATTATGGAACTTAATATGCCTGCAATTTGTTACCCGTATTCGGGAGGTTCCATTATGGAACTTAATATGCCTGTAATTTGTTACCCGTACTGGAGGTTCCATCATGGAGCTTAGCATATCTGTCATCTGTTACCTAGATCCGGAGGTTCCTTTATGGAACTGGTTACTCATAACCACCATATGTTCTGCATCTATTTTGTATCTGCTCTGTTAGCGTTAATGGATTTAGCACGTATAATTAAGCATGAACTCTGGCCTTTGTGTATGTTTTGAACAAGGATATGATTATGAATATGAATTATGATTTCTGAATCTGATACAGACTTCAATCATTAAATCCTTTACTTCATTATTATTCACTGGGCTTCCGCTCACTATTTATATTATGTATGTAGGTGATCAGGCACGTGACCAGGCTCAAAGTTGAGGACCTAGTGTCTCAGTTTTTGTCAGCCAACCTTTGTGCCTCTCGAGGAGGTTCCGGATTAAGTCAAGTTTGGTGGCTGTTTTTATGAATGTACTAGACTTTGTTTCTTTTGAATTACGGGCAAGATTTCTGATAATATGTTCATGGTGTGATGTGTAAATATTGTATCTTTTGGCGCCACTTGCAAGTTATAAAATTTTTAAATATCTGTCACATGTATATCTTCACAGCTCAATGGACTACATATATTTTGTATATTTGCTTCCGCAGCTCCTAACTATATGTTATTTTGTTCAAAGGCCTTTGGTAATCCAAGGATTACTGGTCGGTTACGATGCTAAACCTATAGGGGCGGGTTTGGGTCGTGACAGAGTGGTATCAGAGCACATGTTCTATCGCACACACAAGTCCATATGAGCTTAAGATGTCCTAGTAACAAGTAGGGGCATTCCATCTGCATATGTGGGTGTGTGGTAATCTTTATAAATGTGAAAACTGAATTTGAATCTGGACAAATAAATTGAAAGAAATAAATGGGATTATTCCTATGTTTATTATTACTTGGTGTCTCTATGGCAACATGGAGAATGCAAGGGACAATGATACCAGTGAATCCTCAGAGGCTCGTATGAGCCGAATGGAACAGATGCTTGCAGTATTGACCGAAGCTATGACACAACAACAGAGACAACAACCTTTGCCCCCTTCGCTGCCGCCAGTACAAGTTGAATATGATAATCATAACATTATTAACTTGACACAGAAATTCATAAAGATGAAACCGCCAACATTCTTGGGTGGAATTGAACCGTTGAAAGCGGAGACATGGTTGCTAGAGATGGAAAAATTGTTTGAAGTATTTCCCTGTACTGAGACTCAGAAAGTTTTATTGGCCACCTATACTCTCAAAGACGAAGCTCGGAGATGGTGGTTACTGATCCGGAATACCAATGGAAATATGATGTGGGCTCAATTCAATGAGATCTTTTATGAAAAGTATTTCCCTCAATGTTTTCGGGACCGAAAAGTGTCTGAATTCCAAGAACTCAAGCAAGGAAGAATATCCGTAGTTGAGTACGAGGCTAAGTTCACTGAATTAGCCAGATTTGCTCCTCACATGGTGGACACATAATACAAGAAAGGCCGCAAATTTGAAGGAGGATTGAACTTAGACATATTTGATTGAGTAGGCGTATTGAAGTTGCCAACATACGTACAAGTCCTTGACAGATCCTTAATGGCAGAAGCTACCCTAGCCGCTATGAGACAAAGTAAGACCTCAACAACAACATCAGAATTGAGAGGAAAAAGCTCTGGGTATGGTTTCAAAAAAGGCCGTTCTTATGTTAGTAAAAAACAGAACACGGGGTCTACAAGCAACTCGAGTTAAAGTAGTGGGTCTATTCCAATTTGTCCTGATTGTGGAAGGAGGCATAGGGGTGTATGTTACTGAGCATCCGGTGTTTGTTTCTGATGCGGCAAGACGGGTCATGTAGTGAAAGATTGCCCGCTTGGGTCTGATAATGCCAACCGTCCTACGGCGAGTTCAGCTTGATCCGCTTCTATAGCAAAAACAAATGCAAGAGCTAATATTGAGAAAGAACCTCTAAGACAAGGTCGAGTGTTTGCCTTAGTACCTGGTGACGTACAAAACACCGAAGCTGTGGTGTCAGGTATACTCCCTATATGTTCCCAAAATACATGTGTAGTGATAGATTCCGGTTCTACGCATTCTTTCGTATCGCATGCTTTTTCTGGGAAATTAACTAGACCACTAGAATCTATGACGTATGTGTTATCTGTATCTACACCATCTGGGGATTCTATGATATGTGCTTATGTTTATCCGGCATGTGATATTATGATTGGTGATATGATATTGTATGTTGACTTGTTGCCCTCAAACATTGATAATTTTGATTGTATTCTGGGTACGGACTGGTTGACTAAATATTGTGCCACCATTGATTGTGCAAGTAAATCAGTTGTGTTTAGACCACCTAGCATGCCTGAATTTATTTTTACTGAAAATGGGGTAGTTCCTCCCCCATACTTGATATCGGCCATGAAAGTTGTTAAATTGCTTAGGAAGGGATGTAAGGGCTACTTGTGTTGTATGCTAACTGCATCATCTGATAGTGCTAATGTAGAAACTATTCCTATTGCTTGTGAATTTCCCGATGTGTTTCCGAATGACTTGCCTGGAGACTTAGTTGATAGAGAAATTGAATTCACTATTGAAGTAACTCTAGGAACACAACCTATTTCCAAGACCCCCTATAAAATGTCAACCTCAGAATTGAAAGAATTGAAAACTCAACTTCAAGACCTGTTAAACAAGAAATTTATCCATCCGAGCACTTCACCTTGGGGTGCTCCAGTCCTATTTGTCAAAAAGAAAGATGGATCTTTGAGGTTATGTATACATTATCGGGAATTGAACAAAGTAACTATCAAGAACAAATACCCTCTACCCCGAATAGATGACTTGTTTGACCAATTTCAGGGAGGCCAAGTGTTTTCCAAGATTGACCTTAGATCCGAATATCACCAGTTAAAACTCAAGGCAGAAGACATAGAGAAAACTGCATTCAAAACAAGATACGGACACTATGAATTTTTGGTAATACCATTTGGGGTGACTAATGCACCTGCTGTCTTTATGGACCTTATGAATAGGGTGTTTAAATCATATCTGGATGAATTTGTTGTTGTATTTATTGATGATATTTTGATTTACTCCAAAAATAGGGAAGATCATGAAAATCACTTGAGAACCATGTTACAGATTATAAGAGAAAAGAAACTATATGCAAAATTCTTCAAATGTGAATTTTGGCTTGACAGTGTAGCGTTTCTGGGGCATGTAATCAACAAAGATGGTATTTCGGTTGACCCTCAAAAAATTGAAGCCATTGTGAACTGGCCAAGATCAACTAATGTGTCAGAAGTGAGAAGTTTTATGGGACTTATAGATTACTATAGAAGGTTTGTGAAAGATTTCTCGAAACTTGCTATGCCATTGACACAACTGACACAGAAAAGTGTGCCATTCGATTGGAATGATCTGCGTGAAATAACTTTTCCAGAGTTGAAAACCAGATTAGTGATTGCACCAATCTTAACTCTACCTAATGGTACTAACGGATTCTAGATTTACAGTGACGCTTCGTATAAAGGGTTAGGTTGTGTACTGATGCAGAATGGGAAGGTAATTACTTATGCCTCTTGGCAACTTCATTCACATGAAAAGAACTACCCAACTCATGACCTTGAATTGGTAGTTGTTGTCTTTGCTTTGAAGATTTGGAGACATTATCTGTATGGTGTGACTTGTGAAGTATATACGGATAATAAAAGTTTGAAATATTTCTTCACCCAAAAGGAATTGAACATGAGACAACGAAGATGGTTAGAATTGATTAAGGATTATGACTTGTAGATTTTGTATCATTCAGGAAAAGCAAACACAGTTGCTGATGCTTTAAGCCGCAAATCCATGGGTAAATTGTCATGCTTACTCACTGGTCAGAGAGACTTAATATGTGACTTAGAAAGAAATGAAATTGAAGTTGTACTACGTGAACAAGGAGGAATCTTAGCTGCTATTCCTGCTCAACTTGTAATCATTGAAGAAATTAGAGAGAAACAACTTGAAGATGAGTTCTTGAAAAAGATTGTGGAAGAATTTGACTCAAAGTCGAGGCCAGGGTTCGCGTTTGAGAATAATGTGTTGAAATTTCAGAATAGACTTTGTGTACTAGATTTCTCTGATTTAAGAAAGCGTGTTATGACTGAAGCTCACAACTCCAAGTTTGCCATGCATCTGGGGAACACAAAGATGTATCATGATTTGAGACAGAACTTCTAGTGACCTGGAATGAAGAAAAGCATTGCTGACTTTGTGGCTAAATGTTTGCACTACCAACAAGTTAAAGCTGAACATCAACGACCTGCTGGATTACTTCAGTCGCTTCCAATACTGGAATGGAAGTGGGAGCTTATTACTATGGATTTCATTGTCGGACTGCCTCGTTCTTCTCGAGGTATGGATTCTATTTGGGTCATTTTTGATCGTTTAACTAAATCTGCTCACTTTTTACCTGTTAAATCTTTGAACAATGCGGATAAGTTGGTTAATTTGTATGTCAATGAGATTGTGAAATTACATGGAGTTCCAGTGTCTATAGTATTTGACAGAGATCCCAAGTTTACTTCGAGATTCTGGTAGAGTTTGCAACAAGCTTTGAGGACTGAACTGAGACTAAGCAATGCTTATTACCCATAAACAGATGGCCAATCAGAACGGACCATTCAAACATTGGAAGACATGTTACGAATGTGTGTGTTAGACTTTCAAGGCGATTGAGAGACTTACCTTCCTCTGGCCGAATTTGTGTATAACAACATCTATCATTCAGGTATTGAGATGGCTCCATATGAAGCTCTGTATGAAAGGAAATGTCGTTCTCCTATCTGTGGGGTTGAGGTAGGTGACAGACCATTGTTAGGACCATAACTTGTACAAGAAACAACTGAAAATGTGAATTAATTCAACAGAGGTTGGAAACTGCACAAAGTCGCCAAAAGAGCTATGCAGATGTCCGAAGGCGAGATAAAGAATATGAAGTCAGGGATCATGTGTTCATAAAGGTAACTCCAATGGAAGGTTAGACGCAATTTGGGGTAAAAGGCAAGTTGGCACCAAGATATGATAGGCCATATGAAATTCTTGAGAAGATCAATTCGGTAACATACCGAGTAGCCTTACCTCTGGGGATAGAGAACATGCATAACGTTTTTCATGTCTCGATGCTTTGAGATTATTTAAGAGACCTACTCCATGTGATAGAACCAACTCATGTGCTTCTGAAGGATGATTACACGTACAAAGAGATGCCAATACAGATCGTTAACTGTCGAATCAAGAGATTGAGAAATAAGTAAATTTCATTGGTAAAGGTCGATTGGCAGAATCATGGAGAAACTTATGCAACTTGGGAGAGAGAGGAAGATATGATGAAAAGATACCTTGAACTATTTCCTTTGGACTCCGTTTTCTTCCAAAATTGTAACGCCCTCAAAATAAATCCATAAATCATGCATTCATTACAACTGTAAACTTAAGAGAGTAAGACATAATGCCATTCATCAAAGTATTCTTACAAAAGATATTACATGTTGACAACAAAAGTAAATGCCCTATACGCTTACAACTTTCCAAGTCAACACTTGGGTTCAACAAAAGTAGAGTTCTAACTCTTTACACAAAATAAGCCCATGACTTGATATGCATGTAATATACAAAAGAGACAACAAAAAGAGCTATCAGTCTCAAGCCTCCCAAGCTACTTCCTTGGAGGTGGCATATCACCTGAACCTGAAAATGATGTCCCATATAGGATGAGCCAACGCCCAGTAGAGATATGCTAAACATAATATGAGCAATAACTAAAACATTAGCATTTCATAAATGTTTAACCAGTATAAGCCAACATACAGCGTCACCCAATTTTATAACAGGTATGTTCATGTCTCATATCATTTTTCCTTTACTTAACAATCTCGATTTATAAACATGGCTCAGAACCTGGCCAAACAATTTCCATGAGACTATGGCTCATGTAAAAACTTTTCCAATATCAACAATTTAAATGAGATCATAACTCATAATAAAACACTTCCATAATTCACAATTTACATGAGATAACAACTCATATTAAACACTTTCATACTTCACAAATGATACACAGATTTGCTGTATCAATGGAGTCCATCCCCTATCTCCTCCCAAATAATATCCGGTTTAGGAGTCCATCCCCTATCTCCTCCCAAACCGTGGAGTACATCCCCTATCTCCTCCCACACAATACAATGTATATAAACAATTATCATATACACAATCAATCAATACACAAATTCGATGTATTATTCCAACTGTCATATTCAATGACATATTCAACCGATTAGTTTTAATTCACCTAATCATCATGCAGTGTCTACAACAATTAAGACTATCCTCCATCGATAGCCCAAAACAATTATTTCTAAACAGATAATAATGCCTCAACTGATAAATTACCAACATTTTCAAAGGTGAGTGATTAATAAATCCAATTCCACCATTCCATCTCATAATAAGCCAATTTTATTATTTTTAACTCAAATTCATATTTTCATGACTTTCCAAATTAATTATGCAAATTAATTTATATCATAAAATTAGGGCTTTCCTTCTTATTTTCTGAATATTGACCCAAAGGCTCAAATATTAACAACAACATCAATAAGCTCATTTTAAGACCCAAGATATACATATATTGGTCAAAATAGCAAAACCCCTCTTTATTCATGTTGAAACCCTAACACCCAAAATCACCCAACTTCAACATTAAATCAAAATGACCAAGAGTTCATGTCAAAATCATAAAAATGAGTAGTTATCCCTACCTCAAAAGATGAGACCAAATGGAGAAGATGATGAATTTCGAAATGCTCCACAACCCAAGATTTTCGGATGGAAATGTAGCCCAAGCCAAGTTCTACACTTTATACAAAGGGACCAAGGTAGGGGATCACTCAAACTAGATCAAACCCTAGAGAGAAGTTGAAGTTTAGAGTGAGGAGCTCTCCAATGTAGGTTTTGAAAAGTTAGAGAGAGAAAGAGTCAAAGAAAAGTGATCCAAAAAGTCACTTTTCGGACTGATATAAAAGTTGTCCCGCTCGAGCGTGGAACTCCCCGCTCGAGCGTCAAAAGCGCCGCTCGAGCGCCGGATGCACACCTCTAGAAGTTTTGCAGTCGATGGCCCTCGCTCGAGTGTGAAAGTGGACGCTCGAGTGTCCAATGACCTGCAGACAAAATACTGAAAGATGGAAAATCATGCTCGAGCCTCAAAATGCCCGCTCGAGCGGAGAAGCAAAATCAAAGGGCCCGTTCGAGCGTCAAAATCCCCGCTCGAGCGTGAAGGCAAAATTCTGGGCATCAACTCTAGGTTTCTAAACACAACCAACCTGTTTCAAACCTGTCCAACACAACCCAAGGCTCACATCCAAAGAGTAAAGGACGAAAATGAGAATACGACAACAACACATCCACAGAACTAAGTCCGGAATACAGCAAACAAGGAAGGAAAAATCGGGATTGCTATAAAAATGAAGGTAATTTGAGTTTGGAGGACCAAACTCTTTAAGGGGGGAAGACTGTAACAATCCCGACCCATGATTAACGTTAATCCATGTTTAATTATTCCTAATGAGTAATTAATGTAAAATTTTGCATCATATGTTACCTTATTTGTGTTTATATCTGTTTAACGTAGAAAAATCGATTCATGTTTCTATTTCGGTTTGTGAAATAAAGGCCTTACCAGCATCCGATTTAGAAATTGACTTGATTTATGTGTTATTTGGAATTTATAGAATTTTGTGGTAGGTTTAATTGAAATTCGATTCGGAACGATTAAAATAGAATAAAATAATTCCAAATGATTAGTCTAAGCAAGAATTAATGAAGCTTCACTAATTAGCTTATATAAGGCCACTACTAAGCCCAAGACTCCCTTTTTCCTCATTCTTTTTGAGCTCAAACATGTAGAAGGAGAGAGAGAGAGAGAGAGAGAGAGAGAGAGAGAGAGATTGAAGCCAACATTAAAGGAGGAAGAGAATTAAGAAGGAAATAGGAGAGATTGAAGAGAATTAATGGAGTTTAGCTTTAACACTTGCTAACTCAAGGCCTAAGGTAGGGAATTCAACTCCTTAATTATGAATTTGAATTACTTGGTGTAAGAATTCAAGAAAATTAGAAGATTAAGCATGAGAATCAAGCTAAAATTTGAGAATTGTAACTCATACCATGCATGCATGCATAATTCCTTCTATTTTGAGTCTAATTGTTAAGGATTTTCATATGCATGTACTAAGTCTACTGTAGTCTTGTAATTTTATCACGTTTTCCATCAAATTACCTTAGTTGATCATGTTTTGGAAGCTATGAGTTCAAATGAATACATGCATGTCATATTTATAACATGTTCTTACATTTCAAGTTGATTTTTTGCACAATTGACTTACTTTTGGGCCTTGATTTCCTAAAATGAACTTCATACCATGATGTTTTACAAGTTCTTAGATATTTTCCAGAATTTTGGTCCAAGAAAATGAGTTTTGAGGTGTGGAATTCAAGTTTGGAACTTGGGAGTGCAATTTGGAAATTCCAGATTCTACACTTCCGCTTGAGTGTGAGATTCTGCACTCGAGCGGCCACCTTTGTTTTTGCATCTCCGCTCGAGCTAAATACAGGCTCTCAGAAGTTTCATGTTTTTGCAGACCGCTCGAGCGTCAAGAGTTCCGCTCGAGCGGGGACATGAGTCTCACGCTCGAGCGACCATCGAGCATTCGTCGGGGTGTGAAAAATCGCATAACCAGTACTTTTTCAAAATTTACAAAATGCTCGAGCGTAGGAATTTGCGCTCGAGCGTCCCCTCACACATTGCATGTCTGCTTGAGTGGGAGAAGTTGCGCTCGAGAGGGACCCCTGTTTTCAGCAAGTTTTGTTAAATGTGTTCAAGTACATTTTAGCATCCTCATTGCATCTTAGGCATTCCTAAGCCAAGATTAAGACATAATAATGAGGATAAATTGTAGAAACGCACTAGAACGAAACGTAATGAGTTAGATGTTTTCTGATGTGTGTTTCCAATGTGTATTTGTTATGTGTTGATGTAGGTCACGTGCCATAAACCGTTTGATTACGTCTACTTTGTATGTCTGCACCCGAAGCCAACAGTGAGTAATAACTTAGTAAAGCTATGTTTAACTTTATTTATTTTCTGTATGATGAATTAAGATCTGTTTTCTAAAATGATATGTTTTATACAATGAATGATTATCCAATTTCTGACAATGTATCCGTGGCATCCTTAGCATTATGTGATATTTGTTAGCTGTTACCTAGTATCGGAGATTCCGTTATAGAACTTAATATGTCTGCACTCTGTTACCCCTACTGGAGGTTCCATCATGGAGCTCAGCATATCTGTTATCTGTTACCCGGATCCGGAGGTTCGTTTATGGAATTGGTTACTCATAACCACCATATGTTCTGCATTTGTTCTGTATCTGCTCTGTTAGCGCTAATGAATGTCCCACATATAATTAAGCATGAAATTTAACCTCTGTGTATGTTTTGAATAAGGATATGATTATGAATTTGTTTATAAATCTGAATTATGATTTTTGAATTTGGTACGGACTTCATTCATTAAATCCTTTACTTTGTTATTATTCACTAGGCTTCCGCTCACTATTTATACTATGTATGTCGGTGATCAGGCACGTGACCAGGCTCAGAGTTGAGGACCTGGCGTCTCAGATTTTGTCAGCCAACCTTTGTGCCTCTCGAGGAGGTTCCGGATTAAGTCAAGTTTAGTGGCTATTTTTGTGAATGTACTAGACTTTATTTTTTTTGAATTACGGGCAAGATTTCTAATAATATGTTCATGGAGTGATGTGTAAATACTGTATCTTTTGACGTCACTCGCAAGTTTATAAAAGTTTTAAATATTTGTCCCATGTATGTCTTCACAGTTCAATGGACTACATATATTTTGTATATTTGCTTTCGCAGCCCCTAACTATATGTTATTCTGTTCAGAGGCCTTTGGTAATCCAAGGATTACTGGCCGGTTACGATGCTAAACCTATAGGGGCGGGTATGGGTCGTGACAAATAGATTCACAAAAGATATGTATATATATAAGTAACAATAATTACAAAAGTTAAAATTTAGTTACAACTAAAGTTCCTTAATATTACATTCCCAAAAGATAAAATATCACAGATGGACTTTTAAACAAAATAACTTCTAACTTCATCTACAATAATCAATAGTCTTCAAACATTTCCAGTTCTTTGTCGTCTATGTAGGTTTCTTCGGTACCTGGTGTAGATATCCCATTTTGATTGAACCTAAGACTTCGGGTGCTTGCAAGCCTACCGATGATGAAATGGTACCTACTTTATCTTTAGAATGTTTAAGGGTGATTAGAGTTGTTGTATAAACCCATTTTGGCCAAAAATCAATTTTTTACAAAAATGACCATTTTGCTCCTAGACTCATTGTTAGCCAAAAACCAACTTCTTAATTTCAGAAAGCCCAATTGTGCTTTGATTGATCGTATTTCCAAAATTAGTGACCTGTTTTTATCGAAAACATCAATTAGAATGCAATTCGGGCTTCTTGTGCCGTAAGCAAGCTAAGGGCATAGGGCCCCGTACTTGTGCATGCATGCATGCGCGTGCATACGTTAGATATGAGTGTCCACGTTGTTTGTACGTGCACATAATCGTTGCACGTGCACACTTAGTTTGTATGTGCACACAATGAAGCATCGTAGAGTTATTTTTAGAAACTCAATTTTGGTTGGAACGGAGGAGGAGAAGTGATGAAACCCTAAAAGGGTTATAAAAGCTTCCCCTAGCTGTATAAATAGATCTCTTCCCCCTCTCTTTGAAGGGGTTAAGGAATTGAAGTAGTTTTTTAAAGCTTTTGAAAACCAAACACCCTCTTCTCCTCTCCCTTTGCCTTAGCTCTGAAAATACCTTACCCACAACAACTCTAGACCTCTGAAAACTTCTAAGGACTGAAGATCATCAACCCTAACTCAGATTCCAAGCTAGAGGGAGGCTTGCAAGCAAAGAACTTGGCTTGCTTTGCTTTGTTTTTCGTAATTTCTTTGGTTTATATAAACCAGCAGGTAAAGCTCTCTTATTTTCTATATTTTTGTACCTTTTATATTCTTATTTCAGTATTCAAAGCATGTTAGGGTATTAGTTCTGTCACAACCCAAACCCACCCTTATAGGTTTAGGTCATGATCGACCAGTAATCCTGGATTACCTTCGGTCTCAATGACAAATTCAATCATAATATAAAAATGGGGCTTAGCGGAAGTAATAAATAAATATAACTAAATCCATTGAGCAATGCATATATGCCAAATTCATCATTATTTAAAAACTTTAAACTTCATTCAAACTTATATACAATACACCAAAGTTGGACTTCTCATATAACATCATCCATAACAAGTTCCAAAATATCAAAAGAAACAAAAGAGTATATAGGTTTACAAAGCTTGACTCCTCTTGAGTCCAAGCATGCCCCATCACGGAGGCACTTCAAAATGGCTTCACAAGGGTAGACTCTGAGGTTGCCTTAAACTTGACGTTCGTTTTCTTACCAACATATATATATATATATATATATATAAGGGAGAAGGGTGAGCTAAAACCCAGTGAGTAATATCAATATAAAGGTTTTATATGAATGAAGTCCAGCATGTTACAAAACATATCTTTCGTTTTCGAAACAATTCATGTCAATAAGAAAAACCATTAGAATAAATAATCACATCAATCATTTGCAATAACAATAATCATTCAAATCAATATACGCAGTACATCCAATAGAATAACAATGAAATGATGTGCCGAAGCTAATAAGACCACAAGGGTCAATCCAGTGGGACCACAATGGTCAATTTATAATTCATAATTCAGCGTAGACCATTAAGGTTTAACATCAGAGATCTCTGTGTTTTAGTTAATCCAGTGGGTCATGGTATTGTTTCCCCCAGACAAGGGTCTGTTAATCAATGGGCCATGGTATTGTTTTCCTTAGGCAAGGGCCTCACTAATAGATGCCACAATTACAATTCAAAAGGGTCATTCATTCATAGATAACAAAATAGAATTCAAAATACCAATTTTGAACAATCTCAAAATACATTTCGAACATAGCTTTATAAAGACATTACTTATACTGGGTTATATCGATGTTAGGCCTCGGTTAGCCACCTATACAATACGCATAACAATGTACACATTGAAATACAACTCTTAATCAAATGTTTGATCTTAATTCAATCCTCTTTAATGTGTTTCTAATTTATTTCCTCATAGGGTTTTCCAAAATTTTCTGGGTTCTCTGGGCAGAAAACCGTTCGAGCGAGACAGCGGATTTTGGGTCTCACTCGAGCTGATTTTGGGTGATTTTTCTAGGTAGCACTCTGGGGCAATCCGCCCATGGGGAAAATTTCCGCTTGTACGGATTGGAAATTCTACTTGTGCGGAATTGAAACCGCTTGGGCCGATTTCGACGCATTTGTCTCGAAATTCATGTTCTTTTCCTCAAAACTGATGCCAAAAACCTATTTACATAGATTTTTCACTTCTCTCTCTCTCTCTCTCTATATATCTATCTATCTATCTATTCATCTTTGCTCTCCCTTCTCTTTAAAAACACACACAAATCTAACTTCTCTCTAAGATTTAGCTCAAATCTTCAAGAGTTTGAGAGGGCTTTTTACACCAAATAGAAGAGGGCGATGAGGGCTACATGTATAACCGTTTGGATCATGTTTTTGTCAACTTTGAGTTCTAGGGTTTTCTTCCTCTTTATCTCCCAAGCTTGACGTAGGGCTAGTCTTTGAGTTATATATATATATATATATTTTCAAGTTTATACTTGTTTTGAGCTATGATTTTGGGTTGTTGAACCCTAGATGATGTTAGAAGTTGACTTCATCTATCTTTTCCTAAAACTTTTGAGAATATGAGTATGTTCGAAGGTGTGGGTATTGTTTTGGAAAAATCTTTTCAAAAATGGAACAAAAACCTTGTTTTGGTGGAATACCTAGAATTTGGGGATTTTGAGAAAAAAATGTGATATTGTGAAATTGATACTTGATAATTTTCTATGTAAGTAAAAGATGGAGGAAATTTTATTATTGTACCAAATGAAGAGGTTTCATGAGAAAATGAGGAATTGTAGAATTGGAAAGCTTTAGCAATAGCTTGTTGTTGTTGGTGGCGTTTGGCAAGTGAGATTTTAGCCAATTTTTTGCTAAAATCCACAAAAAGACAAAATAGGCTAAAATAGCTAATAAAACAAAATATCACATCAAATCCATAGTTATTTCACTTTTTCTCTCATAAACATCACATCTAACTATAAAAAAAATCAACTATCTTCCCAAACACAAAAATTTTACCCTACTAAAATAGCCAAAAACTAAAATAGCTTATTAAAATAGCAACTTCCCAAACAACCCAGTTATTATGGAAAGACCAAATGTTAAAAATGATGTTTATATATGGAGAATACATGAATGTTGATATTGTTATATTGTCTCTTGGAAAAATATACTATAATGTTATATTGATAAGAGATATGGAATTTGATCACAATGGAGGATTGTGTGGATGAATTGAGAAATTGAGAAATTTCAAGGCATTGACATAGAAATATATTGCATTAGCACTTGATTTAATTATTTTCACCTTTCAAATTGGTATTGTTGAGATGTTTAAATGGAACTTTATTATTACATTGGATATTTGCATAGCAATACCATTTTTGTCATTGATACAATTGATTTTGAATATTGCATTAGAAAAAGGTATTGTTTTGAGAAATGAAATTGTTTTGTGAAACAAGATCATATTGATTTGTTTTGGGGGGTAAATACGGAGGAAAATCCTATTAGGAAGTGTAGTTTTAGAATTAAGTTGGCCTGAGTATCCTTGGTGTAAGACCAGAAACACACGCGTGCGGGTACCTAAGCCCTCCGATTAGAAGCCGGTAAGGTAGGATTTGGTAGTGCCTAATAAGCTTACTTGCAGACAGTAGCCCTGGGGATTTTCTTGAGTCATATTTACCACTCCTTGTTGATATATGTAAATCATTAGATTGATTATATTTTTGAACTAGCATTGTGCAAGAGATTTTCAAAGGAGAAAAATTATTTTGAGCATGGCATGGTATGTGCATCCATTTTATGAGACTGTATAAAATGTATATACTTTGTTAAGAATTCTCTATTGGGCTTTGTGCTCAGCCCTAGTGGATCTGTTGCAGGAAAAGCTGTTGTGATTTAGCCAAGGTAGAGGCATGGATAATTGTGTTGGGGGCACGAGGCTCTTATCGCTTGTTGTTGTTATGTTGTTAAGCCAGGGACTATATTTGTATGGGTTAGAAAGCCATTTACCTATAACCAGGCTTAAGCCTCAGAATGTGTACCCTATGGGGGCATTAATTTGTATTGAATCCTCGTTATATGCTACCAAATGTTGTCTTAGAAGTTATGGAAGTATAATGGCATGTGGAACCCTTATATCTCTTGAATCAATGTCACGAATATACATGTATGAGAAGCTTGATTGGAAATTATATGATTCTTTAATTTCACGGGATTCATGATCAATAAGGATCGAGGATTATTGATGAGTTCATTTGCATTATCATGTGTTTTTTTTTGTTTTGTTTTTTTTGTTTTTGGGAAGGGGGGGGGGCGGGGGGCATTATAGTAGAGGCTAATCTCAGGATTGGGCAAAATGGGGTGCTTCCATGCAAATGGCCTTGCCCTTTTGTACCTAAGCTCCCGAACCTGGAATGTTATTGGTTATGATAGACTAGGCATTAACTTAGTTTTCATTGTTAAAAGTTTCTTAATTCCCCTTTAAAAATTAAGTGGGGACTCTATGTCAATAAAACAAGTTTGTGTGGGATGTATGCCTTAGACTCAAAAAAGGCATGGTTTCCACACCAACCATGGAATGCCTGGTAAATTTACACACATTCCATCCATCTTTTTCCAAATCAGTACATATTCATAATTACAATAAACAATTAAACATAATAATCAAGTGAACAAGTAGAAGGTTCAAAGTTAGGTGTTAGTAATCTAGAAATCCCACAAAGAGATTTCATCCTCCCAACCTCAAGAATTGGACTCCGATTTTTTGGAATGCCCCCTCTTTTGCTGCTTTGCAGACCTTACTCTTGATGCCTACAACGGTTATATAATGCATAGCACCAACCGGGGACCTCAAAAGAGACGGTAAAAATAAGGGCCTTGCCCATAACCTCCTTCCATTTTATCACACCAAAGCCACCTAGGGTTTGGATCCAACCGATTCATTCAAGGGTTTCGAAACAAACACTTGCGCAAGGCTTTACTTTTAATAGGGAACACGTCCTGCCAACCAATACATGAAGTTATCAAAATCCTTACCTCATAACATCATTCAAGAGATCAAAAACCCATTACCACCCTTGCTAAGTTTCTTATTAGTTTGGGTACTTTAATCAAGGTTAGCACAATCAATTGAAATAATAATTTCTATACAACATTGAACACTCATGGCATAAGATTAAGGTAATATAACCATAAACATATGTAGATGTCATACTAAAGCTTGAACAAACAATAAGAAGCACATCCAAGAAATGAAAAGTATGAAATCAACAACAAAAATAAATTTCCAAATTAGATATACTTTAAAGACCATAATCTAAGAGACATTTCTAGATATTTCCTGAACTCGGCCTTTCTAGAGTTTGAAGAGAATTTTATCTAGTTTCCAAATCATCTTTTGGACATGGGATAGCTGAGGACACCGATTTGCTGAGAGAAAGGCCTTTCCTCGGGGTTAAAGCCTATTTGGCTTATTGTGCTGGTAGTACAGGGTGAGAGTCTACTTCTCAGTCCCTTTTCCTAGATTTTTAATTATTAAAGAAATACTCCAGCACTATCCAAATTCATCGATTGTTACAAAAATCGGATTTTCTCTTAAACCACTCTTTTTTTCCCCAATAAAACCATTTTTACTTGAAATATAACACATTAAGAAAAGTTTTTATATAAAAATGAGGTCAAGAGTTTTTTTTTCTACATTTTTCTAGAATTTTTGAAAGTGGGCTGAAAATACCGGTCTTTCTTGCACAAAACTTGCAATAAGAAGAGTAATAGAAAAAGAGGGCAACTAAGAGTAATTTTCCACTTGTCTTATGATGAAAATATGATAAATAGTATATAAATAACTCAGATTTTTAGAATGAAGGTATGCCTTTGGAAATAATGTAAGAAATGGATAAAAAAGATAGTTTTGTTTCATTTTAAGGAAATACTCATGCAAGGTGACAACTAAGGCTCAACTCTTCTTATTTAAACACATGAAAACCATATATAAAAATCTAAAATTAATACTTTAAGCGTCTAATATCATGTATTTGAATGAGAAAATAAAAGAGAAGGTTGTGTTGTGCTTACTTGTATGCCTGTGGAATTGGTTGCACAAGACTTCCTCTCTTTCTTTCCTTTCTCCCCTCCACAAGCTCACTCTTCACTTCTCTCCCTCTCTCTTAGATGTGTGTATGTGTGTGTGTGGTGTATGAGTGCGTTTGATGCTCCAAAGTGTAAAGAGGAGTGGTGTATTTATAGAAAAATTTGTGTGAAAAGTCCAAAGTGCCTATTGGTTGGAATTGAATGAAATGAACTTGTGTTTAATTGAAATGTAATGGAATGAGATTGATTAGGGACCTTAATTACATCTTAAAACATGATCTAGTTAGGGCTTAGCTAGTATCTAATTGGAGGTACAAACAAAGTTCTCATTTTTTGGGGTACTTGGATACTTTTTTCCCTAAATCCTTGAAATTTTGTCTTCAAAAGTACATGATATATATAGGGTGGTCAGCCATGAGGGTGATTTTGAGGGGATTTTCATTGATATTTGTGTGTACAAAATGTATATATTTTGAAGATATTTTGTATACACAATTATTTGTTTAAGAGAAGTACAAGTATATATATATATGTATATAATGGTAGCAGTTTGGGGTCAATGTGTGAATCTTATAAAATCTGAGGGATAAGGCTTAATTTATGAATTAGAATATCTATTTAAGTTTAGAATTTAATAAAATTAGGGTTAGGGAAAAACAACTCGGTTTAGGGTTCTCGTTTCGAATTAAAAGACGATCAACCGAACAAACATAATGAGAATTGGAAATCTGGGGTTTTGAGTGATCATTTTACAATTAGGTAGTTAATTAATTAGTATTAGGGTATTAGAAGTAATTCCTAAGTTACAGGGATTGATTAGGGTTGGCATGATTTTGATCGGGATACGTTCTAAATTTTAGGGTTGAAATTGCAAGTAAATGAGAAATCGAGGGTTTTCATTGAAATAATTCAGAAGTGAGGGCCTTAAACAAATTACAAAATTCAAGGGCCTCACATATTATGTTAATGATTCCCATATCATAGATTAGCGGAGGTTGATTTTTGATCGTGTAAGCGGGGGTGCTCAATTCATGATATTCTCCCCTTATACCTAGGTTCCCGAGATGAGACGCTTTGGTTATGATGGATCATGGCCTTTTGGCAAGAGTCACGAGTTTTCTAGTTTTCCATAAAAGATTAGGTGGCGCCTTTGAGTTTGGTGATGTAGTCTATTTTTGGCATATCTTGTGATTAGTGGATTTTCTATAGAATTGCCAGATTTGGACTCTTATTCCATTACACATTGCACTTGTGGAACTAGACCGAGGGTTTGAACTGTTGGGCAAACTTGGACACCCCCTATCTAGGAGATCCCACAACAACTCACACAACGTGAATCATAAGAGTAATTTCTATGTAGGAGTAGTCAACTTAGCATTTCTAGGAGTAGTTCAGTGATAACGTATTACTATTCTCTGTAGATCATTGTATTTTCATGTTTTTTGTTCTTGTTTAAGTTCATGTGACTTATAGCAAGCGATAATTAATTTGGATTTTTACAATTTCAGTTACTTTCTATTTCATCCTTTTTTTATTTGATTACCTCCAAAGAAATCTTTAGCCTATTTAAGGCATAGAACTCAACCACAAGTTTGATATATTTTTGTTTGGTAAAAATTAAGATTTCTTTATCGATTGGTTTGTATCGATTTGACTCAAACCAAATTTTTGCTAACATAAATTGGGATCGTTCTAATTTTGAGTAATGATGAAAAAGAAACAAGGTGAACTTGGTGGTACTAGCAAGAAACCAATTGAAGACACTAGTTTTCCTAAATTTGGGAAAGACATGGAGGTAATCATTGGTGATAGCCAATTAGTGGTTGCCAATTTGAAAAAGACCAAAAGAATGGTTAAGAAGCATCGAATGTATACCACTTCAATGGCCTGACACCAGAGCAGATATAGGACATGCTTTCTTAGATAAGGCAAACATTGGAGAGGAGGCCTGGACAAAATGATGAGGAAGTGAGAGCTACTTATAGGGCAATTGAAGGATCTAGTCGTATATCCAGTCCACCAAGGCCAACTAGAGTTGAGACGCAGGTAAATAAGGTACAATTTTAACCTTATTTTACTAAGCTTATCTTTACTCAGACTTTCACACCTAAGCCTGCTAAGACCCAAATTCAACATGAGTTTACTTCCAATTATAGACCTCCAACCCTCCAAAAGGAGGTACAGAAAAGTTTTCAAATGAATCCAAATCAAACTTATAGAGAAGTGGGGCCTAAGATTGGACTGGGGGCCAATTTGGACCCTGTAGACCTCTTGCTTTTCAGAGAAGGCATGAAGGAAAGGGCCCAATATAATCCAACTTTTGAACCAAACAATGAGGAAGTAAGAAACAAGCTTATACCAAGGGGAAAACTTGGCCCCCAATGTATGAGGAACTTGCAATTGATAGGATCAGGCTTATACCAGAGGACAAATGAGGCCCCCAATGTATGAGGAGCCTGTCATCGATAGGCCTAGGCTGGGTAATCATAATTTTGCTTACCAAAGATTTAGGCAGCCCAATTATGAGAACCCAGGCTTAAGGGCCGACAACTTTAATCATAATAAGGGGCCTGGGCAAAAAAATTACCAAGACTAAGGGTTTATGTAGCCTTATATTGAACCACCATATATAGAACCAAGACCTAAGGGGGTTGGACCACCTTCTCAGCAATATGAGAGAGGAGGTTATGGTGCCCCACCTTCTCAACAACAGTTGTATGAGGGAGGAGTGTGATGCCCTAAAAATCAGGAACATCAAGGGATGTAATAACAAAGAAATATAGAGTATTGCTAAGGTTAACGATACATCAAAGCTAAATATATTATAGACAACGTTGCCCTAATCTTACAAATTATAGGTAAAAATAAAATGTCAATAGTGAGATGAAAAGTACGATGTCGGTCCACGCCTACCGCAACTTCCCGAGCTTTTCCACAACGTCATCTTTGCCGGTGAATTCCTCCAAAATATGGCATTAAACTAGGGTAACAAAAAAAGCCATGAGTTGTGATGCCCAGAAGAACACACCCCTCCCCCCTAACTTTCTACACTCCCGAAATATACAAACAAGTATAGACAATATGAACAAATAGAAGTAGAACATCTAACTTGCACAAATAGAAAATTACAGAAAATTACAAACAATTACATACATGCACATTCACAAACAACAGCTAGAAATAATAGCGATAAATCATAATCGGTTAGTAACATTTAATAGTTAGTAGTAACAGTGAGATCAAGGCCACTAGAGTCCCCCAAAGAGACCTATTCTCCCAACCGCTATAACTAGACACTTGACTATTTGGAACTTCCCATTTTGCTACTTTGAAGACCATACTATGGATGCCTGCAACGATTATATACCACACAGTGCCATTGGTAGACCTCAAAAGAGATGACAAAAGAAAAAGGTTTAATTATCTTGAACTCAACATTATCCCTTCACAACGAAAAGGTTTTATCCTCTTGAATGTCCCATTTAGACCCAACCTTATCTCACCAAATCAAACCACCAAATAGAGTCCAAACATGCCCGTTCCATCCTAGGGTACCATCACACACCACACTTTAAGCTTGGCTATAGGCGAATCGGTACCCTTCCTAGTCACAACCCATTGGCCACAAGAATTCTTATTCATGTTTCGGTCTACCACAGGAATTCTCATTTGTGCCACAAGAATTCTCATTTGTGTTCTTCAAGACTACTGCATGACTGACATTAAGGATTGCGTTCTAAACTTAAGCCAACTTGAGTGCCGCGACACGACTTGTGCACAACTTAACTCAAAGGGAACACGCCCCACCATATCTCATTACAGTACCAACACTTACAAGTTACAATTATCTATCTTTCCAATTCGTTACAAATGAGTGCAACCCATTACCACCCCAACGTGTTTCCCATTTGTTAAGTACAAGTTAGCCACATTCAATAGCACAAAATGATCATGCGTTGAGTATATGAGAGGAAATATAACACACAATGATGTTTACAAAACATCATAAATCAAGAAACAACATTAGACAAGCTATTAAAAACACTTAGGGATAAACAACACCTAAGAACATAACTTCCAACAATTTTCAGAATAGCATAGGCGAAAGAATAAATTGGTAAAAGCATTTTTGGGTCTCTTTAGGGACTGAAATTCAACAGAATTATAACACAAGTCTACTTTCATCTCCAATTCGTAGAATTAGCATACCACAACCATAATTCAATATTTATGCAAATTGCCAAACTCCATCCAGATTTGACACCTTTTAGGAAAAATGGATTTTCTCTCAATCTACTCAATAACTTTTGCTCAAATAAATTTTATTGGAAAGAGAACACAAAATGACAAATTTCTACATAAGAACCAATATGAGATGAGTTTTTTGGAATTTTATAAAAATGTGAAAAGCGGACTGTTTTTCGGAAGCTTTTTGTCAAGAACTTTGAAAAATTGTTTGGACTATCAAAACACTTATTTAAACTCTACTAAAATTTACACATGGTCTACAAACTCCAAATAATATCCCATACAAATAGATTTTTAGTTCATGGGTGTTTGATTTAAAAATAAATTCAAGAGCTTATAAACTAGTTTATCGGTTAAACAAGAAAACATGCTCAAAACACAATTCTTAAGCAATGCATTATCCAACTATCAAACCAACACATAAATTCATATAATATACATATGATATTATCTAGAAATAGTTAAAATAAATAAGAAGTGTTAGAGAAAATAGGAGAGGAGGGTGTATCTTACAATGCTAGCAAAAGCTTTTCTTTCTTTCTTCTCTTTTCTTTCTTAACCTTATTTTTTCTCTCTTGCTCTCTCACTCTTACTCCAGAAGAAAATAACAAGGGAAATATAGGGGGATCACTCATATTTATAAGAAAAAAGTGGTGAAAAGTCCTTTTTGACCTTGGTTGGTTTCTAATGAATTTGGTTTAAATTTAGTTGAGATGAAATAGAATGGAGGTTGATTAAGGAGCTTAAACGTGGTTTAATTAGGGCTTAAACTTGATTTGTTTGTTTGGAACTAGATTGACGGCAAAAAGTTGTCTCCCAAATTTGGGAGATTCTTGAAGACTTTTGAATTTTCTAGTTTTTTTTTTTTTTTTTTTTTTTTTCTTTCTTGGCCACTAAGACATCACAAATACATCCTCCATGTGCAATATATATATATATATATACACACAACAATTAGTACAAAAAATAATAAAATAAGAAATAAGAAAAAAAGAAGAAATGCAATCAATAGGAATTAAAATAAAACTTAGGGTTTAAAAGGAAATAAATTCAAGTGCTAGGGTCTATTTTCAAATTATAAATGAGTACAAAAATACTTATTTATAATTAAATAAATGCTAAAAAAAAAAGAATAATTGGGTTCCAATGGACTATATTGCAAAGTTTTGCAAACTTGGGTGCTAAAATGGAATAAAGAGAAACTTAAAGTTTAGAATATAATTTCTAAAAGTTGGGGTCTCTACAAGGAGGTTATGGTGCTCTACCTCCTCAACAAGAAGTATATGAAGGAGGAGGATACTGTGCCTATAATGTGGAACCAAATCATGAGCCTGCCCAAATTAATAGATATCAAATAATGGAAATAATTCAAGAGATATATGGCCCGGGCCTAAGAAGGCCCAATAGGCCAATGTTTAAAAAACCATACCCCCAATGGGTGGATAAGACCCCACTTCCTAGGAATTATAAAGTGCTTGAATTCTCTTTGTTTATTGGAGAAAAGAGGCAATATACCATTGAACATATATGTCATGACCCGAACTCGCCCCTAAAGATTAGGATCATAACAAGCTAGTAATCATTAGATTACCTACGGCCTCAGACAGAAAACAAATTTTAATTAATCATATGAGGCCAAAAGCGGAAGTAAAAAGATAATATTTGTCCAATGAGCTTGTGGATAAATGGAATGAATAAAAACTTTTCTTATATTAATAACTCACACCAAACATACCCGCATAATAGACATTATATGTCTAGATCCATCCAACACCATATTTATACAAAACCATAGCTTATATAAAGATAAGATCAAACATGACCATCAAAAGAAGACAAAAAGGTCAAAATAAAAGTTCTAAAACTAAGGCCTTGTTCATGAGGCATGTCATGGTTGACTCCACAAACTTGACATTCTTCCTTGGGTTCATTACGGTTGGGGTTGGGCATCCTGCTGCTCACCTACATACATATATACAAAGAGTGAGCGAAAGCCCAGTGAATAATACCATAGTAAAAGGGTTAATGAATGAGATTCTTCTATACGTATATCATACTCAAGTAGTCATATGTAGATCATTCTCAAAACAAAACGACCTTGGGTCCAATCTCTTATGCTCAAGCCATGTCAAAGAGGCAGAACGACCTTGGGTTCAATCCTTTATGCTCAAGGCATGTCAAAGAGGCAGAACAACCTTGGGTCTAATCCTTTATGCTCAAGGCATGTAAAAGAGGCAGAACAACCTTGGGTCCAATCCTCTATGCTCAAGGTATGTCAAAGAGGCAGAACGACCTTGGGTCCAATCCTTTATGCTCAAGGCATGTCAAAGAGGCAGAACGACCTTGGGTCCAATATATTCATTCATGATATGACCTTAGGACCATCAAATTCATTCTTAATTTGTCCTTAGGTCTAACGGATCCATTGATAAACGATGACCGGTTCATCACAACAAATGTACTGAACGACCTCGGATCTATCACGTTCTTATTCATATTCATTCTCATATTCATATTCATGATCATGCTCATATCCGTTTTCATATTCAGAATGACCTTTGGTCTAATCATCTTGTTAATTGTACTAAACGGCCTTGAGCCCATCTTATTACATTCATAAACTGAACAACCTTAGGCCCATCTTATCAAACATACCAAACGGCCTCGGGCCCATCTCATGCATATAAAACAACCTTTGGTCCATCACTTCTTTCCATACTTGTACGAATTGAACAAATGGAATACTCATTCATAGTTCAAAATCATAAGTTCGAAAAGACTTACCACATAGGTAGTATTTAGAAAGTAACATATGAAAATATCTTTACTATGATATTACTTACAGTGTTCAGTTGACTGATTTGTCTTCAGAGTTGACCCTACACAATTCGTAACATATACAGAAATTAAATCACAATATAATTCAATCCGTTCTTTTATTTGTCTAACTTTCTTAGTCTTCTTTCTAACTCTTTAGTTCATTTGGAATGCTTAATGTATCCCTAAGAATGCTAAAAAATGGAAGAGAATGGAAATCAAAACATATTACAATTTTTCAAAATTTCATGAAACAAGGCACTTTGCTCGAGCGCAACATTGGTCGCTCAAGCGAACCCCTTAGTCTGCAAAAGTACTGGATGCTCGTAATGGTGCTTGAGCCACTTTTTGGTCGCTCAAGCGGTTTGTTGAATTTTTGGAATTTCCAGAATTCTGGTTAAGCTTCAAACACACATTTAAAGTTCCAAATTTCATGCATGACATGTTCTAATGTACAAAAACACTCCCAAAAACATGTGTATAAGGTTATTTCTAACTCTTAGCTCAAATCTCCATGAATTTAACGATTTCAATACTTTTCTTCCTTTCTTACAAAACATAAAATTAAAGCTACAAGCTCTTAGAAAAATATTTGCGAGTATGAAATTCAAATCAAAATCAAGTCAATTCTTGATTGTCAAATTTTAAATCATAATTAATTTCTTGATTTATCCAAATTAATTTTCTTCATATCAAACCCAATTTCAAACTCATAAATGAATTTAACTTTCAAAATATAATTTCAAAACCTGGGTTCATACATGACTTGTCTAAAAACACACAAACTTTTAAATAATCAAGAAAATATGATCAATTTTAAACCATTTATATTAAAACTACTTTAATTTAAACATTAGTCTCATTTGTTCATAAACTTATAATTTTCCAAAACTTAGTTTTTGTTTTATCAAGACATGAAGTCAATTCATAAAAATCTTTGTTGCATGTACAATTAGAGTATCCAAATTTGAAGAATTTGTTCATGCATGTAAAGATTAGACTCAAACTCATGTAAGAATACAAAAAATGAAACTCAGCATAATTAATTCCCAATTTAACTTCCATAAATTTGAACCTAACTCCATTTCTTCATCATCTTGCTCATTTTCTTGTTATTTACATGAAGTTGAATCCAATTACCTCGTAACTTTAGCTTATAAATGATTTATCTACAAGATTTGAGCTTTAATTCCTTACCTTAAGTCTTCAATGGTTGAATTTCTTGAGTTTACTTCTTCCAATTTCAACACAAGACTTGAGTTATTCTTCTTCCTTCCAAAATTTCCCGCAAGTGGGTTCTCTCTCTCCATCTCTCTCGGTTTTTCTCTAGCTAAACAGATTGATGAACCAAAGACTAATACATATCACTTCTTCCTTCTTCACTTCAATCACTTCTTTTATTATTATTTATTATTAGATAGTGGGACACTTGTCTCAGGAAACACAATGAATAGGCATACACTTCTCTCTTCAATTTATGAAGTCCACCATAATATTAGGTCCCTCTACTTAATTCTAGAACAATCTCATATTCTTTTCACTATACAGCGACGTGGTAAGTTGAGTAGCATTAGATTAGTCTATTAATTACATATTAGGTTAACTAAACACCACTTACTCCTAATAACTCTTGATTAGCACATAATTTAATTAATTGCAGCTAATCACAAATCCCACATAATTTAATCAGTCTCTTAGACTTCAATTAAGGCCCAATTAATTATATTTAATTTTTACCAATCTAAATCAAATTTTTAATCAAACTCCCAAAAGGCTCCAGATGTCAAATTAAACTTATTGTCATCATCACTTTTGGTTTCTCAAAACATTTAAGCCTTCAATTTCAGATTAAACTCAAGATTCTTCTGAATAATTTACATACTCAAAATGGACACCTCATAACTGAATTTAATTTAACATAATCACAATTGCTAATTCTTATAACCACATTGGCTCAATTAATTCTATTTTGGACCCAATTAATCGAGTCTTAATTTTACTAAACTGAACCAAACATTTAATTAAACTCTCATATGGTCCAATACTTGAAATTAAATTGATTCAGCTCATCAATTTCACCTCCTTAAGCCATTTAGGCTTCCAAATTCTAATTCCAAAATAAATCTTTAATCAAATCATATACGAATTAGATTGAAAAATTCTCATAAATTCCCAAATTAAATCAGAATAAGGACTAATTAAAATCCAAATCTCTTTTATTAATTAAACGCCAAACATTATAGTGGTGGGGTTGTCACAACATAGGTAGATTTACTTTACAATGTAGGGAAGCAGGGAATATAGGCAATTTAAAACTCAAACTTTTCCCACACTCACTTTCAAAGGTGGCTTTTACATGGTTCATTAACTTGCCAAAGAACTCAATTCACATATGGCAGGATATAGAAAGCCAATTGCATGCTCAATTTTATATAATTGAACCTAATGTAACCATGGTAAATTTGTTTAAATTTAAACAAAAATAAAGAGAGTCTGCTGAATAGTATATCAACAAGTTTAAAAAGGCCAAGAATAGGTGTCATGTTTATATGCCTGAGATAGAGGTAATAAGATTGGCACAAAATGACCTTGATTTTGAATTAAGAAAGAAGTTTGAGGGAATAGATTTTTGGGACTTGTTTGAGTTATCTGCTAGGGCAACTAGCTACGAGTCTATCCTTAGAGAAGAGCAACAAACAAGGGCTGCTTTCGGGGAACTTATTATCAGGACATTGAGTTTGAGACTAAAATAGACATTGACATTGCCCAAGTAGTAGACAAGACACCAATGACTTGTGAGATCTTAAGAAAGGCATAAAAATTAGTACACATGCCATTTACACAACCAGCCAGAAAAATGTTGCAATAACTCATTGATAGTATTCCTTTGACTTGTCAAAGGAAGATGCTTTGTTTGATGAGTTATTGGCTAGTAAATCTTTAACATTGTCTCATTTCCACAACATCCTAAAAGATAGGGATAGAGTTGGCATGGGATATTGTAAATGGCATTATTCATTCAGGTATTCAACTAACTATTGTGTAACCTTTTGCAATTGTTTGCAAGACTTGATCCAAAAAAGAATCATGAAATATTCTAAGAAAGATAAGGGAGTTATGGATGTCGATAGCAACCCTTTTCTAAAAGTGGTGGACATTAATGTAGTGTTTAACAATCTGGGTAATTAGAGTAAGTGCCCAAGAATTTTGTTGAGTGAATTAGAGAGAATTCACAAAGAGAAGCAAGAGGCAATTGGTGAAGGTAAAATGCTAGTTGCCAACCTAGATAAATTTATCTATTTAAGGTGTGGCACTGAGACGGAGAAGACACAAGCCATTGTGGCTGATAAAGTGCATAAACAATTAAGAGATTGTGGCCTAAGGTTTAACACCATAGGCCTGAATGACTTGTAGATTTTCAATAGAAATGGGCTGCTTTATGATAGAGTGGACCCATGTATCTATGGGCTATTCATGGCAAAGTATAAGGAACAAGATAGACTTTTTCTATTTCAAAGGACACCAATAAACCCTTGTTTAGAAAGGGCCAGTGCAATCAAAGCTTACTTGAGGCAACACAAGCAACCAACTCAAGTTGATCAAACAACTAAGGCCATCCAGTGAACCAAAGCACTTCAAAAGTCAAGAAACAAATGTCAAGCCATACAGTGGCCTAGCACAACTCCATGGTCGAAGTGTGAGACCAGAAGAACCACAAGAGTCATATGTTAGGCCATATAGTGGCCCAATGTAGACACCCCATTTGACAAACCCTAAGACTTCGGGCGGTTGCAAGCCCCCTGGTGATGAAATAGTACTTGCTTCATCTTTAGAATGTTTAAAGGATTGCTTGGAGTTGCTGTACAAACCTATTTTGGCCAAAAAGCAACTTTTTGCAAAAATGACCCTTTTACCCTTGGACTCATTTTTAGCCAAAAACCAACTTCTTAATCATGGAAAGCCTGATTATGCTTTGATTGATCGTATTTTTTCAAAATTAGTGCCCGTTTTATCAAAAATATTGATCAGGATGGAACTCAGGCTTACTTATGCCACAAGCAAGGCAAGAGCATAAGACCACGTACTTGGGCATGTATGCATGTGTAGACACCCCATTTTTTACCGTTCTCAAGACTTGGTTGTGCTTGCAGGTACATCTAGCCACAAGTTTGATTGCTCGTCGAGAACTCGATTTTCGCGACGGAACGTCACAGGTTTGGACTTTCCAAACCCTGTATCTTTTCTGCCCCATTCTTGGACCATGTATTGGTCCTTTCAGCATGCTTCTCATGGTGCACTGCCGGCCACTCTCTGCCACTGCCGGCCATGCATTTTTCCCTGCCTGCCATTGATGATGCCTGCCGGCCATCAATGAGGCACTGCCGGCCACCACTGATGGCCGGCAGAATACCTTGTCACAGTAGATTTCACGCCAGATCTTTTGAGCCAGCTGGTTTTCACTCATCCCTCCTCCATACACGTGTATGGAGGGATGAAGCCCTTTTCAAGCTTGTTTAACAAGCTTTGCATTGTATTCCTCTATATAAGGAGAGGCTCCTCCTCCTTTGCAGAGGTTCAGCATTTTTTTTAAAAGATATATATCTCTCTCTCTATATTTCTCATTCTCTCTCTCTATATTGTGTTTGTTTGTGCCTTAAAGTGCATTTTCCTCTCACTTTTGCACTATAACACCTAGTGATACACCACCATCTTTGAGTTGAGGTTCTTGGGAGTGTTGTTTGAGCTTTGAAAGTTGGTTTTTGGCCTCAGAGGTTGTTGGTTTCGAAGTTGTGCTTCAGGGGTGAGTGTATTCCCTTTTTAAGGATTTGTTTGTATACCATTTTGGCCATCCTTGCATATTGTTTTAGGCATTGATTTCAACTGAAAAAATTTCTGTATTTAAGTGCTTTTGATGGTTGTTTAAGGCCTCTTTGGTGTTGAGGGTGTTCTACCCTCTTGTGTGCCTTGTTTGGCCTTGTTTTGAACCTTGTCTTGAGGCCTTTGAGTTAGTCTTTATTTGGCCTTTTAGCCACTGAAATCCAGTGGATTTTCAGTGGTAGACATGTGATTTTGAGGCCTTAAATCAGAGGGGGTGATCCTCTCTCTTCTTGTTTTGTTTGCTTGTATGATTGGCCTATCAAATGAGCATGTATCTCTATACTCTTGAGGCATGGTGTGAGCTTGTTTTTGTGAGTTTTTAGGTCTGACATGACTTTTTTTTTGGCTGGTTTGGATGTCTCTTGAGTGGCTCATACACTTGTAGTGTAATTTTGCCTTGCTAGCCTAACATGCTCTATACTTTGATCCATTATTCTAGCATGTTTTGACTCTATTTCAGCAAGTATTCACTCATGTTTTAACATGTTTTAGCTCTGTTTTGAGGCTTTCTGGTCGAATGATGCTTGGCATGCATGCTTGTAGTGTAAAAGCTTTGACTAGCCTTGAGTTTTGAAGAATCTTGCATGCTTAACTTGAAGTATTTGCATGTTTTGGCATCATTTAGGATGATATTTCAGAGCATATAGTGTTGTTGCACTTCCATATTTTCCACTCTTTAAGTGCTCTTGAGAGTTATACCTTTATGCCTTATTTGTGGGCCATTGCATGAGTCTCATTTTCTTGCCTTTCAAGCCATCATCTCAGTCCATTTTGGCTACTGTTTTGGCCTACATAAGGTTTGTTTGGGGTTGATTTGGCCATTTGAGCATTGTCTTGTATGCCTCTAGTGTAATACACTTCACTAGCTTTGATGCTTGAGCCTTTCAACATGCATTACATGGGTTGTTTCCATGATTCCACGTCATTTTGCATGCCATTTCAGTGCTGGAATACATGCCACTACATTCCATGTTTCACTTTTTCAATGCCTTGGGAGAGTTGTGTTTTGTGCCTTAATCTTGCATTGACATGTGTGCATGCTTGGCTAGTTCTTTGAGTCTCTATCTCAGCATGTTTTGCCACTGTTTTGGGCATGGTGTATGTAACGCCCCGACCCTTTACACGTCATCGATATTGTCCGCTTTGGGTCATGCTCGCACGGATTTGTTCTTCCCAGTGGGTCACCCATCCTAGAACTACTCCAGCCTAAGCACGCTTAACTGAGGAGTTCTAATAGGGATTTCACCACTTGCGAAAAGGCCTCGATGCTATATAAGGGTCCAAGTTTTTACTTTTATAGCCTAGGAACTCCCTCTCCATTCCCGATGTGGGACACCGGGGCCTTACAATCCACCCCCATAAGGCTGCACGTCCCCGTGCAGTAGCCTGCCAGCTCGCAAGCCCGCCCACATGCACCGAGAGACGCCAGGGGCCCACACTCGGTACTCCGGAGAGTCGGCTCTGATACCATTTGTAACGCCCCGACCCTTTACACGTCATCGATATTGTCCGCTTTGGGTCATGCCCGCACGGATTTGTTCTTCCCAGTGGGTCACCCATCCTAGAACTACTCTAGCCTAAGCATGCTTAACTGAGGAGTTCTAATAGGGATTTCACCACATGGGAAAAGGCCTCGATGCTATATAAGGGTCCAAGTTTTTACTTTTATAGCCCAGGAACTCCCTCTCCATTCCCGATGTGGGACACCGGGGCCTTACAGTGTAACTCTATTTTGAGCAGGTTTAGATGTTTGAACATTGTGATGCATGCTTGTAGTGTCATCTTCTTCACTAGCCTTGGTGTTCTTGGCCTCTTAACATGTTGTGCATGATTGCTTGCATGTTAGAATAGTGCATTTCATGTCAAGATTAGCATGTTGTTTGCATGTCATGTTGTTTGCATGTTTTGCATTGCGTTCAATCGGATGTCGTATTGAACGCGAGGAAGATTGGTTCATTTCATACTTGAAGTGATGAAATGAGCCAATCTCCCTTAGTCTCCGTTTCCTTTGATTCCTCATGATAAGGAGATGGTCTTGGTGTCTTATTTGTCATGCATTTATCGAAATTTGCTCATGTTGGATCTTTGGCCATCATGCATCGAGATGCGTGATTGACGGTCTTGGATTCGATTATGCCTCCCCCTTGATGTTTTGAGGTGATATGGGGTGGCATAGTGCGTACATACCCTTGAGAGACCCTCAATTTTCTCTATTTTGTGCTCTGCTGCAGCTTGGTGTCACAGCACACCAGTGGCCGACACCCCTCTTATTGTTGGCCGGCAGTGCATTGTTGATGGCTGGCAGTGTGCATCTCTGGCCGGCAGGAGGGTCGGCAGCAGCTTCTCATGGCCGGCAGGCCACTGGTGCACTCCTCAGCACTGTTTTGGTGAAATCCAGCAGGAAGTTCTCAAGGACACCCTGCAGACAGAGCCTCAAGAGAGCATCCAGAGAGCTTTTTGGGACGGCAACCGAGCATGCATTCTCTTTTTCTTTGAACAGAGCTAGAGCAGCTTAGTTTAATGCTTACTTGTTAGTTAGCATCAATTTGTAATTAATTAATTTGTTAATTAGTTAAGTGATGTAATAATTAGTAAGTAGATTGCTTATTATTCAATTTGGTTGTATAATAACTAGTCTAATTAGATTATTAAATTAGTTGATTAGCTTAGTATAGCTAGCTTAGCATATTCATTCAGACCCTCAGTCGAGAGGGCAAATTTTGTAATAAGTGTGCGTGAGTGTGTGAATGTCTTCCAATCCCATGTCTTTCTCCCTTTTATTTAACCGTTTACGATGGTTAGTTCTAGGTCATATTTCAATTAGCATTCCTTATGTTTGCATATTTGCATACATCTGTCTTGCATGCACCGGGCTCGGCGCATCATACTAACTGCATTGTGTTTCAATACCGATTTGAATACACGATTACCAAATTGCATTTCATATGCCATTTTAGAACAGCCGAGTCTATTTCTAATTGCATTTTGCATGTGTTGCATTAGCCATCTTAACATAAGCTAGGATCATGCATTGATTACTAACTAGCTATTGTTTTGGCTCGGAGTACTAGGTAAAATTTTATGCATTAGCATCTTGCATAAGTGTGAGTGTTGCCATGATAGCATGCTCGCCATGAGGCTAACTGCTTATGTGTTTAACTGTCTAAATGCCTGTGGGTGAAGGTTAGATTACTTGAATTGGAACAATTCATTGAAATGCGAGTTTTAAGCCCACTTGAGAGTGGCAAAATCATGTTTTCTTAAGCCCACTCGAGGGTGGCAAATTCGCGTTTTATCCTACTTGCGAGTAGCACCTTCAAACCATTTTCAAACAAACGAACATGAGATGTTTTGTTCCAACTTAGGCAATCTAGTCTATACTTGTGTGTTGTGCGCATCACATAGTAATTCTAGCTAATAACCGGAATAAGAATACATGTGTTTTCAAAAACAAGATATCATGTTAGTAAAGGCCGATCTTTGATCGACCGAGCGGGGGTGCTCATTGCATGACCTTTCCCTCTCGTACCCAAGTTCCCGAACCGAGGCAACTTTGGTGATGACGGACACGTGGCCTTAGGCATGAGTCAGGATTTCCTAAATTCCCCCAAAATAAAATATTTAGGTGGCGACTCTGTATCTGGCAAAGCAGTCTATGTTTGGCACTTCTTTATAAAAATCAATTTTTCAAAACGATTTGCCAGATTTGGACTCTTTGGTGATTTATCAGTCTAGCATTGCACTTTGCGAGATTAGATTTAGAATCATGACATTGAGTCCGAACTGTAGTAGCTAATGAACAAAATGGATTTCGCGCCATATCGCGCACGGAGCTCGTGACGTTCGGGCACGTCTACAGTTTCTGGTGACTCTGCTGGGGATTTAGAGAACTTGACTCGAACTCATGATATCTTGTTTTGACTACACTTATGTGTTTCCTTGCATTGCATGTGCATTGGTGCGCCTAGGACACCGTGTTTGCCGTATGCTATTCTTGAACGGTTTGCAGGAGGCTCGCTTTGAGAAGCGTGCCATAAGGTTGACCGGTTGCGGGCTCTGCCACGACGGGAACACAAACCTTGATTTTTATCAGGGCACTGTAGATGTCCCCGAACGCCCCGGGAGGATGAGTCCCGTTCTGTTCATATTGGGCTCACTACAGTTCGGACTCTCGAATTGTCACGATTCTTAATCTGAACCAAAGAGTCCAAATCCGGCAAATCGTTTTGAGAAAAAACAGATTTTTAGAAAAGAAGTGCCAAACATGGACTGCTTTGCCAGATACAGAGTCGCCACCTAAATATTTTATTTTGAGAAATTTAGGAAACCCTGACTCGGTGCCAAAGGCCACGTATCCATCATCACCAAAGTTGCCTCGGCTCGGGAAGTTGGGTACGATTGGGGAAGGTCAGCTATGAACACCCCCTCTCGCCCGATCAAAAATCGGCCTCTACTAACCGTGATATCTTGTTTTGAAAGCATTATGTGTTCCTATTCCGATTATTAGCCTAGAATTACTACGTTATGCGCACAGCAAACAAGCATAGACCAAATCGCCTAAATTGGAACGAAACATTGCATGTTTGTTTTCAAAATGGTTTGCTACTCGCGAGTAGGCTAAAATGCAAATTTTGCCACCCTCAAGTGGGCTTTAGAAAAGATGATTTTGCCACTATCTAGTGGGCTTAAAACTCACAGTTTTAGTGCATTATTCCAATTTAGGTAATTCAACCTCCATCCACAGGCATTCAAGCAGTTATATCACATAAGCAAGTAGCCTCATGGTAAGAATGCTGTCATGTTAACATTCACACTCATGCGAGATGCTAAAGCGTAAATGCTCACCTAGTATTCCGTGCCAAAACAATGAATTAGTTAGTAATCATATGCATGATCCTAGTTCATGTTAAGTGCCTAATGTGACACATGCAAAATGCAACTAAGATGGGCTCGGCTAATCTACAATGACATGTGAAATGTTACAGCTAACACATATTCAATTTGGAATTGGAGTACAAATGCAGTTAGGATGATGCGCCGAGCCCGGTGCATGCAAAATGAATGAATGGATGCGAACGTGCTATCATGCTGTATGCTAATTGAAACATGCCCTAGACTAACCATCGAAAGCTAGTAAGTAAAAGGGAAGAAAGACGTGGGGTTGGGAGACATACACACACTCACGCACACTTATTACACAATTGCCCTCACTCGGAGGGTCCGAATAAATATTACAGTCCGAATAAATAATATTAAATTAATTATTACAGAATTTCTAATCAATTAAAAAAATATTAAATGCAGAAAGAAGGTGGCCACAGCCCCGCCTCGGGATGCGTGGATGATGCATGCTCGACTCGTCTTGCCCGGAAACTCGTTGCCATAGCACTGTTGCCTCTGTTTACACTGCCTTGCCCCTCTGAGGATCACATAAATTTCCAGAACTGCTTTGAATCACTTCCTGAGTGCTCTAGAGTGTCACCGGCCAGAACAAAATGCCACCGGCCATGGGAATGGGATTATCGGCCAAATCTTATGATCTCGGCCAAACATGTTTTGCCGGTCGGCACCCAACATTGCCGGCCGGCCAATTCTTCCTGCTGAAACCTGCAGCTGACAGTAGCAGAGGGCAAGCAGTGTAGGGCATGGAATTTTCAAGCAAATGTGTGCATGGCCACTCTCCCAATCATGTAATGGACTCAAGGAAGTGTGGCCCTCGACCCTCGGGCCATCAATTGCACATTTCGATGCATGATGGCCTAAGATGCCAAGTTGCAAATCAATGTAAATACATGCAAACAAAAAAACAAATGAGTGCCAATGCCCTATCATGTTGAGGTCAAGGGCGTCGGCGACCGAGAATCGAGGCGCGTTACGTCACTTTGAGTACGAACGCATCTCAATTCTCATGTTTGGTTTGACACCCCAAACCAAACAATGCAATGCATGTGTACAAATATGGCTCAGGTATATAAGATGGCTTGAGTATGCAAACAAGCCAAATGTAATGCAAACCAAGCATGCAAACATGCAATGTGATACAAACTATCATGTAATGCTATGACATGAAATGCAATTAGCTAAACAATATGCAAGTGTGCAAACATGATACAATGCAAACACGAAACCAAAATAATGTAACATGATCATGCAGTGGTGGACTTAAACCAAAGGGGGAAACCTCAGCCCACCCCAAAACAGTGACCAAAAGTGGTGCAAGAGGGCACAAATCATGTATGCAAGCATGCACATACCAAGGTTCATCACTTAAGCATGGAAGGGGACAACTCCAAGCACGCATAAAGACAATATACTTGGACATTAAACACTCATGTTAAACTATGAGAAGCATGCAAAAAATGGCACCAAAACATGCTAGGGAATGGATGTGAAAAATGAAGCATTCAAGGCCACAAAAAGGAGTATTCTACTACAACCACCCCAACCTCTCATGGCATGAATCATGCAACCTAAAACAGAGTTTTAATGCATCAAAATATGCCCCAAAACCCAGTGATATGGCAGCCCCAAATGACTTAAAGACAAGGCATGCACTATGACCCTTTTTAAGGCACAAAAGAACAACCCTTCAAGGGGAGAAAGTGATGATGAATGTAAGCATACAAGCACGGATTAAGGGCTGAAATGGCATGTGAAATGACTCCAAATCATTGAAACAACCCAACTAAAGCATGCGAATGACTCACACACTCAAGGCTCACAAGCCAAAATACAAAGGGGCCATACCAAACACGGAAAATATGAGCAAATTAGCACCCAACAGACCTCAAACATGGTAAGACATGGCTAAGAACTTTACAAAGTTAGGCCAAAACATGAGATCATGGTGGGCTAAATGCATGATGCTCCTCTAGGCAAAATAAGGGAATACAAAGCAAGTATATTATGCATGCAAGGGACCTTTAATCCGACCAAAAACAAAGGCAACATATGACCAAACAACATCCAAAAACCTCTGAAAAGGGGTCAAAAACAATCAAGCACATATGTTACACTTATGAGCCAAAAACATGCACAAATGAGAGACCAAGGGGAGAGGGGTGTCCCCCTCCTATGCAAGACCTCAAAACCCCTTCATCACCACTGAAAATCCACAGGATTTCAGTGGTGAGAAGGCCAAAACACAATAGTATTCAAAGCTCAACAAAGAGAGCACAAAAAAGGGCCAAACAAGGCCTAAGAGGGGGAGATCGACCCCCAACACCAAAGTGACCTTAATGAGGTATCTTAAGCATGAAAATATAAGACTTTTTTCAGTTATACACAAAGCTTAAATCAGTATGCAAGATGGCCTAAAAGCTAGTGCAAGATTGGGGAAAATAAAGTAAGAATGTTACACTTGAAGAACACCTCAAGAACAGCAAGGTCAGCCACCTTCTTCTGTCCAAAATCGACCCAAAACTTTAAGAACAAACCCTCAAGACCTCTCAAATCGAAGTATGGTGTAATGGTGTGTGTTTTAGTACAAAACTAAGAACAAAACACACTCTTAGGCCCTTAAACACACACAAAATGAAGAGAGAGAGGGAGATATAGAGAGAGAAGGTGTATATCAGGTATATGTATGTTCTAGGTCTGATTTTGGCTGAACCAAAACAAAGGAGAGGGGAGGCTTCTTATATAGACAAAGCAAAGACTAAGCTTCCAAGGAAAGCTATTAAAAAAGGGTCAAGCCTTCCTAAAGAAGCCAAGGCAAAGGGGCCAAGGCTTCCTCAGGAAGCTGGGACAGGTGTCCAAGCTTCTTGGGGAAGCTAAGACAAAGGTCTAAGCTTCCTCAAGAAGCTAGACCAAAAGGGTGCAAAAGGGACAAAACAGCCACATATGTGCACGGGGACAGGGTTTGTGCGTTCCAACTGGCACAGCTGGCATGCAACATGCCTGAAAAAGGCAAAAAGGTGGTACTGGCCAGAAAAGGAGTCCATCGGCCAAATAGATGGTCGGCCGACCACACCAAATGCTGACCAGCCAATGGTGTATTTCACCAATGGCCGGTAGCAAGAAGACACGGCCAGTGACCTCAAGCCAAGGCCGATGGGGGTCAGGGGTAGCTAACAAGCTACTCTCTACCCTCAGGTACAAAAACACACAAGTCCTTGGTACAGAACCAAGCACAGAACAAGCAAGTCGAGAGATCCTGAGGCAAGACATGCAGCCAAGACCTCTGGGAACTCAAAACAAACACGGACATGGATGATCACCGAGAGTTCAAGCAGTGACGTCCAAGTCCTTAAGGACGGTAAAAAATGGGGTGTCTACAGGCACCCTTTTTGACCATTCGACCTAGTGCATATCGGAAACTGTAGTGACCATTCCAAGCTAGAACAGGTTGCTTACCCGATTATAGGTTGTTTGAAACCACTGCGTGCGTAGTGAAACCCTAGCTCCTGACAATAGGACAGGAAAACCCTACCCCAACATAGGGGTGTTTTGGCTCTCACTTGCTTGCTATGTGTTTTTAGAGTTGGCCTCTACAGGAATACGTGTATCAGTTTGCAAGTCTGGGTATCAGGCCTGCGGGCATCAGATTCGAAGAATAAGTTTTTACCTGTGGGTATAAAATTCAGATTTGGGGCAGTGATTTGGGAACAGTGATTAGTGGTTGAGAACAGTCATTTCAGCTTGTGTTTGCCAAACTGTGTGTTATCTTTACTTAAGCCGTTATGCTGTCCGTTTTTCTGTTCATTATTTCCTTATTATGCTTTATTTATCTTTTTGCAAGGTAGTTTAGCACCATTGCATCCGACCAGGCAGATACCCCGAGCACTCTGGGTTAGAGGTCGTAGACTTAATTGATCCAGGGATTTGATAGACGGACAAGCAGTGTTCCTTTCTTTACCCCCAGTTACTAGACGGAGGTCAAAAAGGCGCAGTGTATCGGTACAGCGGTCGCCAGATCAGTGGTCTACCCCACCAGTGAACAGTCAGGTTGAGGTCTCAGTTTCTACTGTAGGGACAGATATACCGGTTGTTCAGATAGATCAGCACAATATGGCAGGTATAGAGGAGATGATGCGTCAGCTCTAGGAAAGTATGAAAACCATTGTAGACACCCCATTTTTGACCGACCTTAAGACTTAGACGTCACCAGTTGAGCGCTTGGTGATATTGCATAAAGTGCTCATTCAGAAGTTTCAGAGTCGCGGCCGTGAGCCCTGCCTCCGGACTTCCGAACCCTCTTCCGTGCCTTACCTCGGTTCGCGAACCAGACTCGGTTTTCTCTGTTTCTTTTCCTGAGGGGAGGGAGAGGTCCAGTAGACCATCTCTCAGTGGCCGTGGGCTACATTTTGTGGCCGCAGGCCATTTTTGCCCATTTCGGAGCCCGGTTCCCGGTTTTCGGGACTGTTGGCCGTGTGCCTCGGTTCAAGACCGCCTAACCATCTCCGTTTGCTCTGGTTTTTGGCATATGTCATATTTTCTCCCTTTTGAGGGACACTGGGGTCTGAGAAACCCACTTCGTGGCTGAACGCCACTTTCGGTGCTTAGCAGCCCATTTTCGGGACCCCGAACTGCGTGTTTCGGTCCCCGAGGGTTCGTTTTGCATCGGTTCTTGTTCATTTTTGGCAGGTGCCTCTGTTTTATCACCAGGGAGGTCACTGGAGGGTGGGAGGCCAGCAATTATCTTGGCAACCAGTTATATTCCATTTTCGCCCTCCGACACCCGCCTTTCACACTTCCGAGCCAATGTTGAACACCTTGGAGCTACTTTCTTCAACCCCAAACCACATATTTGTGATGTACACACATGGGAGGACCCTAAAAGTTCATGGCCGGCCAGAAAATCCAATTGACCCTTTTGAACTCCTCCTTCCGAGCCAATGTTGAACAACCTGGGCCCTTTTTCTTGAACTTTGAACCACATATTTGTGTTGTACACACATGGGAGGATCCTAATATCATATGGCCGGCCACTATTTCCTTTTGACCCTTTTGAACCCCTCCTAAAATTGGCTTGTTCTCTCTCCTGTTTTAGAATTTCCAAATTCAAACCACAGGGTTGTGATGAGGAGGCATGTGAGGACACCATTATGTGGTGGCCGGCCACTATTTCAAGTTGACCCTTTTGACCCCTAGCCGGCCGGCTAGGGGGGGTGGCCGGCCGGCCACTTCCAAGCCCAATAGGTGGCCGGCCATGTTCCTCTCTCCTTCCACTTTACAGCTGTGTAGCCTTTTCCCCCAGAAAAGATCTGTATCCAAGGGATATTTTGGTGGGGGAAAGGCTTGGTCCTTTTCCCCCACCCTTTCCTTCCATGCTCCCCCTCCTTTTGGTCCATATAACCAGCAGGTGGCATTGGTGAGAGGGGTTGGAGAAAATCATCTTCAAGCCTTGATGCAAAATTCATCCTCTATCTCTCTCATTTCCTTGAAAACCTCCAACTCCAACACCACCATTTCTTCTACACCACCACCCCCACCCTTCCATCCTCCATTCCAGAAGTGTGAAGGTGTTCTCCAAGGCCTAAGGAGCCACAAACTCAAGCCAAGAGGCAACTAAAGTCAAGCCTTCAAAGGTAAGTCCACTTTCCCTCTTTTTGAGCTTATTTTTGTAATATTTCTAAGTCATACATGCTTATTGATTTGAGCTCCGACCAAAACTGAAAATGGCCTTTTTTTAAGCTCATTTTCTTGTTTCATTAAGGGCTCAACCCTGTTTGAGCCCTCCATATTGCACTTGCTTCAATATCCTCCTTGAATGCCATTTTCTTGCATGCTTTGGCAGCCCATTATGCTTCCATTTTTGGACGATTTACAGGCCTATAGATGGCCTTATTTGGACCTTCTTAACATGTTTCATTAAGGGTATTTGGCTGTTTGTGGAATATTTTGCATACTTTGTGTTGTAGCCACTTTTGAGCCTCATTTTGCATTGCATTTATAGCATGTTTGTATACTGTTTTTGGGTTTTTACAATTCTGGAAATATGCTTATTTTTTGTCTCTCTTCAATGTTGTAAAAGGGAATTTTTCAGTTTGGGCATTGCATATACCACTTGCCTCTTTGGCCACCTTTTGGCCCTTTTTCTTGCATAAGAACTTAGCCTTGTCTATGATTGTTTTTTGGGTTTTTACAGTTCTAAAAATATGCTTATTTTTTGTCCCTCTTCAATGTTGTAGAAGGGAATTTTTCAGTTTGGACATTTCATATACCACTTGCCTCTTTGGCCACCTTTTGGCCCTTTTTCTTGCATAAGAACTTAGCCTTGTCTATGATTGTTTTTAGGGCTTTTACAGTTCTGGAAATATGCTTATTTTTGGTCCCTCTTCAATGTTATAGAAGGGAATTTTTCATTTTGGGCATTGCATATACCACTTGCCTCTTTGGCCACCTTTTGGCCCTTTTTCTTGCATAAGAGCTTAGCCATATCTCTGTTTGTTTTTAGGGTTTTTACAGTTCTGTAAATGTGCATATTTTGGGCCCCTCTTCAATGTTGTTGAAGGGCCTTAACCTGTTTGGAGTTAGTAGCTGTGAGTTGCTTCATAATCTCATGTTTAGGGCCATTTTTGCATGCCATGTTGCCCTATCCTTGCTTGCTGTTTGGCCATGCTATAAACTGAAAAAAGTGCATATTTAGGGGCTTCCTTGCTTCTGTATATTCATTGCATGTGCCAATTGTGCATGTTTGGTATAGCTATAGGCCATTTCGGGTGCCAAAATTCATGTTTCGGGACCATTCCGTGCATCGGGTGTACTTTCGCCTCGTTTCGGGGCTGTTTTCCCCCACTTTTCATTGCTGAAAATCCATTAGCATGCCTGTATGCCATTTCCATGTTATTTGCATTGCGTATGCATTGCCTCGGTTTGCGTGCCCGTGTGCACGCATTTTGAGGCACTTCATTTTCATCCATCGGCCTCTTATGCGAGTGTGGCTGAGGCCCTCTCATGTAAGTATAAGTCCATGTTGCATTCTGTATGCCATTTCCATGTTATTTGCATTGCGTATGCCATTGCCTCGGTTTGCGTGCACGTGTGCACACATTTTGAGGCACTTCATTTTCATCCATCGGCCTCTTATGTGAGTGTGGCTGAGGCCTTCTCATGTTAGTATAAGTCCATGTTGCATTCTGTATGCCATTTCCATGTTATTTGCATTGCGTATGCATTGCCTCGGTTTGCGTGCCCGTGTGCACGCATTTTGAGGCACTTCATTTTCATCCATCGGCCTCTTATGTGAGTGTGGTTGAGGCCCTCTCATGTTAGTATAAGTCCATGTTGCATTCTGTATGCCATTTCCATGTTATTTGCATTGCGTATGCCATTGCCTTGGTTTGCGTGCCCGTGTGCACGCATTTCGAGGCACTTCATTTTCATCTATCGGCCTCTTATGTGAGTGTGGCTGAGGCCCTCTCATGTAAGTATAAGTCCATGTTGCATTCTGTATGCCATTTCCATGTTATTTGCATTGCGTATGCATTGTCTCGGTTTGCATGCCCGTGTGCACGCATTTCGAGGCACTTCATTTTCATCCATTGGCCTCTTATGTGAGTGTGGCTGAGGCCCTCTCATGTTAGTATAAGTCCATGTTGCATTCTGTATGCCATTTCCATGTTATTTGCATTGCGTATGCATTGCCTCGGTTTGCGTGCCCGTGTGCACGCATTTTGAGGCACTTCATTTTCATCCATCGGCCTCTTATGTGAGTGTGGTTGAGGCCCTCTCATGTTAGTATAAGTCCATGTTGCATTCTGTATGCCATTTCCATGTTATTTGCATTGCGTATGCCATTGCCTTGGTTTGCGTGCCCGTGTGCACGCATTTTGAGGCACTTCATTTTCATCTATCGGCCTCTTATGTGAGTGTGGCTGAGGCCCTCTCATGTAAGTATAAGTCCATGTTGCATTCTGTATGCCATTTCCATGTTATTTGCATTGCGTATGCATTGTCTCGGTTTGCATGCCCGTGTGCACGCATTTCGAGGCACTTCATTTTCATCCATTGGCCTCTTATGTGAGTGTGGCTGAGGCCCTCTCATGTTAGTATAAGTCCATGCTGCATTATGTATGCCATTTCCATGTTATTTGCATTGCGTATGCATTGCCTCGGTTTGCGTGCCCGTGTGCACGCATTTTGAGGCACTTCATTTTCATCCATCGGCCTCTTATGTGAGTGTGGCTGAGGCTCTCTCATGATTAGTATAAGTCCATGTTGCATTTTCCATGCCATTTTAGCCATAGTGCATTGCGTATGCCATTGCCTCGGTTTGCGTGCCTGTGTGCACGCATTTCGAGGCACTTCATTTTCATCCATCGGCCTCTTATGTGAGTGTGGCTAAGGCCCTCTCATGTTAGTATAAGTCCATGTTGCATTCTATATGCTATTTCCATGCCATTGCATTGCGTATGCCATTGTCTCGGTTTGCGTGCCCGTGCGCACGCATTTCGAGGCACTTCATTTTCATCCATCGGCCTCTTATGTGAGTGTGGCTGAGGCTCTCTCATGTTAGTGTAAGCCCATATCCTATTTCCATGTCATTTGCATTGCGTATGTCATTTTCTGAGTTTGCGTGCCCGTGTGCACGCATTTCGAGGCATCTCATTTTTACAGCATAGTGCATACTAGGTTGTATCTTAGATCGCATTCTGTCATTTTCTTGGTTTGCGTGCCCGTGTGCACGTATTTCGAGGCATGTCATTCCATAGCATTGTGTATGTTAGGATTGTATCTTAGTTGCATCTCATGCATGCCATGCATATTGCATCGTGTTCGGAATAGGAGTTAGCCCGGGCACGGGAAACGAGGTACATTCCGTACTCCGAGTGACGGAATGTATCTCAATTCCCTAGTCACCGACACTCCGGATTATCCATGATGGAGTTAGGTTTTAGCTGTGTTTTTATGTGCATTCATCCCATATTAAATTGTGCAATTCGACTCCTCGGCCATCATGTCTCGGTATGCGTGATTGGTGGCACGAGGATCGAGGCATGCATATATTTGTGAAAATACATTGCTATGCCCCTTTCCTGCTCTCTGTTGCAGCAAAATGAAGAATCAGCAACTTTTCGGAGTCTGGCACGCTTTCCAAGAATAACTGCCAAACAGAGGCTAATTGGGGCATCCCAGTGGATTTCCGCGCAAGGCAGCCCAAACATACAGAATTCATCAGAAGCAAGGCAGTCCCTGACTTGCATGCCAGTTTTACCGCTTTCTTAGTTAATTCATTAATTAATTAGAAATTTGTACATTATTCGGACTGTAATATTTGGACTGTACTATTCTTTCATTTGGGACTGTATTATCTATTCGGACCCTCTGCGCGAGGGCATAACTGTAATAAGTGTGCGTGTGTGTGTTGCATGTCTTCCAACCCCACGTCTTTCTCCCTTTTATTTATCCGCTTATGATGGCTAGATTAGGGCATATTTCAATTAGCATACAGTATGACAGCATGTTTGCATTCATTCATCTGTGTTGCATGCACCGGGCTCGGCGCATCATACTAACTGCATCGTACTTTCGATTTCAAAGTTGAATACGTGTTAGCTGTAGCATTCCATATGCCATGTTTAGAATAGCCGAGCCTGCTATAGTTTGCATTTTTGCATGTGTTACATTAGGCATTTCTGTATAATTAGGATCATGCATAGATTTCTAATTAGCTTCTTTTTTGGCTTGGAGTACTCGGTGAGTTTTATGCTTTAGCATCCTTGCATGCGTGTGAGTGACTGCCATGAATAGCATGCTTACCATGAGGCTATTTGCTTATGTGATATAACTGCCTGAATGCCTGTGGGTGAAGGTTGGGTTACTTAAATTGGAATAAATCATCAAATGTTTCAAGCCTACCTGCGGGTAGCAAACCATTTTCAAAAAGCGAACATGAAATGTTTTGTTCCAATTCAGGCGATCCAGTCTATACTTGTATGCTGTGCGCATCACATAGTAACCTAGGCTAATAACCGGAATAAGAACTCACAATGTTTTCAAAAATAGATATCATGGTTAGTAGAGGCCGGTCTATGACCGGGCGAGCGGGGGTGCTCACGAAGTGACCTTCCCCAATCGTACCCAAGTTCCCGAGCCGAGGCAACTTTGGTGATGACGGACACGTGGCCTTTGGCAACGAGTCAGGGTTTCCTAAATTTTCCAAAATAAAATATTTCGGTGGCGACTCTGTATCTGGCAAAGTAGTCCATGTTTGGCACTTCTTTCAAAAATCTGTTTTCTCAAAACGATTTGCCAGATTTGGACTCTTTGGTTCAGATTAAGAACCGTGACTACAAATCGAGTCCGAGCTGTAGCGAGGTCCCCCGCGGGCTTGTTACAACCATGCAGCAGGACGCTGCCCGTCAAACAGAATTTTTCGCACGCCAGCCCGAGTTTATGGCACAACAGGCAGAGTTGATTGCTAGACTTCAGCAACAACAACCACCATAGCAAGCCGGAGCATCTGCTTCGCACCAGGTTCCTCCCCCACCAAGAGTTCCCATACTTGGGGAGACCGCAAATGTCTAGGAAGATACAGACGTCCCAACAAGGCTGGCTCCGCCCCAAATCTTACCTCAGCTGTCCAAGGCACCCACACTCACTAACCTACCGGATTCTCCCTTTGAGTTCAAGGTGGACCCCACAGCACTAAAAGTGAGCAAGCTTGAAAAGCTATTCAAGAAGTCTCAGGGTGTGAAATCCATTCTGGATATTGAGGATGGATACACCGACTCGGCTGTGACTTTGCCAGATAGATTTAAAATGCCGCACATAGACCGTTTCGACGGGTCTGGAGATCCTATGGTGCATTTACGGCTGTTCTCGGACATAATAAGGCCGATGGGCCTCTCCAAATAGCAGAAGCTTTCCCTGTTTGGCCGGACCTTGTCGGGTGTAGCGGTTATTTGGTGTGCAAAACTAGAAGACTATGTTAAGAGGAATTTGAAGGAGATGGCAGAGGCTTTTGTAGCTCAATACTCCTACAACACACAGATTGAGGTCACAACTCGTGATCTCGAGACAACTAGGCAAGAGCCGAAGGAGAGCTTCTCCGATTTTGTGACCCAGTGGAGGGCTAAAGCCTCGATGATGACCATCAGGCCTGTTGAAAAGGACCAAATACGGATGGTTGTGCGCAACCTCTAACCCAAGCTCATACAGAAGATGATCTTCCTTCTCCTCCCCACTTTTGCAAATCTACATGAGATAGGGGTGCAAATCGAGGACGCCATGAAACAGGGCCTCATTGATCATGAGAGAGAGCAGCCCAAGAGGGCATTCAACCGCAGTACGAATGCAGGCACAAGTAGTGCTGCAACTGCCAAAGCTTCAGATGTAAGTATGGTCACCACCACCACCACCCCGAGAACCCTTGCAGCTACCCCATTCACCGGTGCTTCTCGAAGTAGCTCGCAAATAACCAGGAACCCACCCCGAGGCCAGAGAGTCTTCACCCCACTATACATGCCTTTGTCCAAAGCTTTGGGGGTTTTGATCAGGAAAGGGCACTTAAAGCCCCTAGAGCCGCGGCCATTTCCAGAAAAACTTTCCCCCTCCCATAACCCGGCAAAGTACTGTGCTTTTCACCAACAGCATGGTCATGACACCGACCAGTGCTATCGATTGCGTCACAAGATTCAGGATCTCGTTGACAACAGGGTGATCATGCCTATGGAGAAACCGAATGTCACAACCAACCCTCTCCCACCACACAACCAAGCTCCACCTCCCAAACGCATCAATCTAATCCAAACTGGGGTTTTGTCATACGACCCTAGCATATATATCACCCCTTCCCACCTACCCAAGCCGGAGGTGTTCATTCCTAACAGCACTAACTTGTGCATGTTGGACATCTCCCAAACCCAACCTGAAACGGTGGTGGTGACTATCGAAGATAGAATTGGGTCGACTGCGGGGGCATATGAGATTGATGATACAGAGCCTAAGGGGTCTATGAGCTTCATATACAACCCGAGCGGTTACATTACATCAGCAGGCCAGGCTAGGCCGAATGTGGAATTGCCAGTGGGGGCAGAGATTTGTGTAGCCCGGGAGAATGGACCTAATCAGGGGCAGAGATCTGGAAGCGGACATTGTAAACTTTTCGTTTCTCAACGAACAAGACGCAGGGGATGTGATTGTCAACTGGTTTGGTCTGGAAGGGTCAGTGGAAAGGTCAGCGGAAGCAATTGGGTGGCTCAGCGACGAGCCGGATGTTGTTGAGCAACCTCAGCCAGAACAGGGTTCGTCAGGGACAAGGACATCAGCTGTGGCTGGAAGGGCCGGGAATCAATTTGCATCGTCGGAGAGCGTTGGTGTTAAGAATTTTACTCGGGATCCGAGCAATTTGAATACAAGAGATGTTGAACAGTAGACTGCGCTGAAGCAATTCGAACAGGAAAAGGTCGAAGATCTCGAGAAGGCCAGAAAGGCCACAGCCCCTGCGGGGATAGAACGTGTTGTGTGCACAAGAACAGAACGTGCTACGGGCACAGAAACAGAAGGTGCTGCGGGCACATGAATGGTTATAACGGAGCCGGACAGGTGTCTATCGGATGCCAATGGCATGTGGTGGGAAGATGACGACCTATGTCTTGCCCACACGAATGAAGATTGGGGGAACAACCAGTCGGATTATACCTGGTACGTCGGCGAAGTTGACCACATGACTAGGAGCGGGCGGTATTTCAAGCCCCCGCACTTAGATCAACCAGAGGCGTCCGGAAAGGACAGGGAGGCGGAGAAGTAGAAAGATAAATTGCTCGAAGAGGAGGTTGTGCTGAAATAACTTAAGAAAATACAAGCAGACATCTCCATCTGGGGACTGTTTATGGCCTCAAGAGTTCACCGACAAGCTGTCCTTTCTGCAATAGACAGGCCAAACTTTCAATAGATACCACGTCTGAGCAGCTGGTAGGACTGGTCTTTCCGGAGGAGCTTCCTCGACATTGACCTTTATTGACAAGGAACTGCCACCTGAGGGCACAAACCATAACAAACCTCTCTACATCTCTGTGGAGTGTAAAGACAAATAGATATCGGTAGTTCTTGTCGATACAGGATCTGCCATTAACGTGTGCCGGTCAAGGACGACATATGCGATCGGGTTGAAGTCAGCGGACTTTGTGCCAACTGCCCAGGTGATAAAGGCCTACGATAACACCAGCAGAGAGGTGATGGGGACTGTGAAGATTCGGACTCAGGTTGGTCCAAGACAACACGAGATTGACTTCCATGTCTTGGACGTTCCCGCAACCTTCAATCTACTCTTGGGGCGACCATGGCTACACTAGGTAAAGGCGGTCTCTTCCACCCTGCATCAGATGTTGAAGTACCCCCACGGGAAGGGGGTGGCTATTGTTTTTCGGAATTCGTCAATCCATCCGCCGCCAGAGGTGTCTACACTGGTTTTGGAAATTGAGCATGGCACGAAGGATGTGTTCCTGTCGGGATTCATCCTAGCCGAGGCCCGGGTTGTACATAATATTTTGGCTGTTGATGAGGGGTTGTATCTCAGCGCACAGTCAGTGTACCTTATGAACAAGCTCCAGCACATCCCTGGGATGTGACTAGGAAAAAGTGGCCGGAAAGGCATTACAACATCGGCCGAAGTGCCGCACAACCCGCATACCTTTGGCTTGGGTTATTTTCCCACCAAAGAGGACTGGGTGAGGAAAGGCAAAGAAATGGTTGGGAGAACTAGAGCCAAGCAGACCGGGAGGCATTTTGAGTTGATGCATCGGCCTATCCAAGGCATCCTCAACTGACGCTTTGTACGAGAGGGAGAAGACTTTCCATTCTGCGGCATTCCAGAGCCATGGCTGAATGCCGAGAAAAGGCGCCTGCCTGGTTTTGAGATCTTCTTTGACTTGTAGTTGACTGGGGATGATGTTACCGAGGAGTAGACAGACCTATCAGCTAAGGTTGAGCAGTGTAAGGAAGTGGATTCCGAGAGCACCGAGATTGAAATTGGGGTAGCACTGGCTTGTCTACTTTCAGATCCTCCGATTGTACATGAGTGCTTGGGGGATGACCTCTCAGTGTCTATGATCAAAAATGAAACTGCCACGAGCCCACCTTCAAACATTTTGGATGCGTCCATCGCACCCTCCCTCGTCTGGCAGTACGAGGAGGGATTCTTATCGAGCAGCACCGGGTCAGGTAGTGAGCCGGAATCTGATTCCACCAAGTCTGTGGAGTCGGAATCAGGTTCCAACTTGTCTGAGTCTAAGTTCGGTATTCCTGGGGGTGACAACCTAGATGCTACAGTCCTGTCTAGGTCGTCTTTTTCTTTTTCTTTTGAGTCTGTTATAACAGAGGAATCAGGCGACTTGGAAGTGATTAATAAGAATGAAATGGCTGTGGCCTTTGAGTACTTTTCTATGCCTTTGATTCATTATATTAATCAGGACTTTCAAAATTTTGATGAAAACGACGAGGAAGAAATTCCTCCGATTTTGAAATATTTGCTAGAACAAGAGCAGGAGAGGTTTGTAAAATTGCTGGTTGATGAAATCACCCAAATTAATGTTGGTATTGAGAAGGACCCGCGGCTGGTCCAGATCGGGTCCACGTTGTCTTCGGAGGAGCGCGAGCGCTTAGTCGCTTTTTTAAAAGATTTCAAAGATATTTTCGCGTGGTCCTACGATGACATGCCAGGAATCGATCCTGAGATTGTACAGTACCGGATCCCTCTTGACCCTGAGGCCCGACTCGTTAAGCAGAAACTCAGAAAGATTCACCCGGATTGGGCCCTCGAGATCAAAGAAGAGGTCACCAAGCAAATTGACGCAGGGTTCCTGCTGGTATCTGAATACCCAACTTGGTTGACCAACATAGTTCCAGTGCCGAAGAAGGATGGAAAAATTCGGGTATGTGTGGACTTCAGAGATTTGAACAAAAGCCAGTTCGAAGGACCACTTTCCTCTGCCGCATATCGACGAATTAGTGGACTTCACTGCTGGGCATGCGTTGCTCTCGTTCATGGATGGGTTTTCAGGCTACAATCAGATTTTGATGCCACCTAAAGACCGAGAGAAGACTACTTTTACCACCCCGTGGAGAACCTATTGTTATAGGGTGATGCCGTTTGGGATGAAGAATGCTGGAGCTACATATCAACGAGCTGCAACCACAATATTGCACGACACGATCCACAAAGAGGTTGAGGTGTACGTGGACGACATGATTGTCAAATCCAAGGAAATAGAGGGCCACTACACCGCTTTACAGAAATTCTTTCAACGGATCAGAGAGTATCGGTTGCGGCTGAATCCTCAGAAGTGTACATTTGGTGTTACAGCAGGGAAAATAATGGGGTTCTTAATCACACAAAGAGGCATCAAAGTCAACCCTTTCAAAATCAAGGCCATCTTAGAAATGCCACCACCAAGGACTAAAACGGAAGTGCGAGGCTTTCTGGGTAAAGTACAATTCATAAGACGGTTTATTTCTAAATTAACCTTGACTTGTGAACCACTCTTTGGTCTCCTGAAGAAAGGGAAGAAATTCCAATGGGACAGCCGATGCCAAGCTGCTTTCGAACAGATTAAGCAATATTTACAGAACCCACCTGTGTTGCCACCGCCTGAGCCGGGGAAACCGTTGATTCTGTATCTTTCAGTGACTGAAACTACAATGGGCTGCATGCTTGCACAGGAGTCTGAGGACAAAGTGGAAAGAGCTATCTACTACCTAAGCAAGAAAATGTTGGATTATGAGACCCGCTACACTCCGCTGGAGAAGGCTTGTCTGGCCTCGGTATGGGCTACTAGGAAGCTGCGGCACTACCTGTTAGCTCACTCTGTAATACTGGTTTCGAGATTAGATCCTATCAAATATCTCTTCGAGAAATCGGCACTTACGGGTAGGCTAGCCCGTTGGTTGCTTCTGCTTTCCGAATTTGATGTGAAGTATATGACGCGCAAGTCAGTGAAGGAAAGAGTAGTAGCGGAGTTCCTAGCCGATCACCCAGTGGAAGGGGATGAAGCAGTTGAGTACCTGTTCCCAGACGAGGCCATTCTGCATGTTGAAGAAGAGTTTTGGACAATGTACTTTGACGGAGCGTCAAACCAATACAGGTATGGGATAGGGGTATTGCTGATAGTGCCCGACAATTCCCACATACCTCTAGCATTTAAACTCCGTTTCAAAGTCTCGAACAATGAGACAGAGTATGAGGCATGTATTGCTGGACTAGAAGTAGCTCTGGAACTAGGGGCAAAATGGTTGGACGTTATCGGGGACTCGAACCTTGTTGTATCTCAAGCTAAAGGAGATTGGAAAGTCAAAGAAGAAAAGATGAGAATCTACCACCAAACCTTGGACATGCTGATTCCTCGGTTTGAGAAACTGAATTTCGCTCATCTGTTAAGAGAGAACAACAGGTTCGCAGATTCATTAGCAACTCTATCTTCTATGATAGACATCCCTTTCGGAGTCCGAATATGTCCGATCATCATTGAACAGAAATTTGGGCCGGCCTACGAACTGATTGCTGCCATAGATGAGGTACAAGATGAGAATCCCTAGTATTATGATGTTTAGAACTTCTTGGAAAAAGAGGCGTATCCACCAGGGGCAAATGCCAAGGACAAAAGGGCAATTCGGAGAATGGCTGCTTAGTTCATTGTCTGCGGAGGAAAACTGTACAAAAGGGGTCATCTCAAGATGCATAAGTTGTGTGTTGATGCCGAAGAATCGAAGCGCCCGATGGAGGCCATCCATGGAGGAGAGTGCAAAGCGCATATGAACAGGGTGATGCTAGCTCGAAAAATTCTCAGACAGGGTTATTACTGGTCCACCATGGAGGAGGATTGTATTGGCTTTGTCCGGCGATGCCACAAATGTCAGGTCCATGCAAACCGCATGAACATTCCGCCGTCGAAGCTGTACAACATGACTTCGCCATGGCCATTTTCAGTCTGGGGGATTGATGTGATTGGGGCTGTCACTTCGAAAGGGTCCAATAGACATGAGTTCATTCTGGTCGCGATAGACTATTTTACAAAGTGGGTTGAGGCCTTGTCTTATGTGGTGTTGAAGGCATCGCACGTTGCAAAGTTCATCAAGAACAACATCATCTGTCACTACGGGGTCCCGAACGAGATCATTTCAAATAATGGTTCCCACTTCAAGAAGGAAGTGATCGACTTGTTGGAGAAGTACAACGTGGATTTTCATAAGTCATCTACATATCGGCCGTAAACCAACGGAGCTGTTGAGGCCGCTAACAAGAACATCAAGCACATTCTGCAAAAGATGGTGGAAACCTACCAGGATTGGCCAGATAAGCTGCCATTTGCTCTGTGGGGCTACCGGACTTCAATTCGAACTTCTACTGGGGCGACTCCGTATTCCTTGGTCTATGGGATGGAGGCCGTTCTGCCCATCGAAATTGAGGTCCCATCATTACGAGTACTGGCTGAGTGTCAAATAGCTGAGGTAGATTGGCAGCAAAGTAGGTTTGAACTCATGCTCTTTGATGAAAGAAGGCTGAAAGCACCATACCATGTTCAGGGTTATCAACAACGAATTGCCAGGGCTTTTAACAAGAAGGTTAAGTCCAGGAATTTGAAAGAATGAGATTTGGTGCTCAAAGATAACCGAGCTCCCATCCACGACCATAGGGGCAAGTTCAGACCTAATTAGACTGGTCCTTACATAATCAAGTCTATCTGGTCGGGTGGAGTTGTTGTTCTGATGGACCTAGAGGGCCTAGAGTTCTCCCAACCAATCAACACAGACAAGTTGAAAAAATACTTTCCCTGAGTGGCTCGCTAGGCCGAAAGGGCAACCTAAACAAAAGTTAGAGCATGAAAAATTTGAAATGAGAAAAACTGAGCTCGCAAGGTTGAAAACCCAGAAAGGGCGGCCTTGGCAAAAGTTAGAGCGCAAAAGGAGAGAGTTAATACACGAGTGAACCCGAGCTGAACTACGTAAGGCTTGATTCTCATCTTTGGGATACGTAGGCAACTTCATCCTGAAGTCCAGTCGTAAACACTTCCCCGATCAACTTTGGCCATGTGATCATATTTGGTCATCTTTGTCTATTCCGCTTTCAAGAGCTCGATTGTGATCTCCGATACAGTGTTATTCAGACTAGGGGCAACTTTCCAGTTGCTAAGATCCGGGGTTGTACATCTCAGTGATAGATCTCGGGCGTGTCTAGTTGTGATCCATATCGAAAATGGTTTTGAAAAGTTTTAATAAAAGTTGATTTTGCTCAAATTAATCTTTTTACAACTTAGACCATTTTTGGACCAAACCTAAAATTTTCAGTACCCACAACCTTCAATTACATTGATTTCAATACAGAGTTCTCCTACTCTTGAATACAAATTGAAGTTGCTTTTCATTACATTCATAAAGAAAAATTGAAAGTTCTGATTAAATCAAATAAATCTGGGACATAATCAGGTGTTCCTGTGTCCCTTCCCAGAGCTTGTGGAAGCCTCTGATGCCAAAGTAGGCCCAACCTGCGCCTCTTCATCAAGCCAAGCTATCCACTCATCAGAGATGGTGTAACTGAAAGTGGGAGTAGGGGCCAGAAGCTCTCTCGTCCTCCATGTTGTGGCATACCGAGCTAGCTGTGCATCTCAGACTAGAAATGTAGTAGGGTACTCTATCCTCTCTTCTGGGCAAGTCTGATCATGTCTGAACTGGCGTCAGAATCGGAACGAGAAGTAAAAGACACAGTGTGTCAGGCCAATCAACTGAATCCCGGGCTGGCGAGTCATGATGTAGCTCATCGCCGGTAAATCGAGCCAAGGGCAGCGCTAAGCAATGTCTGTAGCGGACAAGCTGCACATCCAGTCGTACCACCATCCCTCGTCAGGGGCATCAACTAAGTGCCGTCGGAAGAAATAGCTGTGAGCTGAATATGCTGGGCACGAGTCTACAACCTTCAATTTATCCATCAACCATATCTGGGGAGGGATGAAAGATGAGAGATTAAAGAATAGAGAGGTGTACGTTGAGAGAAAAAGTGAGAAAAGGGTTTTGAGAGAAAAATCAAGCCTGAGGGCCAAGTGATGTGAGGAATATATGTGAGATAGGGTGGGAAACATTACCTGCTGTAGTAGTGGACTCCCCGTGAATCTAGTCGTCTCCTGGCGATGAAAAGTGTCCAAACCCATCAATGTCTCGGCCAGCGTCATAGCAGTGCAACTTTTACCTCCTTTCAAGCCCTCGGCAACCTCAAACGGATGCTAAACCCACCGGAGCCTGGGGCAAGCAAGAAATGAGACAACATGCACAAGCAAAGTGCATGTCGCCAATAACCCTGCCAATGATGGTCGCCGCGGTCACCCGCATCAGAAAACCGACAAATCAAGCTCGGAATGTCTAGCTCTTTGTGGTGAATCAATGACCGAGCGTCATGCAAAGTAAGCCCGCACATTTGTCCTAAGCCTTGAACGTGGCCGAAGCGAAATTGAGGCAGGATTTCTTCATCACGCTCGGATTCCATTAGAGTTTGGAAATCCTCGAAAGCGGGACACGTCTCTTGTCCGCCGAAGCTAAAGACGTGTGTCACCGGATTCCAAAACCTTGCCGCGGCATGGAGGAACAGAAAACGCAGCAGGGTGCGACTCAACATGAATAGTGCATTTATGCCGAAGTCCCGAAAATTTAGCATTTCCGAGCCATCCAAGTTGGCAATCCAATTTGTGAGATTTTGGACAAGAAATTCTTCTGTTTGGTGCAAAAATAGAGCTAGAACGAGGAAATCCCGAAGCTGGAACTCATATAGAAGATAAGGCAGTGAGTGGAGGACAGATGTCAACGTTTCAGAGAGTCTGCCATCGATGGCCGGCACTTGCTTATTGATGGCTGGCAATGACTCATCAGTGGCCGGCAGTGGCACACTGATGGCCGGCAGGCTTTCCCCTGTGGCTGGCAGCCTCTTCCTCATGCTCACTGACCTTTTTGGTGAAAATCCAGTTGTTTGCTGCAGTGGAGCCCTGTTATTCGTGTCTTTTAAGGTCTTGTTTTTTGTCCTGTTGGACTCTGTTGTGTCTCGTTTAAGACGTATTAGTTTTCATTTTTGCATCGAGTTGTAATAATCTTCCTTTCATTTATCGAGTTGTCGTAATTTGCTTATCGAGTTGTAAACTTGTTAAGGTTTTGTTGTTGCTTATTAAGTTGTGTTGTTTTTGTTTGTTGTGTTGGCTCACTACCTGACTTGATAATGCACAGATGTTCAATGTCCATCAATCTCATTTTTATGCAAAATAGTGTGATGCGATGCTTTGAATGTACAAATGCAACACTTTTTTTCAACAAAGCAGCTATTTCATTCCATCATATTTTCTTTTGCAAAAGTACATAGCTTTGAAGAAAATAAAACTTGCCTGAGGCGGTACAATGAGCAAAACTACCAGTACAAAGAAAAATAAAGAAAAAAAGAAAAAGTAGCAAAATGTATGGATCGGCGCCGGTAGCCTCAAGTGCGGGAGTCCGTCCTGGTCCTCTTCCTGGATGAAGGTCCGGGATCTCCACCGTCAGAGTCTGAATATGAGCCATCCCCAGCCTCATCTCCATCCTGAGATGACTCTGACTGCGGACTCACTGCCTTCTCGTCAGACTCATCATCATCTGGGGTAGGCCCCCGGGAACTACTCCCGGTGTGAGCACGCCTAACTCTGCTACGACTGTGCGTTGGAGTCCCTCGTCCCGCTCCCCCTACTACTCGGGGAGGTGCTGAAGGACCCGTCCTTGCTCCTGCTGGGGCATCTGATGGGCCTGGCATCAGGAAAGGAATCTGAAAAAGGGCAATTCGCCAAAATGCAATAGTAATAAAATGTATTAGATGTAAACAATAATGTACTGTGAGCAGTGAATGACTTGCAGTGTATGTGTACCGTGAGCGGTGTATGGGAGCAATGTATCAAATTAGTGCAGTGTGGAACTGTGCAAATGATAGCGTGTCAAGAAAAGACTTTGTGGCATGAAGAGTAGTTTAAATGAACTTACCGGAATACTGTAAATACTGAGCAGGTCCATGCTCATCTATAGCATCCCCATCACCGAAGCCGACAGCTCCAGAGCCTGCCCGGTGTACTCTATGGAAGCCTGCAAAAGTGTTTAGATAATTAGTAATCTGCGGGATATCAATTGAAATGAAATGAATGCGCAAAATGAAAAGCATGGCATATACCGGGGTCGAGCCTCGAACTCCGACGAGCTCGTGACTAGCTGGAGGAGGAGCGATGGGAATCTGATAAGTCTCTCCAGCCCGCCCTCGGCATGTCATAGTAGTAGGTAGCTCTGGCCATCCAGCCCCCTGTCTCCCCTTAGGACCTCTCCTCCTACGGGATCTGGTCGCTCGGCCTCTCCTTCTCGCAGCTAGAGCCCTCACTCCCTCTCCTCCTCAGACACCGAACAAAGGTGGCATCAGATGCGTCGGAATGAAGGTTGCGTAGTCGCCCTCCATGTGGAAATAATCAGTCTCCAGTCCCACCATGAACTGAATCACCTGGTCGACGGACAACCTGTGTGTCTCCCTCATCGATGGTGGAGGTGCATCGGTACAAATGGAGCAGGCAATCCCAAGGTCTGGCGTACGAAGCGCTCACTCAAAAACTAGGCGCGACAGATCGGGCCCTCGAAGAGGATGTGGTTGTGAGAGACAGTCCGGGCAGTGTGGTGCTGATCTTGGAGTCCTGACGGAATCACATCCCATGGCTGCCACGTGATCTGAGAAAAGAGAACGAACAAGATGATCAGTTGTCAAATAACTAATGTGGGTGCATTGGGTTAATTGAAATAATCTCTTTGCAGAATTACCTCGCGCGCCGTGACCGAATCGAAATACTGCCGGAAGAACATAAAGCTCTCTTGGGTCCTACGACAAAGCTGGCTATCGTATACATTAGAAAATGGGACTGTCGCTGGGGTCTCCTCCACAGGCTCTGGAGCAAGTGTCGGGAAGTATGCGCACACCCATAGCTGTGAGAAAGATGTGATCAGTACAGTGTATGAACAGAGTATAGAACATGCAAAAAGCAGAACGCAGTATAATGCATAAGGAGTGCAGGCCTAGAGCAGATATTAGATTTTATGTGTGCAGTGTATGGTATGTAGTGTGCAGTATGTATGGTGTATAGAAAATACAAAGCAGAAAGCATACAGTACGAGAGTAGATACAGAGAATACAGAAAGTACAAGTGTTGAACAAAATGAAAGCGGAAAATACTAAGCAAAATAATGAAAAGGGAAAACTAAGCTGTGTGCCTCCCAAGCTCGCCAGTAGCTGGCCGATCAATCTCCCGCACATCCGAAAGGTCGAGCTCATATATCCATAGAGAGTGGTAAGGCTGGCTGCGCCCCAGTCATAAAAATGAACCCGCTGGAGTACCACCAAAGCGCTCAGGAAGTATAAACCCACAGTATTCCACCTGTTTGAAAACAAGGTGGCACCGAAAAGGAACAGGAGGAAGCCCCTAGCGTACTACTCCACCTCCTTATCAGTCTCGGTATCCTCCTCTCTGTAATGCTCCTCGAACCAGGTATATCTAACCCTGCCCGCTCGAAGTGTCGGTGGACGCGCTCCAAGTAATGTATCCCATGCGGCCAACCACTCTCCCATGTCGGGATCAAGAGGAATCGGATCACCTCCTACGCCCAGGCCAGTGATCATGGCGAAGTCGAAAGAATTCATTGTCATCTCTCCCGTCGTGGAGAAGTGGAAAGAGTTGGTGGTGTCCCACCACCTCTCCACAAGAGCCCCTAGGAGAGGGCGACTCGCTGTGACCCGTGTCAAGCTGGAGCAAAATAGGCCGAAGCCGGTCCCGTCGATGATCTGGCGGACCCTCGCGGGAAGCACATCATACCAATCCCGAGCTGTCGTCGCACCATAACCCCTGAAAGGGCGGGATCCGTCCCGTGGCAGTACATGTGATGGAATTGGATCAATGATGTATTGAAAATACAATTGAAATCAGACCAGTGATGTATTGAAAATACGGTTACATTCAGAGCAGTGATGTATTGAAGATACAATTGAATTCAGAGTATGTGATGCCAGAGGTACAGTCGTATACAGTACATACGGGGCAGGGATGTGTGAAGTACAGTTAAATGAAGTCAGATCAAAGCATGTGATGCAATCAGATCAAAACAGTGCAAGAAGTGCAAATAGTTGAAAATAATGCTGCAGAAAAGTAGAGTTGATACCTCCACGGCAATGGCCAACAAATGAGACCTGGGCTCTCTCAACAAGAGGTTGTCTGGTGCGTCCTCATCGAAATCAGTGAAAGTGTGGATGCCTCCCGCCACTGGTATTATGTGAGTCTCCGGGTGATACCTCGAGGGGTCAAAGGGGCGTACGGTCAGTGGTAAAGGCTGAGGATCGACCCTCGGCTCAGCCGCAAAGTCCACGGCAAGCTCCACTGGAGGGAGTGCAGGGAAACCCCCATCATCCAGAATGTCATCGGCCATCTGAAATAGATGCAAAAATGAGCAAAAATGGTGAAGTTTTGAACAAATCAAACCCTAGGAGAGAGAAAAATTCAAATAAAGTTGAAAACCTGGGAAAAGCGAACTAACCTCGAGAGAAATTCGGGGGAAATGATCCTTGAATGGTGGAAATGACAAAAGACACCTCAGATTCAAATTCTGATCGGTTCAAATTGAAGAGAACAAAGGGGTTTTAACGATTCAAGGTTGTTTAGGGTGTTGGGAAACGCGTAGAATGCGCGAATCTAGAGAGAAGACACACCTAGAGGGCAAGGGAAATATTTTCTATGCAAGGATTTGTGAGCAAAGGAGGTAATTTTGGGTGTATATGAAAACCCACGGCCAAAAAGACCAAAATGGCCAAATCTGCCAGTGGTGGTCGGCACCCCCTCATTGGTGGCCGGCACCCCTTTATTGATGGCCGGCACTGGCCAATGATGGCCGCAGGGGGCCAGCAGCCTTCCCTGATGGCCGGCAATCCTCCACCAGCTTTCTCTACCTATTTTACCTTGGTATGTGTCCTTGGGTTCCAACAATTCCGAGGAGTGTTCAAAATTTGATTCAAAATGCCCTTGTGGAAGCCCGGAATCATGTCTTCAATGTACGGCAGTCATCGCCCATCAATGCGCACAAGGTGTATCCTTTAAACGGATCACAACTCTTCTGGGAGGTAAACTGGAAGTTGCCTTCAAGGTGTCTTTATCAAGCATGCTTTTGTTTTCACCTAGCGTTTGCTTGTCGTATTAAACATCCATTCTATATATTTGCATTGTTATGCACATTTCTATTTGCACTGTCATGCACGTTACTTGCATTGTTTTGCACATCTATCTTGCGTTGTCACGCACGTTACTTGCATTGTTACACACATTGCTTGCGTTGTCACGCATGCTTTACTTACATGTGTTTATGCACCCGTTCTCGCATTGTTACACACATTGCTTGCGTTTTCACGCATGCTTTACTTACATGTGTTTATGCACCCTTTCTTGCATTGTTACACACATTGCTTGCGTTGTCGTGCATGCTTTACTTACATGTGTTTATGCACCCGTTCTCGCATTGTTACACACATTGCTTACGTTGTCGCGCATGCTTTACTTACATGTGTTTATGCACCCGTTCTCGCATTGTTACACACATTGCTTGCGTTGTCGCGCATGCTTTACTTACATGTGTTTATGCACCCGTTCTCGCATTGTTATACACATTGCTTGCATTGTCGCACATGCTTTACTTACATGTGTTTATGCTTTTCCTCGCATTGTTGCACATTGTACGCGTTGTCGCGGATGCTTTACTTACATGTGTTCATGCCTCTCTCACATTGTTATGCGTACACTTAGGTTGTATTATTGTGTACCCTTATGCATGCGTTTATCTCATATTGAAATGATATCTTGATCTAACGTTGAACATGTGTTTTTACTATATTGTACCTGTTGAATTTCTTTCTTTTGCAGGCACGATATTGTATGTACGGTTCATTTGAAGTCGGTGAAACCGGACCATATTGTATGTACGGTTCAGTTTGGACGTACCCTTCTCCTCTCGCGTTTGGCACGCGTTTGGATGACTGCGCGTTCTTGCACAGTCTTTTCCTCTCTTGCGTGTACCACGCTGAGAGATGTTGTGTTTGAGACTCCAGGTGTTCTCGGTAGTCACTTTTAGTCTTCTTCACGTGAGACGTAGTGAGAATTGCATAATTTTCTTACATTCTTTCTGTTGGAATGTGTGGGACTACTCTTTCTTATTCGCTTGCTTAAACTGCTGTATTTATTTTGCATAAATGCTTCATTACAGCTCTCTTTGCATGATCATAAGTTATGCTCCTGCATCGTGCATGTCATTTGCATTTTGCCCCAGCCTGCGGGCGCATCTTTGTATGGTTTTATTGAATGTTTGCCTGAGTTTTCGGCCTTGTCAAAAATGGGTCGTCTCTGGGCTTTGACATTCACTCCCGTCACTTTGTGACTTCTAAGTTCTGTTAAAGAGGGGCAACTGTAGACACCCTATTTTTGACCGTCCTCAAGACTTGGTTGTGCTTGCAGGTACATCCAGCCACAAGTTCGACTGCTCGTCGAGTACTCGACTTTCGGGGCGGAACGTCACAGGTTTGAGCTTTCTAAACCCTATATCGTTTCTGCCCCATTCTTGGACCATGTGTTAGTCCTTTCAGCATGCTTCTTATGGTGCACTGCCAGCCACTCTCTGCCACTACCGGCCATGCATTTTTCCCTGCCTGCCATTGATGATGCCTACCGGCCATCAATGAGGCACTGCCGGCCACCACTGATGGCCGGCAAAATACCTTGTCTCAGCAGATTTCACGCCAGATCTTTTGAGCCAGCTGGTTTTCACTCATCCCTTCTCCACGTGTATAGAGGGATGAAGCCCTTTTCAAGCTTGTTTAACAAGCTTTTCATTGTATTCCTCTATATAAGGAGAGGCTCCTCCTCCTTTACAGAGGTTCAGCATTTTTTGAGAAGATATATCTCTCTCTCTATATTGTGTTTGTTTGCACCTTAAAGTGCATTTTCCTCTCACTTTTGCACTACAACACCTAGTGATACACCACCATCTTTGAGCTGAGGTTCTTGGGAGTGTTGTTTGAGCTTTGAAAGTTGGTTTTTGGCCTCAGAGGCTGCTGGTTTCGAAGTTATGCTTCAAGGGTGAGTGTATTCCCTTTTTAAGCATTTGTTTGTATACCATTTTGGCCATCCTTGTATATTGTTTTAGGCATTGATTTCAACTGAAAAAAGTTTTGTATTTAAGTGCTTTTGATGGTTGTTTAAGGCCTCTTTGGTGTTGAGGGTGTTCTACCCTCTTGTGTGCCTTGTTTGGCCTTGTTTTGAACCTTGTCTTGAGGCCTTTGAGTTAGTCTTTATTTGGCCTTTTAGCCACTGAAATCCAGTGAATTTTTAGTGGTAGACATGTGGTTTTTAGGCCTTAAATCAGAGGGGGTGATCCCATCTCTTCTTGTTTCGTTTGCTTGTATTATTGGCCTATCAAATGAGCATGTATCTCTATACTCTTGAGGCATGGTGTGAGCTTGTTTTTGTGAGTTTTTAGGTCTGACATGACTCTTTTTTTGGTTGGTTTGGATGTCTCTTGAGTGGCTCATACACTTGTAGTGTAATTTTGCCTTGCTAGCCTAACATGCTCTATACTTTGATCCATTATTCTAGCATGTTTTGACTCTATTCCAGCAAGTATTCACTCATGTTTGAACATGTTTTAGCTCTGCTTTGAGGCTTCTTGGTCGAATGATGCTTGGCATGCATGCTTGTAGTGTAAAAGCTTTGACTAGCCTTGAGTTTTGAGGAATTTTGCATGCTTAACTTGAAGTATTTGCATGTTTTGGCATCATTTAGGATGATATTTCAGAGCATATAGTGTTGTTGCACTTCTATATTTTCCACTCTTTAAGTGCTCTTGAGAGTTATACCTTTATGCCTTATTTGTGGTCCATTGCATGAGCCTCATTTTCTTGCCTTTCAAGCCATCATCTCAGTCCATTTTGGCTACTGTTTTGGCCTGCATAAGGTCTGTTTGGGGTTGATTTGGCCATTTGAGCATTGTCTTGCATGCCTCTAGTGTAATACATTTCACTAGCTTTGATGCTTGAGCCTTTCAACATGCATTACATGGGTTGTTTGCATGATTCCAAGTCATTTTGCATGCCATTTCAGTGCTGGAATACATGCCACTATATTCCATGTTTCACTCTTTCAATGCCTTGGGAGAGTTGTGTTTTGTGCCTTAATCTTGCATTGACATGTGTGCATGCTTGGCTAGTCCTTTGAGTCTCCATCTCAGCATGTTTTGCCACTGTTTTGGGCATGGTGTAACTCTGTTTTGAGTTGGTTTAGATGTTTGAGCATTGTGATGCATGCTTGTAGTGTCATCTTCTTCACTAGCCTTGGTGTTCTTGGCCCCTTAACATGTTGTGCATGATTGCTTGCATGTTAGAATAGTGCATTTCATGTCAGGATTAGCATGTTGTTTGCATGTCATGTTGTTTGCATGTTTTGCATTGCATTCAATCGGATGTCGTATTGAACGCGAGGATGATTGGTTCATTTTATACTTGAAGTGATGAAATGAGCCAATCTCCCTTAGTCTCCATTTCCTTTGATTCCTCATGATAAGGAGATGGTCTTGGTGTCTTATTTGTCATGCATTTATTGAAATTTTCACATGTTGGATCTTTGGCCATCATGCATCGAGATGCGTGATTGACGGTCTTGGATCCGATTATGCCTCCCCCTTGATGTTTTGAGGTGATATGGGGTGGCATAGTGCGTACATACCCTTGGGAGACCCCCCATTTTCTCTATTTTGTGCTCTGCTGCAGCTTGGTGTCACAGCACACCAGTGGCTGGCACCTCTCTTATTGTTGGCCGGCAATGCATTGTTGATGGCTAGCAGTGTGCATCTCTGGCCGGCAGGAGGGTCGGTAGCAGCTCCTCATGGCCGGCAGGCCACTGGTGCACTCCTCAGCACTGTTTTGGTGAAATCCAGCAGCTAGTTCTCAAGGACACCTTGCAGATAGAGCCTCAAGAGAGCATCCGGAGAGCTTTTCGGGACGACAACCGAGCATGCATCCTCTTCTTCTTCGAACAGAGCTAGAGCAGCTTAGTTTAATGCTTACTTGTTAGTTAGCATCAATTTGTAATTAATTAATTTGTTAATTAGTTAAGTGATGTAATAATTAGTAAGTAGATTGCTTATTATTCAATTTGTTTGTGTAATAATTAGTCTAATTAGATTATTAGATTAGTTGATTAGCTTAGTATAGCTAGCTTAGCGTATTCATTCGGACCCTCAGTCGAGAGGGCGAGTTTTGTAATAAGTGTGCGTGAGTGTGTGAATGTCTTCCAACCCCACGTCTTTCTCCCTTTTATTTAACCTCTTACGATGGTTAGTTCTAGGTTATATTTCAATTACCTTTCCTTATGTTTGCATGTTTGCATACATCCATCTGTCTTGCATGCACCGGGCTCGGCGCATCATACTAACTGCATTGTGTTTCAATACCGATTTGAATACATGATTACCAAATTGCATTTCATATGTTATCTTAGAATAGCCGAGCCTATTTCTAGTTGCATTTTGCATGTGTTGTATTATCCATCTTAACATAAGCTAGGATCATGCATTGATTACTAACTAGCTATTGTTTTGGCTCGGAGTACTAGGTAAGCTTTTATGCTTTAGCATCTTGCATAAGTGTGAGTGTTGCCATGATAGCATGCTCGCCATGAGGCTAACTGCTTATGTGTTTAACTGTCTGAATGCCTGTGGGTGAAGGTTAGATTACTTGAATTGGAACAATTCATTGAAATGCAAGTTTTAAGCCCACTTGAGAGTGGCAAAATCATGTTTTCTTAAGCCCACTCAAGGGTGGCAAATTCACGTCTTAACCTACTTGCGAGTAGCACCTTCAAACCATTTTCAAACAAACGAACATGAGATGTTTTGTTCCAACTTAGGTGATCTAGTCTATACTTGTGTGTTGTGCGCATCACATAGTAATTCTAGCTAATAACTGGAATAAGAATACATGTGTTTTCAAAAACAAGATATCATGTTAGTAAAGGCCGATCTTTGATCGGGCGAGCGGGGGTGCTCATTGCATGACCTTCCACTCTCGTACCCAAGTTGCCGTGCCGAAGCCACTTTGGTGATGACGAACACATGGCCTTAGGCACGAGTCAGGGTTTCCTAAATTCTCCCAAAATAAAATATTTAGGTGGCGACTCTGTATCTGACAAAGCAATCCATGTTTGGCACTTCTTTATAAAAATCAATTTTCAAAACGATTTGCCGGATTGGGACTATTTGGTGATTTATCGGTCTTGCATTGCACTTTGCGAGATTAGATTCAGAACCGTGACATTGAGTCCGAACTGTAGTAGCTAATGAACAAAACGGATTTCGCGCCATATCGCACGTGGAGCTCGTGACGTTTGGGCACGTCTACAGCATGGCATGTGTACCAAGGCAAAATGCACGTGTGCACGTTAGATGTAACTGCGTACATTATTTGTACGCGCGCACAATCATTGTGTGTGCACACTTGGTTTCTATGTGCACAGATTGAAGCATCACAAAGTTATTTTTGGAAACTCCATTTGTGCAATTTTGGTGGGAATGGCGAAGGGGGAAGCGAAGAAACCCTAGAAGGGTTCCAGGGGCTTGCCCCAGCTCTATAAATAGAGCCCATTCCCCTCTCTTTGAAGAGGTTATGAAATTTGAAACTTTTCTAACGTTTTTAAGAGTAAAACACTTCTTTCTTCCTCCTTTTAGCCTTAGCTCCAAAAATAGCACGCCCTAAGGAAACTTTGAACTTCTGAAAACATCCTAAGGCTTGAAGAGCATGAACTCTAGTCAGAACCTAATCTTGAGGGAGGTTTGCAAGCAAGAAAATAAGGTTTTCTTGCCTTTGCTTGCATTTTCTTCAAAATAGCAGGTAATCTCTCCTCTTTTCTTTAATTTCAGTATCTTTTAGTCTTTTATTTCAGTATTCAAAGCATGTTAGGGTATTAACTCATCCTCCCATCATGTAGTTCTTTGGTTTCTCTTACTTTCTCGCTTCTTCTTGCATGTTTTATTCATTTTTATTAACAACAATGTCCTATTAGGTTTGTTTTAATCATGTAATCAGCATGCATGTCCCGATTTAAGCATCATGTAGGTTAGTTTTGCGTTGTTCTATGTGTTACTTGTCTTTCATGCATTAAATCATATTAGAAACCTTAAACCAGGCCTAGGTACATATTTTGTATGATTAGTTGCATGTGTAGGTCTTATTTATTTTGTGCATGCAAGACGCAGAAGTGGGCATCTAGGTAAGTTTCTTTGTCCTTCTCGGCATCTGTGTGTTATTTGCATTTTCCTTTAAATAAAGCAAGTTTCTATAATCTTTATATGCAAAATTCTGTGTTTTGTATGTTTTCATGAATATTGTGTATTTTAGTTTATGTGTAAAGTCACAGATTGTCAAAAATCCACATTTAATGGAAAACCATTTTTTTTTTAAAAAAAATATGGCTTTATTCATTCAATCTAAAATATATGATGTTCATTTTTACTCCAATTACATAGTTTTAGGTAGTTAAGGGATTTAGGTCTAAAATAAATTTTTGTGAACAATTGACTACTAAAATCATAAAATAGAGAGTGAGTAGAGGTCAATCTTTGGATTGGGAAAATGGGGTGCTTCCATGTAAATGGACTTCCCGTTTGTACCTATTGGAACAATCTTCTGTGTAACATAAATAATTTGAAACCAAATCAAACAAAATAAAATAAATAACTTACAGAATTTATTTTACCGAACTGAATGAATAATTATAAGATCAAGTCGAGTGTGTGACACTCTGTTCTTAAGACAGATTCGCCTCGCTGCGGTGCTCAAGGACAAATGGCGTCTATCTTCCAGGATACAATGATCTTCACAAATTGTAGTAGCACTCCAAACAATTTGTACAGCGAACAAAAACCTGTGTTCTAAACTCTCTGAATTTTTTCCTAAAATAATATGAAGAATAATTGATGCAAGAGAGCAAAAGGATGGCAACAAAAATGAATTTTTTTCAAACTATTTTTGGATGCCAAACTGCTGGAATTATGCTGGTATTTATAGGCAAAACAAACTGCCCGAACAGGTATGAAACCAACCTGAGCAGGTGGAAATTTGAATTGAACAGATGCAGTTTGAATTCAAATAGATCTGGTGGACAATTTGATCTGTTCGAACTGTACAGATTCAAATCTGTGTAACTGCAGCAGTTTCTGGCAGTTTTAAAACTGTAAAATAGTTTGAATCTATTTAGGAATTCTCGGACTGAAAGAGATAAAAATGGACAGAAAATTAATTCAATTTTTGGCACAAAATTTGAATTTGATTTCATTAAAAATTCAAATAAATTTTGTCCAAAAAATTAATATAAGAACTAACCCGACCCACAACCCACACCCGCATCCACACACGGCACGGCTCAACTTGGCCAGACGGATGGAGGCGGAGGCGGCGGCAGCACGCGTGCGTGTAGGTGGTTTGGGCTAAGGTTCACTTTGTCCATAACTCCTCCCTTCTACAAACTTGGGGTGCCCCTTGAGGCCCAACCCAAGTGTTGTAATCTAGAGCTTATAGACATGCACAAACTCTCTTAAAGTTTCAATGTGGGACAACTCATTTCAAGGAAACCCAGATTTAATTCTTTAAATGTCCATTCTACGAACCCAAAAACGACGTCAAGTTTCTATTCACTCATAAATGGTTTTGATGAACCGTCTTCACTGTGTGACTTACCATGCGGCAAGGAACACGTCACCTCTTTGGACCCACTCCAAAAAACGTGTGGACCCCACTCAATTTTGGGCTCAAAGATGGCCCAAAATAAGCCTATATAAAACCAATTTTCCAACAATCCGCCACATGAAAGGAATTTGACAATGCAACAACATGATCTAAATACAGAGAGTATAGAAATTGGAAATATTCTGCAAAGGATAGATAGTTTTTGGCTTTGAACCTTCCCTTGTGAGACACTATCGGATTTACTAGCTAACCAGTGAACATGAGGTCTTGAACTGTTCAGCTATTTGTGTAAACCAAGACAATATAACTCACACAGTATATCCCAAGAAATAATTTAGTTCTCACTATTGTGTTCATTTTGGCCTTGAATAACCTGGTCTTTCATGAGTGCTCTAAAGAATTGCAGCCCTTCACAAATATCATAAAACCGGCCTAGTTCACACTCATATAGGTGATTCTTATGAAGAGTATCTTGCCATACTCCACTAGGTGTACCTAGATATAAGAATCATTAAAAGTATTACTTAACCTAAAACGCTGTAGACATCACTATTTCATCATAGAAATGGGTAGGAGTTTGACTCCCCAGTGATTCTTATGAGTCATACACAACTCGGTTGTCCTTTTGAACCTAGATCTTGGGATCTCTAGTCAACTAGGTTAGGTTGTCGTTGTGGTAACTCTTATTTAATAGGCTTAAGTCCCATTTCTCTCGATGAATTCTCAACTAACTCTCTTGCTAACCCTTTGGTTAGTGGATCCACTTTGTTGTCTTTAGACTTCACATATTCAATGGAAATAATTCCACTAGAGAGTAGTTATCTTACGGTGTTATGTCGACGATAAATGTGTCGTGACTTACCGTTATACATATGACTCTGTACTCTACCTATTGCTGATTGACTATCACAATGTATGCATATAGCAGGCACCGGTTTTGGCCACATTGGAATATCTTCAAGGAAGTGGCGAAGCCATTCTTCTTTCCCAGCTTTATTTAAAGCTATGAATTCTGATTCCATAGTAGATCTAGCTATGCAAGTCTGTTTGGAAGATTTCCAAGATATAGTCGCCCCACCAAGAGTAAAGATATACCCACTGGTAGATTTTGAGTCTCTAGTATCTGATATCCAATTTGCATCATAGTATCCTTCAAGTACTGCTGGATATCTAGTATAATTAAGCCCAATGTTACGAGTAAATCTAAGGTATCTTAGAACCCTTATAAGTGCTTTCCAGTGTTCTACTCCTGAATTACTTGTACATCTACTTAATTTACTTACTGCATAAGCTATATCCGGGAGAGTGCAGTTCATCAAGTACATTAATCATCCAATAATTTGGGCATACTCTAATTGAGAAATACTTTCCTGTGCATTCTTAGAAAGAAACAAATTAACATCCACAGGTGTTCTAGCAAGACAATCATCATCTTTGCTGAATTTGTCAAGTATTTTCTCAATGTAATGAGATTGTGACAAAGCATATCCTTCTGATATTGGGTAATTTTCATACCAAGAATTACATTAGCAATGCCCATGTCCTTCATGTCAAAATGTTTATTCAACATTTTCTTAGTAGTTTTAATCATGTCATTATTACTACCTATGATGAGCATATCATCCATATAAAGACATACAATGACATAACCTTTGTCTATGTTTTTAATATAAACACATTTGTCACACTCATTAATTTTAAATCCATTTGACATCATTGCCTTGTCAAATTTCTCATGCCATTGCTTTGGCGCTTGTTTTAAACCATATAATGATTTTACCAATTTACACACTTTCTGAAAATCCTTCTGGTTGTTCCATGTAAATTTCTTCATCTAACTCACCATTTAAGAAAGCGGTTTTCACATCCATTTGATGAATTTCTAGATTGTACAAAGATGCAATGTCAATTAGCATTCTAATGGATGTTATTCTAGTAACCGGTGAGTATGTGTCAAAGTAATCAAGACCTTCTTTTTGTCTAAAACCTTTGACCATAAGTCTTGCCTTGTATTTGTCAATTGATCCATCCGCTTTCATTTTTCTTTTGAAAATCCACTTGTACCCAAGAGGTTTACAACCTGGTGGCAAATCCATCAATTCTCAAGTGTGATTTTGCAAGATGGATTCAACTTCACTATTGACAGCCTTTTTCCATAAAGGAGCTTCAGGATTGGACATAGCTTCTTTAAAAGTTAAAGGCTCATTTTCTAACAAAAATGTTAGAAAATCTGGACCAAAAGATTTTGAGGTTCTAGCACATTTACTACGCCTAGATTCCTCTTCCTCATTTTGATCTATCTCTTGCTTTTGTTCTTGATCATGTTCTTGATCCTGACTAGTAATAGCATCATGAGATCTTTTATTATTACTAGTCTCTTGTCCAGTCTTATTTGAAACTACATGTTCAAAGAATGATGCATTTCGAGACTCAATAATAGTATTTACATGCATTTCGGTATGTTCTGATTTATGAATCAAAAACCGATATGCACTACTATTCTTGGCATAACTAATGAAATGCAATCAACGGTTTTAGGACCTATCTTAGTCTTTTTAGGACTAGGAATAGCCACTTTATCCAAACACCCCCACACCTTTAAGTATTTGTAGGATAGTACTCTTCCATGCCACAATTCATAAGGTGTTTGATTCACTTTCTTTCGGGGTACTTTATTTAAAATATAATTAGCAGAAAGTATTGCTTCCCCCAACAAGTTCTGAGGTAATCTAGAACTTATTAACATGACATTCACCATTCCTTTTAAAGTCCTATTTTTCCTTTCAGGAATTCCATTTTCTTGAGGTGAGTAAGGAGCGGTGGCTTGATGAATTATTTCATGGTTTTTACAAAATTCACCAAAAGGTGATTCATATTCACCACCTCTATTACTTCTAAGTTTCTTAATTTTCTTACCAAGTTGATTTTCAACTTCATTCTTATATTGAATGAAAGTTTCCAAAGCTTCATCCTTGGTTCAAATTAAATAAACATAACTATATCTAGTATAGACATCTATAAAAGTGATAAAATATTTTTTCCCAACTCTAGTTTGAATTGATTTTAAATCACAAATGTCACTATGAATTAATTCAAGTGGTTTCGTACTTCTTTCAATTGAATGGAAAAGGAGTTTTGGATAATTTTGCCTCAATACAAATTTCACATTTATGATTTAAATCAATATCAAATTTAGGTAAACATTCCATATTAATTAATCTATGCAAAGATCCATAATTAACACGTCCAAGTCTACCATGGCATAAATTTGAAGACTCAAGCAAGTAAGAAAAAGATGTATTTTTATTAATAATAGAGGGTACAATAGTCATTACATTCATTTTGAAAAGGCCATCAGACATGTAACCTTTTCCTACATACATCTCATTTTTGGTAAGTACAAACTCGTCACTTTAAAAAATTAGCTTAAACCCATTTTTACTCAACAAAGATCTGGAAACAAGGTTCTTACGAATGTCCAGTACATGCAACGCATTGTTGAGAGTGAGTTCTTTTCTAGATGTCATCTTCAGAATAATCTTCCCTTATCCTTCAACTTTGGAAGTTGAGGAGTTGCCTATAAAAAGTTGTTCACCGTTGTCCACTTTAGAATAAGATGTGAATATCTTTTTTTTGGCACAGATGTGGCGAGTAGCTCCAGTGTCCACCCACCATTCTTTAGGATTTCCGACAAGATTTGCCTCAAAAACAACTGCAGAAAGATTTTTGTCATTAACACCATTGGAAATATTGTCCACTTCGGTCATATGGGCTTGCGCAGGCTTCTTGCTTGTTATTCTTTTGCTTTTGCTTTTGCTTTTGCTTTTTCCTTTGCTACGACAATCTTTAGCCCGATGTCCCTCTTTGTCACAAATGTAATATTTTCCATTAAACTTGTACTTTTTAGTTTCCTCTCCTTTAGAGCCTTGTGAGGAACTTTCTCCAGAAAACTTCCGTTTCTTGGCTTTTGAAGCATGTTCCACCACATTTGCCTTTGACTCCATTGGATGCTTACCAGCCCGCTTCTCTAAATTGTGGTTGTCCTTCTCAATCATCAAACGCACAATCAATTCTTCTAAAGACATTTCTTTGCACTTGTGTTTGAGGTAGTTCTTGAATTCCTTCCAGCCTTGTGGTAATTTCTCAATTAAGGCAACAACCTGGAAGGATTCACTGAGAGACATGCCTTCTGCGTGAATGTCATGCAGAATGAGTTGGAGATCTTGAACTTGGCTGATCACAGTTTTAGAATCAACCATCACAAAATCTAGGGATTTGCCAACCACAAATTTCTTTGAGCCGGCGTCTTTTGTTTTGTACTTTTTCTCCAAAGACTCCCAAAGTTCCTTTGCTGTTTTGATAGGACTGTAGACGTTGTATAATATATTGTCAAGTCCATTCAAGATGTAGCTTCGGCAAAAGGAAATCAATAGGTTTCCAGGCATCGACTGCAGCAACCACTTGTCGGTCAGTTTCATCCTCATTCAGAGTAGGAGCATTCTTACGGAGAAAACGAGCCAGGTTCAGAGTTGTAAGATAGAACAACATTTTTTTTGTTGCCATCTTTTAAAATCAGTTCCTGAGAATTTCTCTGGCTTCTTATCATGATTGACTGGCACAGTCATAACAGGAGGAGGGGTAGGCGTAATCACAGCCACCATACTAGTACTTGTTTGAGCATTAGTTTGACCAATTTCAATAGCCATGAATTTTAAATTATAAAACAAAATTATAATTAGAATTTTTATACTATATAGAAAATTTAAACCAAAACCACAGAATTAAATTCTGTAAAATAAAAGAAACAAGAATTGTAACTTTTATTTTCAATTAATTTGAAAATAAAATAAAATTTTATTTAACCAAATTAATTCTATACAGAAAATTAAATTTCTGTAACGCTTCAATAATTAAAATATTGAAACAGAATTTTAATAAATGAACACTCAGAAATTATTTCTGAAAATCAAAATTAATTTCTGACAAAATTCCACAAATAAGTATTCTGAATTGTTAATGACACCAGTATATTACTACTAGTTGTCAAAGAAAATAGACAGTCTATTACTACTATCTGTCAAACAGTATATTACTACTATTTATTTTTCCAACTAGAATATTATTTTTTGAAAAATCATAGAAAATAATTTATGCAAGAAGAAGAAAGAGAAAAGGAAACAAACAAAAAATTATGTATAAACATAATAATTCAAATCTGTCTTAAGATTGTTGGAACAATCTCTTGTGTAAAATAAATAATTTGAAACCAAATCAAGCAAAATAAAATAAATAGCTTACAGAATTTATTTTACCGAACTGAATGAATAATTATAAGATCAAGTCGAGTGTGTGACACTCTGTCCTTAAGACAGATTCGCCTCGCTACGGTGCTCAAGGACAAATTGCGTCTATCATCCAAGATACAATGATCTTCACAAATTGTAGTAGCACTCTAAACAATTTGTACGGCGAACAAAAACCTGTGTTCTAAAATCTTTGAATTTTTTCCTAAAATAATATGAAGAATAATTGATGCAAGAGAGCAAAAGGAAGGCAACAAAAATGAATTTTTTCAAACTATTTTTGGATGCCAAACTACTGGAATTATGCTAGTATTTATAGGCAAAACAAACTGCCCGAACAGGTATGAAACCAACCTGAGCAGGTGGAAATTTGAATTGAACAGATGCAGTTTGAATTCAAATAGATCTGGTGGACAATTTGATCTGTTCGAACTGTACAGATTCAAATCTGTGTAACTGCAACAGTTTCTGGCAGTTTTAAAACTGTAAAACAGTTTGAATCTGTTTAGGAATTCTCGGACTGAAAGAGATAAAAATGGACAGAAAATTAATTCAATTTTTGGCACAAAATTTGAATTTGATTTCATTAAAAATTCAAATAAATTTTGTCCAAAAAATTAATATAAGAACTGACCCGACCTGACCCACAACCCACACCCGCGCACGATACGGTACAGCTCGGCCAGACGGATAGAGGTGGCGGCACGCGCGCGTGTAGGTGGTTTGGGCTAAGGTTCACTTTGTCCATAACTCCTCCCTTCTACAAACTTGGGGTGCCCCTTGGGGCCCAACCCAAGTGTTGTAATCTAGAGCTTATAGACATACACAAACTCTCTTAAAGTTTCAATGTGGGACAACCCATTTCAAGGAAACCCAGATTTAATTCTTTAAATGTCCATTCCACGAACTCGAAAATGACGTCAAGTTCCTATTCACTCATAAATGGTTTTGATGAACCGTCTTCACTGTGTGACTTACCATGCGGCAAGGAACACGTCACCTCTTCGGACCCACTCCAAAAGACGTGTGGACCCCACTCAATTTTGGGCTCAAAGATGGCCTAAAATAAGCCTATGTAAAACCAAATTTCCAACAGTACCTAAGCTCCCAAACCTAGAATGTTCTTGGTTATGATGGACTAGGCCTTAACTTTGTTTTCATCGTTAAAGGTTTCTTAATTTTCCTTTAAAAATGAAGTGGAGACTCTATGTCAACAAAGCAAGTCAATGTAGGATGCCTGCCTTAGACTTGAAAAAGACACGGCGCCCACAGTTGGTGACTCCGTTGGGGAAATTAAGTTAGTTTGACTTGAAAATTTCTATTTTATGAAATTAGTGGTTAATTGTTAATTGTATTGCATCATTTTAGAACTAAGGAAACCTGCCTTATTGCATAATATCTCGGACACTGTTCGTGGGCTATGTTATGTCAACAAGACAAGCGTCAGATTATGCTACTAGTACTGTTTGATCATGTTCTTATGGAATGAGAAGTATATTGATAGTAATAACTGAAGTACCCTTTTGTGATGAAACCTACCTTTTGCATATAGAGAGCATTAACACGTTTCAAACTAGGACAAGATACCAACTCTTCTAGGATTGTAGTGTTGCCTTTTTGTATGATTTAGTGAATCTTAGATCTTATTTCCAAAATTAGGACAAGGCAACCCTACTTCCAAATAGGCATGAATGCAAATTATGTGCTTATATGGTATCTTGTCTTGAATGGAAATGGTTTGATTTGTTTCCAAGATCAACAATCAAAAAGGCCGTGATTTCATTCCAAAAATCTGGAGAGTCGGAAATGGCAGTGATTTGATTCTGGGCCACTCTAAGTTATTTGGGACAATAATTCAATTACAAAAATTTGGGGAGTGATTGGATTCTGATTAGAATTCTGTGAAAAATTAGTGGATGGTTTCCCAAATTAAAGAATTTGAGTTTGAATTTGAATTCCTACCTTAGTGGTCAACTAAGAATAATTGCCTTTTCAAAATTTAAATCCCCAAGAAAATATGTGATCAAAAGACAATTTCTAAAAAACAGAAAAACTTTCCAACCTAAGTAGTGCCTTGGAGATTATGGAAGGTATTTGAATGAATAATAATATTTAGGTCATTGATTTTGGGGAGAATTTCAAATTTTATTGAAAGATGGTAGGCAAGGAAGTGGTGGCCAAGTCTTCCATTTTGAAACAAAATTCTAATTCCTTTAAAAGATATTTGACTAGAAGACAATTATTTGATTAGATGCTTGGAATAAAATCCAAAATTCCTTGGGAGGAAAGAATTTTGAAAATTATGAGTAGAAATTTAGAAATTATGGAAAGTTCTTGATTAGATAAAAATCTTTAAGTTATTGATATGGAAGGAATTTTATGGAGAAATGTTTGACAAGGAGGTGATGACCAAGTCTCTCATTTTGAAATTCTTTAGAAGGCATTTAACTAGAAGATGATTGTTTGATTGATTTGTTGGAATAAAATTTGAAATTCCTTAGAAAATTTTTAAAATAAAATTTGATTAGAGTTCGAAAACTATGGAATGTTCTTTTCATCAAGTAAAAATCTTTAGGTTAATAACTTTGGTGTGAACTCTGATTTTATAGGAGAATGGTAGATGAGAAGGTGATGATCAAGTTTGCCATTTTAAATAAAATTCGACTTCCTCTAGAGCATAGTTGGCTAAAGGATATTTGTTTGATTGATTCCTTGGAATAAAATTTGAACTCCTCAAAATTGTTGAAAAAAAAGAAAGAAAGAGGGAAACTTTGAAATTTGAGGAAAAAAAAAAGGATTTTACTTTGAAAAATGATTTTTTGAAAAAAAAAATATAGAAGATGTAATTTGATCATATGATTCTAAAATAGAAATGGGGCATCTTTTTTTGGTAAAACAACAAATAATGGGAAAAAAAAAAGGCAATTGTTTAAAGTTGATCACTTTGGTAGGGACCCTTAAAATTCCTCAAAATTTCCTTGATGGGGAAACTATCACCTAATGGGTGGTGATGATGATTATGAGGATTCGATGGTAAGTGTAAATCAAAATTGACTAGCTTCATTCACCTATTCTCAGGGTTGTTGCAAACATCGCTCTTAGAAATGGAAGCTCCCCAAGCTAAGTGGGTCAGACTCCGTCATCTATCTCATACTCAAGACATGATTTATGGAAAGACCATATTTGCCTCACTCAAGTCGTTAGAGAGGAAGATTCACAAGCCCAAATCCAGAACTCTTCAAGATCCCAAACTTGAAACCTTGAAGATGCAAATCTTAGAAATGGTCGATCTGGTCCATACATCTATGGACGCATAGACCATAACTATGGATGCTTTGATCGAAATTCAAAACAAGCTGCAAGCCCATATGGCTGCATCACCACTGCTTGAATCGCGAAAGGACTTTAGTGATAATGTTGCAGGATAGAAAGCCAAAATCATGCAAGCGCTAACTGTGCAAATCCACCAGGGACTGTGTCAGGACTCCACTTAGAGGGCCTTCCATCCACTCCGCATGTCACTATCCAAAGCCTTTTAAATCTTGAAGGAAAGGGGTATTTGAAACCCCTAGACTCGAACCTTTGTCAAACCCTCTATGTTAGTTAGTCATGACCCTACCCTATATTGTCCCTTTCACAAACAAGTTAGCCATGAAACTTACCAATGTTCCCACCTTCACCATAAAATCTAAGACCTCATTGACAGCCAAATCATACCACTCCCAAAACCAAGTATAACCTGCCAACCATGACAAAGCCATACCTTCATTTAACATCAACTTCATGCAGACCATCCCCATTTTTTATCCTAGCCAATACATTGTCTCTGCTAACCTGCCCAAGCCACTTGTACCTACACCTGAGGAAATAAGAATAAACGCCTTTGGACAAGGGTTGCAAGAGTATGACCCTTGTTTCCTAGTAGTATTCGTGGCTCGAATAGAGGGGTTGATTGTAGAATTGAAATGAATGGTGCTCCCAGAGGGGGAAGGTGGGCTTACAAAAGTGGAATGGGCGGAGCTCTTATTTGGAAAAATAGAACCAACTGAAGAAATGTCTGAAGTGGCTGTAATAGAGAGGTAATGCCAATCCATGGAGGCATACAACCCTAGTAAGTTCATTATACTCGCAGTGAACCAAAGCTAGAAGTAGAGTTGCCAGAATCCATGGACATCGACTTCTTGGGAATGAATGTTGTTGAGAAAGGCTTCCTGGGCCACCTCGCCGATTCTACTAGGTCCCAGTTTGTGGAGAACCAAGGATGGGAGGGTGAGTTTGAAGAAAAAAAGGGAGATGATAGAGAGAGGAAAGAAAAAGATAAAAAACAAGAAGAAGAGACTAGGGCATGTTCGGTATGCTATTCAAAGATAGAAAACTGAGAGATAGCCGATATTTGTGAATCTATCTAGACTGCTTAGAAAAAGAAATTTCCATTCATTGATTACTACAATGAAAGGGAACTATTGAAATAGAGGGATATCGGGTGGACCAAAATTCACTAAACCCTTAGGTTCACAACTATGCGGTGCTATAGGAAGGCCTAAGAAAAGGAGAAGCAGATAGAAATCGACAAGGACTAGTTTTTGGAAGCCTTGTTCGAAGAAGGAGAGTAAGGAAGAAAAGAAGGGGCAAGGCAAATTGACAGAGGCTGATGGCTTGAGTACTGAGACTAACCACTATAGCTTTGGGGAAACTTATGATTTGAAAGGGAGCAATAAAAGAGAATGCCACCAAATGCACGGTGGATACAATGATATGCCAACTAATGAACCTGCCTATTGTCATTTTGTTTCGCTCACAGATCTAGTAGTAATAAAATAAGTCAAGAGAGTCAAGTGAGTTAGAGATTAGCCTTCAGGTTCTGACGCAACAGTTTATCCAAAGTAGTCGAGTCAAGTTAAGTTTTTTTCTTCTTTGTTCTTGATTTATTTGTTTAGAGTCAAAATCGAATGTCGAATTCCCTCATCCTCGTTTTTATCAATAATAAAGATAGTGATTTTGGATATCTCACAGTCCCAAAGGTTGATTATGTTAAATCCCCCCCTCCCCAAAAAAAAATAATGATGATTTTTCAAAGCTTTGAAAAGATCTAATTGAATGGGAAAAGGGAAGATGAGCCAAACTTGAAATGAATGAAATAACATTAATAAATTTGAGTAATTCAGGGAAATCCTTCTCTAGTTTAGATCGGATCCATACTATCTTTCCGGAACATAAGCTCTTAGTCGCTCTTTCAAAAAGAATTCAAAGAAACATCTTTTTCATAATCCTATGAAAGCATGCCTGGAATTGATTTGAAGACCTTGAAACGCAAAGGCTCTTTTAGACCCTAAAAGAAAATCCATAACCAGAGTGTCGAACATTGACCAAACTGGGGCATTTTTCTATTCTCCAGCACAAAGTAAAAAAACGCCCTTCCATCGTAAGAAGTGAAAGTGCGAGGATCGCATCATTCCGAGAATGTTATTTAAGAAGGATGTTCAAGTCAAGAAGAAGCTAAGCCACCGTGACAGGAAGGAACCATCGGTACCAGCAAATCTGAATGGGATGAAATTCAAACAATATATTGACCCTATGAGTGCTCGTTAGATCGAAAACCCCAAAAAGGTGACCTAAGCAAATTTAGAGCAGGAAAGGAAAAAAGAAAAAAAAAAAAAAGAAAAAGTAAAAGCTCGTAAGATTGAAAACTCAAAAAGAGCGATCTTAGAAAAAGTTAGAGCACAAAAGGAGAGAGTCAATATCCAAGTGAACCTGATCCTGAACTGCGAATGGCCTAATTCTCACCCTTGAGATACGTAGGTAACTTCACCCTGAAGTTTGGCCCCATCTCATTCAGATTTCATCATCCACTGACACTTGTCAGCATCTGAATGCCTAATTTTTAGAAGAATGGGATTTGGTTGCATAATCCATTGGATCTAACTATAGAATTGCCCGATTAGTGAGCTTGTGAGAGTTGTCATTTGGATTGTTTTTAATGAGAAGATTAAGCGATTTGTGTTCCCTTTTTATAGACCAAATACACAAACCCTTTTCAAAACAAAAAGAATGAACTTCATGGCACTATTTTATTAATGATAATTTCAAACATGGCAAATGAAAGCAAAAGCTAACCAATTCTCTTTCAAGGATCGTCTTTAGAAGCTAAAAACAAAAGGAAAAATAAATGGGATTTAAACTCTAAACTAAAGGCATTGTGAGTCAAGTTAGAACCACTCAGTCCTTGTCCTCTTGAGCCTCTTCTTGTGTGTCTCGACCCACTGGATCTCGGGTTTGAGCCACTCGACAAATACTTGCAATAGCTTGTGGCTGAAGCCTTCCCCGGCGACCATGAGGACTCTATTTTGCCAAATCTTGACATTTGCCTTCAAGTGAGAAGCCTGGGAAGCAAAGGAAAGGGGGTATGAAAGAGAACCCAAATGAACCACTTGCTCATATCCAAATTACCGAAGAATCTGATAAGGAAAATAATGGACCATATGGGTTAAGCTGACCACCTCTACACTTGGGAATGGGGGCATCTCTGAAGTCATGGCAGGAAGTACTAACCAAAAGGAATGCTAAGCCATGTCTCTGTAAGTTCGGGAGCTCATCCAGTCGTACCATTCTTCAGTAGAGTCCATCACCACTAGCTAGGCTTGAGCATGGTATGAAATTACCGAGTAAGGAGTAGAAGCCTCCCGCACCTTCAATTTGTCCATCAGCCATATCTGGGGAAAAGAAAGAAAAACTAAAAGAGAGACAAAAGAATGGAGAGGTGTGAGATGAACAAAAAAAGTAAGTTGGGTGTGCTAAAAACAAAAAATAGAGATAAAAGAATAGAGAGGTGTGAGATGAGAAACCAGGTGAGATAGGTGATACCTGGAGAACCATTGGACTCCCATCAAACTCCGTGGTCTTATTGACACTAACCTCATCCAAACCAATCAAGGGTTTTGCTAACACGAACCCAACCAAGCTCTTTTTGTCCCTAACCTACTTGGCCACATCAACCATGATGGGCCTGGCTACCCCATTATTCGGCACCACGAAGAATTGTGCAAGTAGACATATGCACAAAGCAGCCGTCTACACTCCTGGAACTTTTGGTCCCCAAATGCCCCCTATGGGAAAACCTATCAATCAAAGTAGCAACTGACAACTTACCATTCTGGACATAAGCCTTGGCGTCACTGGAAAGCGACCTGCAAATCTAACCAAGTAGTTTGGGATAGCTTCTCAGAGGAATTGGTCACACTAAGTCATTCCTTGGAGGACACTCCAGTATGGCCTCAAATTCTTTGAAAGTGCGACAAAACTCCTGATGACCAAATCGGAAGACATGGACATAGGGATCCCAAAACCGAACAGTGGCATTGATAACAGCCAAGTCAATCTCTAACTCGCTAAGCGAAAATATGGAGTTCAGACCATAGCTATGAAAGTTGACATGCTTGGCGCCATCTAGACTATCCCTCATACTGACAAATTGTCTTAGGAAGACATAGCTCTAAACCAAAGACGAAGAATGATGGTTAGGAATGGAGGTTAAATGGGAAAGCTTGAATGGAGAAACTTCGTGCAAGGTGGAGTATTTATAAGCTAAAACGGAGCAACGGCGGCCAAAGAGACGAAACCCTAGAACTTGAATACACTGGCCACTAGTGTGTACACGCAAAACTAGTATGTGCGCACATTTCTGGTACGTAAGCACGACCACGGCGCGTACGCACATCCCATGCTAATGGAGGAATTTGGCCCTTTAGGGACAAGGTATGCCAGAGATAGCGGGGGCATTCTGACATCTGTATTTGAGTCATTTTAGGTTAGTGAGGTTGTTTATTCAAGCATTTTTGAGTTGTAATCTTGGTTTGGCCTATTTTTATTTTTAGTTTTATCCGAAAGAGTCTCTACAAAACCATGAAATAAACGCAAAAGGCCAGACATTTAGGGAAAAAAAACTCAAAAGTTTGACGAAAAGAGCTGGATTTCATTGCATAAACTATGTGAAATGTACAAAGGTTTTTTTCAAAGTATGGGGTATCCCCTAATGACATTTTATACAGTGTGTCTAAAAATAAAAAATAAAAGAAGAAGAAAATACAAAAAGTAAAAAAAAAAAAAAAAGGGACATGGACTCAGTCGACCCCCTTGAAGGCGCTTCTAAGCACCCTGAGTGGGGGACCCTCATTATCATCATCACCACTGCCAAAATCGACATAGTCCTCATCTGAGTCACTCCCTCCGGTAGCACCTCCTGTAAGCTCAGACGGGCTGGCATCCTGCCAAAAATCGAAAAAATACTCAGAATCAATCAGGCCAGATATCTCAGAATGATAGAAGCACTGAAAAAAGAATACTAGTCTCAAGATACGAGTGTCACTCTCATAGCCTCGAACCATCTCCACCTAGCCTACTACCATTCGGTAACTCTACATATGCTCGGGGAACCTATGCCAGAAAGAGGAACAAGGATCAATATTAATGAAACACAAAGGCAAGGAAAACATAAACTAGAAAGGCAAAGAGATACCTGCTCAATTGCAAGAGGGAGATGGAAAGGTACTATGGTCGGCTCTGCAATGGGCAATGCTACTGTGCCCTCTTCCACCATCACTGAAAATAGCAGAAGGCATCATCGGCAAGCCCTTCATAGCTGCAACACCCACATTTCTTGCCGGTACCGTACCAGGAGCTGGATCAAGAACATGGCCTCGTATTCGACCAGTTGGAAAGATGACAAGGCCTAGTGAGACTCCGACAAACTGTCCTTCCAAGTGGGCATGCACATATACTGTGTAATCCCTTTCTATCAGCAGTCTCTCAATATTGGTACCACCACGGACAAGGAGGAGCTCTTCCTCAGTGAAAGAGTTCCTCGCCCTTATACTAGTCAGAGGAAATACATGGATTTGTGGGTCGATCATACCCAAAGACTAGTGGCAGATATGCTCAGCCAAGTACCAGACTTGACAAAAAGGCCCTTCCGATAAGAGACACTGTCAAGTAGTCGTCTGGAGGGACGGACACTAAGCCTCACCAACAGGGGGAACACCTACCCATGGATACCATATGATCTAAGAAATGTAGTGCAATGACAAGTAAATTGAAGGAAGAAGAATCTGAATAGTTAGGATATGGGCAGGTTTGTAAGACTCACATGGTCGTAGGAGATGGTGTTAAGAATCTGTCAGTACATGGCAATGGTAGAAAAAATGAGAGGATACTACCGATCCCTATGGGCTATCTGGTATCGGATGGCTCGAGGAAAGACATTGGAAGAGACGCCTCGTATCCTGAGGCCCACCTTGGGAAAGTACTCAAAGAATTACATCTACAAGCAAGCACAAAGGATGAATAAATCAGATAAACATATAATAGATAGATGGTGCAAAATAACAGAATGTAAGAAACAAAGCAGAAAACAATCTACCTCCTATAAGCGCCAATATCCGCCTAACCCAGTACCCCAGTTACGCAAGATGACACTCACATAATCGTACATAGTGGTTAGGGTAGCACCGTCCCGGTCGTAGTCCTCGATCTAGTCCATGTCCACCATGGAATCTAACAAATGAAGATGGATTCTATTAGACCTATTTGCAAATAGAACGCTCCTGAATAGGTATAACAGAAATCCCCTGGTGTAATTGGTGATCTGGATATGAGAGATAGGGCGGCAGTGACAGAAACTAGTTTAGAACCACTGGTACGAAACCAACACGCCTAGGAAATGCATCATAGTGCCATCCCGGTAAGCAAGGCCAAAGTCAATCAGTATAGGGAGACCACCGACTAGAAGACCAGACAGCATCGTGAAGTCCTCTGGTGTCATCATCATGTCACTGGAGCTAGGAAAGTAGAATATGTCTGTGGTGTCCTACCATCTCTCCATGAGGGCCGCTAGTAGGCCATGACAAACCTAGGTGTCACCCAGGGATGCACACAAGGGTCCGATACCATACCCATCCACCAGAGTCCTGACGATCACCGGTAGAGCTGGATACCACTCGGCTATAATAGATGTGAAGCCAAAGCCACAGACGGGACGAGAACGCTTTTGGAAAGAAAAGGTTAAATTAATTAAACCATTGGAAAAAAGTAAGGAAAAAGTGACAGAAAGCATATGAGTAGAAGGATGGGGGCCACACCCTGTAGCCTATACGAGATAAATACTACTCAAGTTTGCGGAGAACCACCGAGCAAGGACTAATATTGTCCACCTCAAGGAACCTATTTATCTTGGCTCGCACGGCGTGGGCAGGAGAAACATAAGTGGTAAGCTCAAAGGAAGGAAACTGTCTAGCCATAAGGAAATCTATCACAAGAAACACAATGAGAAGAAGGGTAAAAGATGGTGAAAACAATGGGATATGGTGTAAAGATGGCACAAATGGTGAAAAAGTGCAGAAAATTGGACAAAAAGCTTAGGTGTTTGGAGTTTATGGACCATACGAGGAAATGATGGCAATGGAATGACTTGCATGGGTAAATATTCACATACACAAAGGAAACATGCGGAAAAAGTCTTGGCATTCATGGAAACAATTGAAAAAGCACCCTAAAAGCTCGTATAAAGTTGTAAAAACATGTAACAATGAAGGAAAGCCAGAAAAAGGTAGAGAAGATGTGAAAATACCTAGAAATGAACAAGAAGTAACCAAAACTTTGAATCGTTCAGTAGAAACGGAGGCCACAAAGTGAATAATACGAAAGGACGAGCGGAAACTCAAACCATCGAGAAATCAAATAGCACTGGAGTCTAGAAAAGAGGAAGCTAGGGAGAAAGAGAAAGGACTTTCGGATGGGGGAGTGAATAAAATAAAAGGTTTTAATGAATTTAAACCCTCTAGGTTGCAATAGTGCCACCTACCACATCCGAGCGTGCGTGCGCACATTCTTTGTACATGCACACAAGCTTGGTACATTTTGACCCACATATAGCCCTCATGCATGGCCAACCTATGGCATGCTTTGGACATCCTCAAGGCATATGTATATTCTAAACTCAAACTTAGGCATTGGCACGCCTTTCATGGCACATCATTTTATCATCCTAGACATTAGCATGCCCTTCAAGGCATATCACTGACACATCATCAAACTCAAGCATTGGCACGCCTTTCAAGGAACATAATTTTATCATCTCCAGTATAAGCACGCCTTTCAAGGCACCAACATTGACACACATTTCGAGGTACAATTATTTTATCATTTATGGTATTGGCACTGGCACACAAATCATTTGGCATCACAAAAATATTCCTCAAAATCACATTCAACATCATGGCATCACTTGGCAAATTTTGGCACCCACTTGATAAAGCTTAGCATATGGCACCACTTAATGCATTTTGGCAAAACACTTGGCACCACTTAATACATTTTGGAAAAATTGAAACCGTTTGGTATCACTTGGTACCCATTTAAACCCCCATGTCTTGTTGATGCGAGCATGGAAAGACACCTCTTGGCATTCAAAATTCTCACGTCTTGCCGATGCGAGCATGGAATAGAATTTAAACCTCTATGTCTTAGTGATGTGGGCATGGAAAAGGCACCATTTGGCATTTAGATTCCCATGTCTTGCCGATGCAAGCATGGAATAGCATTTAAACCCCATGACTTGTCGATGCGAGCATGGAGAAGGCACCACTTGGCATTTAAATTCCCACGTCTTGTTGATATGAGTATGGAATAACATCTAAACCTCCATGTCTTGCAGACATGAGCATGGAAAATGCATCACTTGACATTTAAACCCCTACATCTTGCCGATGTAAGAGTGGAAATGGCTCCCAATAAACTCCAATGTCTTGCTAATACAAACATGGAAAAGGTACCACTTGGCATATAAACCTCCACGTCTTGCCGATGCGAGCGTGGAAATGACATCAAATAAACCTCCATGTCTTGCCGATGTGAGTGTGGAATGTGACCTAGTAAACTTCGTGTCTTACCAATGCGATCATGGAATGACATTAATTAAACCCATGACTCGTCGATACGATCACAGGATGGCACCACCTGGCATTTAAATACCTCCATGACTCGTCGATACGAGCATGAAAAATCATCATTTATGGAACCATGCCTCGTCAATAGAGGCATAAAGTGGCATACCTTGGTATAACTGGCATGATAATGGCATCACTCTAACCACACTATGGTGCGCTTTATTATTTGGAATAGTTTTCTCTGGAAAAATTTACAGGATTGACACAAACCTAGAAAAGAATGGAAAGGAACTGGGCATAGGAACGGTAAGGTGAGAACGACAGATATCACCCGCTCTCCTCCTTTTTTATGCATGTTTGGATGAATGCTTGTGTGCTTATTGTACATGCTCACTCACGTATAAATTATTGCACAACAAACCTTGAACTACACTGATCTGATTCCTTGCAATCAAGGATATGTAGGCAACTTGTGGGTTCGATCACATGCATCAATGTATGACACTAGCTTAAGCCTTAGGGTCATGTTAACTGGGATGGCCTTAGGTCTTTGACATTCTCTTCTCATCACTTCATGATCATTTGAGCTCTATCAAAAAGGACAACTATAGACCCCCTATTTGGACTAACCCTCAGAATTTGGGTGCTTGCAAGCCTTCCGATGATGAACGGTATTTACTTCATCTTTAGAATGTTCAATGGATTGTTTATAGTTACAGTACAAACTTGTTTTGGCCAAAAAATCAACTTTTTGCGAAAAAAACCATTTTACCCCTGTACCTATTTTTAGCGAAAAACCAACTTCTTGACCCTAAGAAGCCTGATTGATCTAGGATTGATTGTGGAATCGAGCAGAGAGAACCCAAGGTGAGCAGGAAGATACACTAGTTGGAGTAGTCACTCTGGAGCAAGTTTTTCGACTGGAGGCTTTGATTGATCGTATTTTCCAAAATTAGTGACCCGTTTTATCAAAAACATCAATCAGAATACTATTTGGGCTTACTTGTGCCACAAACAAGTCAAGAGCATAGGACTACGTACTTGTGCATGCGTGCATGGCACGTGTACCAAGGCAAAATGTGTGTACACACGTTAGATGTGAGTGTGCACATTGTTTGTACGTGCACACAATCATTGCACGTGTGTATTTGGTTTGTACATGCACACATTGAAACATCACAGAGTTATTTTTGGAAAATCCATTTTGGTAAAATTTTGGTGGAAACGGCGGAGGGAGAAGCGATGAAACCCTAAAAGGGCTCCAAAGGTTTCCCTTAGCTCTATAAATAGAGCCCCTCCCCCTCTCTTTGAAGGGGATAAGAAATTTGAAACTTTTCTAAGGTTTTTAAGAGTAAAACACCTTCTTCTCTATCTTTTTTACCTTAGCTTTGAAAATAGCACACCCCAAGGCAACTCTAAACTTCTAAAAATGTCCTAAGGCTTGAAGAACACGAACTCTAATAAGAGCATAAGCTTCGGGGAGGTTTGCAAACAAGAAAATAAGGTTTCCTCGCCTTTTCTTGCATTTTCTTCAAAATAACAAGTAATCTCTCATCTTTTCTTTAATTTCAGTATCTTTTAGTCTTTTATTTCAGTATGCAAAGCATGTTAGGGTATTAGCTCATCCTCCCATCTTGTTGTTCTTTGGTTTCTCTTACTTTTTTGCTTCTTCTTGCAGGTTTTATTAATTTTTATTAAAAACAGTGTGCTTTTAGGTTTGTTTTAATCATATAATCAGCATGCATGGCCCGATTTAAGCATCATGTAGGTTAGTTTTGCATTATTCTATGATTTACTTGTCTTTCATGCATTAAATCATATTAGAACCCTTAAACCGGGCCTAGGTAAATATTTTGTATGATTAGTTGCATGTCTAGATCATATTTACTTTGTTCATGCCTGCAAGATGCGGAAGTGGGCATCTGGGTAAGTTTCTTTGTCATTCTTGGTATCTGTGTGTTATTTGCATTTTCCTTTAAATAATGCAAGTTTCTATGCTCTTTATATGCAAAATTGTGTGTTTTGTATGTTTTCATGAATATTGTGCATTTTAGTTTATGTTTAAAGTCATGGATTGTCAAAGATCCACTTTTAATGAAAAATCATTTTTTATAAATAAATAAATAAAAAAAGGACTTTATTCATTCAATCTAAAATATATGATATTCATTTTTACTCCAATCACATAGTTTTAGGTTGGTTAAGGGATTTAGGTTAAAAATGAATATTGTGAATAATTAACCATTAAAATCATAAAATAGAGAGTGAGTAAAGGCCAATCTTCGGATTTGGCAAAAGGGGTATTTTCATGTAAATGGCCTTCCCCTTTTGTACCTAAACTCTCGAACCCAGAATGTTCATGGTTATGACGGACTAAGCCATAACTTAGTTTTTATCGTTAAAGGTTTCTTAATTCCTTTTTAAAAATTAAATGGGGACTCTATGTCAATAAAGCAAGTCGATGTGGGATGCATACCTTGGACTCAAAAAAGGCACGACGCAAATTATAAAATAGAGAGTGAGTAGAGGCCAATCTTTGGATTGGGTAAAAGGGGGGGCGCTTCCATGTAAATGGCGTTCCCCTTTTGTACCTAAGCTCCCGAACCCAAAATGTTCTTGGTTATGATGGACTAGGCATTAACTTAGTTTTCATCATTAAAGATTTCTTAATTCCTTTTTAAAAATTAATTGGTGACTCTATGTCAATAAAGTAAGTCGATGTGGGATGCATTCCTTAGACTAGAAAAATGCACGTCGCCCACACCCAACACAACACTATGGTCCAAGGGTGAGGCCAAATGAGTTAGAACAAGAACAACCAATGATGATAAAACCTCCTATGCCACTAAGTTATGGTTAGCAAGGGGTTGTGCACCCAAAATTTCTTAGAGGTGGTTAGAGATCCATGGGTGAGACAAGAAACCAAAAAGAAGAAAACAAAGAAAATTTCATGCAACAATGTCTAGTCTAGAGAGTCAAGGTTTGAAACCATCTAGAAACAAGGACCTAACATGGTCTAGGGAAAAGGTTAAGAATGAATTTACACTAAGGGGTGCAGTGGTGTTGACACCTAGAGATGTGGCAGCTCCCACATCTAGTGGAAGCAAGCCAATTATGGCAGAAAAAAGAGAAACAGTTACAATGACAGAGAAAGCTTTTCTTAGAAAGAGGCTTAAGGAACTAGAGAGAATTGCAATCAGATAAAGATGAAGTCATGAAGAAGAGCCAAGAAGTAGCTTTAGATGTGAAGGTTGTAGAGCCTGTCGATATGGAGAAAGGAGATGCCAAATCTGATAGTTCTCTGGACTTTAGAGAAAAGTTAGCAGCTATTCAATTTTATAGCTTGTCACCTACTGATTGTAACTTGGTTATTGCTATTCCTAAGAGGTTTCAAGCCAAACCAGACTAGTCAACACAATTAGCAGGAGATGTTGAGGATTTGACAAAAGTAGTGGCTCAAATAGCGTTAGCTGAGCCTAAGGCTAAAGCACCTAGATCTATAAAGGTGGTCAGATCTGTCAATGGAGAGCAAATTGTGATGCAAAGGCATGAAGATGAACTAATCAAGAATCTTAGGCCTTTGTATCTGCAAGTGCACTTGGATGAAGTCCCTATCGATAGAGTTGGCCATTGTTAACATTCATCCTTCTAAAACTTTGAGAATGTTAGGCAAAACCTCAGATGATTTAATGCCTACTAATATCTCTGTTAGGAATTTTGTAGGTGGATCTTCTGATGCCAAGGGAGTTATAGTACTCCAACTCCAAATTGGCACAAGAACCATGGGCATAACATTCTTTGTGGTAGATTCCACTTCCAACTACAACTTGCTACTTGGAAGAGATTGGATTCACCTAAATGGTTGTGTGTCATCCTCATTTCATCAAGCACTCATATTCTTGACCAACAATAGACAAAGGGGCAAACAAGATGGGAATTATGGCATGGAGGTCTACTGGGCTGATACAAACCCAATGACATAAGAGAAGACTTGATAGTTTTCTTAAAAGCAAAATAATCTTAAGGGAACCGAAAAAATAATATTTTTTATGGGTAAACTTTTCAAATTTTTCTTTTCTGTCAAGTGTCAACACCTTACGTGCAAGAGCGCGAAGGAATAAGTTCACAATAGGCAAGGTGTTGACTTTAGAGTGCCCAGGTGTTGACACTTCCAAGTAGTGTTTTTCCCAAACCAGATGGTGTCAACACGCGAAATGGGTGGTGTCGACACCAGACAGCACAATGCTCAACAAGAAATAATAGGGATGCAAGTGTTGACCCTAGGAAGACTTGATGTCGACACCAGAAAGTGTCGACACCAGAAGCTCGGTGTCAACACCCAAATTAAAATTTCAAGGTTCTAAAGCATATTTCTAACAGATCTGAACGTAATTAAACATCCTAATCAAGTTATAAATCTAATTTCTAACTCAACCACCATCAATATATACCAACCAAGGAATTTCAATAACAAAAATAACGGAATTAAATGCATTCCAAAGGCTTATAAATCACAAGTGTTACAAAAGCGAGGTGAGATTCTAAATTGAAGGATTTTCTTGGTTATGTTTTTAGAGACAGAGAAGAGAGTTTTGAGAAGAGAGAGTAAATAGAAAGAGTATGAGGAAAAAGTGATCAGAGAGAGAGAGAGAGAGAGTGTGTGTGTATAAGGTCTACATATAGTGCAAGTGCAAAAAGTTGGTTTGGGCCCACAAATTTGACAAAAATCATAGCTTTCATGCGCTGAATGCAAACAGGCTGTTTGAGCAGTCAAATGTACACTTGACTGGTGATTAAAGGTGTATAAGATCTCAAACTCCTAAAGAACAAACTGCTTGAGCAACCAAAGTTGCACTTGAGTGAAGAATGGAGACTCGTGTTATCTCAAGTTTTTGGAACTCAGAGCTGTCCAAACCTAAAGACCTCTCGAGCGGTCAAAAGTTCACTCGAGCAAATTATGCTGACAACTCAAGTACTCAAACTTCAAACTAACATAACACTTTCATTCGAATCTGTTTTGGGAAATCACATGTCTAAATCAAAACCCCAAAGATAAGCTACACAATGGTTCTAGTTTCACATGAAATTTCAAAGTGTGGGGAGAGAAAAAGGTTAAAAGAGTAAAGGCTACTCAAGAATAATTCTTTGAATCACGATTTTTGGTCCAAACTCACTCAATTGTTACAATTATACATCAATTAATGCTCTAGTATCAATTAAAAAGGTTCCAACTATAATAATATAAGAGTCAAAAGTAATGTTGTTGACTTAAAGAGCCCAAAGTGCTATAAGGGTTGTCAAATTTGCTTCATTACGGACGCTTGGACTTCTATTCAAAATTTGTGTTACATGTGTTTAACCACTTGTAGAAACCCCATTTTGACTGACCCTAAGATTTTGGGTGCTTGCAAGTCTTCTGATGATGAAACGATAATTACTTCATGTTTAGAATGTTTGAGGTTGTTTGGAGTTGCTTTATAAACCTATTTTGGTCAAAAATTGACTTCTTGCATTTTACCCCTAGACCCGTTTTTAACCAAAAACCAACTTTGTAAGCCTGAGGAAGAAAAGGAAACCCAGTTTTTCTCTGGTCAAAGACATTTTCCAAAATTAGTGGCCAAATTTATTATAAACATTGATTGGAAAGCAATTCGGACTTACTTGGGTCACAAGCAAGCCAAGGATATGGGACCCCGCACTTGTGCATGCATGGATGGCACATGTACTAAGGCAACTGGTGCATGCGCACATTGGTTGTCTGTACGCACAAGGTTTGTGCGTGTGCACATCCATGCATCGTACGGTTATTTTTGGTAACTCGATCTCGGTGCATTTTTTTGGGAGGTGGCAGAGAAAGCAATGCAGGTTGCCCTAGCTCACTCCTCATACCTCCTCTAGCTTATAAAAGGAGTCTCCCCCTCCTTTCAAGGGATTAAAAATTTGGTGAACTTTTGTGAGGTTTTAAGAGTGAAACACCACCCCTTTTTCCCTTCCTTGCCTTAGCTCCGAAATTCTCATCCAAACAGCAACTTTAGATATTATCTCAGAAACCTAAGCTTGAGAGAGACTTACACTTGAGGGAGACTTGCAAGCAAGAAAACTTTGGTACCTATCTTGCTTTATTTTTCAGTATTCATTCATGCTAGGGTGTTAGTTTATCATTCCATTATGTAGGTGTTAGTTCTGTCCACTTTTTCACTTTATTCCGCTTGTTTTCTTTGTTTTTCTTAGAAGATTATGTTTACAGTGTCCTAGTCTCTATCTCTGCATGCATATGGCCCAATTTAAGTATCATGTATATTAGTTTTGCATTATTTTACGTGTTATTTGCCTTTTTGTGCATTAAATAATATTAGAACCCTTAAACCAGGTCTAAGTTACATTTTGTATGTATTAGTTTTATATTAGGTCATATTTATTTTAAATTTTGCATGTAAGATGCTAAAAGTGGGCATCTAGTAAGTCCTCTTAACCTTCATAGCATATGCATGTTTTTTATTGCATTACTTTTTTCAATAATCCAAGTTTATGAGCTATTTCTTGCAATTTTTTTTTTAATGTCTTTATGAATAATATTTATCTTAGGTTATAGCCATGGATTGATAAAATCCACTTTTCATTGAAAAATCACCATTTTTGAACAATATGGCTTTTTTCTCTTAATATAAAATAAATTATTTTCATTTTATTCAAATCACATAGTTTTAGGATTAGTTAAACATTTTAGGCTTAAAATGAATCTGTGAATAATTAACCATTAAAATCATAAAATAGAAAGTTAGTAGAGGCCAATCTTCGCATTGGGCAAAAAAGGGTGCTATCATTCAATGACCTTTCCCTTTTGTACCTAAGCTCCCGAACCTAGAGTTTTCTAGTTATGACAAATTGGTCCTTAACTTAGTTTTTATTGTTAAAGATTTCTTAATTCCCCTTTAAAAATTAAGTGGCGACTCTTTGTTGTTTAAAGCGAGTTGGTAAAACATTTGTGTGAGAACGGGCCTTAGACTCGAAAAAGGCGTAGCACCCACAGTTGGTGACTCCACTGGGGACTTAAGTTGTCTGGACTTGAAACTTTTTATTTTATGAGATTAATGGTTAATTATTAAATTGCATTGCATCATTGTGGGCACGGAAAACCTAACTCCGTTGCTTAATATCCTAGACACTATTCGCCAGCTACGTTAAGTCAACAAGAAAGCATCAGATTTTTGTCACAACCTGAACCGCCCCTAGAGGTTTAGGTCGTGACCGACTAGTAGTCCTAGATTACCTCCAACCTCAAAGACAAAATTGATAATTGAAAATAAGTGTCTAAAACATCAACATATTTGGGTAGTTTCAACACATTAATTCTGTCAAGAATTGCGTTGCGGAGACCTCCTTTAAATTTTATAGCCTTTTTGTAGTCTGTATCGACCATATGCGGTGTGAACCGTGCTAGATTAGTAAACTGGGCTTCATGCTCTGCCACTAACTTATTCCCTTGCTTTAACTGTTCAAACTTTGTTACTTTCCTATCCTGAACACATTGTGGAAAGTATTTCTCATAGAAAATCTCTAAGAACTGAGTCTAACTAATTCCCCTACTAGTATCTCGTACTAACATCCACCATCTTCTCGCTTCATCTTCGAAAGTAAAGGCACCCAATAGGACTTTTTGTGTCTCTGTGCACAGAAACACTTCAAATAAATTTTCAATTCGTCACACCCAAGCCTTAGCCTTTAACAAATCAATTCCCCCATGAAATAAGGGTGGTTTCATCTTTTTGAATTATCTAGTGAGGGCAATGGTTCGGTCATCTGTTTGGTGATCCTATACTAGTGGTACGGCATTGAAGGTGGGGGTGGTGGTTGGTGTTACTGCCTTAGGCTTTCAACCATATCGTGGATCATTCATTTCATCCGGTCAAGTCTATTTGAGGTATACTCCTCCAACTCATCCCTTCTTGTTCTCACCATTATCTATATGAAACTTGTATTATAATAAATACATTGTATGCACACATATACATAAATACATTTTCAAGAGTTACCTCATTATGATATTCAAATGCATATGAATGCAATCCTTAAGTCTTTCTAGACACCTTATTTCTTAATGGACAGTGAGTGAGGTATAACTCGCGCTCTGATACCAAAACTGTCATGACTCGAACCCGTCCCTAGAGGTTTAGGCTGTGACCAACTAGTAATCCCAGATTACTTCCAACCATGTCCATTGAGCGGTGCATACATGAAAATCCATAAGTAATTAAAAGTTCAACCTTCCTCATAGATATGATGAACACATAGTTACTTCAGACATCTTAAACATTTATACAAAATATCCTTACATAACAAGTTCCAAAAACAAAAGAAAACTAAGCAATAGGGTTGACACAAGTTGGCTCCTCATGAGTCCAAGATCGCCCCATCACGAAGGCACTTCAAAGCGGCTTGACAAAAGGGTGAACTCCTGAGGTTGCTTTGAACTTGACGCTCCATGTGCTCAACTACATATATATAGGGAAAGGGGGTGAGCTAAAGCCCAATGAGTAATACCAGTATAAAGAGGTTAAATGAATGATGTCTATGGTAATACAAAATGACATCACATGGGTTTTGAAGCAAATCATAACTGAATACTTGTCGTATCAAAGTTCACAAATCATAATCATATGTGGTACATCCAATAGTGCAACGCCCGAAGGCATAGCAAAAGGACCACATGGGTCTAACAAAGGGACCATATAGGTCAAGCAAAGGGACCACTTGGGTCAACATTAGGGATCTCTGCACACATTTAACAAAGGGCCACGATATAGTTCCCCCAGGCGAGGGCCTTATAGCAAAGGGCTATGGTATTGTTACCCCTAGGCGAGGGTCTTATAGCGAAGGGCCATGGTATTATTACCCTCAGGCGAGGGCTACACTAAGGATGCCACAACTACATTTCAAAAGAGAAAATCATTCATTCTTATCAAAATAGCATTTCAAATAATATTCTTGCGGTAAATCAAAATACACTTTAACAACATATCTTTACAAAGATACTATTCACAGTGGGTTAGTACTGATGTTAGACCTCAGTTGGCCGCCTAGAGCTTGAATTTGGCCTTAAATTAGCTCAATCCCTTCAAACCCTCTTCAATTCCCTTGAATCCCTCTTCTCTCTCTACAAGTGTTGACTCTCTCTCTATCTCTAATTTTCAGCTCAAGTAATTGATGTAGAATGAGTTAATTAGGCTCGTATAACATATATATAGGTGGATTAGTGCTAAGCTAATTAAATGAGATTAAGGCTAGTCAATTGAGTTTAATTCTAAACAAGTCTAATTAATTTATTCTAATTATTTTGATCTGAATAAAATTTTAATTAAAATTTTCATATAGTTCTAAATATTTCAATTACCTTACTAAACTAGTCAATTTCAGTTTTTGATTCCATTTGGGCTTTCAATTTCGAATTCTAAGTCGGTATTCTAACAAATAATTTACAAACAAAAAGATAAGCATCAATTAAGCACATAATCATGCAAATTTGCTCAATGAAATAATATATATAAGACTAATACAAAGGTCGAGGTTGTCACAATTTTGCTATTAGTACTATTCGATCATCCCCTTGCATTTCAAGGTGGCATGAGATTTATATTGAAAGTCATAACTGATGTACCCTCTTGACAAAACCTGCCCTTGCATATGAAAAGTCTTAACACCTTCCAAACTAGGACAAAATACTTTCCTTTTCCGGGATTATATCATTGCCTTATTGTGTGATTTAGTGAATCTTAGATCCTATTTCCAAATTAGGACAGGGCAACCCTAACTCCAAATAGGCATGAATGCAAATTATGTGCTTATGTGATATCTTGTCTTGAATGGAAATGGTGTGATTAGATTCCGAAATCAGTAATCAGAAAGACTAGTGATTTGATTCCAAAATCTGGGGGTTTGACTAGGCAGTGATTTGATTCTGGGGAAATTTGAGTTTATTCTGGGCAGTGATTTGATTCCAAAATCTACGGATCGATTTAGGCAGTTATTCAATTCTAATTTTGATTATGACAATTAGTGGTGAATTAGGAGGTGATTTTCCAATTTAAAGGATTTGAGTTTTGAAAGGATTTGGGTTACATTACTTCTCTACTTTTTTGCACATCTTTTTATAAAAAGTCAAAAAGTATATTTATTTAGATCATCCCAAACAAGTAAAAAAATCTCAAGAAAATATGCGATCAAAGAATAACTTCAAAAAAAAAAAAATCTCCATCTTAAGTGGAGTCTTGGAAAGTATGGAAAGCTTTTGATTGAATAAAAATCTTTAAGTTATTGACTTTGGGAGAATTTTAATTTTATGAAAAAATAGTAGATAAAGAAATGGTGACCAAATCTTTCATTTTGAATAAAATTTCAATTCCCCTAAAAGGTATTTGAGTAGAAGATATTTATTTGATTGAATACTTCGAATAAAATTCGAAGCTCCTTGGAGGAGAATTTTGAAAAGAAAAAAAAAAATCTGAGTAGAATTTTGAAAATTATGAAAAGTTTTTGATTAGACAAAAATCTTTAAGTTATAGATTTTAAGGGAATTTTAATTTTATGGAAAAGTGTTAGACAAGGAGTTCACGGCCAAGTCTTTCATTTTGAATAAAATTTTGAATTTCCTTAGAATGAATTTGACTACAAGATGATTGTTTAATTAATTTCTTGGAATAAAGTCTGAAATTCCTCGAAAAAATTTTGAAATAAAATTTGAGTAGAGTTCGGAAATTATGGATAGAGTTTTTAATTGAATATGAATCTCTGGGCTACTGACTTTAGAGGAACCTTAATTTTATTGGGAAAATGTTAGACAAAGAAATTGTGACCAAGTCTTCCATTTTGAGAGATGATTGTTTGATTTATCCTTTGGAATAAAATCTAAATTCCTCAATTTTATTTTATTTTTAAAGAAAAACTTTACCTTGAAAAATAATTTTGAAAGGAAAAGGGAAGTTGTAATTTGATCATGAACTTTTGAATAAAAATGGGGTATTTTTCCTTGGTTAAGTAATAAAGAACGGAAGGACAATTATTTGGTTGATCACTTTGGTAAGAGTTCAGAAAATTCCTCAAAAATTTCTTGGTTGGGAAACCGTCACCTAATTGGTGATGGTAATGATTTTGAAATTCTATGATAAGTTTCGAATAGAATTTGACTAGGTCCATCTGCCTATTCATAGGTTTGCTTGCAATCATCGCTCCTAGAAAGGAAGTTTCCCAATCTAAGTGAGCCAGACTCAGTTGGCTATCTCGTACTCAAGATTTAGTTAATAGAAAGCCCATGTTAGTCTCATTCCAGTCATCAAAAAGAAAGAGTCGCAAGTACAAGTCCAAGCCCATTCGAAGATTTCAGCCCAATTCAGACTCAGTGGATATAGAACAGGCCAGCTTGTATTTGTTAGCTCATCCTAGCCTAGAACACTTCATATTTCCAAGCCTAGAACCAGACATCTCAATAGCCCAAGCTCAAGAATTGACTAATCTGATCCGTGCACTCCAAAGATCTGTAGACACCCTATCTATAATTGTGGATGCCCAGGCCCAAACTCTTAACCAGCTGTAAGCCCAAGCAGCCATACCACCACTATCAGAGTTACATTGAGAACTTAATAAAAGCTTTAGCAATCTTATCATAAGGTAGAGAAACGGGGTCATACAAACGCTCTTCACACGATCTCATCAAAAGCTATACAACGACCTCACTCAAAGAATCTTCCACCCACTCCACATGTCCTTGTCTAAAGCCATGCAAACCCTTGTAGACAAGGGACACCTTAAACCTAGCAATCTTAGACCTCTCTTAGATTCCCTATTAACTAGCCATGACCCTACCAAATACTGTGCCTTCCACCAACAAGCTGACCATAAAACCAACCAATGTGTCCATCTTCATCATGAACTTCAAGATCTCATCAACAACAAAGTCATTAGCACCACCACCAAAACCAAATGTCACCACCAACCCTTTGCCTGAGCATAACAAAATCGTACCTCCTCCACCTAATGTCAATGCCATACAAACCACCTTCACAACCTTCAACCCTAGCCAATACATGATGTCAGCCAACTTACCCAAACCAGTGGTGCCTATACCTAAAGAGGTAGGAGTGGATATCATCCAAAAAGAACCACAAGTGAATTACCCAAATCTAATAGCGAATTTTGTCACTCAAACAGAGGCACTAATTGCAAGAATAAAGGATTTGAAACAGTCAGGGTTGCCAAAAGAAGGTGAAGGTTTTACAGAAGATGAATGGTTAGACTTTGTGTTTGGTAAAATCGAACCAACTAAAGAGGTACAAGTAATCCCTACAGTGAATGAGCAAGGCTAATTTATGGTGGCATGTGATCCCAGCAAGTACATTATACCTGTTGATGAATCTAAATCGGAAGTAGTATTATTCAAATCCATGGGCATCGATTTCTTGGGGGTGGACCTCGTCAAAAAGTGTCTTTTAACTCTCGATGACCCTAGCATTTTGGGCCACCTTGATGATTTTGATGGTTTCCAATATGTGGAGAACCAAGGGTGGGGAAGTGAATTTGATAAGGTTAAAGAAAAGGAAGCTAAAAGAAATGGAAGCAAGAAACAAAAAGAAGAAAAAGTTTGAGCCGAAGTAAAGGAATACCTAGAGCTAGACGAAGACAAAGCAAGATGGATCAACATCAAGATCTGATAGACGTGAATAAAGAAAATGAATAAGATGGATCCCTGGAATAGGGTTATAATGGCGCAATGGGTGGAATCTATGGAAATAACAATCCCTTATACTCTGAACTTCATAGCAATGTAACGCTACAAGAAGAACAAAGAGAGAGAAAACCTGGCAGAAATGGATGAGGAATGGTTCATAGGGGCCTTGCTTGAAGAAGATGAGTAAAGAAAAATAGAGTGGGCAAAACAAATGGACATCAGCTGACTTTGAAACGGACTTGAGTACTGAGACTAATTACATTAGCTTGGGAAACGTACATTCTGTGATGATGCTAGGAATAAGAGCATTGGAAGAGGATGTCACCAAGAACATAGTGGATGTAAAAATGCCAATTAACAAACTAGCCAACTGAAAAATGTTTTGTTCATGGATCTCGTAGTGAATCTGATAGAATAAATCAAGTGACTCAAGTGAGTTAGAATCTGACCTGTCAGATTTTGATGTGTCAGTCATTTCAAGTAGTAAGTTGAGACTGTTCTTTTTGCTATATTTTGTTTTAATTTGTTTTTCTTTTTACCTCTTTCGAGTCTAAGTTAGATGTGGGTGCTCTTTTTTATTAGTGATATAGCTAGTGATTCTGAATATTTCGCGATGCCAATAGTTAATTGCGTTAATCCCATTGTTTCTAAAAAAATAAAAAAAGAAATGAATGATGATTCTCCAAAGCATAAAAGACCTAATTGAATAAGAAAAGAGAAGATGAGCCAAATTTGTAATGAATGAAATGGTGTCAATATACTTGGGTAATGAGGAAAAATCCTTGCCTGGTTTGGGTTAGATCCATGCTGTCTTTCTAGGAATACGAGCATGTAGTCGCTCATTTTTTTTTTAAAATAAGAATTCAAAGATATATTTTTGCGTAATCCTATGATGACATGCCTAGAATCAATCCTGAGACTATGCAACATAAAAAAGCTCTAGGCTCCGGAGCTAAGCTACTCTTTTTATAGGGATATCGGGCATCAATCAAAACTTCAAACTGGGACAACTCTCTATTCCTTAGCTCATAGAAAAGAAATTGTCCTACTCATTGGATCCTTCCACTGTAAATGGCGAAAAGAGCAAGTACGAGACGTCAACGCCATGTGAAGAAGATCCAATTCCTGACACATAACCCAAGGAAGACATTCAAGTGAAACAAAATAGTTCCCAAAGAAACCATGATAGGAAGAAGTAATTGTTTTAGCAAATTTGAATGGGATTAAAAGTCCACATAATGAATTGACCCTGAGAGAGCTTGTTAGGCTGAAAACCCAAAAGGCAACCTAAGCAAACTTTCAAGAATAAAAAAAAAATTAAAAAACAAAAGAAGAAGAAGAAAGATGAAAGAAGAAATAAAAGAAAAAAAATGAGAAAAATGAAAAGAAAAAGAAAAAGAGAGAAATAAAGTAAAATCAAAATAGAAGTTCACAAGGTTGAAAACTCGAAAAAGCAATCTTGGCAAAAGTTAGAGCATAAAAGGAGGGGGTTAACACTCAAGTGAACTTTACCCTGAACTACGGACGACTTGATTCCTACCCTTAGGATACGTACACAACTTCACCTTGAGGTTCGCCCATATCTCAGTCAGATTCCATCATCCATCAGTACCTGTCATCAATCCAAGCACTTGAATGTCAAGATTTTGAAGGGGGGTTTTAGTTGCGCAAATCATTGGACTCAATTGTAGAACTGTCTAATTAATGAGCCTACAAAATTTTCATTTGGGTTGTTTTTAATGAGAAGGGTGAGTGATTTGTGTTCCTTTTCTAATTGACCATTTACACAATATTTTCAAAACAAAATGAATAAACTTTATTGCACTACTTTATTGATAATGATTTCAAACATGACAAATAGAAGCAAAGCTAACTAATTTCCATTCAATGAAAGTCTTGAAATGCCAAACCAAAAAGAAAAAAAAAGGATTTAAACTCTAAACTAGGGGCACTACAACTTAAGTCAGAATCACTCAGTATTTGTCCTCTTGAATGGTCTTTCTTTGTGTGTCTCAATCCACTAAATCTCGCGCTCAAGCCACTCAATGAATACTCTTCATAGCCTACAACTGGAATCTTCTTCTGCCATCATGAGTATCTTGTCTTGCCAAGTTTTGGCAATTGCCTTCAAGTGAGAAGCCTGGAAAGCAAAGGAATGAGGGTATGAAGGGGAACCCAAATGAGCCACCTGCTCACGCCTAAATTGCCACAAAATCTGATGAGGAAAGTAGTAGTCCATATGAGTCAAGCCAACTTAGACGCCTAGAAATGGGGGCATCTCTTGGGTCATAGCTAGAAGTACCAACCAGGGGCAATGCCAAACTATATCTCTATAAGTCCGGGAGATCATCTAGTCATACCAACTTTCAACATAATCTATCTTTACCAATTGGGCATGAGTATGGTACAATATCACCTAGTGGCGAGTAGGAGTTGCTTGCACCTTCAATGTGTCCATAAGCTACATATGGGGAAAAGAGAGAAAAAGAAAAGAGAGACGAAAGAATAGAGAGGTGTGAGATGAGTGGAAAAAGTGAGTTGGGGTGTGTAAAAACAAAAAAGAAAGATAAAAGAATAAAGAGGTGAAAGATGAGAAACCAAGTGAGATGGGTGGTGCCTAAAGCAATAATGGACTCCTAGCAAAGTTTGCAGTCCTACCGACATAAATCTCATCCAAACCCATCAAAGTGTCTTCTAAAACCAAACTAACAAGGCTCCTCCCATCCCTAACCTGCTTAGCCACATCGATCAAGATATGGCTAACTATCCCATTACTCGGCATAACCAAGAATTAGGCAATCAAGTAGATACACAAAGCAATCTGTTTGCACTCTTGGAGCCTCCAATCCCTTCAGTCTCACCTACTGGTGAACTTATCAATCAAAGTAACGATTGATAGTTCCCCATTCTGAATACAGTCCCTCACTTTGCCTGGAAGTTACCCACAAATATCTCCAAGCAACTTGGAATAGCCCACCAAGGGAGTCAGTTGCACCAAATTAGCCCTTGGAGAGCACCCTAGCAAAGTTTTGAATTCCTCGAAAGTGGAGCAGAGTTCTTGATGTCCAAATCGGAACACATGAATGCTCAGGTCCTAAAATCGAGTCACTGCACAAAGGAAATGCAAGTCAATGTTCAATCAATTAAGATAAAATATGGAGTTAAGTTCATAGCTATGAAAGTTGGCTCGCTTAGCGCCGTCTAGGCCATTCATCCAAGTTACCAAACCATTTTGAGAAGACATGACTGAAAACTAAAGAGAGAGAGAGAGAGAGAGAGAGAGCAAGGTTTGGAGTCAAAGACTAATTAGAAGAGAGTTATGAAGCCTTCATGCAAGGTGGAGCATCTATAGGCCAAAACAGAGCAACTGCAGCTTAGGGAGGCGAAACCCTAAAACCTGAACATTATGTGCACACACTCAGTGTTGACAGAGCAACTTGGCTCATCCGCTTCGTGGCATGGTGCACAATATTTTAGAGACAATGGGGGCATTCCGACATCAGTGTCAGAGTCATGTTGATTTGATAGGTTGTTTGTATAGCATTTGTGAGTTGTAATTTTGTTTCATTCTTTGTTTTAGTCTTGTTTAAAGAGTCATTATCAGATTCATGTGATAAGCACAAAAGGCCAAGCATTTGAAAGAAATAATAAAAATTTTAAAAAAAAATTGACAAAAAGAATGTTGGATTTCAGTGCATATACTATGTAGATTTTGGAATTGTAAAAAAACATGGATTTTACAAAGGCATGGGGCATCCTCCAAAGGCACCCTATATAATGTTTTATAATAAAGAAAGAAAAATGAAAAAGAAAAAATCCTAAGGGTACGGTAAATGGAACCCGATCATCCTTCCCAATGGTGCTTTGAAGCGCACTAGAATGGAACCCCCTTATCGTCATCATCATTATCTCTGCCACTGCTGGGCTCAACGTCATTGTCGGAATCATCTCCTCCAGCCTCATGGGATGTAAATGCACCTCCTACATGCCTTGATAGGCCAACACCCTACAGAGAATGAAAAGGAACTCAGAACATGCCAAAATTTCTAGATAGTCGGGATCATCGGAAAGGATGAGAAGGAAATACCTGAATCAGGGCTTCAGTACCCATCTCATGCTCCTAAATCAATATCACCATGTCTGCCATTGTCCTATAGTAGTCCTCACATATCCGCAAGAAACTAGTGTTCAAGATGGAATCAGAATCGGTATAAAGTAGAGACAAGATACAAAGACAAAAATGGTAAAAAAGGTACTACTTGACTCCAGCAGGCACATAAAAAGGCACTATGGCTGGCTCAATGATGGCCACCGCCACTACGTCACCAATAGGCACCATCACCAAAACAGCAGTAGGCATCTCTAGCAAGCCCTCAACAGCTACAGTAGCACCAACACCTCCAATGTGTGGCCGTACTTCCTAAGTGGGCACACATGTGGCCCATATGACCCACAAGTGTACCAACCCATTTCACCCACGGGTGACCCCCCAAGGCACAAGTACACCCTAAACTCAAGCTCAAGCATTGGAACGCCTTTCAAGGAAAATATTTTAAATTATGAATTAATTCATGACTGCATGGCACTGAACAACACTGGCACACGAATTATTTGGCATTCGTATGGAAAAAGAACCCTTAACTTCCCCTCAGCTGGGTTATTATTGAAATGGAAGGTTGTTTTCAAAACCACACTTGGCACTGGAAAAATTTGCATGATCAGAGTTCCTTACTTGGTGACTCAAATTTTGAAAAACTAGGATCATTGGAAATCGAATTTTGAAAAAATTATAAAATTGGCATATAAAGCCCGTCAAGGGTGAACAAATTTTGGAAAAACACTTGGAACCACTTGGAACTTAACCTGAAAATTAATAAGCCCCACCTTGTAAGGTGTGAGGATGGAACAAAATGGAATGGAAATTAATAAACCCCCGCATCGTAAGGCGTGAAGATAGAACATAATAGAATGGAATGGAAATTAATAAACCCCCACCTCATAAGGCTCGAGGATGGAACGGAACATAATGGAAATTAGTAAACCCCCACCTCGTAAGGCACTAAGATGGAATGGAATGAACATAATAGAATTCAATAAATCCCACCTCGTAAGGCACTAAGATGGAATGGAATGAACAGAATAGAATTCAATAAATCCCACCTCATAAGGCACGAGGATGGAATGGAACGAAATGGAATTTAATAAAACCCCACCTCGTAAGGCGCAAGGATAGAATGAAATGAAATAAGAAGAAACAGCATAAACCTTGCACATAAAGGAATGGTACACATTGGCTTCATATTGGCGCCATGCTAACCACACTACGGGGTGTATTATTGCTTGGGAGTGTTTTTCTTTGGAAAATTTGCAGGACTGGCACATGTAGCAAAATTAGAATGGAATAAAAAGGTACTTGGCATAAGCTTTGGCATGGCAATGTGAGTATGGCAGGTATAGCTCGCTCCCCTCTCCATTTGGAAAGATTGCATGCTCGAATAAATGTTGAGTGCTTGTTGCACACACTCACTCACAAATGAATTGTTGCACAACACTCCCGAACTACATTGATCTGATTCTTTGCAATCAAGGATATATAGGCAACCTATGTGAGAACCCAAATTTTTAGTAAATTAATTTTAATGCATGTTTTATTAAAATAATTTACTAAGTGGAATTTTTGTTAGAGATGATTGGTTAGTAGCAAATTAGACCTTATCAATTTAATTATTCATATGATTAAAATTCTAGATATGAGACTTTTAATCTAGACAAAAGCTTATAATAACTAAATGAGTTAATGATTAGTTATAGGCAAACTATTTAGTTAGAATGATAGACAGATATGCATATATATAGAGAGAGAGAGAGAAATAGGTAGATATATCTATAACAAATGTACTTTGTAATTATAGTAAATGTAAATGGGTTGATATGCATATATATCAACCCATTTCCTAACATTTATAGTAAATGTACTGTGTAATTATTAGTGTCATTTTATCTGTTTGGTGCAGCTTATGGAGCTGCTTATAGCCTCTTTTGTCACATTGTTTAGTGCAACTTCTGTTTATAACTTAAGTTGGATGCGATGACAGCATAGCATTCCATTTTTGTCATATGGCATTTAGACAGCATGTCTCCTATTAAAATAGAATTGCATGCACTCATGCGCAAGCAACATGGGGTCATCACCAAAATGACTAAAAGATTATTTTGAAAGCTACAAATTAGCTGTGCTTTTAAAGTGGTAAGAAAGGAATCATATTTATCCCAAGTACCACCGAAGGCAAAAGATATCAAATATTAGAGAAGCAAACAGAACATAAATGGGTCTGTATAGGACATAAGGTATGTTACACTTGAATAAGCTTGAGCAAATCCTGATTCAGGATAAGTTAGACCATACAAACCCTCCTAAGGTGTGCAAAAAATGATTTAACTGGGAAGACTGCAAGAAAATTTAGTTAAAATTTGAAGTATATTTCCACTATATTTTGCGAAAAAGAGATTGTAATCTTTTCAATTTATTATAGATATGCAGGGATAAGGGTGCTAAACCTCAGAAATGGGAATTTGTAGCACCATTGAAAGGGTTAGTGAATAGAATCTTCACAGAATTGATTTGTTTCAAAGGGCCCTGCTAGGATTCGTTCTTAGTTATTAAAATAAAATAAAAAATATAAAAAAAAAAGAAGAAGAAGAAGAAGAAAAGTTTACATAGTTCTGGACAATATTAGACACATTTATTGGATGTAGTCTAAGTATTGTAACATGCTTTTTGTGATTATGCACTGAAGTTACATGAAAGAGACCATATATTACATTTAGCTACTAGCCTACTACAATTTGATGTAGAATGAATATTTTACTATATTATTAGTATTTTCTAACTTTCAGAGCATTTATATTGTAGAATGAATATTTTACTATATTTTTCGTTCAAATTTTAATTTATTGTTTTATTTTTATTTTTTTTAATTGTTGTGAAATAGTAAATCTCCAATTTTTTTTGTTCCATATAATTTATTATTTTTTTGTTTTTTTTTTTAAATTGTTTGGTTTTTAATTTATTATTTTTTTTTTGTTTTTTAATTTATTATAAATTTTTTCATGATTTTGCTATTCAAATTTGGTACCGCTGTTCAATTTCATGATTTCGCTATTTTACTATGAAGTTGAGGGCTTAGTTGAAGTGCTCTGTTTCTAAAATAAATGGGGTTTTTTGGGCTGTGTTGATTTGTAAATTATGGAGGAATTAATTTAGTTAGAGTTTGTTGTTAAATTACCAAGCGAAGAGTTTGTTATTCTCTGTTTCTTTTCTTTTTTTCATTACCAAGATGAGTTCAATTTGGTTGTTGATTTAGATTTTGTTATTTCTTTTTTTTTCCATTTGGTGCGCTTTTTTATTTTTATTTTTTTGAAGTACATTAGTTAATGACAGGGCTTTTTTTTTTCCTTTGATTTGATGCCCAATTCTGAATTTAGGACTTATTTGTTCTATTTTTTTATTTTTTATTTTAATACTAATGCAATTTGTTATTGAAGTGATTAATTATTGAAGTGATGAACATGAGCATAGAGAGAAGCCTACAGATCACCACCATAGGTGGTGATGGTGTAGTTGGTGGTGGTGGTGGTGGTGGTGGTGGTTTGTTGGTGAAGAAGAGAGGGAGGCCAATAAAGTATGACTCAGATGGTAACTTGAGACTATCATCTATATCACCACCACCACTAGGTTTTTCTTTCTCACCTTCTTTTCCATCATTATTTACACCGTGCCTTCAACACGGGCATACCACCTGGTTCTGGTAACTGCCAGCTGCTTGAGATGAATAGGTGAGTTCATCAAATCAATCCTTTAAATCAACCCTTTCCCTTGCTGCAATTCAAGACTTCCTTCATCAAACACATTGAAAACAGTAGGTATGGTTTAACTTGATTTTTATTTTTTTGAAGTACATTAGTAAGTGTTATTGCACATGGTTAAATCGGAATGGAAGTGTTTATTCATTCTCTTTATGGGTTTTAGGTTCATTGAAGCGTATGTGGAAATAATTTGACAACCTTATGTATGGGGTGGAGAGCTTGAGTTGCTGATGACATCCCATGTTCTCAAGTGAGTTCTATTCACTGTTTCAGTGAAGCATTTATGTTGTCAGTATGAAGCAATTTATGTGCAAAAAACAATATCATAGTGTTCATCAAAGTGTTTTTGCATATTGCCTCATATACAATGGTATTTGTCTATTTATTAGTTTGACAGAAGGGTTTGTTTCTGGAAAGTTATATTTGACACTGTTAGTTGAATTGGATGGGCATACATAGGGACATGTGAATGTGGGATTTCTGGGTTTTTGACCGTTGGTTTATCTAAATACAAATTTACCTCTTATGGTTTGTGAGATTTTGTTCGTTCTTAGGTTTGAATCACACTTCAAATTTTTAAGTGGTTTTGTTTTAACTGTTATGATGCTGAAAATTATGGTTATGTCTTAACTGTTATGATGCTGAAAATTATCTCCAATGGTAGTGCCGTTTTCTTTAATTTCGATATTTTATGATGCTAAAAATGCTATTTGGTGCAAGTATGTCATATTCTGCCATTGATTAAACTCTGAGCTATCAGTTCACAATTGGTGGCTTGCTGTAACTAAAAATGCTATTTGGTGCAAGTATGTCATATTCTGCCATTGATTAAACTCTGAGCTATTAGTTCACAATTGGTGGCTTGCTGCAACTAAAAATGCTATTTGGTGCAAGTATGTCATATTCTGCCATTGATTAAGTTCTGCGAACTCTTTGAGCTACATTATTATTGAAGTATTAGGAAATGGATGAGTATCTATATAATAAAGCATGACAGTTTTTGAAAATATTTGGCATGCTTTTATTATTTATATTAAAACCCAAACTTCAATTGTTCTTTCAAGTTTTATGCCCTACAACTCAGCAGGATTATATTACCCGTCTATTGTTCTTTCAAGTTCAATGCCCTTTTTCCATTGTTGATTATGAAAACTTACAGGGAACTTAATTGCACTTAATTGCATTTGTCGATTATGCCCTTTTTTCACATGTACTGAATCAAGTAAGTTTTTACTTCTCCTGTTGGCACACTTGGGCTCCAACCAATTGAAGTTTCTTCCTAATTTTTAAGAAAGGAAAGGTGAACACGGGTTGTTTTGTCTGACCTCCCATTTGACTGTTTAAGCTTTATATATATAATCCAACCCCTAGTTGATAGACTGGAAGAAACAGTATGAATTAGGCTTGATGATTATATTTTATGCTGTTTGATTATTGCATTGAAGTGCATGACTGGTTTGACTTTTATTTTGCAGTATTTATCATTATATAATTTTGAAACTCGACAACATTTTTGGCTTCTTTTGCTAAGTCCTCAAACCCAACATTTTTGGCTTCTTTTGCTTCTTTTGCTTCTTTTGCTAAGTCCTCAAACCCAACTTCCCAAACATAGGCTATATAATTTATATTAGATTTGCAGCTCTTTTTCAATAAGTTTGCCTTATTGTACTGAGTGCTTAATACATGCACTATTTTTTATCCATTATTTGTAGGTCTCCATGATGGATTAATGAAGAAATTAATTGCTGTAAACAAAGGTAGTGCCATAGAATTTTAGTAATTCAGTGAAGGGGAAATTGCACCAATAATAGCTATTCATCATTATTTACACCGTGCCTTCAGGCACGGGCATACGCTAGTATATATATATATATATATATATATAATAAATAGATGAATTAATTTTGCCTTGTCATGTGGGGCCCACCACCAATCTAGGAGTTGTCCCGTCACTTGGAGAGAGAGAAAATTTGAAGCATGCTCTAGAAAATTGGTTTCTCATAAATGGAAAAATACTCACTCTATCATCTTGCATACTAGGAAGACATTTCTTGATTTTCTTACACTTGGTTTATTTATTTAGTTGTAGGTTTTTCTTGGTGGTTGAGTGATAGACAAACCACCAATAGGATAATATAAAAATCCTAATTTCTTCTCCTAATAGCTAAAGAGAAAAAAGATGAGCAAGCTTTCTAGGATTTGTGTGTCATCTTTTCTTGGAAATTATATATTGGAAGACACTCCACCAACTAGGTTACAAGTATGACTCATCTTTTCTTATCTTGTTGGAAATAACCTGACTTGTCACTACAAAAAATTCGTTTTTTGCGACGGTAAAATACCGTCGCCAATACCCAAAAAGCCGTCTCAAAAGCTTTTTTGCGACGGTAAATAGATTTTAGCGACGGTAATAGGGGGTCGCAAAAAAGGGGTAGCTAAAGGTCTTTAGCGACGGTAAGACACCGTCGCAAAATATTGGCAACGGCAAAAATGCCTTTTAGCGACGGTAAAATACTGTCGCAATTAATGTGTAAAAATCTGAAGTTTTTGAGACGGCACTAAAATACCGTCGCTAATATGGTTATTTGCGACGGAAAAATACCGTCGCGAAAGGGTTTATTTGAGACGGTAAAAATAGCGTCGCGAAAGGGTTTATTTGAGATGGGTTTAATACCGCCGTTAATACTGTTATTTGCGACAAAAAAATGTGTCGTCTCTAAAATATTATTTGCGACGGTGAAAATACCGTCACTAAAGGCCTTTTGTTAATATTGCCAACATCATTGGCGACGGCTACGCTACCGTCGCAAAAACCTAGTTCTAACAAAACTGCTGCAATAAAATTATTAAAAATATGCAAATTACCTGTATTAAATAAAAATCGCTAAAAAAAATCAATAATTATATAATAATATAAAAATTCCTGTATGTAAATAAAATTTCATCCATAATTAAAGTACTCTTCCATTCATAATAACACATCATCAAAATTATCCAACCACATAATTTTGCATAATACATACATAATGTTGTTCACAAATCTAAATAACGTAAATCAAAAATAAAAGTTTTCTTCATAATTCTTCCGTGGGTTAAAAAAACAAAAGTCCGTCGCAATCTTCACACGGCTGCATTCCACAAGAAGCAAACTGCTACTCAGGAAATATCTGAAAATAAAAAATAAAAATAATTAATGACAATATAATTATGTGTTAATATTTTAATTACAAAAAAACATAAAAAAATTAATTACTATATAATTGCAAAGATAGTTAAGTAAATAATTTTGGCTAGATAGAAATCCGACCCTAACTCTCAAACCGGAAACCCGATTCGAGTCTCGTCTTCTCCCACATGTCTCTCGTGCCTAGGCGATCGTGTGTGCCAAGTTTCGTGCCAATCCGACCCCGTTTGGTGATTTTGGGGCGTCAACACCTCGAATTTAAGTTTCTTAAGGAACTAGTTTGCCTAAACCGAAATATGGCTCTAACTCCCAAACCGGGAACCCGATTCGAGTCCCGTCTTCTCCCACAAGTCTCTCGTGCCTAGGCGGTCGTGTGTGCCAAGTTTCATGCTAAACCGACCCCTTTTGGTGATTTTGAGGCGTTAACACCTCGAATTCAAGTTTCTTAAAGAACTAGTTTGCCTAGAGTGAAATTCATCTCTAACTCCTAATCCGGGAACCCGATTGGAGTCCCGTCTTCTCCCACAAGTCTCTCGTGCCTAGGCGGTCGTATGTGCCAAGTTTCGTGTCAATCCGACCCCGTTGGGTGATTTTGGGACGTCAACACCTCGAATTTAAGTTTCTTAAGGAACTAGTTTGCCTAAACCGAAATACGGCTCTAACTCCCAAACCGGGAACCCAATTGGAGTTCCGTCTTCTCCCACAAGTCTCTCGTGCCTAGGCGGTCGTGTGTGCCAAGTTTCGTGCTAAACTGACCCCTTTTGGTGATTTTGAGGCGTTAACACCTCGAATTCAAGTTTCTTAAAGAACTAGTTTGCCTAGAGTGAAATTCGTCTCTAACTCCTAATTCGGGAACCCGATTGGAGTCTCGTCTTCTCCCATAAGTCTCTTGTGCCTAGGCGGTCGTGTGTGCCAAGTTTCGTGCCAATCCGACCCCGTTGGGTGATTTTGAGACGTCAACACCTCGAATTTAAGTTTCTTAAGGAACTAGTTTGCCTAAACCGAAATACGGCTCTAACTCCCAAATCGGGAACCCGATTGGAGTTCCGTCTTCTCCCACAAGTCTCTCGTGCCTAGGCGGTCGTGTGTGCCAAGTTTCGTGCTAAACCGACCCCTTTTGGTGATTTTGGGACGTTAACACTTCGAATTCAAGTTTCTTAAAGAACTAGTTTGCCTAGAGTGAAATCCGTCTCTAACTCCTGATCTGGGAACCCGATTGGAGTCCCGTCTTCTCCCATAAGTCTCTTGTGCCTAGGTGGTCGTGTGTGCCAAGTTTCGTGTCAATCCGACCCCGTTGGGTAATTTTGGGACGTCAACACCTCGAATTTAAGTTTCTTAAGGAGAGTGAGAATAGAGAAACCTCTGGGACTGAGTTCTTGTAAATCATGTGAATGTTCCACGAGATTACTAGATGAGCTCACACGGCCACATACACACAAAGACTTGAAGCAGAAACTTTTCAAAAATTATAAAAAACACAGATTTATATTTATGTATCCAAAAAACACCAGCAACAAAATGAAAATCAAATAGAATTATCAAGAGAAAACAAAACACAAAACACAAAACAAAAACTATACTAATTAAGAGAAATTAATAAAACATATTACCTGCAAATAAGTTGATTTGGCTGGCCTTCAATTCTGTTCCCAACAAAATGATACAGTAAGTAACCATAACATAGGTGCTTATACATATACAAACATACATGTAAGTAATTATACTAAATGAATTGAAGAATAAGGCTGTCTTTGAAGCATAGATTGCCTAAATTAAATGGTACCTTTTAACAGTGAGAGGACCAAGGACTGAGAGTAAAATAGGAGATCCATGATACATTGAACCTATAGAACCAAAAACAAATAGTATCAAATTAAGCTTAATATGTAAATAAATCAGTAATCAGCATTATCAATCATGATAGTGAAAAAACTTGCATAGGGAGAAAGATTAATTCTAACTCAAAGATCTGTTGCCACAAAAAAAAAAAAAAAAAAACAGGTATGATTGCCTAACAGAAATTAACAGATTAATTCCAATCATAGATGTAATTCCAACTCAGAGATCTGTTGCCACAAAAAAAAAAAAGAAAAAAAGAAACAGATCTGATTGCATAACAGAAATGAACAGATTTAGTTCTAATCACAGATTTAATTCCAAACAGAAATCAACAGATTCAATTCCAACACAGAGATCTGTTGCCACAAAAAAAAAAAAAAAAAAAAAAACACACAAATCTGATTGCCTAATAGAAATGAACATATTTAATTCCAATCACAGATTTAATTTCGAACAGAAATCAACAGATTTAATTCCAACTCAGAGATCTATTGCCATAAAAAAAAAAATCACACACAGATCTGATTGCCTAACAGAAATGAACATATTTAATTCCAAATAAATAACAGATCTGATGAGATGTGTGAGAGAGAGAGAGAGAGAGGCTTATCCGTGAAGTCGATCGGTGAGGAGTCGATCTTGCGAGGTTGATCGGTGAGGAGTTGATCTTGCGAGGTCGATCTGTGCAGACGAAAATGAGAGAGTGAGAGAGAGACTGATGAGATGAAGTGAGAGAGAGACTGATGAGATGAGAGAGAGAGAGAGAGAAAGAGAGAAGCTTACCTATGAGATCGATCGGTGCAATGAGAGAGTGAGGTCGATCGGTGAGGAGTCGATCTTGCGAGTTTGATCAGTGTGGAGTCGATCTGTGCAGATGAAAATGAGAGTGAGAAAGAGACTGATGAGATGAGATGAAATGAGAGGAATGAGAGAGCTGTGTGCATATTAGGGTTTTTTTTGGGGATTTTTGGTTGAGGGGGGAAAAACGAGCGGGAATGGAAAAGGGGGAAGGGATTAGGGATTTTTGACATTGGGGATTTTGGGTTTGGGGTAAGGGAACCCGAGTGGGAATGGAAAAAAGGGAGGGGGGAGGGGGGAGGGGGGAGGGGGGGAATGGAAATTTTTTTGGAATTTTTTTTATTTTTATTACAAATGAATATTTAAATAATAAAATGATTTTTTTTTTTTTTTTTGCAACGGAAGATTTGTTAAAAAAATAATTTTTTATTAAAATAAATTTTTTTTTTTTATAGTTGATGAATTTTATTTTTTTTTTACATTTAGTAAGGTTGAAAATTTATTTGTTTCATATTTATTTTAATGAATAAAAAATTATTATTTTTTTTTATTTGGTAGAAGTAGGGATAATATTTTCCATTAAAATAAAGTTAATTTTTTGTGGTCAATGAAAATAATTTTTTTGTGACTCATTTTTTTTTTTTTATACTAAAAATTAAGAACTAATTTTTTGTGGTAGAGGATAGAAATGGCAGTAGTGGTGAAAGTGGTGGATAAGAGGTGATAGTGGTGGTGGTAGTGATGGTGAATGAGATAAGTGGTGAAGTTGTGGTAGTGGTAGAGGAGATAGAATAGCGGTGGTAGATGAGAGGTAATGGTAGTAGTAGTGGTGGTAGTGGAGTGGTAGCGATGATGGTAGTAATGACAGTTGTAGAGGTGGAGTGACAACAGTGGTAGTAGTGGAATGGCATTTGCAGTAGTGGTGAATATGGTAGAGAAGATAGGTGGTGAGAGAGAGATAAGTGAGAGACAGATAGAGAAGAGAGATAAAGAGAGAGAGAGAGAGAGAGAGAGAAACAGACAGAGACAAAGTGATGAGCGAGAGAGAGACAAAGTGGTCGCTAAAAGTGCATTTTCTTATAGTGGATCGATAAATCGATAGGGAGCTCAGTAAATAGAGAAGACGGGAGTGAGAGAGTGAGCAACGCAAACAGAGAAAAAGATAGAGAGTAAGAGACAGAAAAAGAGATAGAGAGAGAAGAGAGATGAACGAGAGAGATAGAGAGAAGAGAGATGAACGAAAGAGACAGAGAGAGAAAAGAGATGAGAGAAGAGATAGATAAATAGAGAATATGAGAAGGAGAGAGTGAGCAAGGCGGACATAATGAGGGAGAAATAGACAAATAGACAAGCATACAGAGAGAGAGATGAGTGATGAGTGAGAGAGAGTGAGAGTGAGAGTGAGACAAAGAGAGAGAGATAGACAGAAAAAGAGACAGAGAGAGAAAGAGAGAGAGAGAGAGAGAGAGAGAGAGAGATAGAAGGAGAGATAGAAAAAGAGAGAGAAACAAGAGATGAGCGAAAGATAGACAAAAAGAGAGAAAAATAAAGCGAAAAGAGATGAGCGAGAGAGAGACACAGAAAAAGAGAGAGACATAGAGAGAAGAGAGACAGATAGACAAACAGACAGAGAGAGAAGAGTGATGAGTGAGAGAGAGAAAGAGAAGAGAGAAAGGAAGATGAAAAAATGGATGAAAAGATATAGACAAAGAGAGAAAGAGCGAAAAGAGATAAATGAGAAAGAGACAGAGAGAGATGAGCGAGAGAGATAAAGAGAAGAGAGATGAATGAGAGAGACAGAGAGAGAAGACAGATGAGAGAGATAGAGAGAAGAGATATGAGCGAGAGACAACGAGAGAAAGAGAGAAAGACAGAGACAGAGACAGACAGACAGACAAACAGAGAAGAGTGGTGAGTTAGAGAGAGAGAGACAAAGAGAGAAAAAGATAGAGAGTGAGAGACAGAAAAAGAGACAGAGAGAGAAAAGAGATGAACGAGAGAGATAGAGAGAAGAGAGATGAACGAAAGAGACAGATAGAGAAAAGAGATGAGAGAAAAGATAGATAAATCGAGGAGAAGCTCGATAAATAGAGAATATGAGAGGGAGAGAGTGAGCAAGACGAATATAATGAGGGAGAAATACACAAATAGACAAGCATACAGAGAGAGAGATGAGTGATGAGTGAGAGGGAGTGAAAGTGAGAGAGAGACAGAGAGAGAGATAAACAGAAAAAGAGAGAGAGAGAGAGAGAGAGAGAGAGAGAGAGAATGAGAGATAGAAAAAGAGAGAGAAACAAGAGATGAGCGAAAGATAGACAAAAAGAGAGAAATAGAGCGAAAAGAGATGAGCGAGAAAGAGACACGAAAAAGAGAGATGGGCGAGAGAGATAGAGAGAGATATAAATAAGAGAGAGAGAGAGAGAAAAAAAATAAAAATAAATGAGAGAGATAGAGAGAAGAAAGATGAGCGAGAGAGATAAAGAGAGAAAACATAAGAGATAGAGAGAAGAAAGATATGCGAGAGACACAGAGAGAAAATGGGAGAGATACACAGACAGACAGAGAAAGAAGAGTGATGAGTGGAAGAGATAAAGAGAACAGAGAGAGATAAATACAGAGAGACAGGAAGATGAAAAAATGAATGAAAAGAGATGTTATATTAAAAGAGTAAGACGACATCGTTTGTTTTATTTTTTTTGTGACAGAAAAATACCGTTGAATTTATTCAAACTATTTTGTGACTGTATATATATGAAGCTGTCTCAAAACCACAATCACTATGTTAGGTTAGAGTTTTCCAAAAACTCTTTTGAGAAAATTATACTTTCTTGTTTTCCGTGTTATATTATTTTTACTGAATTTTTTTAATATTTAATTTTTTTAATTTTTAGACACACCTAACATAAATACACCTAAAAAGTAAAAAAATCTTTTAAAAATTTACTAAATACCAAAAATACAAAAGAAATACAATAATTCAATACATTTTTTTTTATATTTGTATGTATTTATTAATTTTTAAAAATATTTTTTCATAATTTTTTTTTTTAGATACATTTAAGTAAAGTGCATCTAAAAAAAATATTTAAAAATTTAAAAATATTCACTTAAAAAAAAAACCACAAAAGTGACTTTTTGTGACGGTAAAAAATACCGTCTCAAAAAATCAGAGTATTTGCGACGGTAAAAAATACCGTCTCAAAAAACAGAGTATTTGCGACGGTAGAAAAATACCGTCTCAAAAAAGAAGAATACTTGCGACGGCAGAAAATACCGTCGCAAATACTCTCCTTTTTTGCGACGGTATTTTTCTACCGTCGCAAATACTCTGTTTTTTGAGACGGTATTTTTTACCGTCGCAAATACTCTGATTTTTTGAGACGATATTTTTTACCGTCGCAAAAAGTCACTTTTTGCGATGGCAAGTGTACCGTCGCAAATAGTTCCGTCTTTTAAGCCCCATTTTCTTGTAGTGTGTTAAACTAATGTTGTCATAGATTGACATGGTGATTGACACAATGAAAGATGTCTCTCCAATAGAATCATGCAAAGCCCCCATCAAAAATCTATTCTAGATATTTCCTCTTGCTTGAAAAAAATCTTACCTAATGATGTGTTAGTGTAAGAACCATCTCCAATTAGGTTGGATACAAACTTAGAATAGATTATTTAATTCACACCTCCATATAAAAAGACCAAACCCCCTCCCCCTCCCCTCATATTTTTGGTGGAGAACAAGAAGAGAAAAGGAAAGAAAGAGAGAAAAGAGAGGGTGAGAAAGAGAGAAAGAAAGAAAGGAAGGAAGGAAGAGGAGTTCAACAATTAGAGATTTTGTCTTCAACAACCACTAAGGTAGGAAGACTAGAAACCCTCCTACTTAGTAATCAAATATATATGTGAGGTGTTTATGTTTTACATGAGTAGCAAATTATATAGAGTTTATAGTTGCTAAGGGAAAGAGTGGATCTTGCATTCCTATGTATTTGTGTTCTTTCTTCATGAATGCTTTCCATTCATTTCTCTCTCTCTCTCTCTCTCTCTCTCTCACTCATACTAAAAAGTATAATCTGAAATTTACATGATTTGTTTGTGAAAGATAGTAGAAAATAGTTTCATGGTCTTCCATGAAAATAAAAACAAGCATGGGAACCATTTCTCTCAAAATGATAAATTTTTCTAACAAAAGCAGATTTCCTTTTGGGCTGGAGACACTCACATAAATTCATAGAAACACTTCAATGAATTCTGAAGCTACTGGAGTTAATTTAACATGTTCTCATATAGTGTGAAGACTTTGGAAAAATTATTTGATAACATTTCGTGGCTAAAACACATTTTTAACTTCGTTGCTATTTAGAGACAGCAGCTAGGCTGACTTTATCAGGCCACAGTTTACTCTACAAAATGAATTTTTGAGTGATTCAAATTTTAAAATTTAGAGTTATGATTTATCTTTCAAATACCACTAGTGTCGTCTATTTTTGTTAAGTATCGAAAAAGAAATGCCTGTTTTCCGAAAATGCGACAAATCTGGACGAGTTACTATTATTGAATTATTCCACCCCTTTACACTGATCAAATGACTTCGAGCCCTCGTATATTATGTGACTAACTTATTTATCAACAACATATTAGAATCTCAGAATTTTTTGACATTGTTTGATATTTATTTTATATGTTTATCTGTGCTGGCAGATTGCTGAAAATTCTAGAATCTACTCTTATGTGTTCAAAAGCTTGTTCTTTAAATTCTTTACTATTTGTACCTATTAAAAATGCATGCAAATAAGATATTTAGTTGTTAAATAATGTGTAAAGTTTCATCATGATATGTGGTTGGGTGGTTCGGGTTAACGATCATAAAATGGCAAGGTTATGAAATGGTAAAGGATATGAATTAATGGAATTTTTGAGAAATCGGTTGGTTCAGGGTGCGGCCCTGGTTGTGAAATGTTGTACAAGTGGTGTCTCGATTCACGAGTTGGCTTAAGTTTAGAACTTGTATCCTTTAGTAGTAGGGTGAGCCTTGTGGATCACAAATAAGTTTCTTATGGCGGGCTGAACCAACAAGAGTTCTAAAACCTTGTGGTATGGAATAGTACAACTTGGGTATATAACCTCGGAAGTACGTATTCCGGATGGGATGCACAATGGAAGATTCGGTTTGCTTAAAGCCAGGCGTGAAGAATGGGTAAGGATGACTCTCCATGGGGGATTGTCTACACGAACTTAGAAAGTAAACCTTAGGGATGATTAAAACTTGTGATGATATTATTTTGCTTTAAGCTTTTAATGTATCATTATGATTGCTTCCACTATGCTATTTATATACTTGCCATTTCAAAGCTATAAGGTTGGTTTCTTGTTTTCTCTATTGGGAAGATGTCGGTCTACAACCATGGTTCACTTAGGAATCAGAATTAGTCAACTCTTAAATTACCTATTGTTTATCCTCATGTAATATTTGCAACTTTTAAATTTGGAATATTGTGATAGACATGATGTAATGTTATTTAAGTATTAGGCCTTATGAATAGAATTAAATAATGATTTTCTAGAACCTTTTATTACTCAAGCATCTAAATTATGATCATAAAGTAATTAATTGAGGCCCAGCTGTTGGGGCGTCACAACATGGTATCAAAGCTTTAGGTTAGAATACCTAGGGACAGTAGGAAAACGGTTAATCTCAATTGATGGGTAGTATCATGTGTTAGAGGAAATAGGTTTATGTGTTTTACGATTCGTGCGAGCTACATGCTAGTTATAGCAATCATCCTAATTTGACCTTTAGTTGTACTCCTAGTTTGATGCCATTTCTTCAGATGAAAAATCATTACTATACATGTCGTGGTTGAACCTTTCCAATTTGGCAGAGTGTTCCCTTATGATCATCAATTGGCAACCTTTGAGCATTGATTGTTGTATCCACTTTGAGGTTTTTCATTTAACTAGTTGCATTTTTTATGTTTAGTCTTTACTCGGTGACCAATCTTAGATATGTGGTTTGAAACGCGTATGGCCGACATAGTTTCAAGTCAAATATCTAGTTTGGTTACTACTTCCATAACTTTGAACCCATTGAAGTCCAAAACCATCATGTCATCCATTCCATTGTACTATTTATTCAAATTCCATTTGAACATATTTGTGAGCCATATGTGATCTAAGATAATTTGTTCAATTCGAAACATTGCATTCTTTTACTTCTTAGGGTTATATATCGATTTTGGGTCTAGAATCTGAATCGTTGGACTTTGTAATAAGTGAAAAACGTTAGACTTTGTAACAAGTGTAGCTTCACCCTTATGAGGTCAAGTATGAAAAAGATCTAGTATGTAAGTCTTGCAATATAGAGGTCTCGAGTTTGTTGTTAGTTTATGATTTATGCATTAGGGAGATATTTCACTTCAATATATCTTAGGTATAGATTGGTTGTTGGTTCATCGGGCAATTGCAGATTCCTTTCGTAAGATAATGACAACTTATTCACTAAATGGTATGTGTGTCAAATTTAAGGGGGATAATCAAGACTTTTTATTCCTAATGTGTTGAAAGTCGAAGTGACAAAATCAACTAGCTGAATGGTTGGCTAGCCTCGTGTTAGAGGATGATGATTAGAAATAATTTGGACTCCATTGCATTGTATGCTAGTACGCCAATGTCTTTTCAGAGAATTTACCAGGATTACCTCCAAGACAAGAAATTGATTCTACCATCAAGTTGTAACCCAACAAGTCGCCTGTATCAATGGCACTAGCTAGATTGAGGGAAGTGAAAACACAATTATCTGAATATTGGACATCGAGTTTATCAGACCAAGCACATCTCTAGAGGGAGCATTGGCATTGTTTGTTAAGAAGAATAATGGAGCACTTAGATTGTGCATTGATTATCGAGTCAATATTAAGAATCGATATCCACTACACAGAACTGATGACATATTCGATCAACTCAAAGGAAATAATTGTTTCTCAAGGATGAACCTTAGGGTTAAGTATCACCAATTGCGCAAATGGGAAAAGGATATTATTATGACGACTTTTCAAATTTGTTATAACCCCTATGAGTCTGTAGTGATGGCATTTGGATTAACCAATGCGTCAGGCATGTTCATTAGTTTAACAAACAAGAGATTTACTCTTTACGTGGACCAATCTAAGGTAGTGTTTGTTGATGACATTTTGGCATAATCAAAATCTAAAAGGAATCATGAGCAAAAAATTGAGATTAGTGCTCCAAATTTTGAGGAGAAACCAATTGTATACTAAGGCTAGTAAGTGTGAGTTTTTCATGAATAAGGTAAAATTCCTAGGACATGTGGTAAAAGAGAATAGAAAATCAATAGACCTAACCAAGTTAGAAGTGGTGACGGAATGGAAACCATCAAATTTCAGATTTGTAGTTTCCTGGATTGGTTAGCTACTATTATAGGTTCATTCAAGATTTCTTTAAATTGACCAAACCAGTGACATGGTTTACCCAGAAAGGAGCTAAATTTGAATGGAGTGAAGCTTGTGTGCAGTCTTTTCAAGAACTTAAAAAGAGATTAACAAGTGCTCCAATCTTTGTGATCAACAAGCGTGATGTTAGATATAGTGTTTATTGTGACGCATCCAATGAGGGATTGGAATGTGCATTGATGCAAGATAGGAAAGTCATGGCATATGAGCAAGACAACTGAAAAACTACGAGAAGAACTACCTCACACATGATTCAGAATTAGCAGTTGTAGTCCATGCGCTTATGTCTTGGCAACACTACATTCATGGTGAAAAGTTTAAGATTTTCACAGACCACAAGAGTTTGATGTACCTATTCACTCAAAAGGATTTGAATATGAGACAAAGAAGATGATTTGAGTATCTGGAAGATTATCAGTTTACTTTGTCTTACCATCCTAATAAGGCTAATGTAGTGACAGATGCATTAAGTCGCAAAGTTAAAGCCTCCATTGTGGCCAAAGAGTGTAAAATGATAGAGACAATTAATGAGTTTGGGTGATAGTTGATAGATTGAAAAAGATAGCCCATTTCCTGCCAATAGGGACCAGTTTTGGTCTAGTAAATAACTAGGAAGGTAATGTTAGCCAAAAATTAGTTCAATAATAGTTAATTTAACAGAATAATAAAACAGAACAGATAATCTTAATAGAATAACAAAACAGATAATGAATAAACACAAGACTTAGTGAACACTTACAACTTTCTTCAGAATCAAACTTAAATCAAATGTTGTGATTGAGGCCAGTGTTTGGACACTGTGTCTTTAAGACAGAAATTCGTCCTCTCCTAGGTGCTTGAGAATTACGGACGTCCTGTCTCCAGGATTCAACAATCACCCCAAACAGATGCAGCACTGCAAACTGATTGTACAGCGAACCAGGCTGTGGTATTTCGAACTCACACCAGATACAAAATGAAGAATGTATGAAACAGGGAAAAAGGAGAAGACTGGTTACGGAAAAAACTATATATCTATTTTATCTGGAATGGAGGATTGATATATATATAGGCAGGGAAGTGCCTAAACCGGAATAGATGCCCATTGGAAAGAACCGTCACAAGGTTGAGACGCAACTGTTGGAGAAGGAGAAACCGAAAAATTTAATTTCAAACTTTCAGTTATTATTATTTTTTTTTCCTTCCTTTTCCCGCTGAAAATTATTTGGAAAAATTCAAATAATTTCGGAGTAAAAATAAAGGACGGGTTAGACCCATACCCACACCCGCCCCGCCCCGCCCCGACGGCGGCGGCGGCGCGCGCGTGGTGATGGATTTGGGTTTGTCCATAACTCCTCCTCCTACAAAACTTGGGTACCCCTTGGGGCCCAACCCAAGGTCTCCAACTTAGAGCTTATAAACACTTTGAAACTATTCTAAGTTTCCTATGTGGGACAAGGTTTTAGATACCAACTCAAGGGAACCACACAAAACATTTCATGTTTATGAGGCTCACTACGGTATCAATTTCTCATTCACTCGTAAATGGTTTCGACCACCTGAGTATATATTCTTGTTCACCACATGGCAAGGAACGTGTTGCCACTTGGACCCATCCAAATCGAGGTGTGGGACCTATATTAATAAAAGCTCAAATTTACCGGAAATTAATGGTGAAATCCATTTCTCTAACAATCCCTCACATGAAAGAATAACGTCTATTCGAATGTTAATAGCTATTGCAGCTTTGAATAATCTTGAGATCCATCAAATGGATGTTAAGACTGCATTCTTGAATGGCGATCTGAATGAGGAAATTTACATGGAACAACCAGAAGGGTTCGTGGTTCCAGGGCAAGAGAAAAAAGTGTGCAAACTTGTGAAGTCTCTTTACGGTCTAAAACAAGCACCTAAACAATGGCATGAAAAATTTGACAATGTAATGATGTCAAATGGCTTTAAAATTAATGAATGTGATAAATGTGTTTATGTGAGAAACACAGAAAAGGGATATGTCATTGTTTGCCTATATGTAGATGATATGCTCATCCTTGGTAGTAATAATGAAATGATTGTTAGAGAAATGGATTTCACCATTAATTTCCGGTAAATTTGAGCTTTTATTAATATAGGTCCCACACCTCGATTTGGATGGGTCCAAGTGGCAACACGTTCCTTGCCATGTGGTGAACAAGAATATATACTCAGGTGGTCGAAACCATTTACGAGTGAATGAGAAATTGATACCGTAGTGAGCCTCATAAACATGAAATGTTTTGTGTGGTTCCCTTGAGTTGGTATCTAAAACCTTGTCCCACATAGGAAACTTAGAATAGTTTCAAAGTGTTTATAAGCTCTAAGTTGGAGACCTTGGGTTGGGCCCCAAGGGGTACCCAAGTTTTGTAGGAGGAGGAGTTATGGACAAACCCAAATCCATCACCACACGCGCGCCGCCGCCGCCGTCCGGCCGGGGCAGGTGTGGGTATGGGTCTAACCCGTCCTTTATTTTTACTCCGAAATTATTTGAATTTTTCCAAATAATTTTCAGCGGGAAAAGGAAGGAAAAAAAAATAATAATAACTAAAAGTTTGAAATTAAATTTTTCGGTTTCTCCTTCTCCAACAGTTGCGTCTCAACCTTGTGACGGTTCTTTCCAATGGGCATCTATTCCGGTTTAGGCACTTCCCTGCCTATATATATATATCAATCCTCCATTCCAGATAAAATAGATATATAGTTTTTTCCGTAACCAGTCTTCTCCTTTTTCCCTGTTTCATACATTCTTCATTTTGTATCTGGTGTGAGTTCGAAATACCACAGCCTGGTTCGCTGTACAATCAGTTTGCAGTGCTGCATCTGTTTGGGGTGATTGTTGAATCCTGGAGACAGAACGTCCGTAATTCTCAAGCACCTAGGAGAGGACGAATTTCTGTCTTAAAGACACAGTGTCCAAACACTGGCCTCAATCACAACATTTGATTTAAGTTTGATTCTGAAGAAAGTTGTAAGTGTTCACTAAGTCTTGTGTTTATTCATTATCTGTTTTGTTATTCTATTAAGATTATCTGTTCTGTTTTATTATTCTGTTAAATTAACTATTATTGAACTAATTTTTGGCTAACAAGTTTAAGACAGAAAATTATCTTTTGCTTTAGTTGCTGTTTTACGTGTTAGATTCCAGTATATATGTTCTTCGGTTTAAAAAAAAACAAAATTTAATTTACAGCATTTTGAAGTAGTCTGTGTGTTTATCTTCTAGACAGAATAATAAAATAGTCTGTCTTAAGATTGTTGGAACAATCTTCTGTGTAAATAAAAAATTTGAAATAAATTCAAACAAAATAAATAAATAACATACCGGATTTATTTATCGAACCGAATTAATTAAGACCAAGTCGAGTGTGTGACACTCTGTCCTTAAGACAGATTCGCCCCGCTACGGTACTTACGGTTGAGTGGCGTCTATCTCCCAAGATACAATGATCTTCACAAATTGTAGTAGTACTCCAAACAATTTGTTCGGCGAACCAAACCTGTGTTCTAACTCTCTGAATATTATACTAAAACTAATATGAAGAATAAAAACAAATGCAGTATTTTTTTGGACAGCAAAAAGACCACAAACACACTGAATTTCCCCCGGGGCTAAACCATTGCTGGAATGTAATATTTATAGGCAAATATTACTGTCCGAAAAGGTTCCAATATTGAAAGAACATAAGAGATTTCAAATGAACAGGTGCCAACTTATTCAAACAGTTTTAGCCGTTGCACATGGAATAGAACTTCCTTCCAACAGTTTGAAAAACAAAAAGCCGTTAGAGGACAAAGTTCTACACTACACTGTTAGAATAAATTTTATTAAACTATTTGCATAGTTTAATCAAACCAACAACCTTCACTGTTTGAAATAAATATATTAAACTATTAGATTTAGATTAAACAAATAAATCTAATAGTATAATAGATTTTAATAAAACCTGTTTGGAATATAAATATTAATCTTATTTGACAAACTTTAGGAAACCATTTAAGGAATCCAAAAATTTGAATTTAGATTTAAATTAAATTCCCACAATAATTTTTATTGAAAAAATTCAAATGAATTTTGTCTAAAAATTAATGTTAATCCTGAAAACGATGTCAATTTCTCATTCACTCATAAATGGTTTAGACGTTCCGTCTTCATCGTGTGATTTGTCATGCGGCAAGGAACACTTCACCTCTTCGGACACGCCCCAAAAAACGTTTGGGGCCCACTCAAAATGGGCTCAAAATTATGCCTATATAAAACCATTTTTTAACAGGTAAAGCTTATATGACAAAGACTAGAGACAGCTCAGAGTAGATAAAAGAGCTATGCTGATAAAAAAAAAAAGGTCGTTGGCTTTTTAACTGGGTAATCATGTGTTTTTAAAAGTCAAGCCATGGCAAGAGACAATCCATTTTGGAAAGAAGGCAAACTGGCTCCTTGTTATATTGGACCCCTCGGGATCTTAGGTAAAGTAGGAGCAGTAGCTTACCGTTTAGCATTACCTCCACAATTTGTTAGAGTGCATGACGTATTCCACATCTGTATGCTAAGAAAGTACAAATCCCATGAGTTACATATCTTAAATTGGAAGCAAATTGACCTTGAAGTTGATGCAACATTTGAGAAAAAACCAGTGGAGATTTTGGACTGACAAAATAAAATTTTATGAGGCAAAGTGATCCCATTGGTACAAGTGCTATGGCAACATCGAGGGATAGAACATTCAACATTGGAATGGGAGGACGCTATAAGTATCAATCACCCTCAGTTGTTCAAATAGCATAATGTAATTTCAAAGACAAAATTATTTTACGGAGGTAGGTTGTGAGAATCCGAATTTTTAGTAAATTAATTTTAATGCATATTTTATTAAAATCATTTAGTGGAATTTTTACTAGAGATGACTGGTTAGTAGCAAATTGAACCTTATCAATTTAATTATTCATATGGTTAAAATGCTAGATATGAGACTTTTAATCTAGACAAAAGTTTATAATAACTATATGAGTTAATGATAAAAGTTTATAATAACTAAACGAGTTAATAATTGGTTACAGGCAAACAACCAAGTTAGAATAATAGATATATATGCATATATATATATGCATATATATAGAGAGATAGGTAGATATATATTTATATATAATAAATAAATAAATTTATTTTGTCTTGTCATGTGGGGCCTACCACCAATCTAGGAGTTGTACCATCACTTGGAGAGAGAGAAATTTTGAAGCATGCTCTAGAAAGTTGATTTGTCATCAATGGAAGAACGCTCACTCTATCATCGTACATACTAGGAAGACATTTCTTGATTTTCTTAAACTTCATTTATTTATTTTAGTTGTAGGTTTTTCTTGGTGATTGAGTGATAGACAAACCACCAATAGGATAATATAAAAATCCTAATTTCTTCTCCTAATATCTAAAGAGAAAAATGATGAGCATGCTTTCTAGGATTTGTGTGTCATCTTTTCTTAGAAATTATATATCGGATGACACTCCACCAACTACTTTAGAGCTATTCTTGGACGATTCAGGCTCCATGACAGCAGAATAAGATCAACTTTAGTAGTCAAACTAAGTCAATGAATTACTTTGCTCTGATACCAATTAAAATTACAAAATATAAAGAGCTTGGAGAGTGGTGAATAATAAGCTATTCTATTAAAAATTCGATCATATAGTCCAATTTTAGTTGATTAAGCAAGTTAAGATAATAAAAAATAATCAACCCATAAACAGTAGGTATAATGTGGAAAACCCAGAACACACTAAAGATCCAACAATAGAAACACTAAGTTGAGAGAGCTTATAACCTTTACCTAGATTTGCGCAACACAGTGTACTGTAGTTACTCCACGAGCACAGTCTGACTTAGTCAGCGTTCTTGACATTCAGGAAACTACAAAACTTCAACTTTGATCTCTATTCAGAATGGTTCCGATTAGCCAACCGACTAAGAATATAGAACACACAATGCAAGAATGTAAAGATTTTGAACGATATTTGTGAGTTTTTGAAACTCAACTCTCTAGAGAGAATATGTAAATTTTCTATGAAAGACCCATAGATAAGATACCTAAAAACAAGTTTGTAAATTCTTTTTATAGAGAAAAAGGAATTTCAAAACAAATAAAATTAGGTTTTAAAAATCAGCAACAAAACGATCGATCGCACAAATCAATCACCCAAAAGGGATCGATCGTAGGGTTCTACTAAACAATTAAATTAAAGTAATTATTTGGTGATCAATCGCTAAGGTAGCGTTTGGTAACATTTATATTTTTTGTTTATGTTTAAAAAAAATTTATAAACTGATTTTGTTTATTTTTAAAAAAACAAAAACTATAAACGTGTTTGATTTGAACAAAATATTTGAAAATTTTTAAAAATATAAACTAAAAAATATGTTTGTTTAGGCCTAAAATATTATATTTATTATTTATGACAATAGGATCATACACATTATAATTGGAAAAAAAAAATTAATTGAGATAAAAATTATTTGAAAAAAAATTGTTAGTCAAATTTTAAAATTTCTGTTTAAAAAGTAACGTAAACTCATTTTTTGAGTTCATATTTTTTTCTCAAATTTATAAATTGAGACAACCACTTATAAATTAAAAAAATTATCAAATAAGTTTTTATGATAATTTTTAAAAACTTTATAGATATAAATTGAAAATTAAAAATAAAATGATTATTAAACAGACCTTAAGTGATCGCTTAACCAACAAACCAATCGATCGGCTATCAATTGTGTGCCCACGCGACAGATCGCGTACAAGGTGCGATGGATCGCCTCGTTAAAGAAAGGACAATTTTCTAAATCAATTCAAAACAGATTTTTGAAAGTTTTTTAAAATTGTTTTTGGACAAAACCTTTTTTATATGATTTAAAATTCATGTACGCAAGTCCATCTAAAAAAAGAAAATCATGTTTGTAATATTTACATTAATGGGTAATGGAACAAATCTTCCAAGCTTGTTGTGTGGGCCGACTGAGTATGTGCATTGATGAAACACAAAATCTACCCAAAACGCCCAAGGGCAATACCAGGATTTTCAGTGAAGGGGGTACATATTTTTTTATTTTAGTACAATTTCAAAAGCTTAATTGATGCATAGATTTTATCAAGTTGTGTATTATTATTTAGTACTTTTTGTTTTTAATCCTATTTATGCTATTCATTTTATTAATTTTTTTTAAAAAAATATAAAATATAATTGATATTAATAAAAATATGTGACTATAATAATATAAAATTAATGTTTATCATAAAAAAAAATTTCATCGCTCTCACTCGAGGTGATAGGTGAATATAAAAAATGATCTAATAAAAAGTATAAAAAAATCATATGGACAGTAAATAAAAATGATGATATAAATTGTACAATAAAGCTAAAGACAAATAGTTCAAATATAGAAAAGTAACCAAAAAAATAAAGTGTGAATCCCCACTATACGAGAATTAAATATATCAACAATGCTACGTAGCTCAAATTTTGTGGCTCAAAAGTGGCTCAAATGGCCAAAACGACGTCGTTTTGAGTACAGAACAACATAAAAATGGCCAAAACGACGTCGTTTTGGCCATTTGAGCCACTTTTGAGTCACAAAATTTGAACTACGAGACATTTTCCTAAATATATACCACATATTATTTTTTTCTTACTATTGTATCTAAATTCTTAATCTCTAACATTATTCTCTGGTTATATTCAATTATAAAGGGCAGTTGAAAAATATTAGGATAAGTGAACAATCTGAGGAGATTTCAAGGGATAACAAAAAAATTATTCAGATTGAGAGGGGTTCAAATTAAATTTACTTAGAATCTAAGAATAGTATACTAATTATATTGTAAATACTCAAGATTATATAGGAGTATAAGTAAGATTTTCTATATTTTCAAGAGAGACCGAAGCCAGCCTGACCCCTTAATAGTTTCGCTCTTGATTACCCAATTTTGATCACAAAAAATAACTGATCCAAAATATAGGGTTCGTTTGGTTTGTATTTCTGAAAAATTTTGGAAAAATTTTCTCTATAAATAAGTTTTTAAAAGTAATCAAATCAAACAAATTTTTTCAAAAAAATTTCTCAAAACTTGTAAACCAAACAAGTTTTCCAAACAAATCTCTCTCTCTCACACATCAAATCAATCACTTTTTCCAAAACTCTCTCAAAATAATTTTTCAAAACATCTTTTGAAAAAAAACAAACCAAACAACTTTTCGTACTTTTTATCTCTAAAACACATCTCTCAAACACAAACCAAACATACCCCATATATAACAAATGAATTAATGTAATCTAGACTAGACACTTTGGGGCACACATAACACATAACATGTATATAGATATAGACAACTAGGATATAAGGAAGGTTTCACGACGTAGGAGATTAACCAAGCCAACTTAACTTTTTCACTTTAAAAAAAAAAAAAGAAAAAAATTCTGGAATTGTTGTTATCAGCAAGGGACCTCTATACATATTTGAGTTGGACAAACAATCAGGTTTCTACACTACCATTTCGATACAAATTTTCCAAAAGACCATTATGGAGTGTTTTTTTTTTATTAATTTTTTTTTAATACTGTATTTGGTTAGAAGATTTTGAAATGAATTTAGAAAGAAAAAGGGAAAAAGTGTGTGAAACTAAGTGAAATATAAGTATATGTTATTCACATCCATTTCTCTTTCCAAATTCTTTCTTAAATTTTTAAATTTTCAAATCAAACACAACGTACATTGGAAAGAAAAGAATAGTGCCTCTCATACACATAACCTAAAATATCTGCAACAAGCATAGATAAAATAGAATCGATATGATGATTAAACACAATAATTGAGTCCCCACCCGAAATACACCAAAGGAATTTCTATTTTCAATTAAATTCTCTGATGATGTCTGGTTGGTATTCAAAAAATAATTTCTCAAAAACAAATCTGGTGGGGCTGGTGGCATTTCGGCAGCTAAGGCAGTGAAGAGTCTTCACTGACCCAAAATCAACTTACCCACTATCAAAACCAAAGTCAACTATTGTGGTTTTAGTAAAAATTATTATTATTATTATTAATTTTTGTTCAACCAAACAATGTAATTGGATAAAAAAAAAAAAAAAATTGGAGAAATATTTTTACGTCGAGACAGCTACTTTACGCACAATACATGAGACCCACACGAGAAGAGACCTAAGTAGGGCTCCTCGCGTTGTGGAGAGTAATCGAAACACCATAGTCCCTGTGTAGCTATTACGCAAAATATTTTCTCCAAATACATATATTCATGTGCCGTGTAATGAAATGCTCAAAGTTAGATAATCTTGATAACGGTCACACAAACCCATTATGCTCAATCATTCACAAACATGCAAGGAAGACAATTCTGGATTCACAAGATAATGCCCATTGCCCAGGTTTAAATTTGTTAAACGCCTCTATCAATGGCTCTGTTTTTCTGGGTAAGTAGAATAAAGCATTGAATGCTTGATTCAGTGGGGGGAGACTCAGATTTGTCAACCAACAGTTAGCTAAATATGGTATGTGTTATCAAGTAATAATACCACACCCACATAATTAATTTGGTCACGTACTGATTTTTCTGTGATTTTTTTTATTTTTATTTTATTTTTTTCTGTGGATGTAATGTAACATTATTATTGATATGTTATACTCCAGAAACCTCAAATTTATCAGCATGTACATAGATGACAGTAGATCAACTCTAAGAAAGAGATGGAAAACCAGTTCATGTTCAAGAGATTTCCAAAATTCAGATTAGAAGTAACCATGTAAAGGGGGATTAGTATATTAGCAAACTGTAGCTTGCAACTCCAGAGGATCCAAGTTTAAATAATAAAACAGAAATTAAAGAACACAAATAATCAACCCACTGACACCACTTGAATGCAGAGGGAAAAATTAATCAATTGAAATGATTCTTTTCTATTTCTTTTTCCTATTTTTGTTTTTAGGAATCCATATTTTTATGTTAAAAGTTTCCAAATTGCAGGAGAATGCCACCAAATATTCAGGCTCAATTTACGCTCCAACTGAGATTTTACAAAATTACCTCTTAAAAAATGTACTCAGAGCAGCAGAAAGAGTTGCATGATTTTTGACTGATGATAACAGCAACTCAATAAAATTGATCTTCACAGCGTGTAACAATGGCCGTTTTCTTCAATAATTGTATATGAACCATTTGACTGCCAATGAACCGTTCAAACTTCTATTCTCTGCAATTGTTTAATCCATGAGCTTGGTTTCTGTAGCATATCACGAGGCAACTGGTCTTTCACTTGCTTTGTAATATAGCATCTTTTGTACGTAGAACATCATGTATCCTTGTGCAGCCCTCACGATGTTCTCATTCACTCGAGTGACCCAAGCATCGTCACACTTGTACCATTGATTACTTAACCGCAAATATGTCACATAATGGCCAGCATCTAGTTTGCCAGTGTGAGTGATTACAGCAAACAACTCAAACTCCGAAGACAACTCACTGGAAACATCCGGCTCATCCCCATCAAAAGAGAAAATCCGGTTTCCATATCTACTTCTCAAGATAGATGAAGAGAGATAAGGTGCCATGTCCAAGGAAAATGGGAACTGTAAATAACGGTCAACTTTCCTCGACATATTTCGGATTGGAGAATGCTCAAATCTTTTGATGTGAAAGCAAGAAACCAATGGAAGCTTTCTTATCGACATCTGTTTGAGTGATTCCTGTCTCACTTGACACTGTTGGCAGAAGAATTTTTGGTCAGATCCTAATCTCTCAGGTCTTGTAAAACGGTCCAAACACCCCATCAGGGTAGATATTCCAGAGTTTTGGCTTGAATTCTTCGAATCTGCCTCGGTATTGGAAGAGTGAAAGGATTTTGTGGATGTTTTTCCAGAACCGCCCTGGCTTGGTTCCAAGTCCAATGAGATGTCCACACATGGATCATATGTTGTTGATGTAAAACCACATGCAGTACACATGACATCAGATCGCAGGATGCCACAGAATACTCTATGCGCAATACAGCAGTCTCCATTGCCTGCATTATCGAATAAACAAGGTCACAAGCACATTTCATATGATACTAAATAATTACAGTACATAACAGGAAATTCCTTATTTGAACATTTGCCCTTTTGTCATGACAGCTGAAACCACAGAGGTTAAATTATAGAGGATTATAAACATTTGATGAGAGAAATATGCAGCTATAACATGAACAAGTACAAACATGTATGAAAATTTGAGCAACTGATGTTTCAATTAGCAATCTATATCTACATGAAACAAATTGTTAATGAATCAAGGACGATGATATATAAACTATTATTAGCCCAAATATCAGCCTTTCCCCTATTTCCTTTTGGATAATTTCTGCTAGTGATAGAAAACTCTAGAATCATATTTGGAAGCTCTTATGATTTATCCAAATATATATATATATATATTTGGAAGCTCTCATGTAATCCTAAAATGATTATGCTACCAAACTCACTAACAAATTCTCAACAAAAGATTGCTCCTAACTACCACATCGACGGACATCCAAGACAATGGAAAGAATGGCTTGTGGAGACGCAATTGGTGCAGCATTTACCAAGAGGTGGTCTAAGAAAATTGCCACTAAGATAACTGTGTCTCATCCCTTATCGCCAACTAGTTGCAAATCTGTCAAGAAGTTCAAAAAGATATCTCAATATGCCAAAATCTCCACCAGATCATGAGGTACCAAGAAACTATGATCTGTGAACAACATGAGATCACAAAGATTCAACTAAAGAATTTATACCGGTTGTAAATCTCACGAACACTCTGCAGGCTTGGCATCAGCCATGTCAAAAAGATCAGACCCTAAAAATGGCACAAGGGGAGTTAACATGAGAATTAATGTGGCACAAGAAATTCCTATCTTAAAACCATGTAGACTAAGGAATAAGGAGACTTACTGGAGTGGAGCAGATGACAATCTCGCATGTTGAGTGTTAGCCCTAAATCTGAGAGCACTTGCCAACAACGCCTAAAAGGCAACAACGGACCTAAACCCACACCCTGCAGTTGAATATTGCAGTTACTGCTTAATCTTGATCAGCATGATCAGAATATAATACTAGTACCAGAATAAAGAAGGTAGGGATATCGACTGATTGTTTAGATTATTTTAAAATGGCGGCAAACTTCATTGTGCCTCATTACACATCTACAGAGTCCTGCAGCGTAGTGTTTGTTTAGTGTTTGTATCCATAATAAACTCTCCAAGATCCCAACTCTTAGTTACCATGATGCAGCTTAGACTAAACTTTGACAATCATATGATTGAATCCTAGTCTTAGGAAGAAGGCAATCAGCGTGTCAATATCTTGAAGAACAATCATCAATTTGTTACTGTATCTTTGATCAATTAAGAACTCGAGAGTGGACACAACTTTAACCAAATCATCCAATAAATTTTTAGTCTAAAGTTCACAATTGCACCACCTACTAGGCAAGATCAAAAAAAGGATGCAAGCAGCATCATGCTTGCAATGCCAACTTCATAAACTCCCACAAATGTCTAGTGTGATAACATGTAGAAACAAGTACAAGACCTTATTGCACTTGAATGCCACAATAATCTCCATGGAAACCAACTTCTCTTAGAATAAGTACAAAAAAAATATGATAACAAACAAATTCTGCATAATCAGTATTAGCATGCCACAATGCATGCAGACAAGCAAACTGAATTGGGCCCACGATGTTAAAGACAGGTCCTACCTAGAAGGTTCTTTGGCCTAAATATTCACAACACGTAGATAACTAAACAAGACACTTGTAGATTCACACAACCGAAAACACAGAATATTCAAGCATAGATTATTACTAGCTGGGACCTGTTGAGCATAGATTATTACTAGCTGGGACCTGTTGACCGTTAATTTCAGCAAGTTGCTTAATTGCTACAAAAACTTCATACTTGTTTTTACAGTCCCCAATGTCTAGTTTTTGGGGCATTTGACCTCACAGTTAAAGAAAGGGACAACTCTAGAAAGATAAGGACAACTAACAGAAAGTTATCCAGGTATGAACTTACCTTGACTATGGGGCTTTCTTTTATCCTTCTCCACTTTTTCATGAATCCCATCAAGCATGGAAATGAAAATTTCATGTGCATCCTGTTGTTCATAACTTGCCAGGTTTGCTGCATGCTGCCACCAACTGTAATAGAATATACCAAAAAAAAGACTATATATAACTTGGTCTCAACTACCCAAAAAAGATGAATAAGTAGATCTAAAGCTCAAATACGTATACATGCACACGTATATGTATACTTTGAAACGATTACAATAACCCATATACTTTCAAAAAAATACACTACTCCATATACTTTGAAAAAGATTACAATAACCCAAAGCTACATAACCCCAAATGTATGATCACATTGAACCTATCATATCAAAAAGTGATAAAAAAAACACAATCAGTAATCAATGCATTCAATATTTAACAAGTTCCGAGCTTGAGGAGGACCTGTATAGAAATTTTGCAGGGCTATAGGGCTTCCGATCTCCCGAAAACACAGCTGAGTACATTGCATCCATGTCACAAGCCAAACAAAGTTTGGAATTCTTATTGTAATTGGTGTCGTTTTTCTTAACACTGCTGCTCTGCTGCTGACAAAAATACCGATTGTGGCGATCGCTCAAGAAATAGTTCCTCAATGGCGGAGTGTGAAGAAATGCTTGCAACACAGAGTTCATGAAGCATGTGTTCCCGAGATTGTTGAGCCCTCGCAATCCCCAAGGTAGGTCTGAAGACGACGAGTCTCCCCCCGAGATTGTTCTTCGATTCAACGGACTCGAATTTCTCCCCACCAACGCGCGCTCCCTCACATCGGGGGACCAAGGCCGGTAATCCACGCGCCGCCGCTTCCGGAGGTTCTCAGGGGGCGATCGGATCGCGGATCCGCCTCCGAGAGTGGATGCGGCGGTCTGCGCGAGGACCACGGCGGCGTCGAAATCGCGGTCGTACACCTGGTCCCGGCACAAGCAGCAGAACAACTCCGCCCGGTCGACGTCGACGGCGATCTCGTGCCCTGCAGCCGCCGCCGCCGCGTGCGATGCAGCGTGGGAGTGGCAGGAGATGGCGGCGCAGGCAACACAGGCATAGAGCCGCGGCGGTGTGGAAGAGCCACAGGAGGCGCAACGCGGCACCTCGTTAGGGTCCCTGCGGATCGCCGCACGGCCTGGCGGGCGCACCCTCAGGCACTCCTGCAACGCCCTGAACGGCTTCGCACCACCACGCCGCGATCGGAACTCCGCCAAGTGAGGGCACGGCTCCGGCACCACCACGCCTCTCCGCCGCTGATACGAATGATCCATCTCCGCCACACCTCAACACCAATCGCCAATATAGATATATATGTATATAATTTGATCTATACGTATCTATAGGGAGGCAAAGCTTCATGGATGTAGAAAACCATTAGGAATCCAGGAAATGAGAATGCGAGAGACAGAGAGAGTGATGGAAATGAGATCTGTCCAAGGGTTTCGATTCGATTTCTGGAACTCAGATCTGTCTTTTTTATCCAAAAAAATAAAAATAAAAATAAAAATAAATTTTTAAGTTGATTTTATTATCTGCGTGATTTTCTATTTTTGATCTGAAAAAATAAAAAATAAAAAATAAAAAATAAAAGGTGAGAGAGAAAAGAAGAGTCAGTGTTTTGGTATTGTCGCTGAAAATGGTCGGGACTTGGGAAGGGTGAGTCGTGACGAGTACTGACTCAGTCTGTGTGTGCTTTTATTTTATTTATTTATGAGGAGCGAAACAGTTAAAAGGTCTAAAGTGACTTTATTTATGTGGGCCGTTGGATTTAAGCGCGTGTTTCGTAATTACATGCAAAAATAATGCTATACAAAATATTGGTGTTGTTTGGTAAAAGTTTTTTTTTGGAGTTAAAATTCATAAAAAAAATAAGATAAATTAAAATAATTAATAATATAAAATATTACATTAAATTTATAATTATGTTACTTTTTTTCTTATAAATATCACATCTAATTACAAAAAAAATCTAATTATTTTTCTAAATACAAATGTTTTAACATATTAAAATAGTCAAAAATTAAAATAATTTACTAAAACAGTCAATTTTCCAAACAAGGTCATTGTTAAAATGTTGTACACTATATAAAAATAAAAAAGTATGTTATTTACCCTTACATTTTTTCCCGTCTCTTTTATTTTTTTATTTTTTTATTTTTAATTTTAATTTTTTCCAAACATGAAATTTCATTTTTACCTTCATCTTTAACATTCTAACTCTAATTTCGCAAACCCTAACCACTTGATCCTAAAAGAGAGAGGTGAACGACTTAATAGTCGCGATCTTGATTGTGACACGAGAGAGAAACATAGAGAGAGCGACGAGAGTGAGTGAATGAGAGAGCGATGAGGTATAGGTAGAGATAGAAGTAGAAGTAGAGGCGGGGCTGAATGGTGGTAGTGGTTAGGGATGGGTTAAGGGATAGCGAAGTAGAGGAGGGATAGAGGGAAGTTGAGGAAGGGCGAGTGAGAGGTGGCAAAAATTAGCTAGGGATTCTAGCGTGGAGCTGTATTGGATAGGGGTAGTGGGGTTGTTGGTGAGGGTGAAGGTCACCGCCGATAGTAAAGCCTGCTGGCGGTGGAAAGGGTTACAAGAAGAAAAATAGTTTGGGGTCCAAAGAACAAGGTATAGTTGGTATTAAGGGGGTTACAAAAAGGAGATAGTGTGGGTTTCAATTATGCGAGTAGGGATTGAAAGAAGTGGAGGGTCGAAGTAAATAGGTAGAGTCATTTAGCGACACTAAAAAATAAATAAATAATCCAAGGGGGTGTGGCAACTTGGTAAGGTTTTGAGGTAGAAACCTTGAGGTCGTGGGTTCTACTCTTCTTTGCACCAACCACATGGGCAATAACACATATGGTTGGTAAGACAAACCTTCTAGGCCTAGGAAAACCATACCCAGTGTCAGGAGTGTGGATAGGAATGGCAACGGGGTCGGGCCGGACCGGGGATGATACCCCCCGTCCCCGATCCCCGACGTTGGAAATTCCCCCGTCCCCGGCCTCGATCCCCGACGAGGAACTTATATCCATTCCCGTCCTCGCGCCCCTAATAGGGATCGGGCTTCCCCGACCACGAAAATTTCCCTGCCAAAAAAAAAAATTAGATCCAACAGATTTGTAATCTGTTCATGATCAACAACAACAACAACATAGTAGAGAGATCTGATGAGCTCAAATGTTTAAAAAAAAAAATTCAGATCTAACAGATTTGTGCATCATCATCATCATCATCAACAACAACAACATATATATATATATATATAGAGAGAGAGAGAGAGATCTGATGCTCAAATCTAATATATATATATATATACACATAACAAATCGAGAGAGAGAGAGAAGGAAAATTCCAGATCTAGGGTCACCGTCGGATGGTGTCACTGTCGGATCGAAAAAGAGACGATACTTCGGCAAGCTTGGCCTCACTACCGTTAGAGAAGAAAAAGAGACAGTGGGGCGGTGGTCGGAGATAGTGACGGAGGTCAGGGAAAGGTAACTCAGATCTCGGCGGCGATGGGAGGAGGGAGATCGCGGTGATGGGAGGATGGAGATCAGCGGAGGGTTTTAAAGAAAGCGAGAGAGAGAGAGAAACGAGGGTTGGTTTGATGTTGTTGTGTTGTGTTGTGATGTGAGTGAAAAAGGGTTGGTTTATATATATATATAGGGGTAAAATAGTAATTTTATTTCGGGAAAATTCGGGGCCGGGGACAGGGACGGACCGGGGCTTGAACACTGATCCCCGTCCTTGAGCCAAAACTGATCGGGGATTTAATTTCGAATACCATCCCCGTCCCCACAGGGGTATTTTTCGGGAAAAAACCATTCTAATCGGGGTCGGGGAATCGGGTCCCCATCGGGCCGGGTTTAAATTGCCATCCCTAAGTGCGGATTTGAATCCCTACCTGTGTGGAAGTCTGCAACTTACCGTTATATGGTTTAGTGGCCCTACTATATAGCACCATCTAAATGTGACCTCTAGAACATTAGCTCATCGAGGTTTAGCTCCAGAGGTCACCTCTCTATTGTTAGGCCTTTTTTCTACATAAAAATAAATCATTATAAATTCATAAGGTATCGTTTGATAACGTTTACAGTTTTTTTTATTTTACAAAAAATATTAAATATATTTATTTTTATTTTAGGTAAAAATAAAAATAAAAAAGATAATTGATACACAAATATTTTAAAATTTTATTTTGAAAATAAGTGAATGGTTGGCTACCAAAGACGTGGTTGTTGACCATTGAAGATGATGGTCAGAGGTCGTTGTTGGTTGCAGGAGATAGTGGTCGAAAATAGTTGCCACCGATGAGAGTTGGTTATTATCTCGACAAGTGATTTCTGTTAGATTAAGTGTGACCACACCATAATGTGGTATGCCTCTCCATACTTAATCGTGACCCAATGGATGGTGTATACCTTTCCTCAAGGAAACTGAACAATCTGGAAATTTAAGTGTTTGAATTTTGAACACCATGGACACATTGTTTCATAACATTGTAGTTGTTAGTTTTGTATTAGATATTTCAAAGGTTTGGCAATGGTTTCCATTATGTTTATAAATGCTTTGCAGAATGTGTTCTTAAGATATTATTCAAAACCAACGAACTAATAGCACATGTATCGCTTTCAACTTATTGTTTCCATCTTGCATGATAGACACCCTTACGGGAATATTGATCATTACATTATTTGTTTTTCCTTCAGTGGTATCAAAGTAGTGTTGTATTATTGTGCAAGAATGGAGAACCATAGTTAGGAAGAAAAAGAATTTTCAAAATTTGTTTTGGTAAAAATTCAAAATACCATTGATAAACAAGCGCGCGGATTGGTTACATCGATTCGTTTGTTTGGCCATCATCAATGTATTGTAAACCCTTTAGCGCATCTGAAAAGGTTGGTGATTGGTGGAAAGGACGATTGTAGTTTTGATGAAATTGAGTCTGAATACTATTGGTGGAGGATTTTTTACAAATCATTTTTGGGACATCAATCTGATTCATCATCACCGCCATCTTGTTCATCACAAAATTTGGACATGATAGTGTTTTACCAATGAAAAACAACAAAAAATCAGTCCGAAGGAATCTTGTTTCAGTCTTTGGTCACCGACACCGATTGTTGCTGGAGAAAAAGGCACAAACGGTAATAATATCGTTGATGCACCTGTTTTGGAGAATAAGGGTTCTGTTTCTAATGTAGCTACTGAGCCAAATTCAAGACCAAAATGAATAAGCCCAATATTAAAAGAACATCAAGAAAATATGTGATCAAGGTCCAAAATATTCAACTAAATAAATTGGCCCAATTTAATAAAGAGAGCAGCCCAAACACATGGCCCATAAACGTGCAACCCACAGAGGTGTGGCCCACTGTAGACGTCCCCGAATGTCCTAGGAGGGAATCCCATTTTGTTCATTTGGCTCACTACAGTTCGGATTCAAATTCACGGTTCTGAATCTAATCTCGCAAAGTGCAATGCGAGACCGATAAATCACCAAAGAGTCCAAAATCGTTTTGAAAAACCGATTTTTAGAAAGAAATGCCAAACATGGACTGCTTTGCCAGATACAGAGTCGCCACCTAAATATTTTATTTTGGAGGAATTTAGGAAACCCTGACTCGTGCCTAAGGCCACGTGTCTGTCATCACCAAAGTTGCCTCGGCTCGGAAACTTGGGTACGATTGGGGAAGGTCACTTCGTGAGCACCCCCGCTCGCCCGATCAAAGATCGGTATTTACTAACCATGATATCGAGTTTTGAAAACATTATGTGCTCTTATTCCGGTTTATTAGCCTAGAATTACTATGTGATGCGCACAGCATACAAGTATAGACTAGTTTGCCTAGGTTGAACAAAGCATCGCATATCCGTTTGTTTTGAAAATGTATTGGAGTTTGCTACTTGCAAGTAGGCTAAAATACGGGTTTCGACGAATTATTCCAATTCAAATAACCCAATCTTCACCCACAGGCATTCAGGCAGTTATATCACATAAGCACACAGCCTCATAGCAAGCATGTTATCACGGCAGTCACTCACACGCATGCAAGGATGCTAAAGCATAAACACTTAACGAGTACTCCGAGCCAAAGAAAGAAGCTAATTAGAAATCATGCATGAATCCTAACTATACTAAGAATGCCTAATGCAACACATGCAAAAATGCAACTACAATAGGCTCGGCTATTCTAAGATGGCATATGAGATGCAACAATCAATACATGTATTCAACTTGGAATTGAAATACAATGCAGTTAGCATGATGCGCCGAGCCCAATGCATGCAAAACAGATGAATGGATGCAAACATACGAGCATAAGGATGCTAATTTAAACGTGCCCTAAAACTAACCATTATAAGTTGGTAAATAAAAGGGAAAAAGACATGGGGTTGGAAGACATACATCACACACACGCACACTTATTACAACATTGCCCTCCTTGGAGGGTCCGAATAAATAATACACAACCGAATGTATAACGAATTACAGCTAATTATTACACAACCCTAATTAATTAACAAATTAACTAAAATAAATAAGCTAGCATGCAAAACATATGAAATGGACTGCCTCAGCTCGGTTTTGAATGACAAGGAATGCATGCATGCTCGAGTCACCTTGCCGGAAAATCCATCGCGATGCCTCGATTTGCCTCTGTTTGAAACTGGTCCCAGAACACTAAACAAAACTCCAAAAGGCTGAAACTCCACCATACTGTAGGGATACTACCGACCAGTTTTTGCTGCTGGCTTCCGGTTTGCTACAACAGAGAGCAAGAAAGGGGCATGGCAAAGTATTTTCAATATATGTGTGCACGACCACTCTCCTTGTCATTGCATAAGCTCTAGGGAGCGTAGTCCTCGATCCTTGTGCCACCAATCAGGCATCTCAATGCATGATGGCCGAGGAGTCGAATTGCATGACTCAATGTCAAATGGATGCACAAATGAACACAATAAGGCCTAAACTCCATCATGGGTAATCAAGAGTGTCGGCGACCAGGAATCGAAGCACGTTTCGTCACTTTGAGTACGAAGCGTCTCTCATTTCTCGTGTTTGGACTAAACCCTACTCCAAACACTATGCAACAACTAGAATGGCATGGCATGCAAACACAATGCAACAACTAGCATGCAATTCTAAACGAAAATGCAACTAAGACATGCAAATAAGCAAGGAATGGCATGCAAAGGTGCTACTAGCATACGCAATGCTATGAACTACGAATGGCATACTCAATGCACATGACGCTACATGGCATACACAGCGCACATATGACGATGGACATACACAAAGGCATAATCAAGGCATACACAATGCGACGATCAAGCATGCGATAACATGGACATGGCATACACAATGCAAAGATGGACTTAAACTAAAATGAATGGGCCTCAGCCACACTCAAATCAGTGGCTAAACATGATGAAATTAAAGGCAAGAACACTTATGCAAACATGCCCAATGCAAGGGACCGAACTTAAGGCATCAAATGCCACTCTACCAAAGCATGGCAAGGGATAAAATATGGCATACAATTATACATTTTCCAGCTCTGAAACGACATGCAAGATGGTCCCGAATCATGTAAACACCTCACACAATGCATGCTAGATGGCCCGGATACCGAAACTAGTGAAGTGCATTACACTAGAGGTAACAAAGCAATGCTCAAATGACCCAACCAGCCCCAAACAGTCCCTATGTAGGTCCAAGACAGTGGGGAAATGGTCTAAAATGATGGCTCAAAATGCATAGAAATGAAGCTCATGCAATGGTCCATAAATGAGGTATTTAAGCACGACTCTCAAACACATTTAAAGAGTGGAAAACATGGGAATATGGCACAAGTATAGGCTCTGAAATGACATGCTCAATGGCCCCAAAATATGAAAACACCTCAGTATAAGCATGCAATAGGCTTCAAAACTCAAGGCTAGGCAAGGGTATTACACTACAACCATGCATAGCAAGCATCATTCGACCATGAGGCATAAAAATAGAGCTAAGGCAGTCCAAAACATGCATAAAATCAATTTAAGGCATGGCCAAAAAGTGCTAGAATCAAAGACCAAAATATCGTGCAATACAAGCTAGTGAAGAGGGTTTACACTACAAGTATATGAAGCATTCAAGAGGTCATTAAACCAGCAAAAGTTAGAGGTATGACATGACAAATGAAGCCCAAAAACTCATTAAAACATGGTCAATGCATGCAAAAATGGCATGCTCCTTTGATAGGCTATGAAGAGGGTTATTCTACACATGCAAGATGGACACCCAATATGGCAAAACAAGCTCTGGAAAGAGTGTATGCAGGTCCTAAATATCACCAAAAAAGGCCTGAAACATGGCTTGGAAGCATGAAAATAAGGGCTCCTTTATTAGGCCAAATATGCTAGAAAACAAAACAAGAAGAGAGAGGGTCACCCCTCTCTGATTTTGGCACTCAAAACAGCATTTCAGTGGCTAAAAGGCCAAACAAAGGTCAATGCAAAGGCCCTAATGCATGGCTAAAAACAAGGTAAAATGAAGCATGCAATGGGGTAGATGACCCCCAACAGAAAAATGTTCTTAAACAAACATGTTAAGGACTTCAAAATAAGACTTTTTTCAGTTTACACCAAAGCTCGAAAATGCTTGCAAATATGGCTAAAATGTGAAGCAAAATAAAACTCAAAAGAGGGAATAGGGTGTTACCCTTGTAGCTCAGCAACTCCAGCAGCTTATAGACCAAAAATGTAGCTCCTTAGGACCTCTCCAGACCTTCCAAGAAGCTTAGGTTGGTGTTGGAGGTGTTAGGCTAGGAGATGGTGTTAGGCAAGAACTAGACCCTTTTAGACCCTAAGATGAAGAGATATAGGGAGAGATATGTTGTCTCCCAATTGAATGCAAGCTAGTGGTGTAGTGAGAGACCAATAATTGTGGCCCAAAAATGAGGGAGACTAGTTACTTGACAAGAACACCGGCTGGCGGGGGAAAAGTGGTCTCCAAGGAGAAAAGGTGGTCTCCCACTCTTGTACCACCTTCCAAACAATGAAAACAAGGTCCATGCAAAAAATGAACCAAGACGGATGTAAAACGAGGGTTCGGAGGTTAAAACGCGCAGCCAGGTGCCCTAAAAACTGACTGTTAAGCATCGAACGTGGCGTGTGACCACAAAGGTAGTCTCCTGGGCCACAGTGTCCCTCTAGAGAGAGGAAACAAGGTGTGCGCCAAAAACCAAAGCAAACGGAGAAAGTTAAGCAGTCCCGAACAGAAACGCACGGCCGACGGCTCCGAAAATCAAAAATTGGTCTCTATATGGGAACAGTGGTCTACGACCACGAAAAGTAGCCTACGACCACTGAGAGATGGTCTACGAGACCTCACCCTCCCTTCGAGAAGAGAAAACAAAACCTGGTTTGCAAACCGAGGCAAAGCACAAAAGAGTCCCGAAGTTCGGAGGCAAGGCTCTCAACCGAGACTCCGTAACCTCAGAACGAGCACAACATGCGCAATCACCGAGCGCTCAATCGATGACGTCCGAGTCTTAAGGTCAGTAAAAAATGGGGTGTCTACACTCACTTCCGTTGTGCCAGGCTGTAACAACCCTCGTTACTGTTTACCGATTAACCACTGATTACTACTAAATTGAGACTGATTATGATTGGTAACTGAATTGATTGAAGTACTGAACTGAATGACTGAAATCTGGAACTGAATTGATTAAGTATATCTGTTTAATTGTATGTCTATCTGTTGACTGTTTGATTATCTGTTCATGCCTTTGTGTTTAAATTGCGAATTGAAAGCCTTATAGGCGGCCGAATCTAAAATTGATTGATGATTTGTGATCCTTAGAATTAACGTGATTTTATGGTATATTTATTTGAAAACTGATTTGGTATGATTAAATTAGATTAAATATTGATAAATTGCATAGTTTGGCTTAATTACCAAAACACCACACTAGTGGCCCATTAGATGAACCATATTTGAGCCTTATTATGCACTTAGGCAACATTTCATCAGCCACAATTGAACATCACAACCGACCAAAAGAGGAGAGTGAGAGGTTTGGAGTGAATTCAACTTGATTTTGTGCATTGGCTTGAAGAATTGGAATATAGGTTGCAAATTAAGCTTCCTCACCTTGTATTGAAGACTTAGGTAAGAGAATTCAACCTCTCATTGTTGTGTTTAAGCTTGTTCTTGCATGGTTTTGAGCAAATTTAAAGTCTAGAGCCAACATATGGCTCAAATTGTTGAATTAGAGCTCAATTGTTGCATGCATGTGCATATTGATAAGTTTTGAGGTTGTAATTCATCATTCCTCACTTGCATGTCTATATTTTGAGAGTAGACCATGAATTCATCATGTTTTTGTAAGAGTCAGCTCATTTGAGCTTGTATTTAAAGCTTTGAAATGGTTTAAATTCATGCATATTATGTTTGAATTATATTCTTGAAAATTGGTTTGAAATTGAGTTGTTTGGAACACCCTTGGGCTTTGATTTTACAATTGAGCTTTGGAATCATGTTAAACTATGAGTTTTGGGATGTTTTCTGGAAAATTGGTCAAAAAGGATCGAAATTCATGTTTTAAAACTTGGTTTTGAGCTTGAGGTTCAAATATGGAATTTCCAGAATTTGGACTCACGCTCGAGCGGGGTGACTGGCGCTCGAGCGTGAAATTCGTGCTCCCAGTATTTTGTTCTGTTTTGAAGTCCGCTCGAGCGGAATAATTGACGCTCGAGCGGGTGTCGAGCGCCCAATCGAGCGTGATTTTCACCTATCCAGCACTTTTGACTGTTTTGTAGAAAGCTCGAGCGGGTAAGTATACGCTCGAGCGGAAACCTTTGTCTGCATGTCCGCTCAAGCGGAGTAACTTACGCTCGAGCGTGACCCCTGTTTTTTGAAAATGTTTTCTGAGTGCATCTTTGCATCCTCATCCCATCCTAGGCATTCTTAGGCCTAGTTTAAGACATCTTAATGAGGATATAGATGTAGAACACACCGAGGCAAATTAGGGATTAAGTTATTATCTTTCCCAACTGTGTAGCTTGGTGTGTGTTCAATCTGTAACTGTGTAGGGTTGGCGACTGGGGACGCGCTCTAGCTTTACTGTAGCCCAGAACTTTGTGAGTAACAACTGTGTAAAGATATGTTCAAATTGATTATCTTCTGAACAATCGAACTGTACTGCTTTCTGAACTGATACTGTTAATTGAATGAATGTATGTCCTATATTCTGAACTGTATTATGGCATCCTTAGCAACTACTATTTACTGTTACTGTTACAGAGATCTCTGTCGGTTCCCTTGTTGGAACCACTACTGTTACTGATTGATGGCCATCATTTACTGCTCGGTCTTTTAAGACCTACTGTTTACTGTATTGTTATGCTAATGGATGTACCACATATGACTGAATGACTGATATACTGAATTGACGAATTGTTTTCATTACTATAAGGACATTCATTCTTAACCTCTTTACGCATGATGTTATTCACTGGGCTTTAACTCACTGTTTATATATATATATATATATATATGTAGGTGTTCAGGCACCAGACCGGAGCTAAGAGCGTGGCTTAGACTCCCCTTTTTGTCAAGCCAACTACTGTGCCTCACTGCGAGGTTCCGAGCCTGCCAAGCCTTGGCTTAGGGGTGTTTTAGTTCCCCCTTCTGTCTCTGTAACTGTTTTGTTTACTGTACTGTACTGTTTAATAGGGATTAAGTCATTGTTCTGAATGACTGTATATATTGTACATACTATTTTGTCTGACTGTATATATTTGAATGAAAAGTCCTTTTGGTATACAGACTGTCACAGCTCATTGGACATTGTTTATTTACTGTATTGGCTTCCGCCAGGCCCCTGTACTCTGTTTTACTGTATTACTGTTAAGCAGGCCTTCGGTAATCTCGGATTACTGGCTGGTTACGGTGCTAAACCCAAATGGGCGGGTTTAGGTCGTGACAGAGTGGTATCAGAGCGATACTTACCACGAGTTATACCGCACACACGTGTCCAAATGAGCTATAAGGTGTCCTAGAAAAGTAATAGGGCATTACATGAGCATGATAAGTGTGTGGCTATGACATGACTGAATATATGCTGATGTGTTAATCTGTTTAAACAAATGACTGTCTATGTTGATAACTGTTATAACTGCCTATAGTGAAATGGATAATGCGAGAACTGCAAATGAATCTGAATCCTCATCCTCTGAGGCAAGAATGGCAAGACTGGAAAGAATGATAGAACTAATAACTGAAAGATTAGATCAACAACAGAATCAACAGCCCCCACCTCTTCCTCCGGTACAGCCGGGGCAGAATGTGAATGTTAATGATGGGGATATAATTGCTCTCACCCATAAGTTCAGCAAAATGAAACCGTCATCCTTCCAAGGAGGCCTTGAACCGTTAAAAGCTGAAGCATGGGTGCTCGAGACAGAAAAATTGTTGGAGGTTTTTCCGTGCTCCGAAGCACATAAAGTGCTATTAGCCACCTTTACTCTGCAAGAAGAAGCTAGAAGGTGGTAGATGCTTATCCGTGATGACAACACTGTAATGACTTGGGCTCAATTCAAAGGAGCCTTCTTTGAAAAGTACTTCCCTCAGTGTGTTAGGGACAGAAAAGTAACCGAATTCGAACAGCTGAGACAGGGCACAATGTCCGTTGCTGAATATGAAACGAAGTTCACCGAGCTTGCTAGATATGCACCACATATGGTTGACACTGACTACAAGAAGGCCAGAAAGTTTGAAGGCAGCCTTAATGTTGCAATACTCGACAGAATAAATGTTCTGAAATTACCGAATTACGTAAATGTTCTTGACCGAGCCTTGATGGCTGAATCGAACATCGAAGCACTGAAAACTGAAACACCAGCGTCTGAATGGCGTGGTAAAAGGCAGGGTTTTAAATTCAAGAAAGGCAAGCATAATCCATTGAACAAGAAAAAAAATACGGGGTCAACAACTAGCCCCAGCCAAGGGAGTGGTTTCATACCACCCTATTCTGAGTGTGGCAAGAAGCGCAAAGGGGTCTGTTACAAAATATCTGGAGCCTGTTACAGGTGTGGCAAGGTGGGCCACATGGTTAAAGACTGCCCCTCTACTCCACAAGCCAGTAGTAAAGCTGCACCAAGCGTGGCAGCATCAACTGTTGCACCAAAACCGAACCCCAAAGCTACCGGGAAAGAGCCCATGAGGTAGGGCCGAGTGTTCGCCCTAGTACCGAGAGACGTGCAGAATGCCGAGACCGTTGTGTCAGGTATTCTCTCTATTTGTGCTCAAAATGCTTATGTACTGATTGATTCGGGGTCTACGCATTCATATGTGTCGCATGCTTTTTCGCGAAAACTGAATAGACCATTAGAACTCATGAATTATCTGTTAGCTGTATCATCAGCCATTGGGGGATCTATGACTTGTGCATATATGTACCCTGCTTGTGAAATTATTGTTGGAGATGCACATTTGTTTATTGACTTACTGCCCCTGAACATTGATCATTTTGATGTAATTTTGGGAATTGACTGGTTAACGAAATACCATGCTACCATAGACTGTGTAACGAAACAAGTAGTTTTCCGTCCACCAGGTTTACCCGAATTTGTGTTTAATGGGGTTGGAGTAGTACCTCCTCCGTATTTGATTTCATCTGTGAAAGCTGTTAAATTGATTAGAAAGGGGTATAAGGGATATCTGTGTTCTGTATTGACTGTATCTACTGATGATAATGCTAACGTGAACATTATTCCTATAATCAGAGAATTCCTAGATGTTTTTCCAGATAATCTGCCAGGGGATTTGATTGACAGGGAGATTGAATTTACCGTTGATGTGATTCCGGGAACGCAGCCAGTATCTAAAGTTCCTTACCGAATGGCTCCAATTGAACTGAAAGAATTGAAAGTGCAACTGCAAGAACTGCTAGATAAGAAGTTCATCAGGCCTAGCACTTCACCATAGGGCGCTCCTATTTTATTTGTGAAGAAAAAAGACGGCTCACTACGACTGTGTATTGACTACCGTGAACTGAACAAGGTAACTGTGAAAAATAAATACCCATTGTCACGTATTGATGACTTATTTGATCAGTTACAGGGTGCTCAAGTGTTCTCTAAGATCGACCTCAGATCAGGATACCATCAGTTGAAAGTTAAACCAGAGGACATTGACAAAACTACGTTTCGAACGAGGTATGGACATTACGAATTTTTAGTTATGCCTTTCGAAGTTACCAATGTACCTGTTGCATTTATGGACCTCATGAACAGAATCTTTAAACCATACCTTGATGACTTTATTATAGTATTCATTGATAACATACTGATTTACTCCAAAAGTATAGAAGAACATGAACATCATCTGAGACTTGCCTTACAGACCCTAAGAGAACATAAACTTTATGCTAAACTGTCTAAATGCGAATTTTGGCTCGATCATGTTATGTTTTTGGGGCATGTTGTTAGCAAAGATGGAATTTCTGTTGATCCGCAGAAAATTAAAGCTGTAATAAACTGGCCTAGACCAACAAATGTGACAGAAGTCCGAAACTTTTTAGGACTAGTCGGGTATTACAGAAGATTTGTTAAAGATTTCTCCAAAATTGCCTTACTAATGGCTCAGTTAACTCAGAAGGGGATATCATTTGACTGGACTGACCAAAGGGAATCAGCATTCCAAGAGTTGAAAACTCGACTTGTAACTGCACCGATTCTTACCCTACCTTCAGGTACGGATGATTTTACTGTATTTAGTGATGCTTCTCATAAGGGTTTGGGATGTGTTTTAATACAGAGTGGGAGAGTTATTGCTTATGCTTCCCGACAACTGAGACCGCACGAAAAGAACTGCCCGAACCATGATCTAGAACTTGCGGCAGTAGTATTTGCACTGAAAATCTGGCGTTACTATCTGTATGGGGCGACATGTGAAGTATATACCGACCACAAGAGTTTGAAATATTTCTTCACACAGAAAGAACTGAACATGAGACAGCGGAGATGGCTAGAACTGATTAAAGACTATGACCTATAGATTTTGTACCATCCGGGAAAAGCCAACACCGTTGCCGATGCACTGAGTCGGAAGTCGATTGGAAATTTAGCCTGCTTGTTTACCGGGCAGAAGGAATTTCTTTGTGACCTTGAAAAATCTGAAATTGAAATCGTTTTGCGAGAACAAGGTGGAACCTTAGCTGCTATTTCTGCTTAACCAGCACTGATTGAAAATGTAACAAGCCCGCGGGGGACCTCGCTACAGCTCGGACTCGACTTTTGCAGTCACGGTTCTAAATCTGAACCAAAGAGTCCAAATCCGGCAAATCGTTTTAGGAAAACTGATTTTTGAAAGAAGTGCCAAACATGGACTGCTTTGCCAGATACAGAGTCGCCACCTAAATATTTTATTTTGGGAAATTTAGGAAACCCTGACTCGGTGCCAAAAGGCCACGTGTCCGTCATCACCAAAGTTGCCTCGGCTCGGGAACTTGGGTACGATTGGGGAAGGTCACTTCGTGAGCACCCCCGCTCGCCCGGTCATAGACTGGCCTCTACTAACCATGATATCAATTTTTGAAAACATTGTGAGTTCTTATTCCGGTTATTAGCCTAGGTTACTATGTGATGCTCACAGCATATAAGTATAGACCGGGTCGCCCTAATTGGAACAGAACATTTCATGTTTGTTTTTGAAAATGGTTTGCTACTCGCAGGTAGGCTTGAAACATTTTGATGATTCATTCCAATTCAGATAACCCAACCTTCACCCACAGGCATTCAGGCAGATATATCAGATAAACACATAGCCTCATGGTAAGCATGCTATCATGGCATTCACTCACACGCATGCAAGGATGCTAAAGCATAAAACTCACCGAGTACTCCAAGCCAAAATAGAAACTATATTAGAAATTATGCATGATCCTAAGTGTACAGAAATGCCTAATGCAACACATGCAAAATGCAACTATAGCAGGCTCGGCTATTCTAAGATGGCATATGAAATGCTACAGCTAACATGTATTCAACTTTTAAATCGAAAATACAATGCAGTTAGTATGATGCGCCGAGCCCGGTGCATGCAATACAGATGAATGATGCAAACATGCTGTCATACTGTATGCTAATTTAAACATGCCCTAATCTAACCATCAAAAGCGGATAAATAAAAGGGAGAAAGACGTGGGGTTGGAAGACATACAACACACTCACCCACACTTATTACAGTTGCGCCCTCACTCGGAGGGTCCGAATAAATAATATAGTCCAAATATTACAGTCCCGAATAAAAGAATATTACAGATTTCTAATTAATTAATGAATTAACTAAGAAAGCAGATAAAACTGGCGTGCGAGCCAGGGACTGTCCTGCTTCTGATGGATGATGCATGTCCATGTTGTCTTGCGCGGAAATCCACCGGAATGCCCCAATTAGCCTCTGTTTACACCTGTTCTTGAAATGCGTGCTGAGCCCAGAAAAATTGCTGATTCTTCGTTTTGCTGCAACAGAGAGCAGGAAAGGGGCATAGCAATGTATCTGCACAGATATATGCATGTTTCGATCCTCGTGCCACCAATCACGCATACCGAGACATGATGGCCGAGGAATCGAAATGCACAACTCAATATAGGATGAATGCACATGAAACTACAGCTAAAACCTAGCTCCATCATGGATAATCCGGAGTGTCGGTGACTGGGGAATTGAGACACATTCCGTCACTCGGAGTACGAAATGTACCTCGTTTCCCGTGCTCGGGCTAATTCCTATTCCGGACATGATGCAATATGCATGATATGCATGAAATGCAACTAATATATAATCCTAACATACGCAATGCTATGAAATGATAGGCCTCGAAATACGTGCACTCGGGCACGCAAACCGAGAAAATGACGGAATGCAATGAAAATGAGACGCCTCGAAGTACGTGCACACGGGCACGCAAATCGAGGCGATGACAGATATAATGAAAATGAAAATGAGATGCCTCGAAGTACGTGCACACGGGCATGCAAACCGAGACGATGACAGAATGATGAAAATGAGATGCCTCGAAGTACGTGCACACGGGCACGCAAACCGAGGCGATGACAGAATGATAAAAATGAGATGCCTCGAAGTACATGCACACGGGCATGCAAACCGAGGCGATGACAGATACAATAAAAATGAGATGCCTCGAAGTACGTGCACACGGGCACGCAAACCGAGGCGATGACAGAATGATAAAAATGAGATGCCTCGAAGTGCGTGCACACGGGCACGCAAACTGAGGCAATGCATACGCAATGCAAATGACATGGAAAATGACAAATGGACTTATACTAACATGAGAGAGCCTCAGCCACACTCACATAAGATGCCGATGGCAGAAAATGAGGTGCCTCGAAATGCGTGCACACGGGCACGCAAACCGAGGCAATGATGAAATGTGATGCAACATGGCAAAAATGATATGCAAGCATGCTAATGGAATTTCAGCAACAAAACAAGGGGAAAACAGCCCCGGGATGAGGCGAAATGATATGAAATGCAAGGAAATGTCCCGAAATGCAACATTAGGCACCCGAAATGGCCTATAGCCATGCTAAATATGCACAACATGGACATGCAATGCAAAGACAGAAGCTAGACAGCCCCAAGATAAGCACTTTTCCAGTTATGAACATGGCCAAACAGCAAATATAGGTATGGCAAAAATAGCATACAAAAATAGGGGCCAAGATAGGGGTAATGAAGCAAGTGGTATAAGCTAAACCCAAACTGAAAAATTTCCTTCTACAACACTGAAGATGGACCAAAAATATGAACATTTACAGTATATGGAAGCTTCAAAATCAGTATACAAATATGCTAAAAATGGGATGTAAAACAAGGCCCAAAAGGTGCTATAACATGAAGTATATAAAATAATCACCAAACAGGAAAAAAGTGTGAATGAAACATGAAGTATAGACCAAAACAAGGCCACTTTCAGTTCGGACCAAGGTCCAAAAACAGAAGCCAAGAGGGCTATCAACTTATGCAAAAATGGGGCCAAATAGGGGATATAACTACAAGTGACATATGGAAATACCAAACAATGTTGAGTCCTTCTCCAATGTTGAAGAGGGGCTCAAAATATGCCTCATATCAGTTTATAACATGCTCGAAAATAAATTGCTCACGGGTCAAAAATAGCATGCAAAATCATGACATACAACATGGTCAATGAAGCAAGTATATTATGGAGGGCTCAAACAAGGTTGAGCCCTTAATGAGAAGTGAAGATGAGTTCAAAATATGGCACTTTTCAGTTAGGGCCGAAGCTTGAAACCAAAAAGAGATGAGGCTTAGAAATAGATCAAAGGAAAGGGTCAAAAGGATCAAAGTGTAACTTACCCTTGAAGATCCAAGCTTTTGTTGCTTCTTGGGTTGATTTGCAGCTTCTTTAGCCTTCAAGAATCCCTCCTAGCTGCTGGAAATGAGATGGTGGTGGTAGAGCTTGGTGGTGTAGAAGGAATGAAGGTTAAGAAGTTAGGGTTTTTTGAAGAATTGAAGAAGAAGACAATGGAGTTTAGGGTTTATGCTTGGAGAAGAATTTTTCTAACCCTCATGAAGAAGACCCTCAGCTGGTTATAAGGTCAAGAAAGGGGTGTAAAAGGGGGGTCAAATGGAGAGGAAAACTCTCTCCCAAAATATCCCCCGGATATAGAAAATATCTGGGGGATATTGCCCCACAGCTGGAAAGGGTACAGTGAGGAGAGCACGGCCGGCCGCTCACTTTGGCTGGAGGTGGCCGGCCGGCCACACCCCCTAGCCGGCCGGCTAGGGGTCAAAAGGGTCAACCAGCTTTTCTGGCCGGCCAGGTATTGGGGAGGTAGCCCTATGTGTGTACAACACAACCATGTAATTGAAATTCCAAGAAAGTGGGCCCAAGGGGTTCAACAATGGCTCGGAAAGAGGGGGTCAAAAGGGTCAAGTTGACTTACTGGCCGGCCATGAACTTTTAGGGGCCTCTCAGGTGTGTTCATCACAGATATGTGGTTCAAAGTTCAAGAAAAAAGGTCCAAGAGGTTCAACATTAGCCCGGAAGAAAGGGGTCAAAAGGGTCAGGTGACCTTAATGGTCGGCCATGAACTTTTAGGGGCCTCTCAGGCGTGTAGATCACAGATACGTGGTTGAAAGTTGGCAACGCTAGCTCTAAGGTATTCAACATTAGCCCGGAAGTACGAAAAACGGGCGCCGGGAGGCTCGGGAGGAGAGATAACTGGTTGCTGCAACAATTGCTGGCCTCCCACCCTTCAGTGACCTTCCTCGGGATAAAACAGAGGTACCTGCCAAAAATGAGCGAAAACCGTTGCAAAACGAACGTTCCGGAGCCAAAACACGCAGTTCGGGGTCCCGGAAATGGGCTGTTAAGCACCGAAAATTGTATTCGACCTCGAAGTGGGTTTCTCAGCCCCCAGTGTCCCTCAAAATGGATGAAATGAGATGTATGCCAAAAATCAGAGCAATAGGAGATGGTTAAGCGGTCCCGAACCGAGGCACACGGCCTGACGGCTCCGAAAACCGGGAACCGGACTCCGAAATGGGCAAAATGGCCTACGGCCACCAAATGTAGCCTACAGACATTGAGAAATGGTCTACGAGACCTCTCCCTCCCTTCAGGAAAAGAAACAGAGAAAACCGAGTCTGGTTCGCAAACCGAGACAAGGCACAGAAAAGGGTTCGGAAGTCCGGAGGCAGGGCTTACGGCCGCGACTCTGAAACTTCTGAATGAGCACATTATGCAACATCACCAAGCGCTCAATCGGTGACGTCTGAGTCTTAAGGTCGGTCAAAAATGGGGTGTCTACAGTTGCCCCTCTTTGACAGAACTCGGAAGTCACAAGTGACTGTAGACACCCCATTTTTGACCGACCTTGAGACTCAGACGTCACCAGTTGAGCACTTGGTGATATTGCATAATGTGCTCGTTCAGAAGTTTCAGAGTCTTGGCTGCGAGCCCCGCCTCCGAATTTCCAAACCCTTTTCTGTGCCTTGTCTCGGTTTGCAAACCAGACTCGGTTTTCTCTGTTTCTTTTCCTGAGGGGAGGGAGAGGTCCCGTAGACCATCTCTCAATGTCTGCAGGCTACATTTGGTGGCCGTAGGCCATTTTGCCCATTTCGGAGTCCGGTTCTCGGTTTTCGGAGCCGTCAGGCCGTGTGCCTCGGTTCGGGACCGCCTAACCATCTCCGTTTGCTCTGATTTTTGGCATACATCTTATTTTCTCCCTTTTGAGGGACACTGGGGTCTGAGAAACCCACTTCGTGGCCGAACGCCACTTTCGGTGTTTAACGGGCAGTTTCCGGGGCCCCGAACTGCGTGTTTTGGCCCCCGAACATTCGTTTTGCATCGGTTTTCGTTTATTTTTGGCAGGTACCTCTGTTTTATCACCAGGAAGGTCACTGAAGGGTGGGAGGCCAGCAATTGTTGCAGCAACCAGTTATCTCTCCTCCGGAGCCTCCCGACGCCCGTTTTTCGCACTTCCGGGCTAATGTTGAATACCCTAGGGTTAGTGTTGCCAACTTTCAACCACATATTTGTGATGTACACACATGGGAGGCCACTAAAAAGTGGTGGCCGGCCATTAATGTTGATTGACCCTTTTGAACCCCTCTTTCCGAGCCAATGTTGAACCCCTTGGACCCATTTTCTTGGACTTTGAACCACATGGTTGTGATGAGGAGACCTAGGGGAACATCACCATGTGGTGGCCGGCCACCAAATTTGATTGAACCTTTTGACCCCTAGCCGGCCGGCTAGGGGGGGTGGCCGGCTAGCCACCTGCAGCCAAAGCAATGGGCCGGCCTGCTTCCTCACTGTGTGTGCTTTACAGCTGTCCAGCTGTTTCCCCCCAGAAAATATCCCAATTCGGGGATATTTTGTGGGGAAAGATTGCCTCCTTTTGGCCCCACCTTTACACCCATCTTCTTGTCCATATAACCAGCTGAGGTCCTTCTTGACAAGGGTTAGAAACTTTCATCTTCAAGCTTCCATAGCCAACTCCATCTTCTTCCTTCTCAATTCTTGAAAAAACCCTAAGTCCCTAACCATCATTCCTTCTACACCCCCAAGCTCTACCACCACCATCTCATTTCATGCAACAAGGAAGGATTCTTGAAGGCTAAAGAAGCTGCAAATCCATCTAAGAAGCAACAAAAGTGTTGATCTTCAAGGGTAAGTAATACTTTGACCCTTTTGACCCTTTTTCTTGATCAATATGTAAGCCATGCATGCTTTTTGTGTTGAGCTCCGGCCATAACTGAAAGTGGCCCTCTTTTAAGCTCATTTTCACTTTTCATTAAGGGCTCAACCCTGTTTGAGCCCTCCATGATGCACTTGCTTCATTGACCCTCTTGTATGTCAACATTTTGCATGCTATTTTTAGCCTATATGTAATCTGTTTTTGAGCATTTTGTAATCTGTGAATGTGCTTATTTTGGGCCCTTCTTCAACATTGTTGAAGGGCCCCTCACCATTTGGTGTCTCCATGTGTCACTTGTAGTTCAATCCCTTATTTGGCCCCCATTTTGTATAAATTGATAACCCTCTTTGCTTCTGTTTTTGGACCTTGGTCCGAACTGAAAGTGGTCTTATTTTGGCCTATACTTCATGTTTCATTCACACTTTTTTTCTGTTTGGTGATTATTTTGTATACTTCATGTTTTAGCACCTTTTGAGCCTCATTTTGCATCATATTTTTAGCATGTTTGTATACTGATTTTGAGGCTGCCATATACTGTAATTGTTCATATTTTTGGTCCATCTTCAGTGTTGTAGAAGGAAATTTTTCAGTTTGGGTTTAGCTTATACCACTTGCTTCATTACCCCTCTTTTGGCCCCTATTCTTGCATGCCATTTTTGCCATACCTATGCTTGCTGTTTGGCCATGTTTATAACTGAAAAGTGCTTATTTTGGGACTGTCTAGCTTCTGTCTTTGCATTGCATGCCCATGTTGTGCATGTTTAGCATGGCTATAGGCCATTTCGGGTGCCTAATGTTGCATTTCGGGACATTTCCTTGCATTTCATGTTATTTCGCTTCATTTCGGGACTGTTTTCCCCATATTTTGTTGCTGAAATTCCATTAGAATGCTTGCATATCATTTTTGCCATGTTTCATTGCATTTTATCACCGCCTCGGTTTGCGTGCCCGTGTGCACGCATTTCGAGGCACCTCATTTTCTGCCATCGGCATCTTATGTGAGTGTGGCTGAGGCTCACTCATGTTAGTATAAGTCCATATTGCATTCTGTATGTCATTTGCATTGCGTATGCATTGCCTCGGTATGCGTGCCCGTGTGCACGCATTTTGAGGCACTCCATTTTTATCCGACGGCATCCTATGTGAGTGTGGCTGAGGCTCACTCATGTTGGTATAAGCCCACTTGTCATTTCCATGCCATTTCATTGCATTTTATCACTGCCTCGGTTTGCGTGCCCGTGAGCACGCATTTCGAGGCACTCATTTTTATCCGCCGGCATCCTATGTGAGTGTGGCTGAGGCTCACTCATGTTGGTATAAGCCCATTTGTCATTTTCCATGTCATTTGCATTGCGTATGCATTGCCTCGGTTTGCGTGCCCGTGTGCACGCATTTCGAGGCACTTCATTTTCTGCCATCGGCATCTTATGTGAGTGCGGCTGAGGCTCTCTCATGTTAGTATAAGTCCATACTTCATTTTCCATGTCATTTGCATTTGCGTATGCATTGCCTCGGTTTGCGTGCCCGTGTGCACGCATTTCGAGGCTTTTCTGCCATCGGCATCTTATGTGAGTGTGGCTGAGGCTCTCTCATGTTAGTATAAGTCCATGTTGCATTTTTCATGAAATTTGCATCGCTTTCGCGTCGCCTCGGTTTGTGTGCCAGTGTGCGCGCATTTCGAGGCACTTCATTTTTACCTGACGGCATCCCATGTGAGTGTGGCTGAGGCTCACTCATGTTGGTATAAGCCCATTTGTCATTCCCATATCATCGCCTCGGTTTGCGTGTCCGCGTGCACGTACTTCGAGACACATATCATCGCCTCGGTTTGCGTGCCCGCGTGCACGTACTTCGAGACACATATCATTTTCTCGGTTTGTGTGCCCGTGTTCACGCACTCCGAGGCATTTCATTTTCATAGCACTCTGTATTTTCTCAGTTTGCGTGCCCGCGTGCACGCATTTCGAGGCATCTCATTTCATAGCATTGTGTACGTTAGGATTGTATCTTGGTTGAATTTCGTGCATATCATGCATATTGCATCGTGTCCGGAATAGGAGTTAGCTCGGGCACGGGAAACGAGGTACATTTCGTACTCCGAGTGACGGAATGTGTCTCAATTCCCCAGTCACCGACACTCCGGATTATCCATGATGGAGTTAGGTTTTAGCTGTAGTTTCATGTGCATTCATCCTATATTGAGTTGTGCATTTCGACTCCTCGGCCATCATGCCTCGGTATGCGTGATTGGTGGCACGAGGATCGAGACATGCATATATTTGTGCAAATACATTGCTATGCCCCTTTCCTGCTCTCTGTTACAGCAAAACCAGGAATCAGCAACTTTCCGGGACTTGGCACGCTTTTCAAGAATAACAGGTGTAAACAGAGGCTAATTGGGGCATTTCGGTGGATTTCCGCGCAAGACAGTCCGGACATGCATCATCCACCAGAAGCAAGGCAGTCCCTGGCTTTCACGCCAGTTTTACTTGTTTTCTTAGTTAATTTATTAATTAATTAAGAATCTTGTAATATTTTCGGGACTGTAATATTTGGACTGTATTATTTATTTGGACCCTCCGAGTGAGGGCACAACTGTAATAAGTGTGCGTGAGTGTGATGTATGTCTTCCAATCCCACGTCTTTCTCCCTTTTATTTATCCGCTTTTGATGGTTAGATTAGGGCATGTTTAAATTAGCATACAGTATGACAACATGTTTGCATCATTCATATGTATTGCATGCACCGGGCTCGGCGCATCATACTAACTGCATTGTACTTTCAATTCCAAATTGAATACATGATAGTTGTAGCATTTCATATACCATCTTAGAATAGCCGAGCCTGCTATAGTTGCATTTTGCATGTGTTGCATTAGGCATTTTTGTATACTTAGGATCATGCATGATTTCTAATTAACTTCCTTTTTTTGGCTTGGAGTACTCGGTAAGTTTTATGCTTTAGCATCCTTGCATGCGTGTGAGTGACTGCCATGAATGGCATGCTTACCATGAGGCTAATTGCTTATGTGATATAACTGCCTGAATGCCTGTGGGTGAAGGTTGGGTTATTTGAATTGGAATAATTCATTAAATGTGTGTTTTAAGCCCACTAGATAGTGGCAAAATCATATTTTTCTAAGCCCACCTGAGGGTGTCAAATCCACGTCTTAGCCTACTTGCGGGTAGCACCATCAAACCACTTTCAAATAAACAAACATGAAATGTTTTGTTCCAATTCGGGCGACCCGGTCTATACTTATATGCTGTGAGCATCACATAGTAACCTAGGTTAATAATCGGAATAAGAACATACAATGTTTTCAAAAATTGATATCATGGTTAGTAGAGGCCGGTCTATGACCGGGCGAGCGGGGGTGCTCACGAAGTGACCTTCCCCAATCGTACCCAAGTTCCCGAGCCGAGGCAACTTTGGTGATGACGGACACGTGGCCTTTTGGCACCGAGTCAGGGTTTCTTAAATTTCCCAAAATAAAATATTTAGGTGGCGACTCTGTATCTGGCAAAGCAGTCCATGTTTGGCACTTCTTTCAAAAATCAGTTTTCCTAAAACGATTTGCCGGATTTGGACTCTTTGGTTCAGATTTAGAACCGTGACTGCGAAAGTCGAGTCCGAGCTGTAGCGAGGTCCCCCCGCGGGCTTGTTACAGTTTCTGGCGACTCTGCTGGGGATTTAGAGAACTTGACTCGAACTCTTGATATCTGTTTTTGACTACACTTGTGTGTTTCTTTGCATTGCATTTGCATTGGTGCGCCTAGGACACCGTGTTTGCCATCTGCTATTCCTGAACGGTTTGCCAGAGGCTTGTCTTGTCAAGGCATGACCATAAGGCTGACCGGTTGTGGGCTCTGCCAGTATGGGAACACAAACCCCGGTTTTACCGGGGCACCCTCTTTGACCATTCGACCTAGTGCATATTCGGATCCATAGTGACCATTCCAAATTAGGACAGGTTGCTTACCCGTTTATAGGTTGTTTGAAGCCACTGTGTGCGTAATGAAACCCTAGCTCCTGACAAAATAGGACAGGGAAACCCTACCCCAACATAGGGGTGTTTTGGCTCTCACTTATCTGTTATGTGCTTTAGAGTGCGTCTCTACAGGAATGCATGTATCAGTATATGAGTTTGGGCATCAGGCCTGCGGGCACCAGTTTGCGAATTTTGGCATCAGGCCTGCGGGCATTACTATCAGTGTTTGGGAGTCAGCTTTACCCGTGGGTTTCAGACTCAGATTTTGAGGCCGAATTTTGGGCAGAATTCAGTAGAGGGCACACTCATTCAACTATGCTCGTATCTGTTCAGGTGAAATCAGGCTGAGGTGCTGTCTGTTTTCTCTTTTGCTAGGTAGTCTTGGAACTGTCGCTTCAGAAGGCTCCGATATCCCCCGAGGTTCATCGAACTTGTGCTTATAGACTTTGTCAGGTCAGAGATTCAGTTCAAGGGTAATCAGTGTTCTTTCGCTGAGGCAAGGTAAAGAAAAGCCGGTCAGGGCTCATATGTTCATCTAATCCGTCAGTCACCAGTCACATCACCTTTGTTCAGACTCAGCAGGCCGTGATGGCACAAGGTTCGGAAGAGTTTGCGGCCGTGACAGCAGCGCTAAGTCAGGGAACTGCCATGCAGGCTGAGACCAGTATTGAAACGCAGCGCCCATCTGGAGCATCTGCCTCACATCTAGCTTTGGGACCCCAGCCGAACTTTGATCCAATTCCGCCAGTTGAAGATTTGCAGTGTCTGAATCCTCAAGAAGGGTTGGCTCAAGCTCAGGTGCTCAGACCCCTGGTGCAGCCTAATGAGAAAACTCAACCCTTTCATGTTGATGAGTTCAATCCGACTGCAGTGAAAATTGCAAACCTTGAGAAGCAATTCAAAAGGGCACAGGGCCTTAACTCCATTCCTGGCATTGAGGATGGGCACACCGAGGCTTCCATCCGGCTCCCAGACAGATTCAAAATGCCATATATCGACCGTTTCGACGGGTTTGGAGATCCAATGGTACATATCCGACTTTTCTTAGATGTCCTGAAGCCGATGGGTCTGACTAAGCCACAGAAACTCTCTTTGTATGGAAGAACCCTGTCAGGTGTGGCAGCCACTTGGTATACCAAATTGGAGGATACAGTGAAGCAAAACTGGGAAGAACTGGCTGAGGCCTTTGTCGATCAGTATTCCTACAATACCCAAGTTGAAATGACCATCCAAGAGCTTGAAGCAACTCGCCAAAACCCAACAGAGCCTTTTGTGGAATTCATTGCAAGGTGGAGAGCAAAGGCAGCACAAATGACAGATCGTCGCCCTTCTGAGAAGGATCAAGTGCAGATGATGGTGCGAAACCTCGAGCATGATATGTTGCAAAAGTTGATAGTCGCTCCACTATTCACTTTCAAAAATTTGCATGAACTGGGGGTTCAAGTCGAGAATGCGTTCAACAGTGGGATCATTCCCAGGACAAGGGAACTGACAAGCAGGGTGATTTCAGGGAGTACCAATGCTGGTAGTAGCGCTAGTCCCAAACCCACCGAAATCAATACAGTCGCCACAGCCGACCCTTTTGCCAAACCAAGCCTATAAACAGCTGGCCCAGCCCGAGCTCAGGGCAGAACTTTCGCCCCCCTCTATAGGATCCTGACTAGCACACTAAAAGCCTTGATGGAAAAAGGGCATCTCAAACCCCTCGATCCTCAACCTCTTCCCGACCCACTCCCAGCCAGACATAACCCCGCCAAGTATTGTATGTACCATCAGCAGCGCGGTCATGGCACCGACCGTTGCTACCGCCTTCGTCATGAGGTCCAAAATCTCATCGACAACCAGACGATAGCTCCACCTTCAGACCCTAATGACCAAACATCTCCTGCCTACCTCAATCACATCCACATACTGCCATCCACCTTTGACCCCAGCATATACATCACCCCGGCCCATCTACCCAAGCCTGAGGTGTTTATCCCAGAAAGCATGGACTTATGCATGATGGGTGCACCTGAACCTCAACCATCTCAAACCCGTGAACCCACTACTTCTGAGTTGATGGGAATGATTAAAGATCTTCAAAGAACCGTGATGGATCTGACCTCCGGGACATTGGCTCCATCATCGACCACACCACATACCGGGAACTTCATGTCAAAAGGCTCCCCGATGTTGGGACGGGCTGCATTTGAGGAAGGCCAATCCCTTGGCAAAGTGGAGGCGAGTGGAAAGAACAAGGTAGGGGCGGGTATGGATCCCCATGAACATCTTCTGTCCGTTGTTGAGGCTTTGAAAGCCGAAGGACTGAACAAACAGCAAGTGCTTGCAGTGATTGCAAAAACTGTGGATAACACTTTCGCCACTCAGAATGAGGGCAGTCTGAATCAAGGGGCAAGCCGGGAGAAAGGTCATCATACCAGAGACGATCCTGCTATCTCTAATCCTCCACTCGGAAGAGATCAGCAAACTAGGCCAGCATCTGCTAATCCCCCTGCTGGTGCGTCCAGCAAAAATCCACAAACCTTGAAATACCAACCCCGAGGTCGGAGGGTCTTCCATGCCCTCTATATGCCTTTGTCCAAAGCTCTCCAAATCCTTGTTGGACAAGGCCATCTCAAACCCCTTGAGCCTCGGCCTCTCCCGAATCCTCTTCCGACTACACATGATACTACCCAGTACTGCGCGTACCATCAACAAACTGGCCATACTACCAATGCCTGCTTCCGTCTTCGCCATGAAGTACAGGATCTATTTGACAATGGGGTCATCCCCGCACCAGGTCCTGCAAAGTCTATCGGCACTTGATCAGTGAAATTGTAGGGGATAATGTGATGTGATTGGAGGGATGAACCACCTGCGGGCAGCGCTCAGTTTACTCCAGATATGGTGGATGGCATGCACTGTTTTGAGCATTGGCGAATGCCGGTTTCCGACTCGGGTATTGGGTCAGTCTTGTTGTTTTGTTTTGAGTCTGTCTTTTTGTTTTGAGTCAGTCTCTTTTTATTTTGGATCTGTCTTGTTGTATCGAGTCAGTCCTGTTGTACAGGAGTCGGGTGATTCCGGGGGGTTTTACCTCGGGCGTCACCATTTTGTTTTGTGTTTGTCTTTTCGTTTTGTTTTGAGTCCGTTTCTGCCAGGGAGCCAGTTGTACCAACAGATTTGAATGAATTAGCAGTAATTTTTGCACTTCTATGTTCGCTTCTGCCGTGTGCTAGTTGTGACGGAATCTGAATGAAATGGCAGTACATTCCACCTGCTCTCTTCTGCACCCCAAAATCATTGCATTTAACCTAAGTTTTTCAAAACTTTTTGAACACTGCGGTGAAAACAAAGAGGAAGTAATTCCTCGGGTTTTGCAAAACTTTGATCATTTGAGAGAAAGAGAGGCATGCTAAGCCCCTAATGAATGAAATCATGCTTGTTAGCGTGAGTACTGAGAAGGATCCTGGCTTGATCCAGATTGGTTCTACACTATCTTCAGCGCGAACGATTTGTCGCTTTCTTAAAAATTTTCAAAAACAAAATATTTTGCGCGATCCTGCGAAGACTTGTGTGGAATCGCTCTTGAGATTGTACAGCTTAGGATCGCTCTCAGCCTCGAGACTCAAGTCCTTGCTTTCAAACCTTGGGCCCATTCAGAACGTTCAACGGACAACTACAATGTGAGGCCTGTGCGGCCGGATTCAAAGCAGCCCTCAAACAAGAGGCAAGAAAGCTAGATCAAGAAGATCAGATGTCATCAAAAGAAGCTTGCGAAGCTAGAACAACAGCCATTCTCCTGGATTCAGATGACTTCGGGATCTCAAAACCATTTGACATGGACAAAGCTACACTTTTACCCTTGAGAGGCTCGCTGGGCCGAAAACCCGGAAGGGCGACCCAGGCAAAAGTTAGAGCAAGAGAAAAAAATACAAAGAAAGAAGAAGCAAAAAATGCAAAAAGAAAAAAAGAGAACAAAAAAGAAAGATGCAAAGAAAAGAACGAAAAAATCAAAAAAGGAAAAAGAAATGAAAAGAATTGAAAAGAAAAGAAGAACAAAGCTCGCAAGGTCGAAAACCCGCAACGGGCGCCTTGGCAAAAGTTAGAGCCTAAAAAGGAGAGGTTAATACCCGAGTGTACCTTAACCCTGAACTACGTGAGGCTTGCTTCCCATCTTTGGGATACGTAGGCAACTTCATTCTGAAGTCCAGCCGTAAAACACTTCAAACTCAATCGTGTCCATGTAATGGTTCTGATAATCTTTGCCTTCTCTATATCTGAGAGTCTGGTTGCGTTCGTCGCTCTGAGGACTGACTACAATACACTACGGTGCCATTCAGACAAGGGGCAACTTTCCGTTGCCATTCAATGCACCGCGGTGTCATTCAAACCAGGGGCAACTTTCCGTTGCCATTCAATGCGCTGCGGTGCTATCCAAACAAGGGGCAACTTTCCGTTGCCATTCAGAACGCCGCAGTGTCATTTCAAACAAGGGGCAACATTCCGTTGCCATGCAGTGTCCTTCAGACAAGGGGCAATTTTCCATTGCCATAGATCCGAGGTTGCGCATCTCAAGAGTAGGTCCCATGCTCGTTGAGCAGTGGTCGTTTGCGAAAATAGTTTTTGAGAATTTTTACTGAGGTTGACTAATCTTCTCGAAAAGTATTCCATTTTTAAAACTGGACCATTTCTTGGACCCAAAAAAGGAAAACTCTCAGTGCTCACTGCCTAACTTGCATGATTTTAAATCAGAAAATTGAACAAGTATGTTAATCTAACTCTCATTTTGGTCAAATTTTTTTTTAGGAGAAAACTAAAACTAAAAAATGGCCAAAATGATGAACTACGGGCACAGTTGAGTCAGGCTTCCTGTCTTTTCCCCATTGCCAACATACTTGCCAGAAGGGCACTCTACCTGCCAGAAAAGGGCACAACTAAGGGCAGAAAGCTCTCACATCCTCCAAGCAACGAGGTATCAAGCAAAGTGCGAAGCACGAACTAGAATGGGGCAAGATATTCCATTCTCTTGTCTGGACACATCTGATCACGTCCAAACTCCCCAGCAGAGCATCATCAACCGATGTTAGCTGAAGATTTGCTACACACCCAGTTGTAGCGCAACCTTTCCATAGGAGGAACTCACTGTTGTGAGCAGAAGAAAGAGAATCTAGCAGAATGCTAGGGACGTGAGCCCACAATTTGCTGTTCGTCCATCAACCACCCAGGGGAGGGATGAAAAATGAGAGATTGAAGAATAGAGAGACGTGCGTTGAGAGAAAAAGTGAGAAAAGGGCTTTTTCAGAAAAACAGAGCTTGAGGGCCGAGCGATGTGAGAACTACAAATGAGAAAGGGTGGGAAACACTACCCGGTGAAACAGGCTCCCTGTGCACGTCTGAGTGTCGTGTCTTTTTGTTTTATCTCGATTCTTGTTTTGAGTCGTTTCGAGTGTTACTCGATGTGTCTAGGTTGTGTGCCTTTTATTTCTTTGTTGAGTCGTTTCGCTGTGTTCAGTCGTAGGCTCAATACCCGATCGAGAACTCATTTATCAATTCAAGAATAAAATTGTTTTGCGCTCCGAGCGCCGTGCCGTTCTCCACATCTGGGCAAAAACAAGATTCGTTCTTTCATAAAACCGTAGGGTTCAACCCAGGTCATGCGAGAACAGTAGAACTAGGACCTATTTGAAGCTATATGGGTTCCAGACTGCAAAGCAAAAGCAAAAGAGGAAATGTCGGGCATCTGAGTTTGTTTCAACTTCAGTAAGTTCCGAGACTACATTCCGTGATGTATACCTCTTTAAGTCTTGCCAAAGCTCCGAAGTATGAGTGTGCCTCTACCTCAAGCTCAAGATCAAGTCTGCTTCAAGCCAAAATGGTAATCAGAAGTGCTCTCCCTGAGTACCATTCCCCGCCAGAGGCATCTTGGCTATGTTCGCAATGAGTTCCTAGGAGACCAACTGCGACGGTGGAAACTAGAGTTCGAATGGCTGATGCCTAGAACGCAAAGGTTCGGGATTTCCGAGACTAAAGTCTGGTTTAAATACCCAGAGGCATGTCCTCGGCTTGAAATCCGTATGGAAGCCCCATAGGTTAAGATAGCGTGTATGCACCTCAATTCTGGATACTGAACCAACCTAGTATGTCACCCTGTTGGAGAATAGGGAAAGTTGTGAATATGATCAGGAAGAAAGGCGACGTCCAAAGTGTTCTACACGAAGAACCCTTGTCAGTATTTCAGAGCCTTTGTACTGTAAGTTGAAGGTAAGTGTTCGAAGAGCACAGGGGAAGATCCCTATCGGAGCAGAGTGGCTCACCGCCACTCACATCATGAGGTGCTTTCTAAAAACGCCGTTTTGTCTATTTATTGCTTTTCTTAAGCATCATGCATTGTATTGCATTGTACCTATCAAGTTTCTTTCTCATTCATACACGATATTGTATGTACGGTTCATTCAAAGAAGTTCCGTTTGAGATCATGCATTTAGTGTATCAATCACACTTCATTCATTTAGTATATCAATCATACTCTTTACATTGTTATTCTCCTCGGTTAAAACCTTCCCTCTCTCCGTATGAAATACGTTGAGATACGCCTGTTGGTTACACCATTGTTATTCTCCTCGGTTAAAACCTTCCCTCTCTCCGTATGAAATACGTTGAGATACGCCTGTTGGTTACACCATTGTTATTCTCCTCGGTTAAAACCTTCCCTCTCTCCGTATGAAATACGTTGAGATACGCCTGTTGGTTACACCATTGTTATTCTCCTCGGTTAAAACCTTCCCTCTCTCCGTATGAAATACGTTGAGATACGCCTGTTGGTTACACCATTGTTATTCTCCTCGGTTAAAACCTTCCCTCTCTCCGTATGAAATACGTTGAGATACGCCTGTTGGTTACACCATTGTTATTCTCCTCGGTTAAAACCTTCCCTCTCTCCGTATGAAATACGTTGAGATACGCCTGTTGGTTACACCATTGTTATTCTCCTCGGTTAAAACCTTCCCTCTCTCCGTATGAAATACGTTGAGATACGCCTGTTGGTTACACCATTGTTATTCTCCTCGGTTAAAACCTTCCCTCTCTCCGTATGAAATACGTTGAGATACGCCTGTTGGTTACACCATTGTTATTCTCCTCGGTTAAAACCTTCCCTCTCTCCGTATGAAATACGTTGAGATACGCCTGTTGGTTACACCATTGTTATTCTCCTCGGTTAAAACCTTCCCTCTCTCCGTATGAAATACGTTGAGATACGCCTGTTGGTTACACCATTGTTATTCTCCTCGGTTAAAACCTTCCCTCTCTCCGTATGAAATACGTTGAGATACGCCTGTTGGTTACACCATTGTTATTCTCCTCGGTTAAAACCTTCCCTCTCTCCGTATGAAATACGTTGAGATACGCCTGTTGGTTACACCATTGTTATTCTCCTCGGTTAAAACCTTCCCTCTCTCCGTATGAAATACGTTGAGATACGCCTGTTGGTTACACCATTGTTATTCTCCTCGGTTAAAACCTTCCCTCTCTCCGTATGAAATACGTTGAGATACGCCTGTTGGTTACACCATTGTTATTCTCCTCGGTTAAAACCTTCCCTCTCTCCGTATGCAATACGTTGAGATACGCCTGTTGGTTACACCATTGTTATTCTCCTCGTTTAAAACCTTCCCTCTCTCCGTATGCAATACGTTGAGATACGCCTGTTGGTTGCACCATTGTTATTCTCCTCGGTTAAAACCTTCCCTCTCTCCGTATGCAATACGTTGAGATACGCCTGTTGGTTACACCATTGTTATTCTCCTCGTTTAAAACCTTCCCTCTCTCCGTATGAAATACAGTTAGGTATGCCTGCTGGTTACACCACCTTTTACGTGAAACGTGTTAGGACTTTGTGTTAATCTTCAGTATATCAATCATACTCTGTTCACATAGTGCATCTATCACACTTTGTGTTAATTTTCAGTATATCTATCATACTTGTTCACTAAGTGCATTTATCACACTACGTGTTCACATTCAGTATATCAATCATACTCTGTTCACATAGTGCATCTGTCACACTTTGTGTTCACCTTTAGTGTATCCATTACACTTTGTTCACTTCACCCCTTTGTATATCACTTACACTTTGCTCAAACAGTGTATCTATCACACACTCGCTTTGCTCACTTAGTGCATCTACCACACTTTGTGCTCACCTTTTTGTGTATCAATCACACACTCTCGCTTTGTGTATCTATCATACTTATTCACTTAGTGCATCTATCACACTCTGTGTTCACCTTTTTGTGTATCAATCACATGTTCGCTCTGTGTATCTATCGCACATGCACACTGTATTTGCAGTGAGAATTCCATAATTTTCTTACATCCTTTCTGCACGAGGTGTAGTTTGGCTCGAGTTTACTTGCTTGCCTAGCATTCGCTTAAAATGTTGCATTTATTTCGCATAATTGCTTCATTACAGCTCTCTTTGCATAATCATGAGTCAAAATCGGCTTCGCGTAGCGTATAAGTCCAATCTTCAAAATCGGCTTCGCGTAGCGTATAAGTCCAACTTTCAAAACCGGCTTCGCGTAGCGTATAAGTCCAATCTTCAAAATCTTCTTGCATATCATTTTGCATTTTGCCCCCCCATGCCTGCGGGCACGTCTCTGTTTATCTTGCATGTTTGTCTAAGTCTTCGGCCTTGTCAAAAATGGGTCGTCTCTGGGCTTTGACATTCACTCCCGTCACTTGTGACTTCCGAGTTCTGTCAAAGAGGGGCAACTGTAGACACCCCATTTTTGACCGACCTTGAGACTCAGACGTCACCAGTTGAGCACTTGGTGATATTGCATAATGTGCTCGTTCAGAAGTTTCAGAGTCTTGGCTGCGAGCCCCGCCTCCGAATTTCCAAACCCTTTTCTGTGCCTTGTCTCGGTTTGCAAACCAGACTCGGTTTTCTCTGTTTCTTTTCCTGAGGGGAGGGAGAGGTCCCGTAGACCATCTCTCAATGTCTGCAGGCTACATTTGGTGGCCGTAGGCCATTTTGCCCATTTCGGAGTCCGGTTCCCGGTTTTCGGAGCCGTCAGGCCGTGTGCCTCGGTTCGGGACCGCCTAACCATCTCCGTTTGCTCTGATTTTTGGCATACATCTTATTTTCTCCCTTTTGAGGGACACTGGGGTCTGAGAAACCCACTTCGTGGCCGAACGCCACTTTCGGTGTTTAACGGGCAGTTTCCGGGGCCCCGAACTGCGTGTTTTGGCCCCCGAACATTCGTTTTGCATCGGTTTTCGTTTATTTTTGGCAGGTACCTCTGTTTTATCACCAGGAAGGTCACTGAAGGGTGGGAGGCCAGCAATTGTTGCAGCAACCAGTTATCTCTCCTCCGGAGCCTCCCGACGCCCGTTTTTCGCACTTCCGGGCTAATGTTGAATACCCTAGGGTTAGTGTTGCCAACTTTCAACCACATATTTGTGATGTACACACATGGGAGGCCACTAAAAAGTGGTGGCCGGCCATTAATGTTGATTGACCCTTTTGAACCCCTCTTTCCGAGCCAATGTTGAACCCCTTGGACCCATTTTCTTGGACTTTGAACCACATGGTTGTGATGAGGAGACCTAGGGGAACATCACCATGTGGTGGCCGGCCACCAAATTTGATTGAACCTTTTGACCCCTAGCCGGCCGGCTAGGGGGGGTGGCCGGCCAGCCACCTGCAGCCAAAGCAATGGGCCGGCCTGCTTCCTCACTGTGTGTGCTTTACAGCTGTCCAGCTGTTTCCCCCCAGAAAATATCCCAATTCGGGGATATTTTGTGGGGAAAGATTGCCTCCTTTTGGCCCCACCTTTACACCCATCTTCTTGTCCATATAACCAGCTGAGGTCCTTCTTGACAAGGGTTAGAAACTTTCATCTTCAAGCTTCCATAGCCAACTCCATCTTCTTCCTTCTCAATTCTTGAAAAAACCCTAAGTCCCTAACCATCATTCCTTCTACACCCCCAAGCTCTACCACCACCATCTCATTTCATGCAACAAGGAAGGATTCTTGAAGGCTAAAGAAGCTGCAAATCCATCTAAGAAGCAACAAAAGTGTTGATCTTCAAGGGTAAGTAATACTTTGACCCTTTTGACCCTTTTTCTTGATCAATATGTAAGCCATGCATGCTTTTTGTGTTGAGCTCCGGCCATAACTGAAAGTGACCTTCCCCAATCGTACCCAAGTTCCCGAGCCGAGGCAACTTTGGTGATGACGGACACGTGGCCTTTTGGCACCGAGTCAGGGTTTCTTAAATTTCCCAAAATAAAATATTTAGGTGGCGACTCTGTATCTGGCAAAGCAGTCCATGTTTGGCACTTCTTTCAAAAATCAGTTTTCCTAAAACGATTTGCCGGATTTGGACTCTTTGGTTCAGATTTAGAACCGTGACTGCGAAAGTCGAGTCCGAGCTGTAGCGAGGTCCCCCCGCGGGCTTGTTACAGTGACGGGAGTGAATGTCAAAGCCCCGAGACGACCTATTTTTGACAAGGCCGAAGACTCAGACAAACATACAAGATAGACAGAGATGTGCCCGCAGGCATGCCTGCAGGCAAAGGGGCAAAATGCAAATGATATGCAAGAAGCCGAAGGTAACCCAATGATTATGCAAATGCAGCAAGCTGTAATGAAGCAAGTATTCGCAAATAGATGCAACAGTTTTAAGCAAGAATGCAAAGCAACAACTACATTTCATGCAGTTAAGAATGCGGAGGATTATTCAATCTCCGCCATGTCTCACACGGAGAAGATACGATACCTGCGCGATTCGTCTGGTTGCGCCAGCCTCAATTGAACCGTACATACAATATCGTGCCTGCAAAAGAGAGAAATTGCAACAAGTACAATATGCTAACAACAAATAGTTAACGCGATTCCGAAAGTTTCGACACACGCGGCGTCGGTGAGTGTATGCATCGCAATGCAAGAGTGGAACATGCGTGACGACGCATGCTCCAACACAGAGGTATACAAATAACAAGAAATGTACATGACAATGTGAGTATGCCCATGAGAATGCAAGATATGTGCATGAAAGTACAAAACGAGTATGAATCAGGGTGTTCATTCGTCGTGAAACAACGAGTACGGAAACGCGTGTTTCGGCGAGGGTAACTCGATCACGGCCTCCGATCCGCTTCCCGGAAAGGCTATAACTCATTCAAAAAGGATACACTTTGATTTTGATGAATGATGATGAGACACATGTCAGAACTTGAAACCGAAGTCCCGACGGAGCAATTTCGCGACCGGAAGTGTACTTTTCTTGAACTTTTTCAGGTCCCGGGAACTCCGATCTTCCTCAAAATTTGCAGAGAGCTAGGTGAGCATGTGGGGAGCATGGCCGGCCACTTATCTTCCCAAGGGGGGGTGTCCAACCGGTTTCCACAAAAGCTAATGGCTGGCCGGCCATTTCTGCAAAAAGCAGATGGCTGGCCAGCTATTATTAGAGGCCGGCCGGCCATGCCCTTTTCCGGGGGGCATTTTGGTCTTTTTGCCTCCTTTTTGATGCTCTTTCAAACCAAGGCTTGAAGCCTATAAATGGCAGCCGAACCCCACTTCATTTCTTGCCTCTTTCAACACTTTTCTCTCCAGTTTTGAGTTTTACGCGCGTTTTCCAACGCCTCGCGCAAATTGTTTTTGTAAAAACATTAGTTTTAAACACTTTGGAGCGATTAAATTCCGGCTTGGGAGCTTCTTTTTGCATTTTCACCACTTGAGGTAAGTTCATCTTAATATTTAGAATATTTTCTCGGGAGTTGACTTTTGTTGACTTTTTCCAATTTTTGCTCATTTTGCTCATTTTTGCTCCCTTTTGCAGATTCTTGGAAATGGCAGGCAATTCTCCTCACGGCGGGGGTTTCCCAGGTACCGGAGATGATTTCGATCCCATGACTCTACCTCCGAGGACTCGACCTTTCATGCCTGAGAGGTATCGTCCGGCAGTGCACGTCCTCCCTCGTGCCGTTTTCCGTCATTTTACCAGTTTCGACGAGAGAGCACCTGCGGATCTGCTTCTCAGAGAGCCGGAGCAGCATCTCTCTCACGAGGCCCGAGAGGTATTTGCCTCATCTTCTGTTTTTTACATTTCGCACCCTTGCCATGCTTAAACATTTAGCTTGTGACATAGTACTTTCCTTACATCTTGAACATGTAGTTTCAACACTTGAATTTTCGAACACTCGGTTCATTAATTAATTGCGAACACACAGCCCACATTAAAACACATGGCTCAAACACTGATTTGTCGAACACTCAGCCCGAATTCGAAAGTGAACACACAGCCCACACTTTAAATGGAAGTTGAACACGCAGCCCAAACTTCAAATTTTTCTGAACACACAGCCCAGGTAGATAGTGAACACGCAGCCCACAAATTAACTGAAAGTTGAACACGCAGCCCAAAATTCAAATTCTCTGAACACGCAGCCCAGGTAGATAGTGAACACGCAGCCCACAAATTAACTGAAAGTTGAACACGCAGCCCAAACTTCAAAATTCTCTGAACACGCAGCCCAGGTAGATAGTGAACACGCAGCCCACAAATTAACTGAAAGTTGAACACGCAGCCCAAAATTCAAATTCTCTGAACACGCAGCCCAAGTAGATAGTGAACACGCAGCCCACAAATTAACTGAAAGTTGAACACGCAGCCCAAAATTCAAAATTCTCTGAACACGCAGCCCAGGTAGATAGTGAACACGCAGCCCACAAATTAACTGAAAGTTGAACACGCAGCCCAAAATTCAAAATTCTCTGAACACGCAGCCCAGGTAGATAGTGAACACGCAGCCCACAAATTAACTGAAAGTTGAACACGCAGCCCAAAATTCAAATTCTCTGAACACGCAGCCCAGGTAGATAGTGAACACGCAGCCCACAAATTAACTGAAAGTTGAACACGCAGCCCAAAATTCAAATTCTCTGAACACGCAGCCCAGGTAGATAGTGAACACGCAGCCCACAAATTAACTGAAAGTTGAACACGCAGCCCAAAATTCAAAATTCTCTGAACACGCAGCCCAGGTAGATAGTGAACACGCAGCCCACAAATTAACTGAAAGTTGAACACGCAGCCCAAAATTCAAAATTCTCTGAACACGCAGCCCAGGTAAATAGTGAACACGCAGCCCACAAATTAACTGAAAGTTGAACATGCAGCCCAAAATTCAAAATTCTCTGAACACGCAGCCCAGGTAGATAGTGAACACGCAGCCCACAAATTAACTGAAAGTTGAACACGCAGCCCAGGTAGATAGTGAACACGCAGCCCACAAATTAACTGAAAGTTGAACACGCAGCCCAAAATTCAAATTCTCTGAACACGCAGCCCAGGTAGATAGTGAACACGCAGCCCACAAATTAACTGAAAGTTGAACACGCAGCCCAAAATTCAAAATTCTCTGAACACGCAGCCCAGGTAGATAGTGAACACGCAGCCCACAAATTAACTGAAAGTTGAACACGCAGCCCAAAATTCAAAATTCTCTGAACACGCAGCCCAGGTAAATAGTGAACACGCAGCCCACAAATTAACTGAAAGTTGAACACGCAGCCCAAAATTCAAAATTCTCTGAACACGCAGCCCAGGTAAATAGTGAACACGCAGCCCACAAATTAACTGAAAGTTGAACACGCAGCCCAAAATTCAAAATTCTCTGAACACGCAGCCCAGGTAGATAGAATTTGCATGTAGCTTATTTTACTTCATCGGCACACAGCCCATTTCATCTTATTGGCACACAGCCCATTTATTTCATTATTGACACATATATTCATTCTGAATGCAGGGTGGTTCCCGCAGTGTGCGAGGATATGGTTCCACCATGGCGCGGGATTGGTATGCTGAGCTCCCGGAGGGCGTCAGGGATTTGGTAGACTTGGCAGGGTTTGGGCCCTTCTGTGTCGGGTTGTCACGCTGTCCTGCCAGGAGGACCTTGATGGCAGCTTTGGTAGAGAGATGGTGGGACACCACCAATTCCTTTCATTTCTCTGCCACCGGGGACATGACCATGACCCCTTTTGACTTTGCTGTATTGACCGGCCTTGATGTCGGAGGTTGGGCCATCCCCTATGACAAGGATATGGCCGAGTGGGAGGCCGCCTGGATGTATTTGTTGGGGGCTCGCCCACCTGTTGATAGGGTTTCAGGGAGAGTCAGGTATACTTGGTTCTCCTCCCATTTCCGGCGGGCGGAGATGGTGCCCGAGACTCCTGAGGAGACAGAGCAGTATGCTCGTGGCTTCCTGATGTTTCTCTTCGGGACTACCCTGTTCGCCGACAGAGGGAACACCATTGGGCTATATCTGCTGAGCGCTCTAGTCGACCTATCACAGGTCAGTAGATATGATTGGGGTGGCGCTGGCCTGGCTACCCTCTACTTTTACATGAGCGCGACCTCCCGCGGGCGGGGCGATTTGCTTGGTGGCTACTGGAGAGCTTGGGAGGTATTTTCTGTCCCCTCGATTTACATTTCTGCTCTTTAATACTTGTACATTGCACCCACAGCGCACTATTACAGTCTGCATTTTGCTCTCAGCATTTCGTACTTATATTCTGCATTGCTTTTCTCAACTATGGGCTTATGTATATTTCCCATCGTTAGCCCCAGTGCTGGAGGTGGTGGGGATTCCCGTGACCCCATATTCATTGATATTTGAGGGCCCGCACCGGGCGAGGCCTCGAGAGACCCTGGTTCGTCTGCGACAGTACTTCGACACTGTGCGACACTCAGAGGTACTTCAGAACTTTCAGTTCTTTTCATTTTCATCTTTGACTTGCTCTGTATATTCTCGTTCTCTGATTGGTTTATACACTTATCATCCGCAGATTACTTGGCAGCCTTGGGCACCTCTGGGTGATGATCTCCTACTTCAGTATACCGGAGCATCAGGCATCTCCCGGTATAGGGTCCTGCTCGAAGGGCCAGTCGGCAGAGTCTGGTTCTTGGGGGAGCGCTTTCTGTGCCAGGTACGGGGGTATCTTTCTCAGGATGTTCCCGCGGTACCTCCAGCTAGTATGCGGACCGCTGACCGGCTTTCTTACTCAGAGGTAGTCGGCGCCATGCTGGGCAGTGATGCTTTGTTATATGTTGCGGAGGGGGACTACGCCACCTATCGTCACATATATTTGATGCCTCCATTGACAGAAGCTCGTATTCCGATGATGAGACCTGCCGGTACGTCATCCTCGGATCAGGCTCAGGCTCGAACTACAGACATCCCTTCTTCTAGCAGGGCTGGCGCATCTAGAGGTGGGAGTAGACCGTTTCCTCCGAACCCGTCGATTCATCCTCATCTGGGATGGCCAGATATGCCTACTGAGTTGATGGCGTGGCAGTATGGGACTAGCTCTCCGATTCCGATTCCACTAGAGCCTCCGATGCCCAGTGATCGATACGCCATTGATCCGGACTCACCGCCGGTATGCTCCACTTTCGTCATTCATCATTTCAGATGTTTAGACACTCATTTGTTCACTAATGATTATGAACTCATTTTTGCAGCCATCGCGAGGGTACATGGAGGAGATGGTTGGGCTGGTGGCCACACTCGAGGGCATGGTCCTACGCAGGGAGGCACAGTTTCAGGTACCCTTCAGTTTTTTGGCATTTATCATACTTCTGATGACATGCTGATTTCTACTGCATCGATAGACTACTTGTGTAGAGCACATCTGACACACACCTCACTTGTACACTGTATTTACATGCACCCACTTTACGTAGCTTTTGCTTGTATCTGCATCTGATGTATATATTTGGACTGATGTATTTGAATTTGAACTCTTTGTTTTCAGATGCCTTCATGGTCCGGTCAGCCACAGACCAGGCCACCTGGGCCTCATTGGGGAGCTGGGCCATCTGGGCCTTATCAGGGAGCTGGGTCATCCGGGCCTTATCAGGGGGAGGGGTCATCTCGGCCTTCCCGAGGAGCCGGGCCATCTAGGCCTTTTCGAGGAGCTCGAGGGGGGCCTGTCCGCAGACGCAGGGCTCATGTTGTGGAGGTGGAGTCTGATGAGGAGGAGGAGGAGGCTACCGACCGTCAGTTCGAGACATCTGTCGAGGAGGGAGGCTCCGGTTTTGGCTCGGGGAACAGAGGCGAGGCTGAGGAGGATCCTGAGGACGACAGCTCCGACTCTGATGATGGTGTGGAGGTTGTTCCACAAAAGAGGACCAGGCGTGCTTCTCGTTCCCGTTCCCGAGGATTTTGATGTTGCTATTTCCTGCTTTATTTTTCTTTTACTAGTAGTTTGTAGCACTTTGCACATTGTTAGGCAGTTTTGTTTTTGTAAAACCTGTACCTTTTGTTTGTTGTAAAGCATGATGAAATGAAATAGCTTTTGAAAAGGTGTTTGTATTTTGAACTTTTAGCATCGTATCGCATCATTTATTTCGCACAAAAATGAATTTGAAAGGAAATGTACATTGTGTAATCACCAAATCGGGTAGTGAACCGACGCAACAAACTAAACAACTCAACTTACTAAGATATAACAGAATCTTTAGCAAGTTTACAACTCGATAAGCAAAATGCAACAACGCAAATAAACAAGACTTTAACAAAAATTGCTTAAACAGAGAGCAATGACTCAAAACACAAAACACGTCCGCTCGACAAACAACTCGATAAGCAAAATGCAACAACTCGATAAGCAAAACTCAACAACAACAAAGTGTACTTCTGACGATCTGGGCATCGGAACGCATCCGGAATGAAGGCCTTCGACTCTCCCGTTGCATGGAAATGCTTGGAGTTCTCCTTCGAAGAGTAAAACAGGGCCAAGGAGACACACTGCAGCATTGCTAGCCATCCCGGGGAGCTGGCCGGCTATTTTTGCAAAAAGTGAATGGCTGGCCAGCCAGAGATATGCCACGGCATGGAGGACTAGAGAGCTTCTGGCCCCCCTGCTTCAACCTTCAGTTGCACTTTGTCAGATGAATGCGTGGATTGGCTCAAAGAGGAGGTACAATTTGGGCCCAGCTTGGCATCAGATGCTCCGTCCAGCTCTGGAAGGGGACACAGAGATACTTGATTCAACTATGCCCCAAATTTATTGCTTATTTAGCATTTTCAAGTTTTCTTTATGACTGTACTAAAATAAGCAACCTCAATTGTAATGCAAGAGCAAGAGAACTCTATTTTGAAATCAATGAAATTGAAAGTTATGGTACTGAAAATTTTCCACTTTTGGTCCAAAAATGGTCTAAGTCGTAAAAAGATTGATTTGAACAAAGTTAACTTTTATTAAAACTTTTCAAAACTATTTTCGATGTGGATCAGAATTGGACATGCCGAAAATCTGTCACTGAGATGCACAACCCCAGATCTCCGCAACTGGAAAGTTGCCCCTAGTCCGAAGAACAATGCGGCATTCTATAGCAACGGAAAGTTGCCCCTAGTCTGAGTAACTTTGCACCGTCGCGGCAATGGAAAGTTGCCCCTAGTTTGAACAGCACTGCATCGGAGATCGCGATAAATGCTGATGGATAAAGATGACTGAGGTGATCAAAATGGACAGAATTGATCGGGGAAAAAGTTTATGCCTGAACTTCAAGATGAAGCTGCCTACGTATCCCAAAGGTGGGAATCAAGCCTTACGTAGTTCAGGCTCAGGTTTGCTCGAGTATTTTCACTCTCCTTTTGCACTCTAAGTTTTGCCAAGGCCGCCCTTTGCGGGTTTTCAACCTTGCGAGCTCAGTTTTTATATTTTCTAATTTTTTTGTGCTCTGAATTCTGCCTAGGTCGCCCTTTCGGGTTTTCGGCCTAGCGAGCCTCTCAAGGATAGTATTTCTTCAACTTGTCCATATTGATCGGTTGTGAGAACTCTAAGCCATCTAGATCCATCAGAACCACAGCCCCACCTGACCAGATAGCTTTGATGATGTAAGGACCAGTCCAATTGGGTTTGAACTTGCCCCTTGGGTCGTGGATGGGAGCTCGGTTGTCTTTGAGCACCAAATCTCCTTCTTTCAGATTCCGGGACTTAACTTTCTTGTTGAAAGCCCGGGCGATTCTGCGTTGATAGCCTTGGATGTGGTACAGTGCTTTCAGTCTTCTTTCATCAAAGAGCATGAGTTCTTCGAATCTGCTTTGCTGCCAATCTGCTTCGGCTATTTGGCATTCAGCCAACACTCGTAACGATGGAACCTCAATCTCAATGGGTAGAACAGCCTCCATGCCATAAACCAATGAATATGGAGTTGCTCCGGTAGAAGTTCTGATTGAAGTCCTGTAGCCCCACAGAGCAAATGGCAGCTTGTCTGGCCAATCTCGATAGGTTTCCACCATCTTCTGTAGTATATGCTTGATATTCTTGTTGGCGGCCTCAACCGCTCCGTTGGTCTGTGGCCTGTATGTAGATGACTTATGAAAAGCCACATTGTATTTCTCCAACAAGTCTATCACTTCTTTCTTGAAGTGGGGACCATTATCTGAAATTATTTCGTTTGGCACCCCGTAGCGACAGATGATGTTGTTCCTGATGAACTTTGCGACATGCGACGCCTTTAACACTGCGTATGATTGGGCCTCGACCCACTTTGTAAAATAATCTATCGCTACTAGGATAAACTCATGCCCATTTGACCCCTTCGGGGTAACAGCTCCGATCACATCAATTCCCCAGACTGAAAAAGGCCATGGCGAAGTCATGTTGTATAGCTTTGACGGCGGGATGTTCATGCGATTTGCATGAATTTGACATTTGTGGCATCGCCGAACAAAATTAATACAATCCTCCTCCATGGTTGACCAGTAGTAGCCCTGTCTGAGGATTTTTCTGGCCAGCATCACTCCATTCATGTGTGCACCGCACTCTCCCCCATGGATGGCTTCCATCAGGCGTTTTGACTCTTCAGCTTCTACACAGAGCTTATGCATTCCCAGATGACCCCTTTTGTACAGTTTTCCTCCGCAGATATTGAACTGAGCAGCCATTCTTCTGATAGCCCTCTTATCCTTAGCATTTGCCCCTAGTGGATATGCCTCCTTTTCCAAGAAGTTCCAGATATCGTAGTACCAGGGATTGCCGTCTTGAACCTCATCTATGGCGGAAATCGACTCGTATGCTGGTGCAAACTTCTGATCAATAATGACTGGACGCATCCGGACTCCGGACGGGATGTCTATCATAGAAGATAGAGTTGCTAGTGAATCTGCAAACCTGTTGTTCTCTCTTACGAGGTGGGTGAAATTTAGCTTCTCAAACCGAGGAATTAGCAAATCCAAGGCTTGGTGGTAGGTTATCATCCTTTCCTCTTTGACCTTCCAATCTCCTTTTGCTTGAGACACAACAAGGTTCGAGTCCCCAATGACGTCCACTCGTCTTGCCCCTAGTTCCAGGGCTGCTTCCAGGCCAGCAATACATGCTTCATACTCTGCTTCATTGTTGGAAACCTTGAACCGGAGCTTGAATGCTAAAGGGATACGGGAATCATCAGGCGCTATCAGCAACACCCCTATCCCATACCCATACTGGTTTGACGCTCCGTCAAAGTACATTGTCCAAGTTTCATCTTCGACGTGCAGAATGGCTTCATCTGGGAATAGATACTCAAACGCTTCATCCCCCTCAACCGGGTGGTCGGCAAGGAACTCCGCTACCGCTCTGCCTTTTACTGACTTGCGCGTTACATACTTCAAATCAAATTCGGAGAGCAACAGCAGCCAGCGAGCCAGCCTACCCGTAAGTGCTGGTTTCTCGAAGAGATATTTGATAGGATCCAAACGTGAAACCAACATTACTGAGTGGGCTAACAGGTAGTGCCGCAGCTTCCTGGTTGCCCATACCAAGGCCAAACAAGCCTTCTCCAGCGGCGTATAGCGGGTCTCGTAATCTAGCATCTTTTTGCTCAGATAGTAGATGGCTCTTTCCACTTTGTCTTCTGACTCCTGCGCGAGCATGCAGCCCATGGTAGTCTCAGTTACCGAAAGGTACAGTATCAACGGTCTCCCCGGCTCTGGCGGTGACAACACGGGTGGGTTCTGTAGATACTCCTTGATCTGCTCAAAAGCTACTTGACATCGGTCGTCCCACTGGAATTTCTTTCCTTTCTTCAGGAGACCAAAAAGTGGTTCACAAGTCAAGGTTAATTTAGAAATAAACCGTCTTATGAATTGCACTTTACCCAGAAAGCCTCGCACCTCCTTTTCAGTCCTTGGTGGTGGCATTTCTAAGATGGCCTTGATTTTGGAAGGGTCGACCTCAATGCCCCTTTGTGTGATCAGAAACCCTAGCATCTTCCCTGCTGTGACACCAAACGTGCATTTCTGGGGATTCAGTCGCAGCCGAAACTCTTTGATCCGTTGAAAGAATTTTTGTAAGGCGGTGTAGTGGCCCTCTCTATCTTTGGACTTGACAATCATGTCGTCCACGTACACCTCGACCTCCTTATGGATCATATCATGCAATATTGTAGTCGCTGCCCGTTGATACGTAGCTCCAGCATTCTTCAGCCCGAATGGCATCACTCTATAACAATATGTCCCCCACGGGGTAGTAAACGCAGTCTTCTCTCGGTCTTCGGGTGCCATCACTATCTGATTATAGCCTGAGAAACCATCCATAAACGAAAGCAAGGCGTGTCCTGCCGTGAAGTCCACCAATTCATCAATGTGCGGCAAGGGGAAGTCGTCCTTCGGACTGGCCCTGTTCAAATCTCTGAAGTCTACACAGACCCGAATCCTGCCGTCCTTCTTTGGCACCGGAACTATGTTGGCCAACCAAGTTGGATATTCAGATACTAGCAGGAATCCTGCGTCAATTTGCTTGGTGACCTCTTCCTTAATTTTGAGGGCCCAGTCCGGGCGAATCCTTCTGAGTTTCTGTTTGACAGGGCGGGCCTCTGGATCAAGAGGGATCCGGTGCTGTACAATCTCAGGATCGATTCCAGGCATGTCTTCATAGGACCACGCGAAAACATCTTTAAAATCTTTTAATAAAGCGACTAAGCGCTCGCGCTCCTCTGAAGACAACGTGGACCCGATCTGGACCAGCCGTGGGTCCTTCTCAGTACCAACATTTACAGTAGTGATTTCATCCATTAAAGGTTTAACAAATCTTTCCTGCTCTTGATCGATTAATCGTTGCAAAACTGGGGGAATTTCTTCCTCGCTGTTTTCATCAAAATTTTGAAAATCCTGATTTACGCAATAAATCAAAGGCACAGAAAAATACTCGGAAACCACATCCACATCATTCTTATTAAATACTTCCAAGCCGTCGGATTCCTCTGTTACAACAGACTCAAAAGAAAATGAAAAAGACGACCTAGACAGGACTGTGGTATCCGGGTTATCACCCCCAGGAATACCGGACTCAGACTCAGTCGAGCTGGAATCTGATTCCGACGCAGAAGATTCGGTAGAATCAGATTCCGGCTCACTACCTGACCCGGTGCTGCTAGATAAAAAGCCTTCTTCATATTGCCAGATGAGAGAAGGTGCGATAGATGCATCCAAGATCGGCGCTGGAAAGCCCGCAGCTATTTCATCTCTAATCACAGAAACCGAAGAGTTATCCCCCAAGCACTCTTGGCCGATCGGAGGATCTGATAGTAGACTCGCCAGTGCTACCCCCATTTCCAGCTCTGTACTCTCAGGATCCACTGCTTCACATTGCTCAATTTCAGTTAGTGGGTCTGTCTGCGCTTCGGCAACGTCATCCCCAGATAGTTGTATGTCGAAGAAGATTTCAAAACCAGGCACGCGCTTCCCTTCCGCGTTTTGCCATGGCTCCGGGAAGCCGCAGAATGGAAAATCTTCCCCTTCCCGGACGAAACGTCCGTTTAGGGTACCCCAGATGGGCCTGTGTATTAAGTCAAATGGCTTCCCAGCCCTCTTTGCCTTGGCTCTTCCGGCCATTTCTTTTCCTTTCCTCAACCAGTCCTCTTTGGTGGGAAAATAACCCAGTCCAAAGGTGTGAGGGTTGTGTGGCACTTCGGCCAACACTGAGACGCCTTTCCGGCCACTTCTCCCTAATCCCATTCCAGGGGTATGTTTTAGCTTGTTCATGAGGTAGATAGATTGTGCACTGACATACATGCCCTCATTTGCAGCCATGACATTCTGCACCACTTGAGCCTCGGCCAAAGTGAACCCCGACAAAAACACATCCTCCGTGCCGTGCTCGATCTCCAAGACGGGTGTAGACACTTTCGGCGGCGGATGGATTGATGAATTCCCAAAAACGATCGCCACCCCTTTCCCGTGAGGGTATTTCAGCATTTGATGTAGGGTGGAAGAGACTGCTTTGACCTGGTGCAACCACGGTCGCCCCAATAGTAAGTTAAAGGTTGCGGGAACGTCCAGGATATGAAATTCGATGCTGTGTTGTCCTGGACCAACCTTAGTTTGAATTTTAACAGTCCCCATCACTTCTCTGCTGGTATTGTCATATGCCCTGATCACTTGGGTGGTTGGGATGAAGTCTGCGGGTTTTAACCCGATTGCATATGCCGTTCTGGTTGGGCAGACATTAATCGCAGACCCGGTATCAACAAGTACCACCGGTATCCACTTATCTCTACATTCCACAGAGATATAGAGAGGTTTGTTATGATTTGCGCCCTCAGGCGGTAGCTCCTTGTCCGAAAAAGTTAATGCCGGGGAACCTCCTCCCGGAAAAACCAGCCCAACCAGCTGTTCAGGCGTGGTGTCTATGGAAAGTTTCGACTTGTCCATGGCAGATATGACAGCTTCTCTGTGCACTCGTGATGCCATTAGCAGTCCCCAGATGGAGATGTCTGCCTGTATTTTCTTTAACTGTTTCAGCACAGCTTCATCCTCAATCTGCTTCTCCTTCTGTCTCTCCGCTTCTCTGTCTTTCCCAGATGCTTCGGGTTGGTCTAGGTGTGGGGGCTTGAAGTACCGCCCACTTCTTGTCATGTGGTCCACTTCATCAAGATACCAAGTATCATCTGGTTGGCCATTTCCCCAGTCTTCATCGGTGTGGGCAAGACACAAATCGTCATCTTCCCACCACATTCCGCTGGCAGCCAACAGACATCTGTCCGGTTCCAGTCTACTCGCACTTTCAGTGCTCTCTGTCCAAATGCTCGCAGCATTGTCTGTCTTTGTGGACACAGCACTTTCGGTCCCCTCAGGGCCCTTCGCCTTTCTGGCTCTCTCAGCTTCCTTAAACTTTCCTTGTTCCAACTGCGTCAGTACAGTTGTTTGTTCAACAGTTCCCACATCCGTAATGCCCATGTCCTGAGCGGAATTCTTAACACCGGCGCTCTCCGGCGGTACAACTTGATTTTCGGCCGTTCCGGCCACAAGTGATGTTTCTGCCCCTGCCGGGCTCTGTTCTGGTTGGGCTTCCCCCACTGCATCCGGTTGATCTTCAAGCCATCCAGTGGCCTCCTCTGATCCCTCATAATCATTCCAGTTAATGGACGCATCCCCCAACTCCTGATCATCGCGAAATTGCAAGTTAGCAAAGTCCTCCTCTATGGTTGTCGGCTCATCTGCCCATAGCCTAGATCCCTCCTCTCGGATCATGCACAGTTCTTCTGTCTCGGGAAATTCTACAATTAGCCCACTTCGGCTCGTTGATAGGATGTGCCTGCTCGGATCATAAGCTCCCTCAGTAAAATTCTGCCCAGTCCCAGATTTAACAGACTCATTCTCTCCTAAAATCTGCCCTGCCTTGTCTTCGATGGTCACCACCACCGGCTCCGATTGGGTTTTGGAGACGTCCACCATGCACAAAAGGTCAGTGCAAGCGGGGAGGAGCACCTCCGGCTTGGGTAGGTGGGTGGGGGTAATATAGATGCTAGGATCGTAAGACACGACCCCAATCTGGATGAAATTAATTCTGTTGGGAGGGGGAGGTTGGTTATGTGGTGGAAGAGGGTTAGTTGTGACATTAGGTTTATCTGGAGGTGCAATTACCTGTTTTTCAATAAGATCTTGGACCTCATGACGTAATCTGTAACAACGGTCGGTATCATGACCGTGTTGTTGGTGGTATGCGCAATATTTTGACGGGTCATACGAGGGGGGGAGTGGATTTGGTAATGGTTTTGGTTCCAGGGGTTTTAAATGATTTTTCCTGATCAGTATTCCCAGAACCTTGGACAGGGGCATGTATAGTTGGGTGAAGGTTCTTTGGCCCCGGGGTTGGAATCGGTTGTTTTGTGAGTTACTTCCGGACGCGCCGGAGAATGGTGTGGCAGTCATGGGCCTTGGAGGGGGAGGGGGAGTAGTGGTGACCATGCCAACTTCCGAGGCTCTTGTATTAGCAGCGCCGCTCGGGCCTGCATTGTTGTTACGGTTAAAGGTCCTCCTTGGTTGTTCTCTGTCCTGGTCAAACAGGCCTTGCCTCATAGCATCTTCTATTTGCACCCCCATATCATGTAAATCTGCGAAAGTAGGGAAGGGGACCACAATCATTCTTTGCATTAACTTGGGATGGAGATTGCGCACAATCATCCGGATTTGATCTCTGTCAGTGGGCCTTAAAGTCATCGTCGACGCCTTTGCCCTCCATCGGATCACAAAGTCCGAGAAAGATTCCTTAGGCTCTTGCCTTGTTGTTTCAAGATCACGGGTTGTGATCTCGATCTGAGTGTTATACGAATATTGTGTGACAAAGGCCTCAGCCATCTCGTCCCAATTCTTCTTCACCTCATCCGATAATCTTGCGTACCAATGGGAGGCCACACCCGACAGGGTTCGGCCGAATAATGAGAGCTTCTGTTGTCGTGTAAGGCCCATTGGCCGCAAGACATCCGCAAACAGTCGGATATGGACCATGGGGTCACCAGTCCCGTCAAAACGGTCTATTTGTGGCATTTTGAATCTATCGGGGAGCGTCACGGCCTCCTCGGTATATCCATCTCCGATATCCGGCATAGCCTTAGCCCCTTGGGATTTTTTGAAAAGCTTCTCCAGTTTGCTCAATTTCAGAGCTGTTTGATCAACCTCGACCTCGGATGGAGAGTCCGGGTGATTGGATGTGTGGACCTTGGACAGTTGTGGTGGAATCGGGGGCGGGACAGGCCCCGTTGGAAGACTCGTGTCCTCTTGCAGAATTTGGACAGCCGGTACGGTATTCTGGGTGTTAGGAGGGACGTCCTGAATAACAGGAGCCTTCTCAGGTAATGGGGCTCCTGCTGGAGGAGGAATCTGGTGTGAAGCAGATGCTGTACTCTGTTGTTGCAATCTAGTAATCAGTTCAGCCTGCTGAGTCATAATTTCAGCTTGCTGCTTAGCGAGTTCATCTCGGCGGACGGCATCTTGTTGCATAGCCCGCATGGTTTCCTGCATCTGGCGCATCATTTCCTCAACTCCTGTCGGTGTTGTCATACTGCTTCGATTTGTCTGAACTATTGGCAGATTTGTCTCAAGGGGGATCTCAGTCCAACTGTCCACTGGTGGGGGATACCACTGTTCTGGTGCTCTCAATTCAGATGTACTGCGCTTCCTTTGCTTCCTTCTTGTAACAGGGGGTAGAGAATGGAACACTGGCTGTCCGTCGATTAGATCCTCAGATCGGTGGAGTCGACGACCTCGTGTCCAAGGTGCTTGGGGAATGCCGGTTGGGTCGGAAGCAATCGTGCTAAAACTGACCTAGCAAAAGATAAATAAAGTGAAAAGGAAATAAATAAACAGATAAACGGGCAGCATAACAGCTTAAAGTAACATGCAAGACTCACAGTCGGGCATAATAACACATAGTCAATAAGCTGAAATATATACTGTCCTCAAACACTGATTATTATCCCTGTATCACTGTCCCCTAAAACTGAATCTGATACCCGCAGATAACTGATTCTCAAATACTGGCTGATGCTCGCAGGTCTGATACCCACAATGCTGAACTGATGCCCGCAGGCCTGATACTGACAATACTGAATTGATGCCCGCAGGCCTGTTGCCCAAACTCATATACTGATACATGCATTCCTGTAGAGACGCACTCTAAAGCACATAACAGATAAGTGAGAGCCAAAACACCCCTATGTTGGGGTAGGGTTTCCCTGTCCTATTTTGTCAGGAGCTAGGGTTTCACTATGCACGCAGCGATTTCAAACAACCTATAAACGGGTAAGCATCCTGTCCTAGTTTGGAATGGTCACTATGGATCCGAATATGCACTAGGTCGAATGGTCAAAGAGGGTGCCCCGGTAAACCGGGGTTTGTGTTCCCATACTGGCAGAGCCCACAACCGGTCAGCCTTATGGTCATGCCTTGACAAGACAAGCCTCCGGCAAACCGTTCAGGAATAGCAGATGGCAAACACGGTGTCCTAGGCGCACCAATGCAAATGAAATGCAAAGAAACACACAAGTGTAGTCAAAAACAGATATCATGAGTTCGAGTCAAGTTCTCTAAATCCCCAGCAGAGTCGCCAGAAACTGTAACAAGCCCGCGGGGGACCTCGCTACAGCTCGGACTCGACTTTTGCAGTCACGGTTCTAAATCTGAACCAAAGAGTCCAAATCCGGCAAATCGTTTTAGGAAAACTGATTTTTGAAAGAAGTGCCAAACATGGACTGCTTTGCCAGATACAGAGTCGCCACCTAAATATTTTATTTTGGGAAATTTAGGAAACCCTGACTCGGTGCCAAAAGGCCACGTGTCCGTCATCACCAAAGTTGCCTCGGCTCGGGAACTTGGGTACGATTGGGGAAGGTCACTTCGTGAGCACCCCCGCTCGCCCGGTCATAGACCGGCCTCTACTAACCATGATATCAATTTTTGAAAACATTGTGAGTTCTTATTCCGGTTATTAGCCTAGGTTACTATGTGATGCTCACAGCATATAAGTATAGACCGGGTCGCCCTAATTGGAACAGAACATTTCATGTTTGTTTTTGAAAATGGTTTGCTACTCGCAGGTAGGCTTGAAACATTTTGATGATTCATTCCAATTCAGATAACCCAACCTTCACCCACAGGCATTCAGGCAGATATATCAGATAAGCACATAGCCTCATGGTAAGCATGCTATCATGGCATTCACTCACACGCATGCAAGGATGCTAAAGCATAAAACTCACCGAGTACTCCAAGCCAAAATAGAAACTATATTAGAAATTATGCATGATCCTAAGTGTACAGAAATGCCTAATGCAACACATGCAAAATGCAACTATAGCAGGCTCGGCTATTCTAAGATGGCATATGAAATGCTACAGCTAACATGTATTTAACTTTTAAATCGAAAATACAATGCAGTTAGTATGATGCGCCGAGCCCGGTGCATGCAATACAGATGAATGATGCAAACATGCTGTCATACTGTATGCTAATTTAAACATGCCCTAATCTAACCATCAAAAGCGGATAAATAAAAGGGAGAAAGACGTGGGGTTGGAAGACATACAACACACTCACCCACACTTATTACAGTTGCGCCCTCACTCGGAGGGTCCGAATAAATAATACAGTCCAAATATTACAGTCCCGAATAAAAGAATATTACAGATTTCTAATTAATTAATGAATTAACTAAGAAAGCAGATAAAACTGGCGTGCGAGCCAGGGACTGTCCTGCTTCTGATGGATGATGCATGTCCATGTTGTCTTGCGCGGAAATCCACCGGAATGCCCCAATTAGCCTCTGTTTACACCTGTTCTTGAAATGCGTGCTGAGCCCAGAAAAATTGCTGATTCTTCGTTTTGCTGCAACAGAGAGCAGGAAAGGGGCATAGCAATGTATCTGCACAGATATATGCATGTTTCGATCCTCGTGCCACCAATCACGCATACCGAGGCATGATGGCCGAGGAATCGAAATGCACAACTCAATATAGGATGAATGCACATGAAACTACAGCTAAAACCTAGCTCCATCATGGATAATCCGGAGTGTCGGTGACTGGGGAATTGAGACACATTCCGTCACTCGGAGTACGAAATGTACCTCGTTTCCCGTGCTCGGGCTAATTCCTATTCCGGACATGATGCAATATGCATGATATGCATGAAATGCAACTAATATATAATCCTAACATACGCAATGCTATGAAATGATAGGCCTCGAAATACGTGCACTCGGGCACGCAAACCGAGAAAATGACGGAATGCAATGAAAATGAGACGCCTCGAAGTACGTGCACACGGGCATGCAAATCGAGGCGATGACAGATATAATGAAAATGAAAATGAGATGCCTCGAAGTACGTGCACACGGGCACGCAAACCGAGACGATAATAGAATGATGAAAATGAGATGCCTCGAAGTACGTGCACACGGGCACGCAAACCGAGGCGATGACAGAATGATAAAAATGAGATGCCTCGAAGTACATGCACACGGGCACGCAAACCGAGGCGATGACAGATACAATAAAAATGAGATGCATCGAAGTACGTGCACGCGGGCACGCAAACCGAGGCGATGACAGAATGATAAAAATGAGATGCCTCGAAGTGCGTGCACACGGGCACGCAAACCGAGGCAATGCATACGCAATGCAAATGACATGGAAAATGACAAATGGACTTATACTAACATGAGAGAGCCTCAGCCACACTCACATAAGATGCCGATGGCAGAAAATGAGGTGCCTCGAAATGCGTGCACACGGGCACGCAAACCGAGGCAATGATGAAATGTGATGCAACATGGCAAAAATGATATGAAAGCATGCTAATGGAATTTCAGCAACAAAACAAGGGGAAAACAGCCCCGGGATGAGGCGAAATGATATGAAATGCAAGGAAATGTCCCGAAATGCAACATTAGGCACCCGAAATGGCCTATAGCCATGCTAAATATGCACAACATGGACATGCAATGCAAAGACAGAAGCTAGACAGCCCCAAGATAAGCACTTTTCCAGTTATGAACATGGCCAAACAGCAAATATAGGTATGGCAAAAATAGCATACAAAAATAGGGGCCAAGATAGGGGTAATGAAGCAAGTGGTATAAGCTAAACCCAAACTGAAAAATTTCCTTCTACAACACTGAAGATGGACCAAAAATATGAACATTTACAGTATATGGAAGCTTCAAAATCAGTATACAAATATGCTAAAAATGGGATGTAAAACAAGGCCCAAAAGGTGCTATAACATGAAGTATATAAAATAATCACCAAACAGGAAAAAAGTGTGAATGAAACATGAAGTATAGACCAAAACAAGGCCACTTTCAGTTCGGACCAAGGTCCAAAAACAGAAGCCAAGAGGGCTATCAACTTATGCAAAAATGGGGCCAAATAGGGGATATAACTACAAGTGACATATGGAAATACCAAACAATGTTGAGTCCTTCTCCAATGTTGAAGAGGGGCTCAAAATATGCCTCATATCAGTTTATAGCATGCTCGAAAATAAATTGCTCACGGGTCAAAAATAGCATGCAAAATCATGACATACAACATGGTCAATGAAGCAAGTATATTATGGAGGGCTCAAACAAGGTTGAGCCCTTAATGAGAAGTGAAGATGAGTTCAAAATATGGCCCTTTTCAGTTAGGGCCGAAGCTTGAAACCAAAAAGAGATGAGGCTTAGAAATAGATCAAAGGAAAGGGTCAAAAGGATCAAAGTGTAACTTACCCTTGAAGATCCAAGCTTTTGTTGCTTCTTGGGTTGATTTGCAGCTTCTTTAGCCTTCAAGAATCCCTCCTAGCTGCTGGAAATGAGATGGTGGTGGTAGAGCTTGGTGGTGTAGAAGGAATGAAGGTTAAGAAGTTAGGGTTTTTTGAAGAATTGAAGAAGAAGACAATGGAGTTTAGGGTTTATGCTTGGAGAAGAATTTTTCTAACCCTCATGAAGAAGACCCTCAGCTGGTTATAAGGTCAAGAAAGGGGTGTAAAAGGGGGGTCAAATGGAGAGGAAAACTCTCTCCCAAAATATCCCCCGGATACAGAAAATATCTGGGGGATATTGCCCCACAGCTGGAAAGGGTACAGTGAGGAGAGCACGGCCGGCCGCTCACTTTGGCTGGAGGTGGCCGGCCGGCCACACCCCCTAGCCGGCCGGCTAGGGGTCAAAAGGGTCAACCAGCTTTTCTGGCCGGCCAGGTATTGGGGAGGTAGCCCTATGTGTGTACAACACAACCATGTAATTGAAATTCCAAGAAAGTGGGCCCAAGGGGTTCAACAATGGCTCGGAAAGAGGGGGTCAAAAGGGTCAAGTTGACTTACTGGCCGGCCATGAACTTTTAGGGGCCTCTCAGGTGTGTTCATCACAGATATGTGGTTCAAAGTTCAAGAAAAAAGGTCCAAGAGGTTCAACATTAGCCCGGAAGAAAGGGGTCAAAAGGGTCAGGTGACCTTAATGGCCGGCCATGAACTTTTAGGGGCCTCTCAGGCGTGTAGATCACAGATACGTGGTTGAAAGTTGGCAACGCTAGCTCTAAGGTATTCAACATTAGCCCGGAAGTACGAAAAACGGGCGCCGGGAGGCTCGGGAGGAGAGATAACTGGTTGCTGCAACAATTGCTGGCCTCCCACCCTTCAGTGACCTTCCTCGGGATAAAACAGAGGTACCTGCCAAAAATGAGCGAAAACCGTTGCAAAACGAACGTTCCGGAGCCAAAACACGCAGTTCGGGGTCCCGGAAATGGGCTGTTAAGCACCGAAAATTGTATTCGACCTCGAAGTGGGTTTCTCAGCCCCCAGTGTCCCTCAAAATGGATGAAATAAGATGTATGCCAAAAATCAGAGCAATAGGAGATGGTTAAGCGGTCCCGAACCGAGGCACACGGCCTGACGGTTCCGAAAACCGGGAACCGGACTCCGAAATGGGCAAAATGGCCTACGGCCACCAAATGTAGCCTACAGACATTGAGAAATGGTCTACGAGACCTCTCCCTCCCTTCAGGAAAAGAAACAGAGAAAACCGAGTCTGGTTCGCAAACCGAGACAAGGCACAGAAAAGGGTTCGGAAGTCCGGAGGCAGGGCTTACGGCCGCGACTCTGAAACTTCTGAATGAGCACATTATGCAACATCACCAAGCGCTCAATCGGTGACGTCTGAGTCTTAAGGTCGGTCAAAAATGGGGTGTCTACAGAAAAGATTAAAGAGAAACAGCAACTAGATGACTTCTTGAAGAAGATCATCGAAGAAAGGGAAACTAAACCAAGACCGGGTTTCAAATTTGAAAATAATGTACTGAACTTTCAAGAAAGACTGTGCATACCAAATGATTCTGAATTGAAAAGAAGAGTTCTGCAAAAGGGCCACAATTTAAAATTTTCTATCCATCCCGGGCATACGAAAATGTATCAAGATCTGAAACTGAATTTCTGGTGGCCGGGAATGAAGAAAGAAATTGCTGATTTTGTATCGAAATGTCTTCATTGCCAACAAGTTAAAGCCGAACATCAACGACCCGCAGGCTTATTGCAGCCCTTACCCATACCGGAGTGGAAATGGGAACATATCACCATGGATTTTATTGTGGGATTGCCTCGCTCCAGTAAAGGTATGGACTCAATTTGGGTTATTGTTGATAGACTGACTAAATCTGCTCACTTCTTACCTGTTAAGGCAATTTATAATGCGGACAAATTGGCTATACTCTATATTGATGAAATTGTTAGACTGCATGGAGTGCCTGTGTCCATTGTTTCTGACAGGGATTCGAAGTTCACATCGAGATTTTGGCAAAGCTTACAGACTGCATTGGGTACTGAATTGAGACTGAGTAGTGCTTATCATCCTCAGATCGATGGCCAGTCAGAAAGGACCATCCAGACTCTGGAGGATTTACTGAGAATGTGTGTCATTGATTTTCAAGGAAACTGGGAAAGTCATTTGCCCTTAGCTGAATTCGCCTACAACAACAGCTATCATTCAAGTATTGGTATGGCGCCTTTCGAGGCATTGTATGGCAGAAAATGTAGATCTCTGATTTGCTAGGCAAAAGTTGGAGATGGGCCTTTGCTTGGGCCCGAAGTTGTATACGAAACGACTAAGAAAGTGAAACTGATACAACAGAGACTGAAAACCGCACAGAGCAGACAGAAAAGTTATGCTGATGTCAGAACATGGGATAGAGAATATGAAGTGAGTGATCACGTGTTTGTGAAAGTGACACCGATGAAAGGCCAGACTCGTTTTGGAGTCAAAGGCAAGTTAGCGCCGAGATACGTCGGACCGTATGAGATTATTGAGAAAATCAATCCGGTGGCGTATCAAGTTGCGCTTCCTCCTGAAATGGAGCATATGCACAACGTCTTCCACATTTCTATATTGAGAGACTACCTTCGAGGTCCTTTCCACATGATAGAGCCTACTCGTGTAGTTCTGAGTGATAACTACACTTGCGAGGAATGACCTATTCAGATTGTAAACAGACGGATCAAGAAGTTGAGAAACAAAGAGATCCCGTTAGTGAAAGTTGACTGGCAAAACCATGGTGGCGTGTATGCCACTTGGGAGAAGGAAGATGACATGGCTAAAAGAGATCCTGAACTGTTTCCACTGAATCCTGTTTTTTTCCAAAACGAAGGTAACTCGAGTTTAGAGGACTAAACTCTTTTTAAGGAGGGGAGACTGTAACAACCCTCGTCAATGTTTACCGATTGACCACTGATTATTGCTAAACTGAGACTGATTATGATTGGTAACTGAATTGATTGAAGTACTGAACTGACTGACTGAAATCTGGAACTGAATTGATTAAGTATATCTGTTTAATTGTATGTCTATCTGTTGACTGTTTGATTATTTGTTCATGCATTTGTGTTTAAATTGCGAATTGAAGGCTTTATCGGCGGCTGAATCTAAAATTGATTGATGATTTGTGATCCTTAGAATTAATGTGATTTTATGGTATATTTATTTGAAAACTGATTTGGTATGATTAAATTAGATTAAATATTGATTAATTGCATAGTTTGGCTTAATTACCAAAACACCACACTAGTGGCCCACTAGATGAACCATATTTGAGCCTTATTATGCACTTAGGCAACATTTCATCAGCCACAATTGAACATCACAACCGACCAAAAGAGGAGAGTGAGAGGTTTGGAGTGAATTCAACTTGATTTTGTGCATTGGCTTGAAGAATTGGAATATAGGTTGCAAATTAAGCTTCCTCACCTTGTATTGGAGACTTAGGTAAGAGAATTCAACCTCTCATTGTTGTGTTTAAGCTTGTTCTTGCATGGTTTTGAGCAAAGTTAAAGTCTAGAGCCAACATATGGCTCAAATTGTTGAATTAGAGCTCAATTGTTGCATGCATGTGCATATTGATAAGTTTTGAGGTTGTAATTCATCATTCCTCACTTGCATGTCTATATTTTAAGAATAGACCATGAATTCATCATGTTTTTGAAAGAGTTAGCTCATTTGAGCTTGTATTTAAAGCTTTGAAATGGTTTAAATTCATGCATGTTATGTTTGAATTATATTCTTGAAAATTGGTTTGAAATTGAGTTGTTTGGAACACCCTTGGGCTTTGATTTTACAATTGCGCTTTGGAATCATGTTGAACTATGAGTTTTGGGATGTTTTTTGGAAAATTGGCCCAAGAGGATCGAAATTCATGTTTTACAACTTGGTTTTGAGCTTGAGGTTCAAATATGGAATTTCCAGAATTTGGACTCACGCTCGAGCGGGGTGACTAGCGCTCGAGCATGAAATTCGTGCTCCCAGTATTTTGTTCTGTTTTGAAGTCCGCTCAAGCGGAATAATTGACGCTCGAGCGGGACATTGTGTCTTATGCTCGAGCGAGTGTCGAGCGCCCAATCGAGCATGATTTTCACCTATCCAGCACTTTTGACTGTTTTGCAGAAAGCTCGAGCGGGTAAGTATATGCTCGAGCGGAAACCTTTGTCTACATGTCCGCTCAAGCGGAGTAACTTACGCTCGAGCGTGACCCCTGTTTTTTGAAAATGTTTTCTGAGTGCATCTTTGCATCCTCATCCCATCCTAGGCATTCTTAGGCCTAGTTTAAGACATCTTAATGAGGATATAGATGTAGAACACACCGAGGCAAATTAGGGATTAAGTTATTATCTTTCCCAACTGTGTAGCTTGGTGTGTGTTCAATCTGTAACTGTGTAGGGTTGGCGACTGGGGACGCGCTCTAGCTTTACTGTAGCCCAGAATTTTGTGAGTAACAACTGTGTAAAGATATGTTCAAATTGATTATCTTCTGAACAATCGAACTGTACTGCTTTCTGAACTGATACTGTTAATTGAATGAATGCATGTCCTATATTCTGAACTGTATTGTGGCATCCTTAGCAACTACTGTTTACTGTTACTGTTACCGAGATCTCTGTTGGTTCCCTTGTTAGAACCACTACTGTTACTGATTGATGGCCATCATTTATTGCTCGGTCTTTTAAGACCTACTGTTTACTGTACTGTTATGCTAATGGATGTATCACATATGACTGAATGACTGATATACTGAATTGACGAACTGTTTTCATTACTGTACAGACATTCATTCTTAACCTCTTTACGCATGATGTTATTCACTGGGCTTTAACTCACTGTTTATATATATATATGTAGGTGTTCAGGCACCAGATCGGAGCTAGGAGCATGGCTTAGACTCCCCTTTTTGTCAAGCCAACTACTGTGCCTCACTGCGAGGTTCCGAGCCTGCCAAGCCTTGGCTTAGGGGTGTTTTAATTCCCCCTTCTGTCTCTGTAACTGTTTTGTTTACTGTACTGTACTGTTTAATAGGGATTAAGTCCTTGTTCTGAATGACTGTATATATTGTACATACTGTTTTGTCTGACTGTATATATTTGAATGAAAAGTCTTTTTGGCATACAGACTGTCACAGCTCATTGGACATTGTTTATTTACTGTATTGGCTTCCGCCAGGCCCCATAGTAGCACTACTTTGTGTATCTCTTTGAGTCAGTCCAAACCGGTTCAAGTCGGGCAGCCCAATTTCCAAAACCAGCAGAATAATTTTTCTCATGGGTTTTTGGCCCGTTCTGGTTCATTTCAAGGTCGTTTTCAATCGTTAAAAAACTAGAATTTCCAAAATTCTTTTCAAAATTATTCTGCGAATTTTTGTACTGAATTTCCTAAAGACATCATTAGGAAAGAAGGCTATCCAAGAGTATTGCCTAAAGAAACACCGAAACACGAAGCATTTAATAGGTGCAATTTTGTTCCTTGGGCTCGTACCTAGTTTCATAAGACTCACAGGAAAATGATTAGGTTCATAATTCCTAGTCGTATTTACTCTTAGATCTCTAACAATCATTGTATTAGAGGATCAAATCCACTTAGGATTGAAAGGGTCATGGAATTGAGTTCGAGAGTTAATTGGCCATTGGGTTTTCATCACTATTCTTATCCAAGGCAAGAAGAACGAGTTGCTCCACTGAATCGACATTTTACTTATCATAGAGGCCGACTTAACAATTACACGGCTCAAGCTTATTAAAATTGTTATTGTAAGTTATTTTACAATTGTTTAATTGTTTCCACATTTTTATTTTATTTTTAGTGAAACACATTTTATTTAATGGCAATGAAGAGTGCTAAGTGATGTTTCAAGAATTGAGATGCTTAATGCAATTTCCTTTCTTGATAATTAATTATTCCGCGACATTGCTAGAGTTCCAATTAGAATAAGCAGTGATCAAGTGCTCTTCTAATAGGACTTCTAGAAACTCGTAGATCCAATCAATATCTTAGAAACCAAATCTCATGCTCATCTACTGATATAAACATGTTATCACATAGCATAGCAGGTCTACTTCTAATATTATCTAGCGAGATAAACCTATTGTGATAAAAACCACATCCCATGATCCCAAAGTATTCAAACTCGGTAGCTTTGATACCAAGTTGTAACACCCCGAAATAATAGCAACTAATCATCTCATGATATTCAATATAAAGCATAGACATGCAAAATATTAGCCTTTCATTTATGTTCCTTTATCGTACAAAAGATGACATATGCGAGTATACATTCATAAATCCTAGATGCTGAATCTATAACATATACCACATATGAGTGAACTGAAATAAAGGGTGAACAAATAAGTTTATGCCCTAATGGGTACATTTTTCCAAAACATTGGTTACAACAAGATGGATCAAGTCCAAAATAATTAAAAAGCTCGAGGTTTGTACAAAAGATAATTACAACAATAGAAACAAAAAAAGCGTTCAACTCCATGGTTCTCCGAAGCTAAGTCCTTGGTAGAGGTATATCATTAGCATCTGAAAGTTATTTTCTACATAAGGTGAGCTAAAACCCAATAGAGATACTTTAACACTACGTATGAAACTTAACGAAGTCATAAGGTGAATGCATATGCATGTCATTAAACATTATACTTTTCCATCTCAAAACAATGCAATGCCATTATTATTATATTTCAATTCATGAAAATACATTTTTATACAAAAAAATATAGCAGTGGATATAAAACACTGGAAATATCTAGGTACGTGTCTATCAGTAGGCTATATAAGTATTACCAAAGCCATTTTACCGGTACTAACTAGAAGGATCAACACCTAACCATCCATGAATGATAGGAGCTCATGTCCAGCTATGAAATCTACTGAGTTATTAATGTGCTATAATGGGAAATCATCTTTCAAGATAGCCTTGTTCAAATCTCTAAAGTCAACGTAGACTCTGATTCTGTCGTCTTTCTTAAGAACTGAAATTATGTTTGCTAGCCATGTTGGATATTCTGGCACTAACAAAAACCTAGCATTGGTTTGTTTAGTGCTCTATCAGGACGAACACTTCTTAATTTCTAGTTAAATAACTTGGCTTCGAAGCCAAAGAAGAAAGATTCATTGGATTCAAGTCTCTAAAGTCCTGAAAGTCTTTTCACCAAAATCTATCAATCTCCATAAAGCATAAAGCTCAGAGAATCAAATCAAAGTTCGTCATGAAATTCTACAAATTTAGTGTCCTCTTTTACTAGATTGATGAAGAAGCCTGATTTGAAAATAAGTTATCAAACTCTCAAGTCAAAATCCTCTAAATTTGCTATCTTCTTCGTGCTACTTGAAGGAGATTTTGCCGTTCGATTTGGAAACATGCAATCAAGCCATCGAGTCAACTTTTTGTGGGAAGAATCAAATGATTTTTTTTTTAATTAGAAAATTTTATCAAAAATTGTAATCACATTATTTTAAATCAATAAATTTGTATCTCTTACTATAGTTTTTGTCTTTATTTTTTGCAGACATAAAATTTGTGTATACACATATCATTCATTATAAAAATAAATAAATAAATAACAATTAAAGACACTTTTTAATATGTCAGTCTTTTTCTTTCTTGATTTCTTTATACTACCACATCCCTTCTTAGTACAGAAACGGTTGCCAATACGATTAACATAACCACCACAGCAAGCATTGGAAGTTTAACAAGCAAAAAACGCAACCAAAGACATCCGCAATTAAACCACCATTATTTACAATGGATTATTATAAAAAAATCAATTGTCGCTTAACTAAAGATCTATTTGGTCATAATCAAAATAATAACTATAGTAGGTCATAATTAAATTATACACACCACAATAATCATAATAAAATTATAACCAACACCATAATGAATCATAATCATAATCGTAAGCCATAAGGTAATCTTTCTTACTATTCCTTCAGAAAACAAACATATTCATGTTCTTTTTCCCAAAGAAGTCCTGCTCCGACACAGGGCTATTCGGAGCTGAAGGTTAAGGGGTGTTTGGTATGTGTTAAAATAGCATAATATTATTTTAGCATATTATTTTATTTAAGTTATAATCATTTTATTTGAGTCATATTACTTATCTACCATATCACTTTAAACTCAATTCATATTTCACGTTTTTTTCGTAAAAAGTCAAAAAATATACTTATTTAGCATATACTAAACACTCTAAAATTTTGAAATTCGGTCCTTTGTACGCAATTAAAAAAAAAGTATTTATAATTTTTTTTGTCAGTTCACACTCATTCAAATTCTACTTGCATATTGTATTACCAAAATTATATGCTAAATTTAGTTATATAGATCAGTACATGAAGAAATCATTACAAGAATTAAAAAAATAATAATATGGTCTTGATAACACTGAAAAAATATATAATTATTATACCAAATAAAAATTCAACCGTCTACAAAAATTATTAATTAATTAAAGATTATTCCAATCATATTTTTAAATGGAAACTAATTAAGCCTTCATAATCTTTAAAAGACCCTCTAGTTTAGATTGTGAATTTAGCTTAATTAAACAGAATTCTCACTTTTTTGGCCTATCAATACTATTGATAACAGCTAAAATTAGTTAAAGGTAAGGGTGACTCAAACTATATACGAAATTGAGGGTTATGGTTAGCCATTTTTCAATATGAATTCAAATATGATACAACCGGATAACATCAATAATTAATTACACATTTTAATCTTATCTCTGCTAAAAGGTGTCATAACATTTTTTTAATCTTTTTATGTAATTCCATCTAACGACATAAACAAATATGCAAAATATGAATTTAGAAATAATTTTTTTCCTTTAATATACGTATTTTTTGTTACTTATTTAAATGTCAATCTAATAAAAAAATAAATAATAATAATAAGGTATAATTTTTTTTTTAAAATCAAGAAAATATAATTGAGTTGAAATCAAAAACTTTATGAATAGTTTAATTTAATAGAGATTAGTTTTACGAAATTTAACTTATGAGAAAAAATTTAATGTCGCTGTAGATTTAGAATTTTTAAGGGGTATTTTTTTTAAGGTCCCTGATATTATGATTTTATAGTATAAAGGACATCAACTATTTTCATGATGTTTAAGGTCCCTCAATATCAATTCGGAGAAATTTCAATCCAGAGAAAATTCGATCTAGAGAAATTATGGTCCAGAGAAATTCTGCCCAAAGAAATTATGGTCCAGAGAAATTCTCTGAGTTGAAAATGTTGAGAATAGATTGATGACAATTCTGGGAAAGAAATGATTATGAAGGGCAAAGGCTGAATGCTTGTATGATGATGGGGACAATCAAGTAATCAAACCCAACAATCAAAGAGAGAGAGAGAGAGTATGTACAAGCAGTTCAATTTTGACAGTTGGAAGCAAAGCACTAATCCAAAGTTCCAAACACAAACAACTCCTTTTTTTGGAGAATAGGCAAAATATGTCTTCTATTACCTTGGTAGCTGAGAAAGAGAATGCTGGAAAGGAATTTAAATTGGAGAACCAAAAATTTACAAAACTGTTCGAACCAAAGAAACATGCAGTTCTTCCCAGATCAAGTTGATTTGTCTTTTGGATCCTCCTCTCCAATCAGATCGTCGTAAGTAACAGGTACCCTTATTCTATCATGAACAGATGCCCGTTTCCTCTCAGCATCGGGCTGCTCAAGTTGGTTTTGCACATGAGCTTTCGCCCGCCTGCTCTCAGCAACAAGTTACAAAATTCTCTAGTTTGGTTGGACTGAATTTTCTTTGGGTTGAACCCAGAGAAATTTTTCTCTGGGTTGGACGTGTATATAAGAACCAGTTTGTATGTATACTTTTAAAAAACAATTTTGTAAAATTCAAGGATTTATAACAGAGGAGGAATAGTAGGTATAGCATATCAATCAACATAAGAACTGCAAATTTACAAGAGGATTTGAAAGTTTCATGAACATGCATGATAACTAGCTATATCAATATTACCTCTCCAGAGAAATTTTGAAATTTCTCTGGATCCTTTGAATAATTTTTTAATGCAGTACCTAACCGATATAACCACTGTATATAGATGCAGTTGAAGTTCACCAATCCAGAGACACTAGTTAGTCGCAATCTCAAAAGCATACAAAGAGGTTTTCACACAACAAAATCAAAAGACAGGTAAATACATATATTTCTAGTTCAAAGCCCTTCAGGGTGGCTATAATCATCCATTACACTTCAAACAGCCGCAACTCAAGGAAATTGCCCATCTTCTCTATTCCCTCGGCTTCGGCATAGCCTTCTTCACAGTTTCTCTGGTTTGGTTGGTCTGAATTTTCTCTGGGTTGAACCCAGAGAAATTTGAATTTTCTCTGGGTTTGATGTGTATAAAAGAACCAGTTTGTGTGTATCAGAATAATCAGAGGGAGCAGGATTGACTATAGAGGTGAGTAACCTAGACTCCAATGAATTGGATGAATAACCCCCTTTCCGATTCAGGTCTGAAAAAGCAGAATCCCGGGCAATGGAAACAACAGTATTCTGAGGAGGAGTCCCTCCAAGCACAGACAGAAGCATGTGATATTGCACAATCCCCTAATTTAGACAGCAGATCCTTTGACAAACTACATATTTCTGAAGGTGCAATTGTTGGCACTGCCCCTGACAACTCTAGAGGGGAAAAGGCCGATAGTATTCCCCATTCTGGGAAGAATCTGACACTTGAAACACTCTTTGGGTCTGCTTTCATGAAGGAGCTGCAATCAGCCGAAGCACCAGTTTCCATCCAAAGGGGCTCGGTTGGTTCTGCAGGAATCGATATTTCAGAACAGTAAGGACTACCTTTTGGAATCATGGATGACACTCTCTTCCCAACTTCCACCGTTGACGAGGGAGACGAGCTGCGAAGAGAGAGAGAGTTGAGTTCGTCGTAGGATTTGGAGTTGAGGAAGGAGAGCAACTGGTCAAGGGTTGGGGATTTGGAGCCAGCGGTGATCAAGCTTAGGACAACGTGGATGGAGAGGGGATGGGGTGAGGGACCTTAGACTACAAAAGAACGCATTGTGGACCTAATCCATTACTAAAAGTTAGATAGGGACCTTAGACCGATTTCCTCTATTTTTAATTAAGAACAAAAGTTTTTGAGATGACACATTAGCAAGATATTAGTCGGACACTAACAGAAAAAAATAACATGATATTATAACATGAAAAATAAATTAATTGAATTAATGTTGAGGTAATTTTGACACGAATCCAAAATAACACAACACAATGGCCATCCCTAATTAAGGATCCTAAATTTTGTTAAAATTTGGAGGCACAAGACCACCTATATTGCCTCTTCCTCAAGGTCAGCCCTACTCCGACGACCCAATGGGTCACCCCACCTGCAGTGCGTCCCTCCTTAAATTATTTGGTCATGCAATACCTATTGAATATATATAGAAACAAATACATTAAAATATGAGGTAATTATGAAACAGTAGTACTTTAAAAAAATTATTACAGGTACATGAAAAAAGATTATAACTCTAATAATTGATATTTATAAAATTTATCACTTACGTATAATTATTTTTTAAAATTTAAACTGAATTGAACTAAATACAAAGACAAGCCTCGAGTGCACACCAATATTAGATAGTAGTGTTTATGAAATGGAAAGGAATGGATTGAATTGGTTTGATTTTAAAAAAATATGAGACCAAATTGCTCTTTATAGTTTTAAGAAGTTCTCCTACTAAAATCAGACTGTTGAATTAATGTAACCAAATCAAAACCACCAAATCATAGAAATCGATTTAATTCAGTTTGATTCTACAATTTCAGAACCAAAATCAAACTGTCTTCTAAAAAATGAACCAAACCGTGTGATTTGGACCAGATTGAGCAGGTTTTTACCCATTCTACCAATTTTGCAATGCTATTTCATGCCCCATCAGACCTAGAGAGTACTACATTTGGAGATGCAACCACTCCTTCCCAAGAAATGCTGATGCAATCAATTCAATTTCACCGGGGAAGACTAATACAAATATTGTGCCCAGCTAACATTTAGCAATGAAATAAACAATGTCAATTCAAGGTGAAATCAAACAACAGTATGGGCTAATATAATTAGCCAAACATGACGAATCAGACTTTCAAATGTATGATGTATTTTACATACGTTTACATTACACCGCCACAAAAGTCTACCAACACAGGATTTATTCATTAGTGAAGTAAAATACAAGGCAAAACTAGGAGTGAAAACAAAGCTACACAAACCTTCTGTATCCTTCGCCTGCTAAAAAAGCTATAATGCTTCCTTTCGATCTTCAGATCATGTTATCACGAATTTTCTGAAGCCAATTCTTTCCATAATTGTCGAGTGTGGGGTGCCAAAATGGTGATTTTCTGCTGAATGGCCTTGGAATAAGCTCGTCAGGGAACAATGATGTTCATAAATTTTCTCTTGGCGAATGCCAGCCACCATTTATTTGGTGTGCCATTGGGCCTGTATGCAACGCTCAAGAGTCTCCCACTTGTTTCCTCCCTTATCTGTTTCAAGTAATTCCTGAAAAGCTCTGCAACCAATTTTTATTACAGAAAGAAGAGAAGGAAGATTCAAGTTTAGAAGTACTAAAACAGTCACAATGTGTCAGCATGCATAAATATCTAAATGGTACAAAATTAAACAATCTATTCAGCTTTTCTCAACAATTTTTTCATTAAAGATCCTTAAATTGTAAAATTCTGTGTCAACAGCATTTGAAATTTCCTATGCAGGGCTGATTACTGACTGAGTTCTAACCAATTCATTCTACAAGCATCAATACGTATCGAGAACACAAAGTATGTTTATGCATGAAATATTAGGCACATAGGACAAAGAGAGAATAACAACACAAACCAAAACAATGAACTAGGGGTTACATTTATTTATTTGGGTAAATTACAAATACACCCCCTGAAATTTGATTAAAATACGAATCACCCCAGTAGTTCTGGAAATTACATTCCACCCCCTAAGATTTCTAATTTCATAGCAAATCGCCCCTTTTATTAATAAATCATCAAGACAATTAACAGTTTTTAATGATATTAGAAATATGTTTCAATTAATAATTTAGGTAGTTTTATTATTGTATAGGAGAGCAATTATGAATTTCCTTTTTTGAGTTAATTCTGTTAAATAAAAAATTTTGACAATGAGGTATTTATAATTTTTCAAATCACAAGGGGCAATAAATACTTTAACCAAATCTCAGGGGGTATATTTGTAATTTACCCCTTTTTTTATTTTATTATATCAACAACAACAAAGATTTTATTAAGGCACAAAGCCAAAAAAAGACGAGGATAAGGCATTCTCTGCAAAGATAGTAAAAAAGACAGAACAACAAAAGATGAAAATCCAAAAAACAATGAAACCAAAACCAAAAGAAAACACAATGGCGCTACATATCACAAAATGACACACAACCTGCTGCAATAATAATAATAAATAAATAAAAGTGGAATCTCTCGGAGCAAAGGATTCTCCGAGGCCCAAAAAGAAGCTAAGTTTTGCACTCTTTCCCATAAAAAATCTACATCACGAGAAACTTCTTCGAAGATACGCTCATTTCTCTCCAACCAAATGAACTAGAAAATCACAAAGACAACACAAAGACAAAGCACATTGACCCTCTTCGACCTTCCCAATACTCGAAAATCAATTAAAATAATTTGTTCACTTCCTTTTGGGGCCACCCACATCACATTTCCCAAGCAAAACAACCTTTGCCACAAACTCACGGCTACTGAACAGTGCAAAAATAGATGATCCAAAGATTTTCCATTCCTATGACATGTCATGCACCATTGAGGATTTAGATACCCCCCCCCCCCCCCCCCCCAAAAAAAAAAAATCCTTCCAGAATTTGGCGACTTACCCATTACCCACTCTCATAGAAAGGAAACGGGACCAGATTGAATAAATCTGAGAAATTGACTTCCAAGCAGCACGACCTTTACCCCTAGTGACCACCTGTGAGTCCCTGCCATTAACATGAGTTCCATACTTGCTTCTAATAACCGCAAGCCATAATGATGAACTGGGGGTTACATGCACCATTAGCACTGCTGAACTCTGCTGCATGTCAACTACCAAAAGCCAATTGTCCAAAATATCTATGTGCAAACATTCATTTCGATAAAAGAAAAGAATAAATGCCCAAACTTAAAGAAAAAGAGGAAGAAGACAAACCAAAGTGAAGAACACTTGCCAGATTTGCATATTATCTCTCAAAACAAGCCAATTAGGGTCTTTTGTACATCATATTTGAAGGCCAATATAATATTTTAGTTCTAAACATGTTCAAAGCTTTACAAATCATAATCATAGTTTAAGCACCAACACATGAAAAACTACTGAGAATGTCGAAGGAACAACCTCTGCAAATTTTATTTTATTTTATTTTTTCAATTCTTTTAAGTCCTGTAATATGATTTTTCTAGTTCTGTCTATGCTTTCTGGAAAACTATAAAATTATGACAGGGAAAATTGAAGGCTGTTTCATAAAACCACAAAAACCCTGTAAGGAAGTTGCCTCCAGGTTATAGTTGGGAATGCACAAGCAACATTCCACACCAGTTAAGAAGCAGAAATCAGTGTAGAAAATTCTCAAATAGCTAAATCATCATGCCAAAAGTGAAGTAGGTAAGAAAGGGTTGAGGCAGATTGTCCGCAATAAAAGGAGTTGGACATACAATGATGTAAGTTGATCTTCAGCACCCACCCAACCAATAGGCCTTCAATAGCTAAAAGGAGGCTATTGGAATTTTAACTCCAAAAAAGAAAAAAGAAAAAAAAACTACCAAAAAAGTTGGGATTGGCAACATAAAACGCAAAAAATCCTTCCAGTCCCCATGTTCCCCAGGCTAATAAGCTGCAACATTTTAGGTTTCTATCGACCAACCAAACAGAATGAACTTTCATGTTGATGGTCTGTTGTTATCAAAATGCCTTATTAAGAATAGACTTTCATGGGCAAAGGCCAGATGTATATGCCTAAACATACAAAGGTTTGCACTATAATTACCAAAACAAACAGTAATTACACATTTCTATTTTCTAATTTTAAATAAAGTTGCATAAAAAGATAATATTGGAAGAGAAATTTATCGTTAGAAAAATGTTCTACAACAGATTCTCTTCACAAAAAATTACTAACAATTCAAGAAATAAAAAAGGAAGGCACAAATTTGAGAAATTGAAACAACATTTCTCATCACAATGTTATACTAGCACAACAACAAAAAACAATTGAAAGCCAGGGCAAATGAAGCATCGAAATGGAACTATGTACCATTTCGAAGAAAAATCTGGAATGTATTCCAGTGGACACTGTTGTGCAAACAAACAAAAGAATCCTTCTGACATCTCTATCCATATATAAAGTTGAATTCAACAAAACAAGTTTAACAACTTTATTTCAAACTTCTACCTTCAAAACAATCAAGATGAGAGACAGTGAGGGAATTCCAAACACAGAAACCACAAAATTCCTTTAATAGATTGACTAATGTCTCGGATTACTAATGTCTCTAGGCTCTTCATATATCTTATAAAACACCTCTACTGAAGATTTGATTTGCACTAATAATGATTATCAGTGCACTATGAATTACAACACTATGAATCTAAAACTATGACCACAGCAACTTGCTGGACTCCTCATAAATTATTTAAGCAGTAAGAGTATCAATTATACAGCTCATTCTCCCTTGAAAATAATAGCAAGTGCAAGGCAGTCATGAAGTACAAATGAGAAATTACCAATTTGAAAAAAATATCATGATTGCAATTTCAAAATGTTTCCTAAAAATTAAAATTTTGGGAAAATTGCATTTGAATGAGAATAACCTATGTCTGGTGAAAATGAAAGCTGTGATATAGGACACAACTCTTACTTGCTCCGGCTTGCATCTCCACAAAAGTACAATTATTTTAAATTGTTTACATTTAAATGTAATTTTCCCAAAAATTTTCAACCTAGTGAAGATGCAATAGTTGCTAAAAACATAATATAGGACAGATATATATAGATATACATATTTGAAGGAACTTTACCTGATTCTTTACGAGATTGAGGTAGGGCAAAGAGGCCTGGAAAGGGAAAACCAGACTCTCCAGGCACAGGAACATCTTCCAGCCCCAAGTTAATGATTGCCTTGGTTCCTTCTGCCAAAGTTCTGCACCCCTCAAGTCTCTTCAAAGCTACATTGATATAGAATGTTAGGTAGATAAGAAGCTTATCAGCCGAGCTTTTGATATCAAAGTTTCTGAAGAAGACATTGGCACGAAAGAATGTGATTGCCTCATCAACAATATCAGTTCTATCTGCACATAAGCTAAACATGAATCATACATTGAATAAAAATGTAGTTAAAACATGTTTAAAAAATGAAACAATGAAAGTCTAACCTTGATTTGAAACTGGAGCAGGACCCTTTATATGGCTTTTTAGAGGAAGAAGTGGACACCCACAAGCTTTAGTAATTCCTTCCTCATCAACAAAACTAGAGTGGTAAACCTGTAATAGAAACATGATTGGATAAATTACATCATTCATTCCTCAAGTAAAATTTCACTTTGGTCCTTGTAGTTTTAATTGCATCATTTAGACCCCATACTTTCCATCTTGTTTCAATGTGATCCTTTGTCAATTATCATTAATATTTTGAACAGAAAAAAACTTACATGTGAGGGACCAAAGTGAAATTCGGAATCAGTAAAACTTGGGTACCCATAAAATCCTCCACAAACAGGCACAATAATAAACAGCTGTTAATTAAAAATTGCAGAGTTATAAATTAAATAAAAGAAGAAGAAAAAAAAAAGTGTAGCAATTTAAACTCCTTGATAGTTTGAGCTTGAGCAATCAGTAGCTACTTAAAACTGCTTCCCCTGTAGCAAATATATTATCAACAACCTAGACCATTGAAATGTTGACCATGGACCCAGTGTTTCCATCAAAAAATGTATTTGTATTTGCATTTGTTTTGTGGGTATTTTGAAATATTATCCAATCAATCCAAACAAGGAGGAATGGAATTAAAAATCAGCTATATAAAGTTTAGTTCCCATACCATTTTAACACCAGAACAAACTGTCTTCTTATCACAAAAGAATATAAACCAGAATGGTCAGATGATTATTCCAGTGGCAGAGCAAACTTTCCTGTAGAAATCATCAGCACCAAATTGAATCAGAGTTGAGAATGTATAATAGTAATTTCAGATCTATAATGAGTAGAATTATAAATATACATGATAATAAAAAGACAGAGGTCCATTGTGAAACAGGGGCTTAAATCTGCAATATTGACATATTCAATCTTTCGTTGAATCTCTAACTCCAAACACAAGTGAGTAGGAATATTAATTACCTGAATAATTGATTGAAGAATAAGGGAATATGTTCGAATGTCGATCAGATCGAAGATTGGGGGATAGCGGGATCTGGGGGCTTTCCTTTGGGGGCATCGGAAAATGAGAGAGGGATAATTTAATTCCTCAGAAACGGTAGTTGGGATGGCACTTGGCTTAACTTCTCCTCTTTTGGTATACGGTTATGTGGTCTTCGATACTAGTATGATTAATGAAAAAATAATGAAGTAACTGATTATTTATGTTAGATAATTAAGAAACATAAGATACATAATAAATGATGTTCTGCAATGGGTAATACTCTGAAATTATTGTACAATTTTCCCATACATAGCATTGAAATTGTCTCTAGACCCGCCCTATTGGGCTTTATCACTTCACATTATATTTTTTTTAAAAGGATAATTTGGCATGCAAATAAATTATAAAAATATATAGAGTGGAAGTGATTTTGTGATAAAGTGTAAATAAAAGGTTGTGAGGGGTGCAATCCCTCTATATTTGTGTAATTTTTTTTTTCTCCCACTTTAAATGTAATTGCCCCTTTTTTAAAAAAAACAAAAAAACAAAAAATTAAATTCATCCACTAACTCTACGTTTACCAAATCCTAAAATTTAATTATAAAATTATAAGATTGCAATTATTCAATTAAATTAAATTTTTTTTTTCTATAAATCATCTAAATAATTGTAAGAGAGGTTAACTCGAGTTATTGAATTAATTGAGCCCAGTCGGAAAGCCCCAAAACTAGTAGGCCCGGAGATATCATCATCAAATGGGCTAGATTACTCTAATCTTGAAAGGATTTGGATCTACGAATCTAGAGACCTATTTGAGATCGGACTTGAAAGGATTTTGAGCAAACCTATAGATTCGCAACATTTGGCTTCAAACAGATTCAAACTCAATCTAGAAGTCACTTCATTAATGAGTCCTAAAACACTTACGAGTTTGGAGCTTTCCGGGATTGACGCACCAGAACATGAGTGTGGCAGAGTTCGCACAAAGGGCCCGATCGCGAGGACAATGAGTGTAGATAGATTCACTCTTCAGTTAAACTAGTTAATACCTAGGTCGAGGTGGCACAACCTATGGGGTCCACGAGACTCGACGATATTCGCAGTAAAACGTTTTCTTGAACTACCCCCGACTCTTTTGGGATGATTGGAGATCATTGGTTGGGTGTGGTTAAGAAGAAAGGTTTGTTGAGAGGTTGATCTCATCTTCAGGATTTTCTTCATCCTCGAAAAGGTCACTCTCCTCGGACGAAATGGTTAGAGGGAGTATTCCCGATGTGCTTCCATGTGACTTGCACATGGGCTGAATCCTACATCATGAGTTGCCAATATAGAACTCACCCATTGTTTTAAAGAGGACTTTTAAGAGTTTACTAGAAGAGAACTAATCTCCAACTCTGGATTGCTTATCTTTGAGAGTGAAAGTGATAAATCCATAAGAGAGTCTTGCCATTATTCTCTCTTTAACTACTTTGTCTTATTCTTTACCCAATCTTTTATCTCTATCATCTCTTTCTTTTGTGTTTCTAGTTTGTGTCGTTGAAGAATCTAAGCCTCACCATCTATTTCTAGAGAATTTGAATTTTCCGGTGGATCTTCGAATTTTACAACAAGCCACCAAAGTTTCTGGCGAGTTTTTCAGCAACATTCAAATTTTCCAACGATGGCTAAAGGTTTGCCGAGAAGAACTAATCTCCATTCTCTATTATTTCCTTGAAAGTGAAAGTGGAAATTTCATAGGAGAGCCTTGTCGTTATTCTCTCTTTAATCTCTTTGCCTTCTTTTTCACCCAATCTCTTATCTCTATTGTGGGGATATATTTTCAGGATACCAACACGTGGCATGGTGACGCCGACGTGTCAGCCGAGGTGCCACGTGCCCTGGTAGTTAAGCCGAGGTAATCTCGGAGAAGCCGAGGTCATCTCCGAAGATATCGGAATCCGAGATATGGGGCAAGAGTCCTAAGGCACAAAGGGGATTGAACCAAGATAAGGATAAAACTCTCAAGGAGTTTATCTATATCACTTAAAAGAGTCCAGAGTAAACAGTGAACTAGAATCCATAGAAGTCATACTTCTAGTGGGACTTGGATTGAGTATATTATAAAAGAGAGGCACCCCCATGGGTCTAAGGTATGTAACTTATACTTTGAGTATTCAATTTAGTACTTGATTATCTTTGAGAGATATACTGACTTGATCGTCGGAGTGCCCCCGGGTGGAAGAACCACCGCCGGAGCTTTTTCTTTCTGTTTCAGGTTACTTTAGCCATCTGTTCTGCTTGTGCTCTCCAGCTGATCACTAAACGGGCAGTGTGGTCAGATTTTCACCCACACAATTTGGCGCCGTCTGTGGGAATCGAACGAAGAATAGATGGCCAGTAACGGACAGCAGGAAAATATTGGGGAGGACGCTCCCACTGGGAGGGACAGCCCAATTGATCTTGATATCGAAGGAGACAACCGCAATGCAGAAGCCCGTGACCAGGGTCACAGAGAGAACGACGTCATCCTAGAAGGCGACACGTCAAAAAGAGCTAACCAAGGAAAATACTACAATGAAGATAACCTCCAGGTATGGAGGGACAGGTGCCTACGGAGGGATGAGGAAGTAAAGGAACTAGCAAACAAGTTGGCGGACCTCCAGTCAGTCGTCAACTTCATGATGCAGAATAATGTTATGCAGCCACCATACCCGCTGCAAGATACGCCGATGCCAGCGAACAACACTCAGAAGGAGGTAAGAAAAACAATCCCCGAGGTCCCTCAGCATACCAGAAGCGGAAGGCATTCACACCGACCTTCCAGGGAAGTCGGACGAGAAAAGCCGAGGCAAGAGGAGTCCCGACGGACACACCACATGAAGAATCCAGACCCCAAAGAACATCGACATGTTCAGGGGCAAGTACTCCATTTTGACACATCCCATGAAGAAAGATCCAAACGACCCCACCACGAGGCCGAAAGCAGTGTACCAAAAAGACTAAAATCCAAAGACAGCCGAGCTCCAGGGAGGAGCAAAGAAGACTTAAGGAACTACCTCAAGAGGAGGCAGCAGAATGCAGAAGCCAAGGTAAACTCCCCAGTGAAACCGAAGACAGCCTTCTCGGCGGAACTGGACAAATTCGAACCACCCAAAAGATTCAGTATGCCGAGGTTTCAAATCTATGACGGTAAATCGGATCCAAACTTTCATGTTGGGTTGTACCTAAATTCAATGGCGTTGTATAGCGGGAACGAGCCATTGCTCTGCAAAGTATTCCCCTCATCCTTTGGGGAAATTGCATCTGATTGGTTCCATAAGTTACCAAAAGGAAGCGTAAAGACATGGGAAGGCTTGGCCGAGATGTTTGTGGCCAGATTCGTGACCAACAAGCTGCAACCCCTGAGGGTTGATGCTTTGATGGCTCTACGAATCACCAAGGAAGAAGGCCTCAGGGCCTATGCAAAGAGGTACTACGAAGTGTTCAACCGAATACCTGAATGCAACCAGGAAGTGGCAGTCGTATCCTTCAAGAACGGCCTGAAAGATGACTGCCCACTACGGAAATCTTTGGCAAAAACATTGCCAAAAAGCATGGAAGAACTCATGGCAAGGATTGAGAAATACGCTAGGGCCGAGGAAGATACATCGGGAAACAAGGAGGTGAAACAAGAAAAGGGAAACGGCTCGCCAAAGCGAGGCCGAATCAACAATGGACCGACCAAACAAGAAATAGAATTAAGAAATAAACAGGCAGTAACAACGGTATTCCGGATCCCAATCCATAAAATCTTAGATCGGATTCGAAATCAACCTTATTTCAGGGCTCCAGCAAGAGCACCAGGGGAATTCATGGGAAGGAACGTTGGTAGACGTTGCGCCTACCACAATGAAGAAGGGCATCCAACTCAAGGTTGCAAAGCCTTAAAAGCACACTTGGAAGACCTAGTAAGACAAGGCCTTCTGAGGGACTTGGTCGACGAGGCCAGAACGAGGGAAGAACAGGCAAGGTTGCCTCAAGCACCAGCGGCACCCCCTCCCCCAGCACAGCTACCACAAGCAGGAGAACCGAGGGTGGTTAATGTGATCCATTCAAGGGTCAACGAAAACGAAGTCAGAGGAGAAACCCAGAGGGTAAGACATTTACAGCATATCTACCAAGTCGGGGAAAAGAGACATCGGCCAGAAGAATGCCAAGGGCCAATGATAGCCTTTACTGAAGCCGACCTAGACCTGGTCCAACATCCGCATAATGATGCCTTGGTAGTATCCCTCCAGGTTGGGGAGTACCAAGTAAAACGCATCCTAATAGACCAAGGCAGCTCCTGTGACATCATGTACGTCAGATGTTACAAAGAGCTAGGCCTTCACCCTGATGACCTAGAACAATCCAGCGGCCCGATGGTCGGCTTTAATGGAACGCCGACATGGCCACTGGGCGCAACAAGCTTGGAGGTACAAGCCGGTACTAAGAAAATCAGGACAGAATTCCTGGTGATTGACACACCCTCACCATACAACATCATCCTGGGAAGACCGTGGTTGCATGCAATGGGGGCAGTTCCCTCGACGTTGCATCAACTACTCCGGTTCCCAACAGAGCATGGGATTGAAGAAGTCAGAGGGGATCAACTACAAGCCAAAAATTGCTCCATGGCAGCAATAAAATCCACCTGTAGTATACGAGAGCCAAAGAAAGCAGAAGTTGAAGACGAGGACATGGAAGTCCTAGAAGACGTCGGGAAAGAACCAGCCGAGAAAAGCGAAGAGGCGCTAAAGAAAATCCTCGTCCAGGAGGGCGACGAAGAACGGTTTTTTCTTCTCGGCTCAGGCTTAGCTAGAGAAGAAGAAAAAGAACTGGAAGATTTTTTAAGGGCAAACATAGAGGCGTTCGCCTGGACACCTTATGAAATGCCTGGCATTGACCCCGAGGTCACTTGCCACAGTCTGAATGTCGACAGATCGGCAAAACCTGTGATTCAACGAGCCAGAAGGCCGACGTTAATGCACGTCGAAGCAGTCGAGGAAGAGGTAGACAGGCTCCTTGAAGCCAGGGCCATCCGAGAAGTCCAGTACCCAACGTGGCTGTCCAACACAGTAGTAGTAAAAAAGAAGAATGGCAAGTGGAGAGTTTGTGTAGACTTCACCAGCCTCAACAAAGCTTGCCCGAAAGACAGCTTTCCTCTGCCCAAAATCGACCAACTGGTAGACGCCACCTCGGGACATGAAAGGATGAGTTTTTTAGATGCATACAGAGGGTACCACCAGATTGCTATGTACCCTCCAGATGAAGAGAAGACCGCGTTCATCACCCCGAAAGGCCTGTACTGTTACAGGGTAATGCCTTTTGGGCTGAAAAACGCAGGAGCAACCTATCAGAGGTTAGTGACAAAGATGTTTAGACACCTGATTGGCAAAACGGTAGAAGTCTACATCGATGATATGGTCGTAAAAACCAAGGAATCAAAAGGTCATCTTGCCGACCTAAAAGAGGTCTTTGACATACTCAAAACATATCGGCTCCGACTCAACGCCTCAAAGTGCGCATTCGGAGTTGGGTCAGGTAAATTCCTAGGATATCTGGTAACAAGAAAGGGCATTGAAGCCAGCCCAGACCAAATCAAGGCCATCCTGGAACTACAGAGCCCAACATCGGCAAAGCAAGTTCAAGTGCTCACTGGAAGGGCCGCAGCCCTAAACCGATTCATTAGCAGAAGCTCAGACAAGTGCAGACCCTTCTTTAACCTGGTGAAAAAAGCCACAGACTTCCTGTGGACAGAAGAATGTGAAGCTGCCTTAGCCGACCTAAAAAAGTACTTGACCACAACCCCGGTCCTTTCTAACCCAATCCCAGGGGAGGAATTGTTTTTGTACTTAGCAGTCTCTGAACACGCAGTCAGTGCAGTGCTAATCCGAGAGGAAAAAGGGGAGCAAAAGGCCGTCTATTACGTAAGCAAAACTCTGGCTAACGCGGAAACAAGGTACCTACCACTGGAAAAATTGATGCTAGCCTTGGTAATGGCCTCAAAGAAATTGAGCCATTACTTTCAGGCACACAAGATTGTGGTTCTAACAGAGCACCCACTGAAGTCCTTATTACATCAAGGAGACTTAACAGGAAGAATAGCAAAATGGGCAGTAACACTAGGCCAGTTTGACCTAGAATTTAGGCCAAGAACAGCAATAAAGGGCCAAGTTTTGGCCGACTTCGTCGCAGAACTCACACCTGAAACCATCACACCTCGGGCTCCGTCGAGCCAAGAGGAACATTGCCCTGACAAGCAAAAAGAATCCCAGTCAAAGACAAAAAAGCAAGAGAAAGAAAAGCTCAGACCATGCAGTATCTACATCGGCGATTCATTCAGACTATTCGTCGATGGAAGTTCAAACCGCCAGGGAGCAGGAGCAGGAGTACTGCTGATATCTCCAGATGGAGAAATTGTAGAACAGTCCATCCGTCTGGGGTTCAAAGCCTCCAATAATGAAGCAGAATATGAAGCATTAATTGCAGGGCTAAAGCTAGCAGCAGCAGCAGAGGCAGACGAGGTAATTGTTTTTTGTGATTCACAATTGATTGTTAACCAGTCAACAGGGGAATTTGCAGCCAGGGACGAAAGAATGTCGGCATATGCAAAGGAAGTCATCCGACTGGCAGCCCTATTCCAAAACTGCAGATTACTCCAAGTAAGCCGAGATGACAACACCCACGCCGACGCGTTAGCCAACTTGGCCAGCTCAATTCAAACTGGAAAAACAAGGACAATTATGATCGACTACATGTCGGCCCCGAGCATAGATAAACAAAGCATTGAACAAGAAGCAATGTGCGTGGGCCTTGGACCAAGTTGGATGGATGCAATCATTGCATTCCTAAAAGAGGGAAAGCTGCCAGAAGACCATAAAGAAGCACATAAAATTAGGCTGAAATCGGCCAGATTCAGTCTAACAGAGGAAGGCCATCTCTACAGGAGGTCCTTCACTGGACCACTTTTAAGGTGCGTACATCCTTTGCAGGTTGAAGATTTCCTTTACGAGATTCATGAAGGAATTTGTGGAAGCCACGCAGGGGGCAGATCGTTAGCCCACAGGGCCATTACCCAGGGGTATTGGTGGCCCTACATGCAAAAGGATGCCGAAGCTTATGTAAAGAAGTGTGAACAGTGTCAAAAGTTTGCACCTTTGATACATCAGCCAGCTGCCGACCTAAACCCAGTATCCAGCCCCTGGCCGTTTGCCCAATGGGGCATGGATCTGGTTGGACAACTTCCCCAGGCAACTGGGCAGAGAAAATACTTGCTGGTAGCAACAGACTACTTCACAAAATGGATAGAGGCAGAACCTCTTGCCAAAATCCGAGATGTGGATGTCAAGAATTTTATTTGGAGAAACATAATCACCAGATTTGGGATTCCAAGAGCTATAGTTGCCGACAACGGAACACAATTCGACAGCAAACTTATCAAAAACTTTTGTGCAAAACTCAAGATCAAGAATTATTTCTCAACACCAAGTTTTCCTCAAAGCAATGGGCAAGCAGAGGCATCCAACAAAGTAATCCTGGATGGAATAAAGAAGAGGCTCCAGGCAGCAAAGGGAAAGTGGGTGGACGAATTGCCCAACGTACTTTGGGCATATCGGACTACGCCGAGAAGATCAACAGGAGAATCCCCATTCGCCATGGCATATGGCACAGAAGCAGTCATCCCATTGGAGATCGGCATCCCAGGGATCAGAACCCAGGGAGTAGAGAATGGCACCAATGACATACTCTTAGCCCAAGACCTGGATTTATTGGAAGAACGAAGAGAGAAGGCTGCAATTCAGCTCGCAGTATACCAACAACAGCTTGCCAGAGCTTACAACAAGAGAGTCAATCCAAGAGATTTTCAAGTTGGCGACTTAGTCCTAAGAAAAGTCGTCGGGAACAAGAGGGATCCCAGGGAGGGCAAGCTTGGCCCAAACTGGGAAGGACCCTACAGAGTTACTTCAGTACTTGGGAATGGAGCATATCGGCTTGAGGACAATGAGGGCAAAGCATTGCCCAGACCTTGGAATACTTGTAATTTGAAATTTTTCTATCATTAGAAAAACATCATTGTTTGGCCGATGTTATCAATAAAATCTTTTCAGAATCCTTTCAACATGATCGATTGATAAAGTTATGCATGGATGTTTTTGAAGACATATCAAACTCGAAGTTAAGCCGATGTTATTCCTTAATCCACTTGTTGAAATTTGTAGCAATTTACAAGTTGGAATTAAGCTGATTCCTTATCTTCACTTGTTGAAATTTGTAGCAATTTACAAGTTGAAGTTAAGCCGATGTTATTCCTTAATCCACTTGTTGAAATTTGTAGCAATTTACAAGTTGGAATTAAGCTGATTCCTTATCTTCACTTGTTGAAATTTGTAGCAATTTACAAGTCGAAGTTAAGCCGATGTTATTCCTTAATCCACTTGTTGAAATTTGTAGCAATTTACAAGTTGGAATTAAGCTGATTCCTTATCTTCACTTGTTGAAATTTGTAGCAATTTACAAGTTGAAGTTAAGCCGATGTTATTCCTTAATCCACTTGTTGAAATTTGTAGCAATTTACAAGTTGGAATTAAGCTGATTCCTTATCTTCACTTGTTGAAATTTGTAGCAATTTACAAGTCAAAGTTAAGCCGATGTTATTCCTTAATCCACTTGTTGAAATTTGTAGCAATTTACAAGTTGGAATTAAGCTGATTCCTTATCTTCACTTGTTGAAATTTGTAGCAATTTACAAGTTGAAGTTAAGCCGATGTTATTCCTTAATCCACTTGTTGAAATTTGTAGCAATTTACAAGTTGAAGATAGGCCGAGGTTATTGCTTAAGTTCTCATAGCAATGTGTGGGTCGTTTAAACCCAAGGGAAGATGCTTAACACTTGTTGAAATTTGTAGCAATTTACAAGTTTATGTTAAGCCGACGTATGATCACCCGCCGAGGTATACAGTAAGTTACAGGTTAAAATAAAGGCTAAGTATATTGTTCATTACTTGTTGAAATTTGTAGCAATTTACAAGTAGGTAGGACTAAGCTTACTATTTAATACTTGTTGAAATCTATGAAAAGACTGCAGGACAGTATCTTGCCGAAGTAAAAGTTTCATGGTTATACCCGAGGTATGAAACCCCGAGGAGATTGTATAAAGAAAGCAACATGAGGAAATATGCAAAAATTTTCTAAGCACAAGACTATATATCACAAGATTGAAACATTCAAAGAAAGAACTGTTGCAGTTACATATTGAAGAAGCCACGTCGGCCAAAAGAAAGAGTTCTGCATTACCCAGAAAGTACAAAGTGCAAAGTACAGAAAAAAGAAGGAAAAAAAGTACAAAAAACATTTTCAAGATTCTTCAGTATCAGCCACTGCAGGAACGGGGACCTCGGACGATTCAGGTGGAATCTCCTCGGCCACTTTCTCTGCTTGTATTTCGGCATCTATCTCTGCCAATGTTGTGTCAAGACTTCTTTCAGTCAGAAGGAGGTCAGATGATAGATACCCTTGAACAGACTCCCTGGGCACTTCCTCAGCATCATCACCCCCCTCATCTTGAGTTAAGTCCATAACCAGCTCAGCAGGAGGAGGGGACTTGACTTCGGCAACACTCTTGGGTTTTCTCACCAAGGCCTCACCATCATCTTTTTCTTCATCTTCCTCCTCGGCCTCGGACTCTGATTCACCTTCAGGAGGAGGTGGAGGAAATGGTAACGGAATAGCGTCGGCCTGACGCAATGGCGAGTCAGCAGGAAGGTCAAGCTTCTTTATCAAGGACATCCAACCAAGGGAAAATCCCCTGTTGCATGCCTGCCTGACTTGAAGCTTGTAGTCCTCTGCGACGTCGGCCATACCTTGAGCATAGGCCTTTTCATCGGCCTCTTTGATTTCGGCCTCTTTAGTGGCCAGAGCTTGCTGGAGTTCTTTCTCCGCTTGAGCCTTCTGAACCTCGGCCTCTCTTTTCTCGGTCTCAGCAACCTTTTTAACGGCCTCAGCAGCCTCGGCCTTCTCAAGAGCTAGAGTTTGAACCTTAGTTGCAGCCTCGGCTTGATCCTCCAATTTTTTCATTTTTGCTTCAAGAGACCTAATCTCTCTCTTCATAGAAGATGCTTCCCTCTTCATATCAACCAACCTTTGACGATTTTCAAAGGCTTGCATGGAAAATGAGTGGGCATGCTGAATGGCCTGCAAAAAGAACAGAAATGTGAGACAGTACTCTCAGTGAAGAACGGAAGAAAGAATCACAAGTACAGACATAAATACTTACTTGAGCAGAGTGTTGGAGCATCAGAGCGTAATTTTCATACTCACTAAACTTGGCATTTCGCTCCAAGTCATTTGGTAGAAGAAGAGCAGTGCTAAGGGCGACAGCAACGTTGATGTCATCAGCACTTTCACTAGCCATGATAGGCCTATCCTCCAGGGATAGATCAGGGGCCCAGGGGACGTCGGGCTTCTTCGAAGCCGAGGTCGTCGCAGACGATGACCTTGGCCTCTTTGTTTGTGTAGACCCTGAGGGTTGGCCCTCAGCAGACCTTTTGGCTGAAGTAGAGGCTGATTTTTTGCTTTCAGCTAGCTTCGAAATCGGCAGAGCATCCTCAGCCTCGGCATCTGTAGCCTTGGCCTTAGGCTGAGCCTTTTTTACCCTCTTCGGTTTGGGTGGAAGCATTGTTTGCGTTGGTGCAGCTTCGGCGTCAGTTGGAATGTCGGCAAGAAGATCTTGGACGACAGGCCTTGGACGAACCATTTCGGCTGTTTTTACAAGCTTTCTTCGGCGTTTACGTTCTGGAATTGGTATTAAGTAGGGGGCCGGAGTTGATGGAGGATCGGCTGGGTCAGATGTGGATTCTTGATCTGTTCGGGATGTAGAAGCAGTTAAGGTTGTGGCTGTAGGTGGAGAAAGGCTTTTTTTCCTTTTTCTTGGGACGTCGGGTAAGGTGGATTTGTATGTAGGGATGAAGTTTAGTAATACTGGGGCTTTTCGTTTATGGATTGGGAGGCCAAGAAGTGTTTTCAGATCTGTTCCTGGGAAGAAGGATTGGCGAAAATTTTTTGGTGGCTGATGAAGATCTGCAAAGAAACAGACGTCAGAAATAAAGTATTAAAGTCTTAAGTAAAAACAACTAAGTGTTGACTCAGGGCTCTTACTCTTGCCCTCTGTAAGTGTTCGAGGAAGAGGGTAGAGGTGGACATCTTCATCTGGGCCAAATTCCCAATTTCCAGAAGCAATGAGAAAATCATCTCCAGCCCCCTTGTTGGAGTCTGGGAGGTCGGCTATAATTTTGTACTGAGTGGATCTCGGCTTAAGGTAATAGACAAAACCCCTATCCTTCAGATCGAGAGGGCACATGGTATAACAATATTGAAGGTCGGCTAGGGTGATTCTAAGGTTTTCTTGCCTAGCTAAGGCAATAATACCGTTAATTACCCTATAGGAGTTGATAGTAAGTTGCATAGGGTTCAGCTTATAGAAATGGAGAACTTGACGAAAAAGGGGATCGAGTGGAAGCCGAAGTCCACATTCGGTAAAAGCAACTATTGGAAAGGGCATTGTATGATCTGTGGGCACGATGGTATCATTATCCCCAGCCAATTTAAGATGAACATCGGCTGGGATAGAGAATTCTTGCCTAAAGTATTTAAGTTTTGTTGGGGTATTCACCCTATGCCTCCACATACCCATTATGTTATGTTGGCTTAAACTAAGAGGAATATGTTTCAGAAGGTGGGCGTTTTTCAGGTTTCCCTAAAGATTAAGGGTTCTACAGACAAATCCCAAATCTATAAGGTATGAAGATAAAAATCGAGGGCACAGATCTGGGGCAGATACAAAAAAGAGAAAACAAAGATGAAGTTTCAGATTCAAGAACAGAGGTATAGTTCTCAGAAACAATAGAAATACAGAAAAAATCAAGGACAACGGCAAAGAGAATGATGAAAAAGCATAGAAGTTCAAGGTAAAAGCCACAAATTCAAGATACAAATAAATCCAAGACCTGGCAACAGACAGACAAAAGCACATAAAGAGAATGGAAAAATTAAAGAAGAAGATCTTACCAGGACAAATGAAGCCAAGGCTGTGCTCACCGAACTCAGAAATTGATTGCAACAGCAAAGAGGGCTTTTGCAAGAATTAAGAGCAGTTCCAGAAGAAAGAATGAGGCAATGGCAGATTCAAAGAAGAATGAGCTTTTCAGAGAGAGAAGGAGCGAGAAGATGGAATGCAAAAATGAAGAAAAAATGGAGGCAAAAGAAAAGTTTTGTCAAAAATATGAAACGGCGGCAAAATTAGGGCAATCATTACGCCTAGGGTAACGCACGCGTCAGACGGCGCAGACGAAATGAACAGACAGCTTCAGGCGCGTCACTAAAACGCTCCAATAAAGACGAAACACGTAAGAGAAAACAGTTAGAGATGCATGACAGCTCATGCGCATGGGAGAATACGATCAAAGCCTTGTTCTCCGAAGAGAACACGTCGGCTGAAAGTAGATAAACTTGACAAAATAGTTTTTGAGCCATTACTCAGGAAAGAAGCGATAAAATTTCGGAATAGGTTCCATCACCTCAGAATGCCGAGGTAATAGAACCTAGGGGGCAGTTGTGGGGATATATTTTCAGGATACCAACACGTGGCATGGTGACGCCGACGTGTCAGCCGAGGTGCCACGTGCCCTGGTAGTTAAGCCGAGGTAATCTTGGAGAAGCCGAGGTCATCTCCGAAGATATCGGAATCCGAGATATGGGGCAAGAGTCCTAAGGCACAAAGGGGATTGAACCAAGATAAGGATAAAACTCTCAAGGAGTTTATCTATATCACTTAAAAGAGTCCAGAGTAAACAGTGAACTAGAATCCATAGAAGTCATACTTCTAGTGGGACTTGGATTGAGTATATTATAAAAGAGAGGCACCCCCATGGGTCTAAGGTATGTAACTTATACTTTGAGTATTCAATTTAGTACTTGATTATCTTTGAGAGATATACTGACTTGATCGTCGGAGTGCTCCCGGGTGGAAGAACCACCGCCGGAGCTTTTTCTTTCTGTTTCAGGTTACTTTAGCCATCTGTTCTGCTTGTGCTCTCCAGCTGATCACTAAACGGGCAGTGTGGTCAGATTTTCACCCACACATCTATCATCTCCTTCATAGTGTGTTTCTAGTTGCAACAATTGAAGAATCTAAGCATTTCTCATCATTTCTAGAGAATTTGGATTTTTCGATGAATTTTCTAATTTCTCAACAAGCCTTTGAAGTTTCTAATGAGTTTTCTGGTGGCATTCGAATTTTCCGGTAACATTCTTGGACCCTCTCATACATCAATATTTAAAAAATAAATAAAACAAATGGTTGAAACGGGACAACTCTTTGTTTATTTCTTTTTTTAAGGCATGTGTTGTTCTTTATTTCAATTCTATAGTTTTCATTGTTGTGGATGGGTTGGGTTGGGCTATGAAAAGTGGCTACTCGTTTCATGGGCCACAAAAGGCCAGTGTGTGGCATACACAGCTTGGTATTGGGCTATTGATGCCTTAAAAAGGACCAGTCCAAACTAGGTTAGACTTTTGGCAATAAAATAGTACCAAAATTGGGAATATTATGTATCTAAAGTAAAATTTTTTTTAACAATGTCCATAATTTAAGAGAAGAGATGATGTAGATTTATACTTGGCCAATGTTGTCACACTCAAATTGAATGCAATACACATTAGGATGATCCTATTTACACCACAATTTCATCTCGCTCAACTCTATTTTTATTTTTTTTTATAATCTTATTCTTACACAAATTACATTTAAACCTACAATTCTTAAAATCTTTAAACCATAATCCCTCTTCTCACCCATCTCCAAGTCTTTAGAGTTACCCATCTTCGCCGTTGGTGCTCACTTTTTTCCTTTCTACTACTGCCTTTTCCAACCACCACATTCCCTCCCATGCCGTCCCTCTACAACCTCCATGTTTCCCCCTTTTCCAATCGTCTCCCTTTCTTGCCTTCTTTGACTACATAATCTCATTCTTCTTTTTCTTTTTCTTTTCATCTCGTTGCACGACCCAACCCCTTCCAAATTATCTTCTTCTTCTTTAAAACCCTAGATCCAAAAACCCTAGAGCAAGGAGGATCATGGCGGTGTGAAAAAGGTTCTGGCGATGAGGGTTCGAGGATGGGAGATGGAGGTCACAATGGAGGCTCATTGATGAAGAGGGAGTTGGAGAGGTAGGTTTGCAATGGGAATGAGTTCGCTAGTGAGTGAAGGAATCATGGAGGTGAGTTACAATGAGAAAATGCCAGCGAAGAAGGTCTCGCTAGAAGTGGACGTGGTGTCGACAATGGCTGTAATAGTGGTAGGATTGGATTTAAAAAAGATTAGGGTATGTTTGGTATTATTATGCGTAAGATAAGAGAAAATCAAATTTTCAAATTTTTGTGAAGGGTTTAATAAGAAAAAAAGATGTAAGGAGACCCTTTTTGGTACAAGTAGAATTGCTCCACATATTATGTTTTAATCTAAAATTTTGTCACAATAACAATACCTATTAGGTAAATTACAAATACACCTCCTAAAATTTATTAAAGATGTGAGAACTCGCATTTAGGCCAAGTTTTGGAAGACTAAAAAAGTGCACTTTTTGTCTTTTTGGACTAAAAAGTTGAGGTTGAAAATATGGATGTTTGGGTTAACTTTTTGACTTTTTATTGAAAAATGTGTAATAAAAAATTGTAAAAATTGATTTGTAGGGAAAAATTTGAATTGAGAGTTGTGCAGCCGTAATTGTTGACTTTTGGTGAATAGTGTTAACTTTTTAACTTTTTGAGTAACTTTTTGACTTTTTGACTTTTTTGAAAGTACCCAAACTTGGCCTTAATTATTCTTAGAAGAAAATAAATAAATTGATTTTATCCAGAATCTATCTAAAATATATATATATATATATATATACTAGTTTTAAATTAATCCATAACAAAAATATTGTTAAGAATAATAATTTTGTAGGTATTCAATATTTATTGTTTATAATTTATTTTAATAAAGATTCAACATAATAATTATCCTTACTAAATACCTTAGTTAAAAACCTTAATTAATTAATTTTAAGAAACCCACACAAATATAAAAAAATAAAACATAAAAAAAATCAGATTTTTGGTGGTGACACTTGTATGAATGCATGTTATTGTAGGATATAGGCTCTCATTATATCTCTTGGGTTTAGAAAATTTGATGAGACTCAATAGAATGATGAGAGAGAGAGAGAGAGAGAGAGAGAGAGAGAGAGAGAGAGAGAGAGAGAGAGAGAGAGAGAGAGAGAGAGAGAGAGAGAGAGGGGAGTCCCTATATATACATATAGTTTACAATCTTCTTTCTCAAACTGATTGAAGAAGAGCGAAAAATGTGAGCAAGCTAAGCTAAGTAGGGACACGAAGGAGAGTAGAAGATTAAGGCAGTTATAATTTCATTACCCAATTTCAATCCTACTACTAAGTAAGAAAACCCTCTCATTCCCCTCGTTCTTTTTAATTGTTAAAATTTCAGATTTGTATTCATAGCTAAAATTTTAGATAAAATCTTGTGTATAGTTGTATGCAAATTTATGATTTGTATATTAAATATTTGAATGTTAATTTTATATTAGTAGCCTCAAAATCATGATATAATTGTGAAATTAGACTTGCATGTGTAGTTTATACCATTAAAGAGATGATCGAAGATTTTATTTGGCCTGATTATATGACTCTTAAATCTGCTAGAACGTTGTATGAATTTTTAGACAATTTTATACACAAAATTTTTAGATGATTTCTTCTACAAAGTTGTTACAAATAATGTCTAATTCATCCAATAATTTTTGTAGCAATTATTCTAGTTTTGTACAAATTTATACAAAATTTTAATTAAATATGAAACTGTATACAGATTTTACTGTATGTTTGAAAAATCATTAAAAATCTTATATTAAACCAAATATGGTAATTTCTGAATAAAAAAAAAAATGAAGTTTGAGAAGTCTAGTTTCATAATAAATTTTTAGATTATGGAATCAGTTTATAAATTTAAGTATGAAATCAATTTAAGAAAATGTGATAAATTTGTGTCATAAATTTCTTGGCATTTTACAACATTATTTATAACTTATTTTTGGGAAATGCTTTTTGAAGCATGACCATAACATGTTTATTGAATATTCTATAGATTTTCACGAATTTTAGAATTGTATAAATAATTTATTTATAATTTTAATTATGAAAAGTATATTTTAAAAATTTCTAGGCAAATTGAGAGGGAACCAAGATTATTACTTCAATTATTTATTTGGACTAAAATTATATATTCTACTAGTCTAAATAATTAAATATTGTAAATTAGTAGTCTATGCATGTGTGTGATTGAGGTTCATTTTTAAGTATTTAAAAAAAAATTATCATTCATACTATGGTTTAATTTAATTGTTTATTATAATTTTATACATTGGTTGATTATTGTATAAAATATGTGTAATATTTATGTTGAAAATTTTAATGAAATAGTACAACACTTATGGTGAGTGATTTTTTTTTTTTTTTAATTACTTGTGATTAATGCAAAAACTAACAAAGATGATTAATGGCTTGTACAAAATTAAAGATTGAGGGTTAATACCGGTAATTCAGGATGAGCCCTGTTTTTCTTTTGATAATTTTTACGTAATTGTGTCGGGAAAACCCTAAGATGGCACAGGACTTATTTGAACCATTTTTTGATTTTTGGTTTTGGAATAAGGATGGATGTGCGGGTGGCACGCAGGGAGTTTATATACCTCTGGCAGACCGCTCCCTTGGGGCAAACCACGGATGCCATGACTTGGGTATATAACTCTGGGTGTGGGCATCCTTGGTAGTTCTTGAATATTTGACCAAGGGGGATTTTCTTCAAATTAATCGTGACCATAGCTTAGTGGTTGGTAAGAAAATCTCTTTGGTCAGATTTTGAGTTCAATAGTTAAAATTATTTTAATAGTTGTTATATTATCATTAATTCCATTATTTTCTCTTAATTTTCATGACTATTAATCTGATTGTTTTCTTTTAAAAAAAATGGTAGGTTGGTTATGTTTTCTTATTGTGTTGCAAAACTCATGGCATATTTTTTGTTGCCTCGACGTTTTATGCCAGATTTTGATGAGGAATGAATGGAAGCTGAAATTGGAGCTACTAAAATTGGAGCTACTGCTAATATAGAATCTTAGCTAACTTGAAGTCATGATTGTAGCAAAATAAAATTTTATTATCTTATGTACTAGGATGTTATGATGTTGTTTGATGTTGTATGTGGACTTTTAAGTTTTTTTTTTTATTATTTAGTATTGTTAAACTTTTGACTGTGTGAGAAATTTAAATTTTCCTTTTTTTGTTATTTAAATTCTTATGATGTTCCAAAAAAAATTTTAGGACGTCACAATTTGGTATCAGAGCCTAGATTCGAACCTTTGGGCCATGGGTAGGAATTAATTTTTTTTTTTAAAATGAAAACCTTACGTTGCCTTGCAATTTTCTATGACATAACTAAGTTAGAACCTTTTTAATTATAGGATGTTAGGATCGTTGGATGTTAACTCTTACGAGGAAGTGGTAAGAAATTATGAAATAGAGTTTGACCTGAATGAAGAAGTGGAGTCACCTATAAAAGACTATGAGCCTGAGTCTGAACTTGTACAAAATGCGCCTATGTACAATCCAATAGAGGTGATTGTGATTGAGTCTGACACCGAGGAGGAACCCATAGCGGGTAATACTGACGAAAGTACTAGAGATATAGGAGCTGTATTTGAAAATTGGAATTTTTAAAATGGGCTGCAAATTGGCTCATTTGTGTATGTTAGAATTTATCTCTTAGGAAGCTATGCTTGGAAGCCCGAAAGTTGGGAAGGTGCTTACATTAGACTTGTCCAGATTTTAAGGCAAAAAAATCCCTGGTTGTATCAGTTAGGCCATTTCCCAGATGACTTTACCAATAGAATGAGCAACCTTTTTGATATTTGGAGCTTTCAGTATGTCATGCCCCGACCCAAATCGAATTGTGAAGACAGATGGATTGGTGGATTTCAAAGATTGTAGAATTTATCAGGAAGAACCGGTGCAGCTATTGGGACATTTTGTGCATGAAACTGTTGTTTTTGTAAGGGTGCTGTGGCGATTTATGGAGCTTTTCCAAGCCATGTGGGAGCAGGAAGTCCTTGTGAGGAGGGACTATCCATGGCTATTTGATTAGAGGTCTTAGGGGAGTTACAAACTAAGCTAACTAATTATTTTGTAAGCTTACAGTGTAAAAATTGCCTAGTTTAAAGTTGTTAGTATAGGTAACTCTAACTAACATCCGTATTAACCTTGACTAGTAGGGACTATCTTTTGTCTTATATTAGCCTGCAGTTTTTTATTTTATTTTATTTATTTTTTGTTGTTTTGTAACTTGTCCCATCTAATGAATGGTGTTCCTTTTATGAAATCCTTAATTACTGTCTTTGCATATTTATATATAATAATAATAATGATGATGATAATAAATAAATAAATAAATACATAAGTCACAAATTACCAACAATTCCATCATGCAGAATGGCCATACAAACAAGAAATAATAACAACGATAATGGCGATAAAGTATCTGATGGCGATGCCACTCGAATTATACGCACAATTGCCGATAGTATAGGCAATATACCACTGCGAAATCAAGATCAAAGCAAATCCGAAATCATAGCAAAGTTTGAAAAGTTACATCCCCACAAATTCCTTGATGGATCTAATCCCCATGAAGCTGAAGCTTGGTTAAGACAAATTAAGAAATTCCTAGACACTTCTGACATTCGAAATGAGCAAGATAAGGTAACCATGGCGGTGTTTCAAATGGAAGGGGAAGCAGATCATTGGTGGGAGATGATCAGAAGCACCTGACAAGTAGTGACATTGACTTGGAGGCAATTTGAAGACCTATTTATGGAAAAATATTTTCCTAACTTACTAAGAAATGAAATGGTTCAAGAGTTTCTCCAACTAAAACAAGGAAAAATGTCAGTTACTCAATATGCAAACCGTTTTGAGGCTCTCTCACGGTATGCTTCAGTAATAGTAGCAAATGAAGAGGACAAGGTTAGATGATTCGAATGGGGTTTGGACACAGATATTAGAGGAAGATTGATCGTAATACAACTTTTCACCTTTGCTCAAATAGTGGATTGAGCTTTAATTGTGGAACGTGAATTAGTAGATTCCGAACGCATTCGAAATCAATGATTAAGGAACACTAACCAATCATAAGGAGGAGATCTAGTTCGAAACACCAGAAACCATCATGCACCAACACCTTATGCCGGAGGGTTGCAACAGCAACAAAGGCAGAATCGGGGAAAGCAACCATGGGGAAACTCTGAAAATGAATGGAAATGAAGGTGTTTCAGATGTGGTCTACAGGGGCATCGTCAGAGTGAGTGTCCTCAAGGTGGGGCATATGTTATGGATCAACAAGGAGCACAACAATACAACAAATGCCAGCCAGGATAAGGTTCTAAACCTACTCAAACTACTTAGACCAACAAGGGGTAGCCACAAGCCTCTAGGAATACGGGCCGGCCAAGAACACAACCACAAGGAGCTGGAGATAGAAAGAAACCAAGAGGGACTAACCAACAAGCAACAGGACGAATGTACGCTCTTCAAGAAAAAGAAAATGTTGGTAACCCATCAGTAATTCAAGGTATGTTAATCCTTATGAATTCTTGGGTTAAAGTATTGTTTGACTCTAGAGCATCGCATTCTTTTATATCCACTGCATGTGTATCAAGTTTGGGTTTGGAGCAAAAAACATTAGAAATAGCTATGAGTGTTGCTTCATCCTTAGGTGGTCAAACCCGAGTAAATCTAGTATGTAAATCTTATAAACTAGGAATCTCCGATTCATATTTGATCTGTGATCTAAGGGTTATGGAAATGTCTGATTTTGACGTCATTCTAGGAATGGATTGGTTATCAGTTTATCGAGCTAATATCGACTTGTAAAACGGTAATGGCATCCTTCCTTAATGGCACAAAATTTCAATTTAAAGGAGATAGACAAGATTCTTTAACTCCAATGTGTTGCAAATCGCAGTGGCATGATCAACTAACTAGATGGTTGGCAAGCTTAATTTTAGAAAATGAAAATCGAAAGGATTCGGGATTACCCTATGTGGTGTCCGAGTACATTGACGTTTTCCCTGATGAATTACTAAGATTACCCCCAAAACAGGACGTAGATTTTACGATCGAGCTCCAACCTGGGACTTCACCAATTTCTATGACACCACATCGTATGGCACCAGTTGAACTTCAGGAATTGAAGAAGCAATTACAAGAATTGTTGGATAAAAAGTTCATCAGACCAAGCACGTCTTCATGGGGGGCACCAGCATTATTCGCAAAGAAGAAGGATGGAACATTGAGATTATGCATTAATTACTGACAACTAAATCGTGCCACTATTAAAAATCGATATCCATTACCAAGAATTGATGATTTGTTCGATCAATTAAGATGTTCAAAATGTTTTTCCAAAATTGACCTTAGGTGTCGATATCACCAACTACGTGTTAAAGAAGAAGATATACCAAAGACTGCGTTCTGAACCCGTTATAGCCACTATGAGTTCATGGTAATGCCATTTGGTTTGACAAATACACCAGGGGTATTCATGAGTTTAATGAACAAAATTTTTACACCTTATTTGGACCAATTTGTGGTAGTATTCATTGACTATATTTTGATATACTCACGATCGGAGGAAGATCACGAGCAACATTTGAGAGCCGTTTTGCAAATTCTAAGGGAGAACCAATTGTATGCTGAAGCTAGCAAATGTGAATTTTGGTTGAAGGAAGTAAAATTCTTAGGTTATGTTGTGTCTCAATCAGGAATATCAGTGGATCCTGCTAAAGTAGAAGTAGTAATGGAATGGAAACAACCTAAGAATACATTTGAAGTTCATAGTTTCTTGGGATTAGCAGGTTATTATAAGAGATTTATTCAAGATTTCTCTAAATTAGCCAAGCTGATGACACGCCTAACACAAAAAGGAGTAAAGTTTGAATGGAACGAAACTTGTGAGCAATCGTTTCAAGAACTCAAGAAGAGATTAACAAACGCTCCTATACTAATCATACCTGAACATGACATTGGGTACATAGTTTATTGTGATACCTCTAAAGAAGGGTTAGGTAGCGCGTTAATGCAGAACGGGAAGGTAGTGGCTTATGGATCAAGACAATTGAAGAATCATGAGAAACATTACCCTACCCACGATCTAAAATTAGTGGCGGTGGTCTATGCACTTAAGACTTGGCAACATTACCTTTATGGTGAAAAGTTCGAGATATTTATTGACCATAAAAGCTTGAAATACTTGTTCACACAAAGAGATTTGAACATGAGATAGAGACGCTGGATGGACCTGGAAGATTATCAGTTCACTTTGTCTTATCATCTCAGAAAGGCTAATGTTATAGCAGATGCACTAAGTCAAAAGAAAAAAGAGATCGTGGCTAACATATCAATTAAAGAATGAAAAATGGTAAGTACTGTGAATGAGTTTAAATTACAACCAGAGACTTAAAATGAAAAGGTTAGGTTGTTTGCAATAATTACAACACCTCAACTTCTTACCAAAGTGCTGGAAGCTCAAAGATTTGATCAAGAGACCGACTTTATTAAGGCAGGATAGTGTTAGGAGAGTTTTCATCGGATTGGACGCTTTACCAAGATGGTAGTTTAAGGTATTTAGTTAGAATTTATGTGCCAAATATCGAACAATTGAGAGAAGAAGTACTTAAAGAATTTCACCATTTAATTTTTGCAGTTCATCTAGGAGGAAACAAGATGTACCAGGATCTCAAGCGACAATATTGGTGGAGTGGAATGAAGAAGGACGTTGCTCAATTCGTATCTAAGTGCTTAATGTGTCATCAAGTGAAAACAGAACATTAGAAGCCTGCAGGGAAACTCCAACCTTTAACAATACCTGAATAGAAATGAGAACACGTCACAATGAATTTTGTAACGAGACTACCTCAGTCACCGCAAGACCATGATGCCATTTAGGTTGTGGTTGATCGGTTAACCAAGACAGCACATTTCCTACCAATAGGACCAGTAGACAGTCAATTATTTATTTGAGGAATCATTAGGTTGCACGGAGTACCAGTCTCAATAGTGTTAGATCGAGATCCTTGTTTTATGTCACAAAAAGCTATAGGTACAGAGTTGTGTTTTAGTACGGCATTTCACCCTCAAACTGACGGTCAATCAAAAAGAATAATACAAACTTTGGAAGACATGCTTCGAGCTTGTGTGATGGATTTCAAGGGTAGTTGGAAGAGACACTTACCACTAGTTGAGTTCTTTTACAATAATAGTTTTCAAGCAAGTATTGGTATGGCACCGTATGAGGCTTTGTAAGGATGGCCTTGTCGATCACCAATATGTTGGACAGAAGTTGGAGAAGCACCTCTTTTAGGGCAAGAGTTAGTTCAAGAAACTACTGAGAAGGTGAAATTAATTAGACAAAGACTTGAGATCACTCAGAGTAGACAGAAAAGTTGTGCAGATCAAAGGAGAAGATCTTTAGCATTTCAAGTTGGAGATCATGTGTTTCTGAAAATATAACCTCGTTGAGGAGTTGTTTGTTTTGGAAAGAAAGGAAAGTTGTCACCTCGCTTCACTGGGCCTTTCGAAATTTTAGATAAAGTAGGAGAGGTGGCGTACCGTTTAGCTCTACCAACTCAATTGGCTGGGGTACATAATGTTTTCCACATCTTTATGCTGCGAAAATACGAGCCACACCCTTCTCATATCATCAACTAGGAGGAAATTAATCTTGATGAAGATGTGATATTTGAAGAAATGCTTGTCAAATTTATATCGTCGCGAGAAAAAATTACTAGATAAAACTATACCATTGGTTCGAGTTCTCTAGAGACATCATGGGATGGAAGAGTCAACGTGGGAACGAGAACATGTGATACGTGTTAACTACGCTTAACTTTTCAAATCTAAAGGTACAAATTAATTTTGAGGATGAAATTTTTTTTAGGGATAGGTTGTGAGAACCTGCATTTAATTATTCTTAGAAGAAAATAAATAAATAAATAAATTAATTTTATCCAGAGTTTATCTAAAAAATATATATATATACTAGTTTTAAATTAATCCATAACAAAAACATTGTTAAGAATAATAATTTTGTGGGTATTTAATATTTATTGTTTATAATTTATTTTAATAAGGATTCAACATAATAATTATCCTTACTAAATACCTTAATTAATTAATTTTAAGAAACCCACACAAATAAATAAAAAATAAAAAATAAAATCAAATTTTCGGTGGCAGTGTTGAGTGACACTTGTATGCATGCATGTTATTGTAGGATATATATAAATACAGTTTGGGTGACACTTATATCTCTTGGGTTTAGAAAATTCAATGGGACTCAATAGAATGATTAGAAGAGAGAGAGAGAGAGAGCCTTAGGTGAGGAGTCCCTATATATATACATACAGTTTACAATCTTCCTCCTCAAACTGATCGGCAAAGAGTAAAATAAAATTAAAAAAAAAGAAGGGAATTCTGTGAGTAAGTTAAGCTAAGTAGGGAGAAGAAGAAGAGTAGAAGATTAAGGAAGTTATAATTTCATCACCCCATTTGAATCCTACTACTAAGTAAGAAAACCCTCTCAATCCTTTCGTTCTTTTTAATTGTTAAAATTTCAGATTTGTGTTCATAGCTAAAATTTTAGATAAAAATCTTGTTTATAGTTGTGTGCAAAATTTTGAGTTGCATATTAAATATTTGAATGTTATTTTTATATTAGTAGTCTTAAAATCATGATATAATTGTGGAATTAGACTTCCATGTGTAGTTTATGCCATTAAAGAGATGATTGAAGATTTTATTTGGCTTGATTATAGGACTCCTAAATCTGCCAGAAAGTTGTACAAATTTTTAGACAATTTTATACTCAAAATTTTCAGATGATTTCTTGTACAAAGTTGTTAAGAATAATGTCTAGTTCATCCAATAATTTTTGTAACAATTATTTTAGCTTTATACAAATTTATAAACTGTAGACAAATTTTACTGCACGTTTGAAAAATTATTAAAAATCCTATAATAAACCAAATCTGGTAATTTCTAAATAGCAAATGAAGTTTGAGAAGTCTAGTTTCATAATAAATTTTTAAATTATAGAATTGATTTATAAATTGAAGTATGAAATTAATTTAAGAAAATGCGATAAATCTGTGTCATAAATTTCTTGGAATTTTACAGAATTATTTATAACTTATTGTTAGGAAATGTTTTCTGCAAAATGACCATAACATATGTATTGAATATTCTATAGATTTTTACGAATTTTAGAATTGTATAAATAATTTATTTATAACTTTAATTACGAAACGTATATTCTGAAAATTTCTGGACAGATTGAGAGAGAACCAAGATTATTACTACAATTATTTATTTGTACTAAAATTATATATTGTGCTGGACTAATTAATTAAATCTTGTAAATTAGTAGTCCATGCATGTGTGTGATTGCGATTTATTTGTAAGTATTTAAAAAAAAAAATTTATCATTCATACTATGGTTTAATTTAACTATTTATTATAATTTTGTACATTGGTTGAATATTGTATAAAGTATGTGTAATATTTATGTTGGAAATTTTAATGAAATAGTATAACACTTATGGTGAGTGAATTTTTTTTTTTAATTACTTGTGATTAATACAAAAACTAACAAAGATGATTAATGGCTTGTACAAAATTAATGATTGAGGGTTAATACTGGTAATTCAAGATGAGCCCTATTTTTTTTTTTTTTTTGATAATTTTTACATAATTGTGTCGCAAAAACCCTATGATGGCACGAGACTTATTTGAGCCCTTTTTCGGTATTCGGTTTTGGAATAATGATGGATGTGCGAGTGGCACACAGGGAGGTTACATACCCCTTGCAGACCGTTCCCTTAGAGTAGACCACAGATGTCACAACTTGGGTATATAACTCTAGGTGTGGGGATCCTTGGTAGTTTTTGATTATTTGACCAAGGGAGGGGGTTTCAAATTAACCACAGCCATAGCTTAGTGGTTGGTGAGAAAATCTCTTTGATGAGATTTTGAGTGTCATATAAACTATTCAAATAATTAAAATTATTTTAATGGTTGTTATATTATCATTAATTTCGTCATTTTCTCTTAATTGTCATGATTATTAATTTGATTATTTTCTTTTAAAAAGAATGGTAGGTTGGTTATGTCTTCTTACTCTATTGCAAAACTCAGGCATATATTTTTGTTACCCTGGTATTTTATGCTAGATATTGACGAGGAAGGCCTGAACATTGAAATTAGAGCTGCTGCTAATACAAAACCTTAGTTAACTTGAAGTCACGACTTTAGCAAAATAAAATTTTATTGTCTTATGTACTAGGACGTTATGATGTTTGATGTTGTATGTGGACTTCGAATATTTTATTTGATTTTATTTAGTGTTGTTAAACTTTTGATTGTGTGAGAAATTTAAATTTTTATTTTAAGATGTTAAATTTTTTAATTTAGCAAGTTATTTTGTTATTTAAATTCTTATGATGTTTCAAAAAAAATTTTGGAGCGTCACAAAAGATACATTACGTCTTAGAAATTACATCACATCCCTTGAACTTTCCATTCATGTAACAAATGACATTATCTGTTAATCACTGTTAAATTAAACTAACATAGTGTATGACATAAGCAACAAATTTTTTTTTTCTCCAGAAATACTCATATTGAGTATGGTCAGTTAGGGAACTCAAGTGGTCAGGAGTAACGGTATCAAAAAGCTATCGATACTCGTTGAAGGAAGAGAAGATGGGGGTGCTACTGATCCCTATGCCTCCTATAGTATCGGATAACTTGCAAAAAGACGTCCTGCAAGACACCTCATACCCCAAGACCTACCTTCTGAAAGTACTCGAAGAACCACATCTATAAGCAGGTACGAAACACAGATAGTCAAATAAAGCAGACAATAGATAGGCAATATAGGCAAACAGATAAGTATAGAGGTAGAGACAAATATACAAAGGGGAATAGTGAGCAAGGAAGTAAAATACCTTCCATAAGCACCAGTGTCTACCTAGAGTAGTGCCTCGGTTATGCGAGACAACACTCGCATAACCGTATAGCATGGCCAAAGTGGCGCCACCCCAATCATAGTCACCGATGTGGTTCATGTCCACCATGGCGGCCAATAAGCGAACATGGATCATGTTAGCCCTATTCATGAACAGAACATTCCTAAATAGGAATAACAAGAACCCCCTGGTATATTGGGCAATTTGGACTGTAGAAACTGGTCGGCGATAACGGAAGCAGTCATAGAACTACTGGTATCGAACCAGTCCACTATCATACGATGAGACAATACTAAGGAAGAACATCGAAGCATCATCCCTATAGGCAAGGTCTGGGTCCATAGGAATAGGCAAGCTATCGACTAGAAAGCCAGATAGTATCAAGAAATCCTCTGGCATCATCTTCATCTTGCTAGAGCTCGGGAAATAAAAAGAGTGAGTGGTGTTCCACCATTTCTCTATCAACGTGGCCAAGAGACGATGGCTAACACGGGCATCACCAAGGGCCTCGCATAGTGATCCGAAGCCATACCTATTTACTAGAAGTGTGGTAGTCCCAGGGAGGGTTCGTATATCACTCGGCCACCCTAGTTGGTGAACCGAAGCCTTAAACAGAGCAAGAGCGCTCTTGCAAGAAATAACATAAAATGCATCGATCACAAGTTTAGAAGAATTAAAGTACGATAGGGATGAAATGCAAGGAATATAACCATACCCTGAAGGTAGTACGGAGTGCATGATGCTTTAGCTCGCAGAGGACCACGGAGCGTAGACTATCCTCATCCAGCTCGTAGAACCTCTCTATCCCAATTATCATGTACATATAGAACAGTTAAAATATACTTTCTACACATATACCCACAATACAATTCCATTCAAATGTTTGTCTTTGTCTTTCTTATTGAACTGCATATTTTACATACAAAACAATTCCAACAATACATTTCCCTGGTCAGTGAGTTAGAAAAAATCATAAAACAATTACATTGCCCTTCTAGTTTACTAGTTACATTGGGATATTAATACAAAATTACAAGGCTCAAAATAAAAGTAGAAAAGGAGTTTCATCATTTTATTACAACATTAAGTTTCACAAAAGGTTAGGCTTTTTCAACAAAAAGGAAAAGAAATATCTTTATCTTCTTTTTCTTCATAAACGGGTTTGGGGCTCTTCATTACCTAAAATGTTAGTTAAAAAAGAAGAAGAAGGAATGAGCAATTATACCCAGTAGAGAATGACTTTAACCTAGTGTATAGACAACTGATTTGAATATGCATGACCTTTATATGTATGCCCAATGTGCATTTGTATTATAAGTTTTATTCAACAAAATACAATTCACAATCAACCTCCACACTTTTTCCGTCCTGACACAGATGGCATGTGGATGCCTCAAACCTTTCTACTTTCATTGTCCTCACACGAACTATCCAGTAGACGCCTCACAACATTCCCACATTCGCCGCCCTTATGTGGATCGGGCAAGTGAGCACTTCAAACACAACCCCACATTCATCGTCCTCACACGAACCGGGCAAGTGGGCACCTCAAATACATTTCCTAACATTTACATTTTCACACAACACCCACAATCACAAGGATTCTTAAATTTAAACCATCAACCATCAACCATCAACCTTATCAATTTCATGGACAATCCCTTAGGGTTCATGTAAAAATTTCAGGTTTTTCCACACCAATGTTTCCTTTCTTTGATTTAAGCACATTTATTTCCTATTATAGTTGAAAGCATAATCCATCATCAATTTCTCAAATAAATACTTGATTGCACAAAACCCACCCGTATATATATGTATATCGCTCATCTGTATAGTACCATACATCACAAGATTCACTCTTATTTAGATCAAAATATAAATATACAAGGCTAAAGATATTCCTACCACAAAGTTGTAGAGGGAGAGATGAAGATCTACGTAATGAACTTTTGAAATAACGCGATCTAATCGGTTCAAAACGTAGCCTTTGGTGAGGGTAACAACTTTTGATGAAGACATAAGGATAGATTCTTGCTATTGATAGATGAAATCTAGAGTTTTAAGGTTAGGATTTTCGAAGAAAGGGAAAAGAGAGAGAAAAGATGAAAAAGTGTGTCAAAAATGTATTTGGATTGAGTTTTAAATCTATTGTCCTGACATGACTGCTCGAACGAAACTTCCACCGCTCGAGCAAAGTACCAAAATGCAAAGGGACCGCTCGAGTGAACTTTCCACTGCTCGAGCGGTAAACGTAAGGTCTCAGAAGTTTTGTAGAGTTACAGTGAAAATACTGAGAGCTCACATTTTACACTCGAGCGACAATTCCTTCGCTCAAGCGGTCTCGCCTGCTAACATGTGAGATACTAGGAGTTGCAAATCTTCGCTCAAGCGACCAAATGATCGCTAGAGCGATCACCCAAAAACAGCTATTACACCAGCCATATACAAACCATTCACAAGCAACAAGGTGGCTGAAAAAGAGTAACTAATGCAAAAAGTATAAAACTCAGTGGAAGAGTGCATAAAACTGATAAAAAGTTCAAGTGAATGGCTGTCGGTATATTGTTCATAGCAGTATGACATGCATGGGCAAAAATATTCACAGAATAATGGGAAATATATGGGAAAACACTTGGCATTCATGGAAAGTATGCAACAAATCACCAAAAAGTCTGAACAGTCATGGCATTGTAATGAAAATACAAAGAAGTCAGTGAAAAGCCAGAAAGCTTAGAAAAATAGTGAAAGTACCTGAGTATCATCGAGGAGTTGACAAAATCAAAAACCATTTGGTAAAACGAAGCTCACAACACGTGGAAACCAAAGAGTTATATGAAAACCCTAGGCCCAGGATGATGAAAGAGCATCGAGGGAAGGAGAAGGAAACCTAGGAAAGAAGATAGAGGATTTTCAAAAGTGGTGAGTGAAAAAATGAGGTGGAAACACCTTTTAAACCCTTCACGTCCATGTGGAACTATTTACATTCACCGATTGTGCGCACGTACATTAGGCCAGGTGCGTGCACGCACACGTGGCTTACATACCCTACATGTGTGGCCAGTTTATGTCACTCTAAGGCCGCCTTTAAGGCATGGCTACATCCTAAACTCAAGCTCAGGCATTGGCATGCCCTTCGAGGCACATTATTTTTAACTTTTGAACTGGATTCCTATGACATATCATTACATCACACTACACCAGCACACATCGCACCAAGCACAAAAGGAAAGGCAATTTGAAAGTCCCCTAGGAGGGTTTAAGGAGATTTGATTCCCTTATATACTTGTATTGACTATTAGGACTTGTTTATTGTCTATTCGTTATTAGGATTTGTCTTAATTCTTCCCTTATCTCTTTTGTTTTGAATTTTGGATTGGTTGAAGGTGTTCCAGCCCTTTTGAACTAATTTTCTAGGTTGGCGATCAATCATTGTAGACACCCCATTTTCACTGACCCTGAGACCCTGGGTGCTTGCAAGCCTCCCGATGATGAAACGGTAATTACCTTATCTTTATATTGTTTGAGGTTGTGAGAACCCGAATATAAAAATTAAGTAAATAATTAAATAATAATATTACAATCTCAAATATTTTGGTGGTGAATTCTAAGGTGCAAATTAAATATTATTGGAGGATCTTTTAATTAATTTTAAACCTAAAATAAATTTATGGTGAAAGTCTTTAATTCAGAGACAAGGTTTATTATAAAAATAAAAATAAAAAGAGAGAGAGAGGAGGGTGTGACTTGAACTCTAGACCACAAGGTTAACATATAAGACTCCTACCATTTGAGTTGCATGTAACTTATACATATGTTTTGTATATTTATCTATTTATTTGACCTATGTGTGCCCACCACTAGTATAAAATAAAATAAACACAAACCCTACTCTATTATTTGTTCACCACATAGGGCAACAACACAGTAGCCACGGGAGAAGGTTTGAGAGAAGGAAAAAAAGGAGAAGATGTTGCAATCAAAGAACTTTTGGGTGTGTTGTGTTGTGTGTGATCATCAAAGGTTAGCCCTCCTTGGTTTTCTTCTCTTCTTTTTGTTCTTCATCCATATTCTATAATTATTTTGTTCATTGATGGAGAGGTTGTAGGTTTAATTATTGTGTATATAGATATCCTATTAAGAAACTTGAGGAGCTAAATTTATGTGTAAAGATTGGGTGTAATTTTCAGTCCAAAAAAATTCTGCACAGAATCGCAAACTTTAAAAATCAAGAAACCATATCAAACGGATGAATTTTAATCTGAAATTTTTACAGTAGATCAATTACATATTGAATTGCATATCTGAATTTTTTCATAATTTTTGAGAGTCAAAATCCATATAAATTGAGGTATTCAAATCTGTCCAGGAAACCAGTCCGAAACAGTAAATTCGGGAGTGTTGTTCTCTTTGGGTATAAATCCAAAAATTATCAAATTAGTGTCATTAGAACCGGTTACAAGTCTAGTTTCGTACATTTTTGGCCTTGCATTGATTGCTCGTGTATATTAAGAGAACCGTCAATTTCTTTAAAGTGCTGCAGAAAACAACCTGTTTGGATATAATAAATTGTAGATAATTGTTTTGATAAGCAAATCAAGTGAAACCAATTGGGTTTGAAACTTAGGATATATTAGATTATATCTGGAGGTTATTGGAATTTTTCGAATAGCGTGGAGTGGATTTTGTAATTTTCAAAGTTAGCGAATAGATTGGGAAAACTTGTTTAAAACACTGTTTCATCTTAAAGTTATTTTTAGTTAAGTTTCGATCGGAATCTATGTCTTGGGTGATTTTAGATCTTGAAGAATATGAACTTAGGTAATATGTAAGAGTAACAGTGAGTTGGGTTGAGCCGTGTTAGTGCGTTTTAGTTTGAGGTTACTTAGTTCCTATTTTTTTTTAGTATTTTTAAATTAGTTGTGACGCGTAGTTTTTATACTTGGTTCAGGCCACTAGTTGGACTTTTACACTCTATTCGAGGATTATATTATTGCGTTTCAGGTGAGTAGTTTCATGCTACATATTTTTTATAAATGTTCCCCTACCCTGAACTGTTGGAAAATTAAATTGTTGTTTCATGATTAAACTATTTTGATAAATTATTATATTATCAATTGAATCAAATTATTTCTGAAACATGTGTGAACTTGGCATACTGTAAACTATTTGTTTTGGTCTCATGTTTATAATGATGAACTACCATGTTTTGAAAAACTGATGTGTATTGATTATTGGGACCATGTGTGTATTTAGTCCAGGGAAATTATTCCACTGTGTGTGGTGACTCTGGCCACTAGGGAACAGATCCGGGTTGGGCCGTGATGACTCTAGTGCTCAACGATTGTAAGGAACAGACCTTTAAAAACAACTAGGTGACCTTCAATCGGATCGTCTTTGAGAAAAGGCCCAGGTGCCACCCTGAGGATGACTCTTAGTTCGGTATTGGATCCAACGGGGCTTATAGCCTGAGAAATGTGTGGCAGATTATTTATTTTTCTTGGTACCCAGAAAATTATTGGTGTTCATGTTATAATCTGTTTTAAGTGGAAAATGTCGTTTATCATGTTCTTGCGAGACATGAGTATTTTAAGTGTTGATTTGTGGAACCTTCTTTTTGAAACAGGTTGTATTTACCAAACTGTATGCCAATCTAGTTTCTGTGATATATAACTTATTTTGGAATTGAACCCTGTTTTCAAAACTGTATTTACTATCCATGTTGCTACTCACTGAGCTATCAGCTGACTTAGTTTTTATCACTTCCAGGTGTTAGAAGGACTTAGAGTGGACTCATGGCGTAGCGGGGACTCAATTGCACGGACCTCTAGGGCATTCCTTTAGTTTAGAGTGTTATGTCAAGTTTGTGCATATTTATATTTATTCTTATCGAAGTTCATTTAGGATTATTTTTGATATGTGGGTTGTTTATATCCCATAAGTTTGGATGGTTTTTGATTACGGTTGATTTTGCCGTTTATAATTGTGACATGTCTGGATTGAGTTTTGGTTATTTATTATTGGACTATTGTTCAGTTGTTCAATGTGATTGGATTCGTGTTTAGGCTTACGTGTGCCTTGGGCTAAGTCCCTGTGGGCCACGGCCGGTCATGCCCGGATTTGGGGTGTGACAGAGGTTGTTTGGAGTTGCTGTATAAACCCATTTTGGCCAAAAATTAAGTTTTTTGCCAAAATGATCATTTTATCCCTGGACCCGTTTTTAACTAAAAACCAACTTTCTAACCCCAAGAAAGAAGGGGAAGCCCGATTATGCCTTGATCAATGACATTTTCCAAATCAGTAGCCGATTTTATTAAAAACATTTATTAGAAAGAATTCGGGCATACTTGGGCCACAAGCAAGCCAAGGGCATGGGACTTTGCACTTGTGCATGCATGGATGGCACGTGTACTAAGGCAGGTGGTGTGGATTCTTGTGAGCTATGTGCACACACGTGTATTGTGCATACGCGTATGAGTTGTGAGTGCGCAGTTCCAAACGAGGCAAAACCAGTTTTGGAAACTCAATTTTGGAGCAATGTTGGAGAGAGGCAGCAAGAGAAAGCGATGGAAAGCCCTAGTGTTCTCCTCAAGCTTCCCATCTGCCTATATAAGAAGCCCTTACCTCTCTCCTAATTTCAAATGGTTACAAATTTAAGAGCCTTTTATGAGTTTTGAGAGTAAAACACCACCCTTCTCTTCTGTCCTCTTGCCTTGACTTCAAAATTCTGACACCCACAACAACTAAAAACACTTAAAAACTTGGGCAAATAACACCGATGGTCCTTATATTTTGCTCATTGTGTCATTTTGATCCCTACACTTTCATCTGGCTCAATTTTGACCCTGAATTTATGATTGTGTCAATTTAGTCCAATTCATAATGTCATTAATGTTTTTGATGGAAAATTATTACTGAATTGGTTGAGATTAACTCAATGAGTTGAGTAAATTTATAATTTTACCCTTAAAAATATGACACATGTCACTTATTTACATATTTTCCATAAAAAAATGTTAAGAATTATAATCGATTGGACCAAATTGAGATAAACTCATAAATTTAGGGTCAAAATAGAGCTGATTAAAATGAAAGGGACCAAAATGACACAAGGACAAAAATACAGGGACTACTGTCGTAATTTTCCCTAAAAACTTCCTAAGGCTTGAAGAACTTGGGCCCTAGCTCAAAACCTTTACTTGAGGGATGCTTGCAAGCAAGAAAACCTTTGTTTTCATGTCTTTTCTTTTGTGCCTTTGATTTATTCAAACCACCAGGTAAAACTCTCATCTTTTATTAATTTCAGTACCCTTGTGCTTTATTTTTCAATAATTAGTGTTAGTTTAGGCATTCATCCATTGTCTCATCATGTAGTTTGTTTATTTTTCTTGCTTTTTCACTTTACCTCCCACGTTTTGTTTCCCTTTACAAAACAACATGCTTAGGCCTATTTAATCATGTAGAAATCATGCGTTAGGCTCGATTTGAATCATCATGTAATTTTTTATATTTTTTTCCCTTTTTACTTGTTATTTGTTTTTTTATGCATAAGTATCATTCTAGTAGCATCAAACCAGACTTATTCTTTGTATGATTAATTGCATGTTAGATCATATTTAATTTATGTACTACATGAAAGACGCTTAAGTGGGCATTCAGATAAGTTCTCTCCACCCTCATAGCATATGTGTGTTCCTTGCATTGTCTTTTTAATAATCTAATAAGTCTCTATGCTTTTCTTGCAAAATTGTATGTTTTGGATGATTTTTCATTAATATTGTCTATTTTAGTTTATGTTTATGGACATGATAAAGTAAAACCATTTTTCTTGTAAAATCACTCATTTTTATGAAAAACATGACTTTATTCATTTAATCTAAGATAGATGATATTTATTTTATTCAAATAACATAGTTTTAGGCTAGTAAGGGCTCTAGGGTTTAAAAATGGTTTGTATGACATAATTAAACACTAAAATCCTAAAATAGAGAATGAGTAGAGGTTAATCCTTGGATTGGGAAAAAATGGGGTGCTTTCATTTCCTTTTTGTACTTGAGCTCCCAAACTGGTAATCTTTGGTTATGACGGATCATGTCCTTTACTTAGCTTTCATCGTTAAAGGTTTCTTAATTCCCCATAAAAATTAAGTTGTGAAAGAATAAAGCAAGTTGGTTCAACATGGATGGAAACAGACCTTATACTTAAAAAAGGCATGACATCTACAATCACAACAGAGAGCGATCGAACGCTTTTCATATTTATTTTGGATCGAGTATCAAAGAAATGTAGAGATTGAAAGGGGATCGATCGCATTGACTAAAAATCTAATTTATACACTTTCTTTCTCTCTTTCTTTCTTACTTCTCTCTTTTCTCTCTCTCTCTCTCTTTCTCTCTCTACTTCGAAATTTCTCTCTCTCTCTCTCTGTAAAACCTTTACAAAATTTTACAAATCCTTCGATCCGCCATGCCTAGAGTCAAAATCTCACCTTACTCCTTTGAGCTAGATCGTAGAGCGTGTCGGTAGCTTCGTTCTAACCAGAGCAAATCTTCGTTACGATGTTTTTGGATTTTGGGCTTTTCTCTTCTCCCTATGAAATTTAGGTAAGGATTATTTTACACTTGTACATTGTTTTTTTTTTAGCATATTTATATGGTATTTTTTTAGATATGAAATTTGAAAAATTGAGGATTTTTTTATATGTATATGGTATAAACTAGGGTTTGCTCTTTCGGTTTAAATTTAGAGAATTAGTTCTCAAATTGATAAATGAAACTTGAATTTCAAAGTTTGGTACTAAAATTTGAGAAGCCCTATTTTGTTAAAAAACCTAACTGTTGAGAATTAGGGAAAATGTTGGAATTTGGGGAAACTATTGAGAAATGGGTGAATTAGTTTGGAAATTGTAAAATTTCTTGGTAATGTTCATATTATCGAATTTATTGAGGATTATGGGAATATTGGAACTGTTGGAATTAATGTTTAGTTATGCTCTTATATTGTTTAACGGAATACTTTGATAGAAATAACTATTGTGGGCAATCGGTGGAGGATTGCATGTTTTGTTGTAGAATGAATTGGAAACTAGAAAATTGGAAACCTTTTCAATTCGTGTATTGTATTGACATTTTCATGCTTTTATCATATATATCATTAAGCTCTTTTGAGAATTTGTCCTTGGGACTATTTTGGTAACAACTGGAAATTTGTTGATGTCTCGACCAAAACCCGTCCCTATAGGTTTAGCATGGCCTTGAACGGATCAACAAAATTAAGGGGCTAGTGAAAGCAGATATCATAATATAATGTCCATAGAGTTATGCAAACATATATGGGACAGAAAATTTAAAACTTTTAATACACATGCGTGACGTCATATTCACATTGGTCTTACATCACCACATTCCATATATAGAACGTACAAAAACTTGTCCAAACAAAAACAAAAGTAATACAAAAGTTATAAACTTTGTTCACAAATTCAACCACGTGGAATGTTCCAGGAACCTCCTTAAGAGGCGCACAAGTTGGCCGACACAAACAGACCTCCGGGCAATCATCTCTGAGCCTGGTCACATGCCTGATTACCTACATACATAAAAATACAATGAGCTGGAGCCTAGTGAATAATAACAGAGTAAAGAGTTTAATGAATGATGTCCATGACAGATTCAGAAGTCAAAAACATATTTTTATACATATTCAGATTCAGAATTCACAGATAATCATACGTGGTACATCCACTAGCATTAATAGACAGATGGCTCATGATTACATGAGACGGTCATAAAGACTCATATATAGAGTAGATACAGACAGATAATGGTCATACTTAACCAGTTCCATGATGGAACCTCTGGTACCAGGTAATAGACAGATATTACATGATGCTTAGGATGCCACGATACATTTCAAAAAACTGGACAATCATTCATCTATACAGAAAGTAACATTTCAGAAAACTACTCATATCATTTCAGTCAGAAAACACATATAATCAAACATAACTTACATATAATCAAACATAGCTTTATAGAGTTATTACTCACAGATAACTCCAGTAGCAAAATAGTTAGAACAAATGGATCAGATAGCTTATAGCACGTGACCTACACAAACACATAGAGGGTACACATTAAAACACACGCTTGGAAAACACTTAACTTATTCCTTTTCCATCTTGGTGTGTTTTTAATCCTTATCCTCCTCATTATGTCTTAATTAAGGCTTAGGAATGCCTAAGATGCAACGAGGATGTTAAAATGCACTTTGAAACACTTAGCCAAAATTTTGAAAACAGGGTCTTCACTCGAGCGTAACTTTGGTCGTTCGAGTGGTCTGCAAAACTTTGCAAAACTTCTGGGAGCTCTCATTTTACGCTCGAGCGCAACTTCCTACATTCGAGCGGAGGATCAAAAATAAGGGTGGTCGCTCGAGCACAGGTTCTGCCACTCGAGCCAACCCCCAAGCTCTGTAAAAGTACTAGGAGCTCGCATTTTTTGCTCAAGCACAGATTCTACCGCTTGAGCAAAGAGTGCGAATTCTGGAATTTCCAGATTGCTGTCTGGGCTCCAAACTTCAATTCCAAAGCTTCAAAACACATTCTTTTGGGTTAAAACTTGAGAAAACATTTGTAAACTTGTAAAACATTGTGAATTAAAAGTCATTTCGCAAAATCAAGCGAATTATTCCAAACCAAACTTGAATTTCCAATTACTTTACATGCATGAAATGGATTGAATTCAAAGCTTCCAAAGCATGATCAATTTGAAGAGAATGGTGCAACATGTAATGAATTCTTAAAACCAAGCTAGATTTACCACATACAAGAGGGAATTGTTTTGAAAACAACTTCAACTCCTCATGGAATGCACATGCATGCATAAATGTTCTTCCCCTCCCTCTCTTTAAGCTTAATTCATGCATTATTTTGCTTAATCTACTAGAATACAATTATTGGTTAACTCAATTGCAAATTAGAGGAGTGAATTCCTACCTTAAACTGTGAATTCACAAGTATAGAAGCTTAATCCTTCCAAGGTTGAGCAATTCTTGATTTTCCCTCTAAATTTCCTTCGATCTCTCTAAATTGCTGAAGTTCCTCTCCCAACTCTCACACTTCCTCTTCTCTCATGTTTTTGCTACTTAAGGACAATAAAAAAGTGCATAAGTGGTGTCTAGAGCCACTTGTGCCTTATGTAGGCTTGGATTAAAGTAATTTAATTAATTCTTGCTTAGGCTAATTAACTTTGATTAGTTTATTCTAATTCTTCAGTTCCAAATCAAATTTCAATCAAACCTACCATAAAATGCCAAAATTTCTAAATAACACATAAACTTAGTCAATTTCATGATCGGATGCTAATGAGGCCTTCAATTCGTACACCGAAACAAAAATGCGAACATATATTCCTACGTCAGACAGATATAAGCACAAATAACACAATACACATGCAATTAATTTAGAATTTCCTCTTAATTACTTATTAGCCATTCTTAGTCATAGTTTAGTGACTAATCACGGTTCGGGGTTGTTATAGTTGAATTATTAAAGTAAATAATGTGGTTAAATCCAAGATGTGTAGAAAACATTTACAAATTGAATTAAGTTGGCTTAAGATCCTCGATGAAAGTTCAGTAACTCGTGCAGAGTTAGGTGGCCAATTGCCCTTCTGGTTAATAGCCAGAGAATGTGAATTTTTTATAGTTCTAACTAGACTACTTCCAGACACATGCCTAGGGATTTCTTAGGTATTATTTACGGTTTAATAATTTATTTTATTAGAATTGATAGAACTTGGAATATTTTGAAAAGCTTACATTATTGTATTCATGAATAAAGAAAATCTTTTTACATGAAATGGCATCACTTGCATTCATGATTATATTCATGATAATATCATATACATTGGTAATATTATCTCTAGTAGACAATTGTGCTCATCGCTAAGTGGAAAACCATTTTCAGGTACAGGTGATATGCCTCTACCATGTTGAAGGCTCGAGATGTGATCATTTTGGAGCATGAAGGCTCTTTTCTTTTACCTTGTAGTTGTAAAGTTTTTAAGCTTAAATGGGGTAGTAACCCACTTTTTATAACAAGGTTCTACTTCTTGAAATGTGAAAGCCTGTAGGACATTTTATTTGAACTTTGATTTGGTTTTGTAATTGTATCACGTGCTATAAATTCAGACCTTAGAAGTTGTGAATATGTAATACATGTGATCTCGTTTCTACCTCAAACTTTATGAAATGCAACATATGGATTGGAGATTACTTTCCTTATTATCATGTCTATTATTGAGTATTGTATCAATTCTTAGTATGTATAAATTAAATGGATTTCAAATTAAACGACGAATATGTATTTAATTGATATTAATCGAATATATGGAAATTGGGGCATTACATGCTTGGTACCTTATTAACGATGTAATCCACAGAGAGAATTGCTTCACCCCATATGTTTGATGGCAACCTAGAACTTACCAACATGGCATTTATCATTTTCTTCAAGGTACGGTTCTTCTATTCAATAACACCATTTTGTTGAGTAGAATAAGGTGTTGTGGTTTGGTGAATAATTTCATTATGAGCATAGAACTCAATAACTGGCGATTCATATTCACCACCATGATTACTTCTCTACACCTTAATGTTTATGCCAAGTTGGTTTTCAACTTCATTCTTATAAAGATTGAACTTATCAATAGCCTTATCTATACTCTTAAGCAGATAAAGGTAGCAATATTTTGTGCTATCGTAGACAAAACTAATAAAACACTTATTGCCTCCTTATGTTTGTATGAATTTCAAATCACACAGATTATTGTGAATAAACCTAATGGCTCAAAGTTTCTTTCAATCATTTGAAATGAAGTCTTCGATATTTTTGTATAGCGATTCTGGTTTAGACCCGACCTGTTGATGTTTTGGATTCGGGCTTCATTGTCTTATATGATTGTTCATGTCTTATTTCTTCTTATTCCTCATTGAGTTTGGTTATTGGAGTGTCTTGGTTGCGTATGGAACAGGTCGGGAGTTAGTTTTTCAAAATGGTTCATGCCTAGATTTTTGTTTCTTTGCTCGAGCGACACTTCTTGCGCTCGAACGGTCTTTCAGAACTCTTAACATTTTTACAAGCTTGCAAAGATACTGGGAGTTGGCATTCTATGCTCGAGCGGTCATTCTTGAGCTCGAGCGGTGTTGGCTCGAGTAGTCCTTCTTGAGCTTGAGCGATGGTCCTCTGTTTGTAAAACTTCTGAGAGTTTGTATTCTTCGCTCGAGTGGTAAAATTCTTCGCTTGATCGATCTCACTTATTATGTCTGGTCGCTTGAGTGACACTTCTTTCGCTCGAGCGGTCTGTGCATATATCAGTCCATAAAAGTCACTTTTTGGCTCACTTTTTCATATATCTCTCTCTCTCTAAACATTCAAAAAACCCTAAGTTGAGACCTTCTTTCTCTAAAAATCCCTTTCTCTCTACAAATACACCCTCATCCATTGATTTCTCAACCCTAGTCCCTTTATTAAAAAGGGAGAGCTCATCTAGAGCTTTGTTCTAATCGGAACAAAGTTGGCTTTCGACATTTTTGAAGTTTCTTCTTCTTCTCTCTCTCTCTCTCTCTCTCTCTCTCTCATCTTCCAGGCTTGAGGTAGGGATTCTCTGCACTTTTTTATGATTTTTAACTTAACTATTTGTGTTTTGAAACAATATTGTGATTCAGGAATTTTTGAATAAATCTAGGGTTTTAGGTTAAAACTCAAAAGAGGGGTTTTCAAATGGATTCTTGAAAATGGTGTGGGATTGGAAATGAGGTGGAATTGTGATAAAATGGTTGGTTTTGATACTTGGAATTGATTGTGGAAGAAAAGGGGATTTTGCCCTAAATATCTCAAATGTTGATTTTGTATAAATAATTGGAATTGATGTTGAAAATATGAAATTGGGTTGATATTGATGAGGGTGATGGAGTTGGGTATCTATTACCACTCACATCTTGAAATTTGAAAAGTTTATCTTTATGGAAATTAATTATCTATTTAGAGATATCTGTTTTAGGCTATCGGTGAATAATAATTGCATGAGAATTAGGAGAATTAAAACTATTTTCTGATTCATTTGCATTGAGCATTTTTGCATATTTAACATATTGATAATGTTTTTGTTTTGAGAAAAAAGGGTGAATACTTTGGTGAATCTGGGTAGGAGTGTAATTGTGGTATTAAGTTGGCCTGTGTATCCTTGGCGAAAGTCCAGAAACCTGCGTGGTTAGGTGTCGAGCCTTTTGGTCATACTAGTAAAAATGACAAATTGGTAGTGCTTGTAGTCTACTTGCAAACACGTCCTAAAGATTCACAATGTTGTATTCATTGCCCTATTTTCTATTGTAAATGAAATGATATCATGAAATACGATAAAACTTGGCATTGCACGATTTTGAAAAGAGAAATGGAACTGTTTTGGCACGAGCATTGCATATGCATTCACCTTATATCTTTGTTAAGATTCATAAACTATGTTGTAGTATCTCTACTGGGCTTTAGGAACAGAGTCATTACATTGAGCTTAAACAACCCATTAGATAAATAATCCCTTCCCACACAAACCCTAGCCTTGTTCAGAACCACATTGTCCGCCTTAAAGACTATGTGGAAGCCATGATTTCTCAGGAGAGAACCAGACACCAGGTATAGACACCCTATTTTTTACCGGCCTTAAGATTTGGACGCTTTATGAAAAACTCCCGATGATGAAATCAAAAATCATTTCAAGCAACAAGTTAGAGATAGAGAGTGGTAAACCTTCCCTACACTTGTTTTGGCCAAAGGATTTTCTAGACCCTTAAACCTATTTTCAAAAATATTTTTAAGGCAGTTGGCACATTTTCATTTATTTTGGTCATTCTTAGTATTATGTTTTCCAAAAGTATTTGATCTAGTTTTCAAAAAAAAAAAAAAAGGGATATCTTAGGAAGCTAGAATGAATGAAATGATAGGAAATACCTTCCAAGAAGCTTAGTTGAATAAGGTTAGGTCGGCCGGACAACTTTGCAAAACAACACACTAGACAACTTCAGGCCAGTGGTAGGCATAAGAATCTGGTGATGCGGGAATGGACCATTTATGTTGCACTAGACAATTTTTGGAAGAAAAACACCAGACAAATCCATCACGCCCAAACAAGTCTTATTCGGTGCAATGCCTTTAATGTCAGCTAGAGCAAGTTTCTCGTGAGGTGTCTCAAGGATCTTGGAATATGGCATCCAGATCCTGGGGGATCAAATGGTTACATATTCCAAGCCTGCCAATAGCAGCCCTCTTTCTAGAGGATAAAGGGTTCTGAATTACTAAAATCAATATCAAACTCTAAGATTTCTAACTCTAGAATATTTCCCTAAAATTCTCATAGTTTGATTAATTAATTAATTAACATAAAATTAATCAAATTGAGTGAGATATTAGTGAGATTTGGACTACTTTCTTCATCCCATTGCTTGGAGACTTGGAGCAAAAGATCTCTACTAGCTATACAGAGCTTGGATTAGAGTTTGTGACTAGCTTGGGCACTATGTCTTCTAGCTTAGACGTAATCCCTACTTCCATTCTTGCAATTCTTTAAAATTTATATCTTTCCCATTTCTTTTGGATTTTATGGAGATCTTGAGATCATTCGTTGAGTCATTGAAGTATAGTTGGATTCAGTATAGTTGGATTCTGTATTCTTCTCCCATTTCTGTAGATAGTGGAGGCCCGTATAGCAACTTTGGCTAAGTCTGAATTACTTTCTTTTTGATTTATTATGGGTTAGAAACCTAAGCATGGTTTCCTTTACGAGAAGAGATTGGTTCTCTCCTCCCAAACCTATTTTTGCATGGATTTGAGTAGCCTATACTTTGATTTGTAGGAGGTGGACAAACCTTCTCTTCTCATTAGAGTTTTCCCTTTCTTTTTTTTTTTTTTTTTGTGTGTGTGTGTGATTATCATTTGTTAGTGAAAGAGAAGTCTAGGCACGACTTCCTCCTTGAGAATAGATTAAATCTCTCCTCTTATTACTATATTTCATGAGTTTGGGTAATTTATACCTATTTTCATGTGTTAAAGGGTGAGAATCTCTCAATCCTCGTTGGAGTCTTTTCTATGTTATTGCTTTGCTAGATTATTGATGATATTGAAGTTCAACACGATTTCCTCCTCGAGGATAGATTGAATCTCCCTCTCGTTATTATATTTCATGAGTTTGGGTAGTTTATACCCATTTTCATGTGTTAGAGGGTGAAAATCTTTATATCCTCATCAGAGTTTCCTTTATTTCATTTTATTGCATTTTCTTAGCTCTTATTCATTATATTTGTCATGTGAGTTGGAATGGGTTTATTTTCTCCCTACCCTTTATTCCTTCCCTCTTCTATCTTTTATTTCTTGCTTTACTTAGATTTAATTCCGATTTCATGACATTCACATGCTTAGTCTAAGATCACGCATCTTAGCTTGGACCATTATATTTTGGTAGTTACATGGTGTGTAGTTCTTGATGATTCATATGCCATCTTATTAGTGTCCGAGCTCCTAGAACTCATCTCTCAAAAGCAATGAAAGAGTGAAGTATGTGAGAATGTGAAAAGGCTATACACACTGAAATCATATATAAAATGATGCTATATCATGCAGTCAACACATGCACAACATGTTAGAGGCCTTAAAACACAAAGCTAGTGAAGGCATTTATACTATAGCTATACAAGAAAAAGCTCATATGATCAAAGCAACCCAAAACAGAGTTAAATCATGCCAAAATAATAACAAAAACATGCTGAGATAGAGCCACAAAAGGGTAGACAAACATGCTCACATGTTAGGCCATCTACACTTGCAAACAAGACACAAGGAGAGGAGGTCACCCCCTCCTATTTTGGACCTCAAAACCAAGTTTTTACCACTGAAATTCCCCTGGAATTCCATGGTTAAAAGGGCTAAAAAAAGTTGTTTCAAAAGCTTTGAAAAAGAGAACAACACTTTAGCAAACAAGCTACAAAAGAGGGTGGACCACCCCTAACTCCAAAAAGGCCTTAAACTGCCATTTTTAAACCTTAAAAATAGAGGTTTTTGTAGTTGAAAACTAGGCCAAAAACAACATGCAAAGGTGGCCAAATAAGCAACTAAAATAAAGCTTAAAAGAGGTAAGCCTTTACCTTTGAAGCACAGCACTAAAACAGGTGCAATTCTGAGCTAAAACCAGCTTTGGGAGCTCAAACAAGACCTCCAAGAACCTCAGCTCCAAGGTGAAGGTGTTTGGCTAAGGGTCCTAGTGCAAATGTATAGAAAAAACACACTTTCAAGCACAAAATAGGGAAAGAGAGAGAATTTTAAAGAGAGAGGCAGAAATTTTGCTCATAAAATTTTGTAACCCCCAAAATGGGGGAGAGACCTGCACTTATATAAAAATCCAAGCCAAAAGCTTGCTTTTACTGTATGGAGGAGGCTTTCAGTGATTAACAGCTGACACAGCTGGCACGTAAAATATCTGAAAAATGAAAAAATTGGCCGTCAGCCACTTTAGGTGGCCAACCGGCCACCTCTCCTGGCCGACCGACCACTTCAAGTGGCTGACCAAGAGGAAAAGTTGCCGACAATAGCCAAAAGTGGCCGACAAATCCCTTCTCCCCTCTAGGCAAGAGGCACCAAGGTTTGGTCCAAAACAAAGAGAGTTTAGAGGCTTAAAGCCAAGGTACTCAACCGAGAACTTTGGGCACTCAAAACGAGCACAAACATGCACAATCATCGAGTGCGCAAACAATGACGTCTGAGTTTTAAGGTCGGTCAAAAATGGGGTGTCTACAGTGAGTTGTGCAAACAAACCCTTGAAATACCCTGTATATGCTCTGTTTGTCCTCTGTTGCAGCAAGATGAACCTGTGCAATCAGTGGCTGGTAGGCCACTTTCATGGTCGGCAGATGGCTGATTGGCCATCATTGGTGGTCGGAAACCTTCATCACTGGCTAGCTGGCCACTGATGAAAAATTGAGCAATGTGTTTTTGAGGCCAAGCAGAGCTGTTTTGGAAGTGGGCAACAGTGTTGGTGTTCAACTGTGCAAACATAGGCATTCAGAAGCAAAACAGTGGCTTTTCGGGTGGAAACCGAGCATGCGCATGAACATCCCTCGTTTCTCGAGGCGTAGTAGTTAATTATTTAGTTTAATTACTTATTTTAATTGCATTTGTGTTGTAATTATTTAATTAGTTAAAGTAGTTAGCTAGTTGTGATGTTGTAATTTGATTAACTAGAATAGTTGAACCCATGTAGCAAGACGTTGCTCGTCAAGCCGAGTTCATAACACGTTAGGCTGAGGTCATCAATAGGCTGCAACAACAACAACAACCACAACCGGCAACAACTTCTGCATCTTATACACCTCCCACAGGTATCCCAACACCCGGAGCCACAGCCCATACCGCTAATGCCCAGGTTGAAAATCAAGGCAACCTAGCAGAGACAATCCCACCACAAGCCTCCAAAGCGCCTATGTATCAAACCGAGGCTCCATTTGAGTTTGAGGTTGACCTGACTATACTTAAAGTCGACAAGCTAGAGAAGTTTTTCAAGAGAGCACAGGGTGTTAATTCTATTCCCGACTGTAGACACCCCATTTTTGACCGTTCTCAAGACTTGGACGTCACCGTTTGAACACTCAGTGATCATCCATGTTTGTGTTCGTCTTGAGTTCCCGGAGGTCTCGGCCACGCGCCTTGCCTCAGGATCTCTCGACTCGACTATTTGTATTTGGTGTTGCACCAAACACTTGTGTTTTTGCTTTGGAGGGCAGGGAATGTCTTGTTGGCCATCCCCATACCTCATCGGCCATGGCTTGAGGCCACTGGCCACTGTTTGTTGCCATCGGCCAAATGTTTGGCCGGTCGGCACTATTGATGGTCGGCCGACCATTGTTTTGCCAATTTGGCATCTTTGGCTGGCCGACCACTGTGCATCTGCTTTTGGCAGATATTTTTTGCCAGCTGTGCTAGCTGGCACCCACTTTGCCCCCCTCCATATGCGTGTATGGAGGGATTTCACTCTTGCTTAGCTTGTTTTGTAAGCTTTGCAAGAGTGATCCCCCATAAAGGGAGACCTTCTCCTCCCTCCTCAAGGGTTCCAGAAGTTCAAGAGAGAGCTCTGAGATTAGGGTTTGCATAGTGTATCTATCTATCTCTATATCTCCCTCTCTTTTTGCCTTTGTGTGTGTTTGTTCTTATTTTTGTGCACAAACACCTAGTTCTACACCTTACCTTGGTTGCTGAGGAGCCAATAGGTTGGTCTTGAAGTTTTGGAGCTGGTTTGGACCTAAGGAAGCAGCTGGAGTGCTCTTCTTGAAGAAAGTCTTCAAGGGTAAGAACTTTACCTTTAAATACCCCATTTTTGCATAGTCTTTTTGCCTACCTTGCATCTATTTTTGAGCTTAGTGTATAACATATAAAAGTATTTTTTTAATTGCTTAAAATAGTTGTTTAAGGTTGTTTTGGTGTTTGGGGTTGTTTGACCCCTCATAGGCCTTGTTTGGCCCCCATTTTATGCTATTTTGGTGAGCTCCGGGACCACCTTGTTTGGGCCTCCTTACCACTAAAATCTTAAGGGGTTTCAGAGGTGGAGATGGTGCTTTAAGGTCCTAAGAAGGAGAGGGCCATCCCCTCTCCTTGTTGCCTTAAATATTGGCGATTTTAGCCTCATGTGTGAGCATCTTGTTAAGACCATGTTGGCCATGTCTTAGTGGGTATTTGGTAGTATTTTGCCATGTTTTACCTTTGTTTTAAGTTGGTTTGGACACACCATGCTTGCTTTGCATACTTGTCTTGTAATGCCATGAAATTGCCTTAACATGTGCCTAGCATTTAGACCACTATGCTTACTGGTTTTGGCTTAGCTTTGTGAAGCTTTTGTGCATTTTTTAGTATGCCTAAGGTCTGTTTGTGGTTGTTTTGGCCATCCATGACATGCCATGTTGTAACAAGCCCGCGGGGGGACCTCGCTACAGCTCGGACTCGACTTTTGTGTAGTCACGGTTCCTAATCTGAACCAAAGAGTCCAAATCCGGCAAATTGTTTTGAGAAACAGATTTTTTTTTAAAAAAAAAGTAGTGCCAAACATGGACTGCTTTGCCAGATACAGAGTCGCCACCTAAATATTTTTGGGAAATTTAGGAAACCCTGACTCGGTGCCAAAAGGCCACGTGTCCGTTATCACCAAAGTTGCCTCGGCTCGGGAACATGGGTACGATTGGGGAAGGTCACTTCGTGAGCACCCCCGCTCGCCCGGTCATAGACCGGCCTCTACTAACCATGATATCAATTTTTGAAAACATTATGAGTTCTTATTCCGGTTATTAGCCTAGGTTACTATGCGATGCGCACAGCATACAAATATAGACCGAGTCGCCTGAATTGGAACGAAACATTTCATGCTTGTTTTTGAAAATGGTTTGCTACCCGCAGGTAGGCTTGAAACATTTGATGATTTATTCCAATTTAAGTAACCCAACCTTCACCCACAGGCATTCAAGCAGTTATATCATATAAGCACATAGCCTCATGGCAAGCATGCTATTCATGGCAATACTCACACGCATGCAAGGATGCTAAAGCATAAAGCTCACCGGGTACTCCAAGCCAAAATAGAAACTTATTAGAAATCATGCATGAATCCTAAGTATACAGGAATGCCTAATGCAACACATGCAAAATGCAACTATAGCAGGCTCGGCTATTCTAAGATGATATATGAAATGTTACAACTACCATATATTCAACTTGGAATTGAAAGTACGATGTAATTAGTATGATGCGCCGAGCCTAGTGCATGCGATACAGATGAATGATGCAAACATGCTGTCATACTGTATGCTAATTTAAACATGCCCTAATCTAACCATCGTAAGCGGATAAATAAAAGGGAAGAAAGACGTGGGGTTGGAAGACATTCATCACACTCACGCACACTTATTACAACATTGCCCTCGCGCAGAGGGTCCGAATAAATATACAGTCCAAATATTACAGTCCCCAAAATAAAAGAATATTACAGTCCAAAATATTACAGAATTCTAATTAATTAATGAATTAACTAGAAAGCAAATAAAACTGGCGTGCAAGCCAGGGACTGTCTTGCTTCTAGTGGATGATGCATGTCCGGATTGTCTTGCGCGGAAATCCACCGGAATGCCCCAATTAGCCTCTGTTTACACCTGTTCTTGAAATGCGTGCCGAGTCCCAAAAGGTTGCTGATTCTTCATTTTGCTGCAACAGAGAGCAGGAAAGGGGCATAGCAATGTATTTGCACAGATATATGCATGTCTCGATCCTCGTGCCACCAATCACGCATACCGAGGCATGATGGCCGAGGAATCGAAATGCACAACTCAATATAGGATGACTGCACATGAAACTACAGCTAAAACCTAACTCCATCATGGATAATCCGGAGTGTCGGTGACTGGGGAATTGAGACACATTCCGTCACTCGAAGTACGAAATGTACCTCGTTTCCCGTGCCCGGGCTAACTCTTATTCCGGACATGATGCAATATGCATGGTATGCGTGAAATCCAACTAAGATACAATCCTAACATATACAATGCTATGGAAATGAAGTGCCTCGAAATGCATGCACACGGGCACGCAAACCGAGGCAATGGTAAAATGCTATGAAAATGAAGTGCCTCGAAATGCGTGCACACGGGCGCGCAAACCGAGGCAATGGTAAATGCTATGAAAATGAAGTGCCTCGAAATGCATGCACACGGGCACGCAAATCGAGGCAATGGTAAAGTGCTATGAAAATGAGGTGCCTCGAAATGCGTGCACACGGGCACGCAAACCGAGACAACAGTAAAATGACAAATGGGCTTATACCAACATGAGTGAGCCTCAGCCACACTCACATAGGATGCCGGCGGATAAAAATAGAGTGCCTCGAAATGCGTGCACACGGGCACGCAAACCGAGGCGATGGCAGAATGCGATGAAATGACATGGAAATGACAAATGGGCTTATACCAACATGAGTGAGCCTCAGCCACACTCACATGGGATGCCGGCGGATAAAAATGAAGTGCCTCGAAATGCGTGCACAGGCACGCAAACTGAGGCGATGACAAAATATGATGAAATGACATGGAAATGACAAATGGGCTTATACCAACATGAGTGAGCCTCAGCCACACTCACATCGGATGCCGTCGGATAAAAAAGGAGTGCCTCGAAATGCGTGCACACGGGCACGCAAACCGAGGCGATGCTAAAATGACATGGAACATGGCAAAAATGATATGCAAGCATACTAACAGAATTTCAGCAACAAAATATGGGGAAAAACAGTCCCGAAATGTAGCGAAATGATACCAGATGCATGAAATTGTCCCGAAATGCAACATTAGGCACCTGAAATGGCCTATAGCCATGCTAAACATGCACAACATGGACATGCAATGCAAATACAGAAGCTAGACAGCCCCAAAATAAGCACTTTTCCAGTTATAAACATGGCCAAACAGCAAATATAGGTATGGCAAAAATAGCACACAAGAATAGGGGCCAAGATAGGGGTAATGAAGCAAGTGGTATAAGCTAAACCCAAACTGAAAAATTTCCTTCTACAACAATGAAGATGGACCAAAAATATGAACATTTACAGTATATGGCAGCCTCAAAATCAGTATACAAATATGCTAAAAATGGGATGCAAAGCAAGGCCCAAAAGGTGCTATAACATGAAGTATATAAAATAATCACCAAACAGAAAAAAAGTGTGAATGAAACATGAAGTATAGGCCAAAATAAGGCACCAAACAGAAAAAAAGTGTGAATGAAACATGAAGTATAGGCCAAAATAAGGCCACTTTCAGTTCGGACCAAGGTCCAAAAACAGAAACCAAGAGGGCTATCAACTTATGCAAAAATGGGGCCAAATAGGGGATTGAACTACAAGTGATACATGGAGACACCAAACAATGTTGAGCCCTTCTCCAATGTTGAAGAGGGGCTCAAAATAAGCCCTAAATCAGTTTACCACATGCTCGAAAATAAATTGCTCATGGGTCAAAAATAGCATGCAAAACTATGACATACAAGATGGTCAATGAAGCAAGTGTATCATGGAGGGATCAAACAGGGTTGAGCCCTTAATGAGAAGTGAAGATGAGCTCAAAAGATGGCCCTTTTCAGTTAGGGACGGAGCTTGAAACAAAAAGGAAGTGAGGCTTAGAAATGGATCAAGAAAAAGGGTCAAAAGGGTAAAAGTGTAACTTACCCTTGAAGATTCGAATTTTTGTTGCTTCTTGGATGGATTTGCAGCTTCTTTAGCCTTCAAGAATCCCTCCTTGCTGCTGGAAATGAGATGGTGGTGGTAGAGCTTGGTGGTGTAGAAGGAATGAAGGTTATGGACTTAGGGTTTTTTGAAGAATTGAAGAAGAAGAAGATGGAGGTGGCTATGGAGCTTTGAAGAAAAGTTTTTCTAACCCTTGTAGAGGAGGCCATCAGCTGGTTAAAAGGGCCAAAAGGGGGTGTAAAAGGTGGGGGAAATGGAGAGGAAAACTCCCCCACAAAATATCCCCCGGATACAGAAAATATCTGGGGGATATTGCCCAACAGCTGGAAAGGGTACAGTGAGGAGAATACGGCCGGCCTCATACTTTTACAGGAGGTGGCCGGCCGGCCACACCCCCTAGCCGGCCGGCTAGGGGTCAAAAGGGTCAAGGAGCTTTTCTGGCCGGCCAGATATTGGGGAGGTAGCCCTATGTGTGTACAACACAACCATGTAATTGAAATTCCAAGAAAGTGGGCCCAAGGGGTTCAACAATGGCTCGGAAAGAGGGGGTCAAAAGGGTCAAGTTGACTTACTGGCCGGCCATGAACTTTTAGTGGCCTCCCAGATGTGTAGATCACAGATATGTGGTTGAAAGTTGGCAACACTAGCTCTAAGGTATTTAACATTAGCCCGGAAGTGCGAAAAACGGGCGCCGGGAGGCTCCGGAAGAGAAATAACTGGTTGCTGCAACAGTTGCTGGCCTCCCACCCTTCAGTGACCTTCCCAGTGATAAAACAGAGGTACCTGCCAAAAATGAGCGAAAACCGTTGCAAAACGAATGTTCCGGAGCCAAAACACGTAGTTCGGGGTCCTAGAAATGGGCCGTTAAGCACCGAAAATGGTATTCGACCTCGAAGTGGGTTTCTTAGCCCCCAGTGTCCCTCAAAAGGGATGAAATAAGATGTATGCCAAAAGTCAGAGCAAACGGAGATGGTTAAGCAGTCCTGAACCGAGGCACACGGCCTGACGGCTCCGAAAACCGAGAACCGGACTCCGAAATGGGCAAAATGGCCTACGACCACCAAATGTAGCCTACGGACATTGAGAGATGGTCTACGAGACCTCTCCCTTCCCTCAGGAAAAGAAACAGAGAAAATCGAGCCTGGTTCGCAAACCGAGACAAGGCACAGAAGAGGGTTCGGAAATCCGGAGGTAGGGCTCACGGCCGCAACTCTGAAGCTTTTGAACAAGCACATTATGCAACATCACCAAGCGCTCAATCGGTGACGTCTGAGTCTTAAGGTCGGTCAAAAATGGGGTGTCTACACATGTATAGCCACTTTGCATTTTGGCTTGTTAGCCTTGGGTGTGTGAGTGTTGAGCATGCATTGCTGGCATCATTTCAGTGGTTTGGAACCACTTAACATGTCATTTCAGTCCCTATGGGATGCTCGTATGCTTGCATTTGATGTTCCTTTAAGGCCTTAGAGGGTTTGTGTATCATGCTCCATGAATGTGCCATTGCGTATGCCATCGTGTTTAGGCCTCTAGGATGCCATGTCAATGTTTTTTTGGCTTTGTTTTAACATGCTAAAACTCTGATTTTGGTTGCTCAAATCATGTCATATTTGGTTTTGCTAAGTGTAGTTCAATACCCCTATGGTGAGCCTTAGGCCTTAGACCATAGTTGCATGCTTGGCTTGTCTTGTTTACTTGGTTTGGCACCTTTTATAACATGATTTCAGAGCTTAGTATGCTTGCCATATGTCCATGTTTATCCCCTTTTAAGTATGCTTAAAAGTTGCTTCTATGTGCCTAAGCGTTGGACCATGTTTGCATGCATGATTGTATGTGTTTTGGCCCTCGTTTCCTTGGCATTTGGCCAATGTTTTGGACCTAATAGAGGGCTGTCCATCTTGGTGTAAGTCCCTCCCTTGCATGTGGTCGCATGCTTGCCTTGTGTGTTGTTGCATATTTGGCCTATTGCATGTTATGGCATGCTTGAAACACTTTGCATTTGGCATGCATTTCCTTGGTCAAGTTGTTTAACATGTTATATGTCTTGCATACTTGCATGTTTTAATTGCATCTTGTATGCTTGTCATTGGCATAGTTGTTTCATGCCTTGCATGCTTGTTTGCTTAGGTTGAGTGCCTAGTGCACATTGCTTGCTTGCATGCTCATGTTGCATACTTAGCTAACATGCTTAGGTTGCATTTGGCATGCATGCCTTCCCTCTTGATCAAGTGATAGAGGTTGGGCCTTATGTGTTTATTTGGTTTGCATTTCATTTAAAATCAAAATGCACAACTTGACATCTTGGGCCATCACGCATTGAAATGCACGATTGGTGGTCCGAGGGTCGAGGACCATCCTCCTTTGAGTCATGAACATGATAAGGAGGGTGTTGGTGCATACATTTGCTTGAAATGCATTGCCATGCCATGTTTTGCCCTCTGCTGCTGTCAAAACAGGTTTCTGCAGACAAATTTGGCTGGTCGACTGAATATAGTGCCGATCGACCAATTATGGATGGCCGAGAGCTCAATAAATGGTCGATGACCATTACCTTATGGCCGGTGGTGTTCCCCTTTGGCCGGTGACCCTCCACAGTGTTCAGAGAGTGTTCCTTGGGAATTATGCAATTTTCAGAGGAGCAGAGCAGGGTAAACAGAGGTAGCTTGTGCATGGCATTGGATTTCTGGGCGAAGCCAATCCGAGCATGCGTGCATCCCTCTTCCCGAGGCCCTTTACTGCTTTCAGTAGCTTAATTGATTCGTTAATTAGTTAAGTGTTGTATAATTTAATTAATTAGCTTGTAGGTTAATTAATTTGTATATTCTTTTGGTCCCTCCGAGCGAGGGCGAATGTGTAATAAGTGTAGGTACGTGTGTGCATGTCTTCCAACCCCCACTTCTTTCTCCCTTTTACTTACCTGCTTTTGATGGTTAGTATTAGGTCATATTTAATTTAGCATACCTTATGCTATGCATGAGTGCATCCATTCATTTGTCTTGCATGCACCGGACTCGGCGTATCATGCTAACTACATAGTATTTCAAATCTAACTTGAATACATGTTACTTGTACATCATCACATGCCATCTTAGAATAGCCGAGCCTAGCTTAGTTACATCTTGTATGTGTTGCATTAGCCATCTTAACATGAACTAGGATCATGCATATGATTACTAACTAGTTTCTGTTTTGGCTCGAAGTACTCGGTAAGCGTTTATGCTTTAGCATCCTTGCATGTGTGTGAGTGACTGCCATGATAGCATGCTTACCGTGAGGCTATGTGCTTATGTGATATAACTGCCTGGTTGCCTGTGGGTGAAGGTTGGATTGATTGAATTGGAACAATTCATCGAAATCCGTGTTTTAGCCTACTTGCGAGTAGCGAAACTCAAACTATTTTCCAAGCAAACGAATATGCAATGCTTTGTTTCAAATTAGGCAATCTAGTCTATACTTGTGTGTTGTGCACATCACATAGTAAATTCTAGCTAATTAACCGGAATAAGAACGCATATGTTTTCAAAACAAGATATCACGGTTAGTAGAGGCCGATCTTCGAATCGGGCGAGCGGGGGTGCTCAAAGTTGACCTTCCCCGATCGTACCCAAGTTCCCGAGCCGAGGCAACTTTGGTGATGACGGACATGTGGCCTTAGGCAAACGAGTCAGGGTTTCCTAAATCCCCCCATAAAAAATATTTAGGTGGCGACTCTGTATCTGGCAAAGCAGTCCATGTTTGGTACTTCTTTAAAAAAAAATCTGTTTTCAAAAATGATTTGCCGGATTTGGACTCTTTGGTGATTTACCAATCTCACATTGCACATTCTGATATCAGATTAAGAACCGTGACATTTGAGTCCTGAACTGTAGTGACCCCCGATATGAACAGAACAGGATTTCCCTTCCGGGACGTTCAGGGATGTCTACACCGACATAGAATATGGGTATTCTAACTCTGCAGTGACATTGCCAAACCGGTTCAAAATGCCACACATCGATCGATTTAATGGTTCCGGAGACCCCATGGTTGATCTTCAGCTGTTTTCAGACATCCTGCGGCTGATCGGCCTGACCAGATTATAGAAGCTCTCACTCTTTGACCAGACCCTATCTGGTATAGCCACCATATGGTATGCAAAGCTGGAGGATTCTGTGAAGCAGAGTTGGGAGGAAATGGTTGAGGCCTTTATTGTATAGTACTCTTACAACACACAAATCAAGGTCACAACTCGTGATCTTGAGGTAACGTGCCAGGAGCCAAATGGGGGCTTTTTAAAATTCGTGACGAGGTGGAGGGCCAAAGCTCCAAGATGACTACACGACCTTCAGAGAAAGATCAGATAAGGATGGTAGTCCGCAATCTACATGGAAAATTGCTGCAGAAAATGATAGTCCTACCTTTGTTCACATTCATTGAGCTCCATGAGATGGGAGTTCAGATTGAAGACGCCATGAAACAGGGGTTGATAACTAATGAGAAAGAGAAGGCTAAGAGGCCTTTTGTGCGCAGTTCCAATGCAACCACTAGTGAAAGTACAGCTGTGCGACCATTTGATGTGAGTGTTGTCACCACCACAACCAAGACCACCAATCCCTTTGCCAATATAGCTCCGCAAACTTCAAACAACCAGGCCTGATCCCAGAGGACCTTTACCCCACTCTAGATGACTTTATCCCAAGCCCTAAGGGTGTTGATTAAAAAATGGCACCTCATGCCATTAGAGCCTTGTCCACTGCCCGATCTTCTCCCACCAAAACACAACCCAACCAAGTACTGTGCATTTCACCAGCAGTACGGTCATGACACCGACCAATGCTTCAGGCTGCGTCATGAGATTCAAGACCTCATCAACAATAAGGTGATCGCACCACCTCAAAAGCCAAATATAACTACCAACCCTCTCCCAGCCCACAATCAAGTTCCCCCACCTCACAATCTAAATCTAATCCATACACTGGCCCTCCCTTACAATCCCAACGTATATATTGCCCCTTCCCACCTATCCAGATCGACGTTGTTCATTCCTGAAAGCATAAATTTGTGCATGATGGACATGTCCACACTTCAACTTGAACCCGTAGTGGTGACAATGGTAGAAGAAGGGAAGCTGGCCTTAGAGGAGAGTACGAGTCCACTGCCTGAGTGCTCTGAGGATTTGACCGACGGGGAGTATGATCCGTGCTGCTACATTGTGCCGATTGATCAAGTTAAGCTGGAAGTGGTTTTGCTAACTATAGCGGAGGTCAATATGGCTAGGGATGATGGCCTGAGCCAAGGTTTGGATGATTTGGCAGAGCTTGAGAAGGACTTAGACAACCTGCAGTTCTTCGATGAACAAGATCAAGGGGACGTGCAGGTTGACTGGTTCGATTTTAATAGTCAACGGACAACTCCGGGTTGTTGAGTGATGAACCCGACAGGGAGGAAGGAACTAAAACAAAACCAGAAGAAAAGGAAGCAAGAATTGCTGCAATGGCCGGAATGGCCGATGAAAAGGGGAAACTGTCGGAGAGCATCGGCATCAAGAATTTAGCTTAGGAATTGGGTACTGTGAGTACTGCGGACACAAAGTAGGAAACTGCGTTGAAGTAGTTTGAACAAGAAAGGGTTCGAAACAAACAGAAAGCTGGAATGGCCCAATACCCCGCGGGGGATGCATGTGACGTGAGAATGATCAGAACAGAGCCGGACAATTGTTTGTCAGTTACCGGAGGTGTATGGTGAGAGGATGATAATCTATATTTGGCCCACACTGATGAAGACTGGGATGAGTCCCTTCCAGATAACACGTGGTACGTTGAAGAGATTGATCACATGACAAAAAGTGGGCGGTATTTCAAGTCACCACACTTAGACCAAGCTGAGGCCTTTGGGACCTCTGGAAAGATAGAGAGATTAAAAAGCAAAAAGAGAAGCAGTTGGAGGAAGAGACAGTGTTGAAATGACTGAAGAAAATCCAAGCCAACATCTCAATCTGGGGTCTCCTTAGGGCCTCCCGCATATATCGACAAGCTATACTATCGGCAATGGACAAAGCCAAACTGTCCATTGACACTACCCCTGAATAGCTTGTGGGATTATTTTTCCCAGGTGGTGCCAGCCCAACCCTAACCTTTTTCGAGAAAGAACTCCTACTGGAAGGCTCAGTACACAACAAACCTCTGTATATATCTGTTGAGTGTAGAGAAAAATAGGTGCCAGTGGTGTTGGTTGACACCGGGTCAGCTATCAATGTCTGTCCTTCTCACACAGCTTATGCCATCGGCTTGAAACCAACAGACTTCATGCCCATAGCCCAAGTGATTCGGGCATATAATAATACCAACAGGGAGATTATGGGCACGATGCAAATCAGAGTTTAGGTGGGCCCCGCTCAACAGGATATCAAGTTCCATGTCCTAGATGTGCCGGCCACTTTTAACTTACTGCTAGGGAGGCCCTGGTTGCACCTTGTGAAAATAGTCTCTTCTATCCTCCACCAAATGCTGAAATACCCTCACGGGAAGGGAGTAGCGATCGTGTTTGGGAATTCATCCATACATCCTTCGCCAGAGGTAACTACACCAGTGTTGGAGATCGTTCTTGGCGAGAAGGATGTATTCCTTTCAGGGCTTACTCTGGCTGAGGCCTGAGTGGTGCAGAACACCTTGGCAGCTAATAAGGGCATGTATGTCAGCACCCAATTAATCTATTTCATGAATAAGCTCCAACACGTGCCAGGAATGGGACTGGGAAAAAGTGGCTAGAAAGGCGTCACAACATTGGTCGATGTGCCGCATAATCCGCATGCCTTTGGTCTTGGCTACGTACCCATCAAAGAAGACTGGGTTAGGAAAAGGGAAGAGATAGCAGGTAGAGCTAGAGCCAAGCAGGTTGGGAAACACTATGAGTTTATCCACAGGCCGATCCGGGGGACGCTGAATGACTACTTTGTTAGGGAGGGAGAAGACTTCCCCTTTTGCGACTTTCCCAAGCCCTAGATGAATTCTGCAAAGCAGCGTGTCCTTTGTTTCAAAATTTTCTTCGACCTGTAGTTGCAAGACAGTGATGCCGAGGAAAAGGCTGAGCTAACTGCTGAAGCTGAACAGAGAATAGATAGTGACTCGGACAACAGTGAGCTCGGAGTAGGGGCAGAATTGGCATGTCTCTTTTTAGATCCTCCGGCCGACTCAGAGAGCTTGGGAGATAACCTAACCATCTCCATCATCGAGGACCAACCGGGTGTGAACCCATCTAGAAGCATTTTGGATGTATCAGAAGCACCATCTCTCGTCTGGTAGCTAGAGGAAGGCTACCTGTCTAGTTCTGAGTAGGGTAATGAGCCTGAATCTGATTCCACAAAGTCTGTGGAGTCGGAATCAGATTCTAGTTATTCTGAGTCTGAGTCCGGTATTCCTGGGGGTGATAACCCGGATGCCAAGGTCTTGTCCAGGTCATCTTTTTCTTTTGATTTTAAGTTGGTTGTAACTGAAGAGCTAGATGAGCTGGATCTTATGAATGAGAACACTGCTGATTCTAAGTATTTCTCTGTGCCGTTTGTTTATTGTATTGATCAAGATTTTCAAAATTTTAATGTAAACAATGAGAAAGGAATTCCTCTGGTTTTGAAAATTTTGATTAATCAAGAGGAGGAGAGGTTTGCAAAACCCCTTGCTGATGAAATCATTGCGTTTAATGTGGGTACTGAGAAGGATCCGCGTCTGGTCTAGATCAGGTCCACGTTGTCTTCGGAGGAGCGTAAGCACTTAGTCACTTTATTAAAAGATTTCAAAGATATTTTCACGTGGTCCTACGAAGACATGCCTAAAATTGATCCTGAGATTGTACAGCATCGAATCCCTCTTGACCCCGAGGCCCAACTCGTCAAGCAGAAGTTATGGAGAACATGTCCGGATTGGGCTTTGAAGATTAAGGAAGAAGTTACCAAATAGATTGAGGCAGGGTTCTTGCTCGTGTCGGAGTATCCAACGTGGTTCGCCAACATTGTTCTAGTCCCAAAGAAGGATGACAGAATCAGAGTCTGTGTCGACTTCAGGGATCTGAATAAGGCTAGTCCAAAGGATGATTTTCCTCTGCCATATATTGATGAGTTGGTTGACTTCACTGCGGGCCATGCATTGCTCTCCTTTATGGATGGATTTTTCGGGTATAACCAGATTATGATGGAGCCTGAAAATAGAGAGAAAACTGCTTTCACTACGCCGTGGGGAACCTACTACTACAGAGTGATGCTGTTTGGACTGAAGTACGCTGGGGCCACCTATTAATGCGCTGCAACCACTATTCTACATGATATGATCCACAAAGAGGTCGAGGTGTACGTGGACGACATGATTGTCAAGTCCAAAGAAAGAGAGGGCCACTATACTGCCTTGAAGAAATTCTTCCAACGGATCAGAGAATATAGACTGAGGTTGAACCCGCAGAAGTATACTTTCAGTGTAACAGTAGGAAAAATGCTAGGATTTTTGATCACACAAAGGGGCATCGAGGTAGATCATCCAAAATCAAGGTCATCCTAGAAATGCCACCACCAAGGACTGAAAAGGAGGTGCGAGGCTTTCTGGGTAAAGTGCAATTCATAAGATGGTTTATTTCTAAATTAACCTTGACTTGTGAACCACTTTTTGGTCTCCTGAAGAAAGGAAAGAAATTTCGATGGGAAAATCGATGTCAATTCGCTTTTGAGCAAATTAAGCAGTACCTTCAGAATCTGCCTGTGTTATCGCCGCCAAAGCTGGGGAAGCCTTTGATTCTGTATCTGTCAGTAACAAACACCATAGTGGGGTATATGCTTGCTCAGGAATCTGAGGATAGGGTGGAGAAAGCCATCTATTACCTAAGTAAGAAAATGCTGGATTATGAGACACGCTACACTCCATTAGAGAAAGCTTGCTTAGCCTTGGTATGGGCTACCAAGAAGTTGAGGCACTACTTGTTAGCTCACTCCGTAATTCTAGTTTCAAGATTAGATCCCATCAAATATCTCTTTGAGAAACCAGCGCTTACGGGTAAGCTAGCCTGTTGGTTGCTTCTCCTCTCCGAATTTGATCTTAAGTATGTTACCCGCAAGTCGGTCAAGGGGAGAACTGTAGTGGAGTTCCTAGCAGATCACCCAGTAGAAGGAGATGAAGTGGTAGAATACCTGTTTCCAGATGAAGCCATTTTGCAAGTTGAGGAGGAGACTTAGACAATGTACTTTGACGGAGCGTCTAATCAATACGGTTATGGGATAGGTGTGTTGCTGATAGCACCTGATGATTCCCATATACCTTTAGCCTTCAAACTCCGGTTCAAGGTCTCCAATAATAAAGCAGAGTATGAGGTGTGTTTCATGGTTTGGAAACCGCCTTAGAACTAGGGGCAAAAACGTTGGATGTTATCGGGGACTCGAACCTAGTTGTCTCTCAAGCAAATAGAGACTGGAAGGTCAAAAAAGAAAAGATGAAGATTTATCACCAAACCCTGGACGTTCTTATTCCTAGGTTTGAAAAGCTGACTTTCACGCATCTCCTAAGAGAAAACAACAGGTTCGCTGATGCCTTATCAACTCTATCATCCATGATAGACATCCCGCTTGGAGTCCGAATGCGTCCGATCATTATTAAGCAGAGATATACGTCGGCCTATGAGACTATCGCCGCAATAGACAAAGCGCAAGACAAAAAACCTTGGTACTACGATATCAGAAACTTCTTGGAAAAGGAGATTTATCCACCAGGGGCAAATGCCAAGGACAAAAGGAGAATATGGCGAATAACCATCCAATTTATCATTTGCGGGGATAAACTGTACAAAAGAGATTATCTAGGAATGCACAAGTTGTGTGTCGAAGAAGAGAAATCAAAGTGCCTAATGGAGGCCATCCATGGAGGTGAGTGCAAAGCACACATGAACAGAGTAATGTTAGGTTGGAAGATTCTCAGGTAGGGTTACCACTGGTCTACCATGGAAGATGATTGTATTGGTTTTGTTCGGCGATGCCACAGATGCCAAATTCATGCTAGTCGCATGAATATCCCGTCGTCGAAGCTGTACAACATAACTTCACTATGGCCTTTCTCAGTTTGGAGAATTGACGTCATAGGCCCAGTCACACAAAAAGGGTCGAATGGGCATGAATACATTCTGGTGGCAATTGATTACTTCACAAAGTGGGTGGAAGCTTAATCCTACATAGTGATGAAAGCAGCGCATGTGGCTAAGTTCATCAGAAAAAACATCATTTGCCGATACGAAGTCCCAAACGAGATCATTTCAGATAATGGCTCACACTTCAAGAAATAAGTGATAGAATTATTGGAGAAATATAATGTGCCTTTTCATAAGTCATCTACATACCGGCCACAAACCAACGAAGCTGTTGAGGCCGCTAATAAGAACATCAAGCATATTCTGCAAAAGATAGTTGAGACCTACAGGGACTGGCCAAATAAATTACCATTCGCACTCTTGGGCTATAGAACTTCAATTCGGACGTCTACAGGGGCAACTCTTTATTCTCTTGTCTATGAGATAGAAGTTGTTCTGCCAATTGAAATAGAAGTCCTGTCGCTGCGAGTTATGGCTGAGTGTCAAATAGCAGAGGCGGACTGGCATCATAGCAGGTTTGAAGAACGGATGTTGTTTGATGAGAGAAGGCTGAAAGCATTGTTCCACGTTCAGGGTTACTAGCGCAGGATTGCTAGGTCTTTTAACAAGAAGGTCAAGTCCTGGGATCTCAAAGAGGGGGATTTGGTGCTGAAAGATAACCAAGCTCCCATCCATGACCTTAGGGGCAAGTTCAGACCCAATTGGACTGGTCCTTACATCATCAAAACTATCTGGTCGAGTGGAGCTGTTATTCTTATGGACCTAGATAGCCTAGAATTTTTCCAACCGATCAACATGGACAAGTTGAAGAAATACTATCCCTAAGAGGCTCGCTAGGCTGAAAACCTGGAAGGGCAACCTAGGAAAAAATTAGAGCATGAAAAATTAGAAATAAAGAAAAATTGAGCTCGCAAGGTTGAAAACCCTAAAGGGCGGCCTTGGCAAAAGTTAGAGTGCAAAAGGAGAGAGTTAGTACTCTAGTGAACTTGAACCGAACTATGTACGGCCTGATTCCCATTTTTGGGATACGTAGGCAACTTCATCTTGAAGTTCGGCCTAAGCATCTCCAAATCAATTGTCCTATCCATGTGTCTGATCAGGTCATCTTTGTCTATTCTTTACCTGAGGGTTCAGTTGTGATCTCTGTCCTGAGAGAAGAGCTGGTTACAATGCAGCGTAGGGGTGTTCAATCAAGGGCATTTCTGATCTTTTGATTTAGGGTTGTACATCTTGTGGATTGATTCCGTGCGTATCAAGTGGTGATCCTTTTCGAAAATGGTTTTGGAAATTTTTAATAAAGGTTGATTTTTGTTCAAATTTTACATTTTACAACTTAGACCATTTTTAGACCAAAAGGAAAAAAATTTAGTGCTCACAACTTTAATTTCATTGATTTCAACACAAAGTTCTCTAACTCTCTGATACAAATCAAAGTTACTTTTATTACATCAAAAAACTTGAAAAGAAAGGTCAAAACAATAAACTAGGGGCATCGATGAGTTAGGTGCTCCTGCATCATCTGTTCATGCTTGTGGAAGCTTCTGAAGCCTAAGTGGGCCCAGTTTGTGCCTCATCCTCAAGCCAAGCTAAACACTCGCCAGAAAGGGCGTAACTGAAACTAGGGACAGGGGCCAAAAGCTCTCTCGTCCTCCAAGCAGTGAGGTACGTAGCCAAGTGTGAACCTTGGATGAGGAATGCAATCGGGTACTTTACCCCTCCTCCGGGGTGGATCTAATCATGCCCAAACTGACGTTTGAATCGGAAAGGGAAGTAGAACACACAGTGTGTCAAGCTAATCAACTGAATGCCAAGTTGCAGAGCCATTCTATAACTCATCTTGGTCAAATTAAGCCAGGGGTAGGGCCAAGCTATGTTGGTAACAGATATGTTACACATCCAGTCGCACCACTATCCCTTATTCGGGAAATGCACTAGTCAGTGACGAAAGAAATAGCCTCGAGCTGAGTGCTCAAGGCAAGAGTCTACTACCTTCAGCTTATCCATAAGCCACACATGGGAAGGAATGAAATAAAAGAGAGATTAAAGAATAGAGAGATGTATGTTGAGAGAAAAGTGAGAAAAGGGTTTTGAGAGGAAAAAATAGAGTATGAGAGTCGAGAGAAGTGAGAAACACATATTAGAAAGGGTGGGAAACATTACCTGAAGAAGTAGTGGACTCCCCGTGAATCTGGTAGTCTCTCACCGATGGAAAGCGTTTAAGCCCATCAAAGTCTCAGCCAGTGCCAAACCAATGCAACTCTTGCCTTCTTTCAGGCCTTGCACCACTTCAATCAATCGTATACTAGACCCGCCGAAACTAGGAGCAAAGAGAAAATGTGCAAGCATGCACAAGCAGAGGGCATGCTGCCAAAATTTCCACCAGAGAAGGTTGCCCCAGTCACCAACGTCGGAATATCGATGGACCAAACTAGGAATGTCCAGTTCTCCGTTGTGGGCCAGAGATCAAGCCTCTTGCAGAGTAAGCGCACACATCTGTCCCAAAGCTTGGGCATGGCCAAAACGGGGCTGAGGGAGGATATCCTCGTTGCGCTGGGATTCCATTAACGCTTAAAATTCTTCAATTGTCGGGCATATTTCTTGTCCCTCGAAGCTAAAGGTATGTGTAATCAGGTCCCAGCATTTAACCGCGGCATGACGGAACGGAAAACAAAGCTGAGTTCGGCTCAATGAAAAAAGTGCATTTATGCTGAAACCCTAAAAATTTACCTTTTCCGAGCCGTCTAAAATCGCGATCCATTCCGAGAATTTTTTGGCGAAAAATGGCTCCATTTTTGGAAGAATTTGAGGCTAAAATGAAGTTCTGAAGAGAAATCAAGAAGTTGAACCCCTTTGTAGAAGATAAAGTAGTGAGTGGAAGCTAGTTGTCAACACTCTAGAGGTGCTTCAAATTGATGGCCGGCAGGCTACCTTGCCAGCCACCTCTTGTGGCCGATAGATGGCCGGTAGGCTCCTTATGTGGCTGGTAGCCTTCTTTTCTACTCTGTTGTCCACCTTTGTGCTAAGCAGTGCTGGGAGCATGTGTTTTGTTCTGCTCTTTGTGTGTTTTAAGGTCTTGTTTTGAATTCTTTTGGTTTTAACAAGTTTGTTGAGTTGTATTCGAGTTGTTTCGTTTTGTTTATCGAGTTGTATGTTGTGTTTTGCATTTTGGTTATTGGTCGGTTTGTTACCCAATTAAGAATTTTGTTTCAATGCAAGCGCACTTGGCCATTTCAATTCCATGTCCATTTCATGCATATATGGTGCTCATGATGCAAAAATGATAGCACTTTTTATAAAAACTGCGATCATGGTTTTTTTACAAAAGAGGAGTACAAGTTTTAAAGAAAAATAAAGCTTCCTAAAGCTATACATGTGCTAGTGCTACCAAACAAAAAGAAACTGGGCAAAAATACAAAAAAAAATAGCACCAGTCGCCTCATGCCCGAGAGGCCCTCTTCGTCCTCTTCCTCGGAGCAAAAGACTCTGGGGCACTATCTTTATTGGCTCTGCTTTCTAAATCTGCCTCTGAGCTGGCATCGTCTTTGCTCTATGCCCTAGAACCCTCCTCAGCATCGTCGCCACCTCTGCTCTTGGAACCCGAGCCGGCGTCATTATCTCCACTATCAGATGACCCAGAGTGCTGACTAGCTGCCTCCACCGAGCCACTGGTCTCAGTATCATCGTCCCTCAAGATGGGCTCGGGAAGACTGCTTCGGGCTCAGGTACTCCTCTCTCCGCCTCTCCTCGCTACTGCTAGAGGAGGTACTACTGGTGCTGGTGCTCCTGCAGCTGGAGCAGTCGGTATAGATGGGATCTGAAAAGGATAGTTGTCACATATCAGTTTCAGTATGTGTATCAGATGTAAGCATAGTATGTAGTGTGTGTATTAGATGCAAGCATGGTATGCAGAATGAGTGTATGCAGAAGTCAGATATAATGTGTAAGTACAGTGTGTGAATGCAACGTGCCAATGTAGTGTATCAGTGCATTTTCAGAAGTTTACAGTTGAAATGCTAGTGTATCAATGGAAAGATGATAGCATGAAGGGTAAAAACTAAAGAAATTACTAGGATTCCATAGAGGCCGAGCAGCGTCTCCCTCCTCTGTACCATGTCCATCAATGAGGCTATCAGCTCGAGATCGCCCCCTGGCTACTCAATGGATGCCTGAAAATGCATTTGGATGATCAATGTTTGCAATAAACATCTGAAATAAAATGTGGAGTGCAAGTGGTAAAGAGTGATCCATACCTTAGTCAGGCCTCTAACCCGGCAAGCTCGTGCCCGACTGTTACAGGCTCAATCGGGACCTGGTAAGCATCCCCATTATGTTGCCAGCATGTCGATGCAATGGGAAGCTTTGGCCAACCGGGCCTCTGCCTCACTCGGGAAGCCCCTCTAGTACGGGCCCCGGTCGCCCTGGTCACTCCAGGCGTCTCTTTCGTAGCAGGAGCTCTCGCTTGCTCACCTCCATGAGCGCTTGTCAGGGGTCGCATGAGATGTGTCTGGATAAAGGTCATGTAGTTGCCCTCTGCTTGGAAATAATCAGCATCCAAGCCCACCATAAACTGAGTAACTACTGTAGACACCCCATTTTTGACCAACCTTAAGACTCAGACATCACCGATTGAGCACTCGGTGACGTTGCATATCGTGCTCGTTCAGAAGTCTCAGAGTCGCGGCCGTAAGCCCTGCCTCCGGATTTCCGAACCCTCTTCTGTGCCTTGTCTCGGTTTGCGAACCAGACTCAGTTTTCTCTGTTTCTTTCCCCGAGGGGAGGGAGAGGTCCCGTAGATCATCTCTCAGTGGCCGTGGGCTACATTTTTTGGCCGTAGGCCATTTTGCCCATTTCGGAGTCCGGTTCCCGGTTTTCGGGATCGTTGGCCGTGTGCCTCGGTTCGGGACCACCTAACCATCTCCATTTGTTCCGATTTTTGGCATACTTCCTATTTTCTCTCTTTTGAGGGACACTGGGGTCTGAGAAACCCACTTCGTGGCCGAATGCCACTTTCGGTGCTTAACAGCCCATTTTCGGGACCTCGAACTGCGCGTTTTGGCCCCCGAACATTCATTTTGCAACGGTTTTTGTTCATTTTTGGCAGTACCTCTGTTTTATCACCGGGGAGGTCACTGAAGGGTGGGAGGCCAGTAATTGTTGCAGCAACCAGTTGTACATCCTCCGACGCCCTCCGGCGCCCGTTTTTCACACTTCCGGGCTAATGTTGAACACCTTGGGGCCACTTTCTTGAACTTTGAACCACATATTTGTGATGTACACACTTGGGAGGATCCTAAAAGTTGGTGGCCGGCCAGTAATTCCACCTGACCCTTTTGAACCCCTCCTTCCGGGCTAATGTTGAACACCTTGGGGCCACTTTCTTGAACTTTGAACCACATATTTGTGATGTACACACTTGGGAGGATCCTAAAAGTTGGTGGCCGGCCAGTAATTCTACCTGACCCTTTTGAACCCCTCCTTCCGGGCTAATGTTGAACACCTTGGGGCCACTTTCTTGAACTTTGAACCACATATTTGTGATGTACACACATGGGAGGACATCATCATGTTGTGGCCGGCCACTAAATCAGCTTGACCCTTTTGACCCCTAGCCGGCCGGCTAGGGGGTGTGGCCGGCCGGCCACCTGCAACCAAAATAACTGGCCGGCCGAGATCCTCACACTGTTCACTTTACAGCTGTATAGCTTTATCCCCTAGAAAATATCAATATCCGGGGGATATTTTGTGGGGGAAAGTTGGCCTCCTTTTCCCCCACCTTTACACCCCCTTTTTGGTCCTTATAACCAGCAGCCAACATCACATTTTGGGGTTGGAAAAAATTGTCTTCAAGCCTCAATACACATATCTCCCTCCATCTCCCTCATTTTCCTAAAAATCCTTAAGTCCTACACCTTGTTTTCTTCATCACCACCAAGCTCTACCATCACCACTTCATTTCCAGCAATAAGGAGGGATTCTCAAAGGCTAAAGGTGCTGCAAATTGGTCCAAGAAGCAACAAAAGACTTGTCTCCAAGGGTGAGTTGCTATTTCCCCTTTTTTTGAGCTTTTCTTTGCAATATTTCTTAGCCATCTATGATTTTTGATTTGAGCTCCGGCCATAACTGAAAGTGGCCTTATTTTGAGCTCATTTTCATGTCTTATTAAGGGCTCAACCCTGTTTGAGCCGTCTATCTTGCACTTTCTTCATTATCCCTCTAAAATGTCATTTTCTTGCATGATATTTTTAGCTTGTGTGTGATTTATTTTGGAGCATGCTGTAAACTGATAATAGGCTTATTTTGAGCCCCTCTTCAACATTTAAGAAGGACTCAACACTATTTGGGACTTCCATGTTGTACTTACCTTTATACTCCCTTTTTGGTCCCATTTTTGCATGCTATGGCAGCCTATCATGCTTTCATTTTTGGCCATTTTACAGTTCTTAAAATAGTCTTATTTTGGTCCATTCTTCATGTTTCATTTAGGGCCTTTCATGGTTTGGGACCTCCATATGCCACTTCATGTTATATCTCTCTTTTGGTCCCCATTCTTGCATGTTTTGTTAGCCTATCATGCTTTTGTTTTTGGCCATTTTACAGTTCTGAAAATAGTCTTATTTTGGCCCATTCTTCATGTTTCATTAAGGGTCTTTGACCGTTTGGTGAATATTTTGCATACCTCATGTTATAGCCTCTTTTGAGCTTCATTTTGCATTGCATTTCTAGCATGTTTGTATACTGTTTTGGAGTTTTTACAGTTCTGAAAATAGTCATATTTTTGGTCCCTCTTCAATGTTGTAGAAGGGAATTTTTCAGTTTGGGCATTGCATATACCACTTGCCTCTTTGACCACCTTTTGGCCCTTTTTCTTGCATGGGAGTGCAGCCATACTTGTGTTTGTTTTTGGGGTTTTTATAGTTCTGGAAAACATCATATTTTGGGCCCCTCTTCAACTTTGTTGAAGGGCCCTAACCTTTTTGAGGACATCAGCTATGAGTTGCTTCTTAATCCCATGTTTAGGGCCATTTCTTGCATGCTAGTTTTGCCCTATCTTGGTTTGCTGTTTGGCCATGATTTGTGCTAGTAAAATGCTTATTTTGGGGCTGTCTTGCTTCTTCCTTTTCATTCCATGTACCAGTCATGCATGTTTGGTATAGCTATAGGCCATTTCGGGTGCCTAATTTTGCATTTCGGGAGAGATTTCATGCATCGGGTGTGTTTTCGCCTCATTTCGGGGCTGTTTTCCCCCACTTTTCAGCGCTGAAATCCCATTAGCATGTTTGCATATCATTTCCCATGCCATAGTTTGCATTTTTGCATTGCCTCGATTTGCGTGCCCGTGTGCACGCATTTCGAGGCACTTCATTTTTCATTCACCGGCATCCTATGTGAGTGTGGCTGAGGCTCTCTCATGTTGGTATAAGCCCATATCATGTTTTCATGTCATTTGCATTGCGTATGCCATTGCCTCGGTTTGCGTGCCCGTGTGCACGCATTTCGAGGCACTTCATTTTTCATTCATCGGCCTCTTATGTGAGTGTGGCTGAGGCTCTCTCATGTTAGTGTAAGTCCATGTTACATCTTCCATGCCATTTTAGCCATATTGCATTGCGTATGCCATCGCCTCGATTTGCGTGCCCGTGTGCACGCATTTCGAGGCATCTCATTTCCACAGCATAGTGCATACTAGGTTGTATCTTAGATCACATTCTGTCATTTTCTCAGTTTGCGTGCCCGTATGTACGCATTTCGAGGCATCTCATTTCCACAGCATAGTGCATACTAGGTTGTATCTTAGATCGCATTCTGTCATTTTCTCGGTTTACGTGCCCGTGTGCACGTATTTCGAGGCATCTCATTTTCACAGCATTGTGTATGTTAGGATTGTATCTTAGTCGCATTTCATGCATGTCATGCATATTGCATCGTGTCTGGGATAGGAGTTAGCCCGGGCACGGGAAACGAGGTACATTTCGTACTCCGAGTGACGGAACGTGTCTCAATTCCCAGTCACCGACACTCCGGATCATCCATGATGGAGTTAGGTCTTGTTGTGTTTTCATGTGTATTCATTCTATATTGAGTTGTGCAATTCGACTCCTCGGCCATCATGCCTCGGTATGCGTGATTGGTGGCACGAGGATCGAGGCATGCATATATTTGTGAAAATACACTGCTATGCCCCTTTCCTGCTCTCCGTTGCAGCAAAATCAGGAATCAGCAGTCTTCCGGGGCTCGGCGCGCTTTTCAAGAATAAACTGCTAAACAGAGGCTGATTGGGGCATCCCGGTGGATTTCCGCGCAAGGCAGCCCGACGTGCATCATTCATCAGAAGCAAGGCAACCCCGGGCTTGCACGCTAGTTTTATTTATTTTCTTAGTTAATTCATTAATTAATTAGGAATTTGTAATATTTGGACTGTAATATTTGGACTGTAATATTCTTTTATTCGGAACTGTATTATTTATTCGGACCCTCTGCGTGAGGGCATAACTGTAATAAGTGTGCGTGTGTGTGTTGTATGTCTTCCAACCCCACGTCTTTCTCCCTTTTATTTATCCGCTTATGATGGTTAGATTAGGGCATATTTCAATTAGCATACAGTATGACAACATGTTTGCATCATTCATCTGTATTGCATGCACCGGGCTCGGCGCATCATACTAACTGCATTGTACTTTCAGTTTCAAATTGAATACATGTTAGTTGTAGCATTCCATATGCCATGTTTAGAATAGCCGAGCCTGCTATAGTTGCATTTTTGCATGTGTTGCATTAGGCATTTTTGTATACTTAGGATCATGCATGATTTCTAATGTAGTTTCTATTTTGGCTTGGAGTACTCGGTAAGTTCTATGCTTTAGCATCCTTGCATGCGTGTGAGTGAATGCCACGAATAGCATGCTTACCATGAGGCTAAATGCTTATGTGATATAACTGCCTGAATGCCTGTGGGTGAAGGTTGGGTTGTTTGGATTGGGACAATTCATCAAATATTTGTTTTAAGCCCACTAGATAGTGGCAAAATCATCTTTTTTAAGCCCACCCGAGGGTGGCAAAATCTGCATTTTAAGCCTACCTGCGAGTAGCAAACCATTTTCAAAAAGCGAACATGAAATGTTTTGTTCCAATTCAGGCGATCCAGTCTATACTTGTATGCTGTGCGCATCACATAGTAACCTAGGCTAATAACCGGAATAAAAACATACAATGTTTTCAAAAATAGATATCATGGTTAGTAGAGGCCGGTCTATGACCGGGCGAGCGGGGGTGCTCACGAAGTGACCTTCCCCAATCGTATCCAAGTTCCCGAGCCGAAGCAACTTTGGTGATGACGGACACGTGGCCTTTGGCACCGAGTCAGGGTTTCCTAAATTTCCCAAAATAAAATATTTAGGTGGCGACTCTGTATCTGGCAAAGCAGTCCATGTTTCGCACTTCTTTCAAAAATCTGTTTTCTCAAAAACGATTTGTCGGATTTGGACTCTTTGGTTCAGACTTAGAACCGTGACTACAAGTCGAGTCCGAGCTGTAGCGAGGTCCCCCGCGGGCTTGTTACAGTTTCTGGCGACTCTGCTGGGGATTTAGAGAACTTGACTCGAACTCATGATATCTGTTTTTGACTACACTTGTGTGTTTCTTTGCATTGCATTTGCATTGGTGCGCCTAGGACACCGTGTTTGCCATCTGCTATTCCTGAACGGTTTGCCGGAGGCTTGTCTTGTCAAGGCATGACCATAAGGCTGACCGGTTGTGGGCTCTGCCAGTATGGGAACACAAACCCCGGTTTTACCGGGGCACCCTCTTTGACCTTTCGACCTAGTGCATATTCGGATCCATAGTGACCATTCCAAATTAGGACAGGTTGCTTACCCGTTTATAAGTTGTTTGAAACCGTTCTGTGCGTAGTGAAACCCTAGTTCCTGACAAAATAGGACAGGGAAACCCTACCCCAACATAGGGGTGTTTTGGCTCTCACTTATCTGTTATGTGCTTTAGAGTGCGTCTCTACAGGAATACATGTATCAGTATATGAGTTTGGGCATCAGGCCTGCGGGCATCAGTTCAGTATTGTCAGTATCAGGCCTGCGGGCATCAGTTCAGTATTATGGGTATCAGGCCTGTGGGCATCAGCCAGTATTTGAGAATCAGCTATCTGCGGGTATCAGATTCTGTTTTAGGAGACAGTGATACAGGGATAATAATCAGTGTTTGAGGACAGTGTGTATTCAGCTTATTGACTGTGTGTTGGTTATGCCCGGCTGTGTGTTATGCATTTTATTTTAAGCTGTTATGCTGTCCGTTTATCTGTTTATTTATTTCCTTTTCGCTTTATTTATCTTTTGCTAGGTCAGTTCTAGCACAATTGCTTCCAACCCAGCAGGCATTCCCCAAGCACTTTGGACACGAGGTCGTCGACTCAATCGATCTGAGGATCTAATCGACGGACAGCCAGTGTTCCATTCTACCCCCTGTTACCAGAAGAAAGCAGAAAAAGCGCAGTGTATCTGAACAGAGATCACCAGAACAGTGGTTTCCCCCATCAGAGGACAGTCGGATTGAGATCCCCATTAGGACAGATCTGCCAGTAGTTCAGATAGATCAAAACAGTATGGCGGCACCAACAGGAGTTGAGGAGATGATGCGCCAAATGCAAGAAACCATGCGGGCCATGCAGCAGGATGCCGTTCGCCGAGATGAACTCGCCAAGCAGCAAGCTGAGATTATGACCCAGCAGGTTGAGCTGATTACCAGACTGCAACAACAGAATACAGCGTCTACTTCACAACAAGTCCCTCCCCCGGCAGGGGCTCCATTACCTGAGCAAGCACCTACTGTTCAGAACGCCCCACCAAATGCCCAGAATACCCTGCCGAATGTCCAAAACTTACAAGAGGACACGAATCTTCCAACGGGGCCAGCTCCGCCCCCGCTTCCACCACAACTGTCCAAGGTCCATGCACCTAATCGCCCCGACTCTCCCTTCGAGTTCGAGGTTGATCATACAGCTCTGAAATTGAGCAAACTGGAGAAGCTCTTTAAGAAATCCCAAGGGGTCAAGGCTATGCCGGATATCGAAGACGGATATACCGAGGAGGCCGTAACACTCCCCGATAGGTTCAAAATGCCACAAATCGACCGCTTTGACGGGTCCGGCGACCCCATGGTCCATCTCCGACTGTTTGCAGACATCTTGCGGCCAATGGGCCTAACACGACCACAGAAGCTTTCATTATTCGGCCGAACCCTATCGGGTGTGGCCGCCCACTGGTACGCAAAGTTACAAGATGAAGTGAAAAGGAATTGGGATGAAATGGCCGAGGCCTTTGTCGCGCAATATTCATACAACACTCAGATCGAGATCACAACCCGTGATCTCGAAACGACAAGGCAAGAGCCCAAGGAAACTTTCTCGGACTTTGTAATCCGATGGAGGGCAAAGGCGTCAATGATGACTTTAAGGCCCACTGACAAAGATCAAATCCGGATGATTGTGCGCAATCTCCACCCAAAGTTGATGCAGAGAATGATTGTAGTCCCCTTCCCTACTTTCGCAGATTTACATGAGATGGGGGTGCAAATCGAAGACGCAATGAAACAAGGTCTGTTTGACCACGACAGAGAGCAACCGAGGAGGACTTTCAACCGTAACAACAATGCGGGCCCGAGTGGCGCTGCAAATACGAGAGCCTCGGAAGTTAGTATGGTCACCACCACTCCCCCTCCCCCTCCCAGGCCCATGGCTGCCACCCCCTTTTCCGGCGTGTCCGGAAGCAACACACAAACCAACAGATTCCAACCGCGAGGCCAAAGAACCTTTACCCCACTATATATGCCCCTGACCAAAGTTCTGGGAATATTGATTAGGAAAAAGCATTTGAAACCCCTGGAGCCCAAGCCACTACCAAGTCCACTCCCCCCCTCTTATGACCCAGCAAAGTACTGTGCGTATCACCAACAACACGGTCACGACACCGACCGGTGTTACAGATTGCGTCATGAGATCCAGGATCTTATTGACAAACAGGTGATCGCGCCTCCTGATAAACCCAATGTCACAACCAACCCTCTCCCACCACATAACCAAGCTCCTCCTCCCAATAGAATCAATTTTATCCAGACTGGGGTCGCATCTTACGATCCTAGCATCTATATTACGCCCACCCACCTACCCAAGCCGGAGGTGCTCTTCCCTGATTGCACTGACTTCTTGTGCATGGTGGACATCTCCAAAACCCAACCAGAACCGATGGTGGTGACCGTCGAGGACGGGGCAGGGCAGATTTTGGGAGAGAATGAGATCGTTGAATCTGGGACTGGACAGAGTTTTGCTGGGGGAGCCTATGATCCAAGCGAGTACATCCTATCAACGAGCCGAATTGGGCTAGGTATAGAATTTCCAGAGACAGGAGAGCTATGCATGATCCGGGGGGATGGATCTGGGCTATGGGCAGATGATCTGACAGCCGTAGAGGAGGACTTTGCCAACTTGCAATTTTTCGATGACCAGGAACTGGGGGATGCGTCAATCAACTGGTACGATTATGAGGGATCGGCAGAGGCCACTGGATGGCTCGAGAATCAACCAGATGAAGTGGGGGAAGCCCAACCAGAACAGAGCCCAGCAGGGGCAGAGGTATCAGCTGTGGCCGGAATGGCCGAAAGTCAAGTTGTATCGCCGGAGAGCGCCGGTGCTAAGAATTTCGCTCGAGACATGGGCATTATGGATACGGGAACTGTTGAACAAACAGCTGCACTGATGCAGCTGGAACGAGAAAAGTTTGAGGAGGCTGAGAGAATTAGGAAAACTAAAGGCCCTGAGGGGACTGAAAGTGCTGTGTGCACGAAGATGGAGAATGCTGCGAGCATGTGGACAGGGAATACTGCGAGTGCAACTAAACCGGAGCCAGACAGGTGTCTGTTGGCTGCCGACGGAATGTGGTGGGAAGACGATGACTTATGTCTTGCCCACACGGATGAAGACTGGGGAAATAATCAACCGGATGACAGTTGGTACCTCGATGAGGTTGACCATATGACGAGAAGTGGGCGGTACTTTAAACCCCCACACCTGGACCAACCCGAGGCATCCGGGAAGGATAGAGAAGCGGAGAAACAGAAGGAGAAGCAGATTGAAGATGAAGCTGTGCTGAAACAGTTAAAAAAGATACAAGTAGACATCTCCATCTGGGGACTGCTAATGGCATCACGAGTACATAGAGAAGCTGTTCTATCTGCTATGGACAAGTCCAAACTCTCCATAGACACCACGCCTGAACAGCTGGTTGGGCTGGTTTTTCCGGGAGGAGGTTCCCCGGCATTAACCTTTTCGGACAAGGAGCTACCGCCTGAGGGCACAAATCATAACAAACCTCTCTATATTTCTGTGGAATGTAGAGATAAGTGGATACCGGTGGTACTTGTTGATAACGGGTCTGCGATTAATGTCTGCCCGACCAGAACGGCATATGCAATCGGGTTGAAGCCCGTGGACTTCGTCCCAACTACCCAAGTGATCAGAGCATACGACAATACCAGCAGAGAAGTGATGGGGACTGTTAAAATTCAAACCAAGGTTGGTCCAAGATAGCACAGCATTGAATTTCATATCTTGGAGGTTCCTGCAACCTTTAACCTACTTTTGGGGCGACCGTGGTTGCACCAGGTCAAAGCAGTCTCTTCCACTCTACATCAGATGCTAAAGTACCCTCACGGGAAAGGGGTAGCGATCGTTTTTGGGAATTCATCAATCCATCCGCCGCCGAAAGTGTCCACACCTGTCTTGGAGATCGAGCACGGCACAGAGGATGTGTTTTTGTCGGGGTTCACTTTGGCCGAGGCTCAAGTGGTGCAGAATGTCATGGCTGTGAATGAGGGTATGTACGTTAGTGCTCAATCTATCTACCTCATGAACAAGCTAAAACATACCCCCGGGATGGGATTAGGGAGAAGCGGCCGGAAGGGCGTCTCAGTGTTGGCCGAAGTGCCACACAACCCTCACACCTTTGGACTGGGTTATCTGCCCACCAAAGAAGACTGGGTGAGGAAAGGGAAAGAAATGGCCGGAAGAGCCAGGGCAAAGAAGGCTGGGAAGCCATTTGAGTTAATGCATAGGCCTATCGGGGGTACCCTAAACGGACGCTTCGTCCGGGAGGGGGAAGATTTTCCATTCTGCGGCTTCCCAGAGCCATGGCTGAACGCGGAGAAGAAGCGCGTGCCTGGTTTTGAAATCTTCTTCGACATACAATTATCTGGGGATGACGTTGCCGAAGCGCAGACAGACCCACCAACTGAGGTTGAGCAGTGTAGAGCAGTGGATCCTGAGAGCACAGAGCTTGAAATGGGGGTAGCACTGGCGAGTCTACTATCAGATCCTCCGATCGACCAAGAGTGCTTGGGGGATAACTCTTTGGTTTCTATGATTGGAGATGAAATAGCTGCGGGCTTTCCAGCGCTGATCTTGGATGCATCTATCGCACCTTCTCTCATCTGGCAATATGAGGAAGGCTTTTTATCTAGCAGCTCCGGGTCAGGTAGTGAGCCGGAATCTGATTCCACCGAATCTTGTGCGTCGGAATCAGATTCCAGCTCGACTGAGTCTGAGTCCGGTATTCCTGGGGGTGTTAACCCGGATGCCACAGTCCTGTCTAGGTCGTCATTTTCATTTTCTTTTGAGTCTGTTGTAACAGAGGAATCTGACGGCTTGGAAATATTTAATGAGAATGATGTGGATGTGGTTTCTGAGTATTTTTCTGTGCCTTTGATTTATTGCTTAAATTAGGATTTTCAAAATTTTGATGAAAACAACGAGGGAGAAATCCCCCCAGTTTTGCAACGGTTAATTGATCAAGAGCAGGAAAGATTTGTTAAACCTTTAATGGATGAAATCACTACTGTGAATGTTGGTACTGAGAAGGACCCGCGGCTGGTCCAGATCGGGTCCACGTTGTCTTCGGAGGAGCGCGAGCGCTTAGTCGCTTTATTAAAAGATTTCAAAGATGTTTTCGCGTGGTCCTACGAAGACATGCCTGGAATCGATCCTGAGATTGTACAACACCAGATCCCTCTTGATCCCGAGGCCCGCCCTGTCAAACAGAAACTCAGAAGGATCCGCCCGGACTGGGCTCTCAAAATTAAGGAAGAGGTCACCAAGCAAATTGACGCAGGGTTCCTGCTGGTATCTGAATACCCAACTTGGTTGGCCAACATTGTTCCGGTGCCAAAGAAGGACGGCAGAATTCGGGTCTGTGTAGACTTCAGAGATTTGAACAGGGTCAGTCCGAAGGACGACTTTCCCTTGCCACACATTGATGAATTGGTGGATTTCACGGCAGGACACGCCTTGCTTTTGTTTATGGATGGTTTCTCAGGCTATAATCAGATAGTAATGGCACCCGAAGACCGGGAGAAGACTGCGTTCACTACCCCGTGGGGTACATATTGTTATAGAGTGATGCCATTCGGGTTGAAAAATGCTGGAGCTACGTATCAACGGGCAGCAACTACAATATTGCATGATATGATCCATAAGGAGGTCGAGGTGTATGTGGACGACATGATTGTCAAGTCCAAAGAAAGAGAGGGCCACTACACCGCCTTACAAAAATTCTTTCAAAGGATCAAAGAGTTTCGGCTGCGACTGAATCCCCAGAAATGCACGTTTGGTGTTACAGCAGGGAAGATGCTAGGGTTTCTGATTACACAAAGGGGCATCGAGGTCGACCCTTCCAAAATCAAGGCCATCTTAGAAATGCCACCACCAAGGACTGAAAAGGAGGTGCGAGGCTTTCTGGGTAAAGTGCAATTTATAAGACGGTTTATTTCTAAATTAACCTTGACTTGTGAATCACTTTTTGGTCTCCTGAAGAAAGGAAAGAAATTCCAATGGGACGGCCGATGTCAAGCAGCTTTTGAGCAGATCAAAGAATATCTACAAAATCTGCCCGTGTTGTCACCACCAGAGCCGGGGAGACCGTTGATATTGTACCTTTCGGTAACTGAGACTACCATGGGCTGCATGCTCGCGCAGGAATCAGAAGACAAAGTGGAAAGAGCCATCTACTATCTGAGCAAAAAGATGATGGATTACGAGACCTGCTATACACCGCTGGAGAAGGCTTGTTTGGCCTTGGTATGGGCTACCAGGAAGCTGCGGCACTACCTGTTAGCTCACTCTGTAATGTTGGTTTCGCGTTTGGATCCCATCAAATATCTTTTCGAGAAACCAGCACTTACGGGTAGGCTAGCCCGTTGGCTGCTGTTGCTCTCCGAATTTGATTTGAAGTATGTAACGCGCAAGTCAGTAAAAGGGAGAGCGGTAGCGGAGTTCCTTGCCGACCACCCGGTTGAGGGGGATGAAGCGGTTGAGTATCTATTCCCAGATGAAGCCATTCTGCACGTCGAAGATGAAAATTGGACGATGTACTTTGACGGAGCGTCAAACTAGTATAGGTATGGGATAGGGGTGTTGCTGATAGCGCCTGACGATTCCCGTATCCCTTTAGCATTCAAGCTCCGGTTCAAAGTCTCGAATAATGAGGCAGAGTATGAGGCATGTATTGCTGGCCTGGAAGCAGCCCTAGAACTAGGGGCAAGACGGTTGGACGTCATTGGGGACTCGAACCTTGTTGTGTCTCAAGCAAAAGGAGATTGGAAAGTCAATGAGGAAAGGATGATAGTTTACCACCAAACCTTGGATTTGTTAATTCCTCGGTTTGAGAAGCTAAATTTCACCCACCTCGTAAGAGAGAACAACAGGTTTGCAGATTCACTAGCAACTCTATCTTCTATGATAGACATCCCGTCCGGAGTCCGGATGCGTCCAGTCATTATTGATCAGAAGTTTGTGCCAGCATACGAGTCGATTTCCGCCATAGATGAGGTTCAAGACGGCAACCCCTGGTATTACGACATCTGGAACTTCTTGGAAAAGGAAACGTATCCACTAGGGGCAAATGCCAAGGATAAGAGGGCCGTCAGAAGAATGGCCGCTCAGTTCATTATCTGCGGGGGAAAGCTATACAAAAGAGGTCATCTGGGAATGCATAAGCTCTGTGTAGAAGCTGAAGAGTCGAAACGCCTGATGGAGGCCATCCATGGGGGAGAGTGCGGTGCACACATGAATGGGGTAATGCTGGCTAGAAAGATCCTCAGACAGGGCTACTACTGGTCAACCATGGAGGAGGATTGTATTAGTTTTGTTCGGCGATGCCACAAGTGTCAAATTCATGCAAACCGCATGAACATCCCGCCGTCAAAGCTGTACAACATGACTTCACCATGGCCTTTTTCGGTTTGGGGAATTGATGTGATCGGAGCTGTTACCCCGAAAGGGTCAAACGGGCATGAGTTTATCCTAGTGGCGATAGATTATTTTACAAAGTGGGTCGAGGCCCAATCATACGCAGTGTTGAAGGCGTCGCACGTCGCAAAGTTCATCAGAAACAACATCATCTGTCGCTACGGGGTGCCAAACGAGATAATTTCAGATAATGGTTCCCACTTCAAGAAAGAAGTGATAGACTTGTTGGAAAAATACAATGTGGCTTTCCATAAGTCATCTACATACCGGCCGCAGACCAACTGAGTGGTTGAGGCCGCCAACAAGAATATCAAGCATATACTGCAGAAGATGGTGGGAACCTATCGGGATTGGCCAGACAAGCTGCCATTTGCTCTGTGGGGCTACAGGACTTCAATCAGAACTTCTACCAGAGCAACTCCATATTCATTGGTCTATGGAATGGAGGCTGTTCTACCCATTGAGATTGAGGTTCCATCGTTACGAGTATTGGCTGAGTGCCAAATAGCCGAAGCAGATTGGCAGCAAAGCAGATTCGAAGAACTCATGCTCTTTGATGAAAGAAGACTGAAAGCACTGTACCACATCCAAGGCTATCAACGCAGAATTTCCCGGGCTTTCAACAAGAAGGTTAAGTCCAGGAATCTGAAAGAAGGAGATTTGGTGCTCAAAGACAACCGAGCTCCCATCCACGACCCAAGGGGCAAGTTCAAACCTAATTGGACTGGTCCTTACATCATCAAAGCTATCTGGTCAGGTGGAGCTGTGGTTCTGATGGATCTAGATGGCTTGGAGTTCTCACAACCGATAAATATGGACAAGTTGAAGAAATATTACCCTTGAGAGGCTCGCTAGGCCGAAAACCCGAAAGGCCGACCTAGGCAAAAGTCAGAGCACAAAAAATTAGAAAATATAAAAACTGAGCTCGCAAGGTTGAAAACCCGCAAAGGGCGGCCTTGGCAAAAGTTAGAGCGCAAAAGGAGAGTGAAAATACTCGAGTGAACCTCGGCCTGAACTACGTAAGGCTTGATTCCCATCTTTGGGATACGTAGGCAACTTCACCTTGAAGTTCAGCCATAAACTTTTCCCCAATCAACTCTGTCCATCTTGATCATCTCAGTCATCTTTATCCATCAGCATTTATCGCGATCTCAGGTACAGTGCTGTTCAGACTAGGGGCAACTTTCCGTTGCCGCGACGGTGCAAAGTTACTCAGACTAGGGGCAGCTTTCCGTTGCTATGAAGTGCCGCATTGTTCTTCAGACTAGGGGCAACTTTCCAGTTGCAGGGATCTGGGGTTGTGCATCTCAGTGACAGATCTTCGGCGTGTCCAGTTTTGATCCGCATCGAAAATAGTTTTGAAAAGTTTTAATAAAAGTCGACTTTGTTCAAATTAATCTTTTTACGACTAAGACCATTTTTGGACCAAAGAGGAAAATTTTCAGTACCATAACCTTCAATTTCATTGATTTCAAAATAGAGTCCTCCTGCTCTTGCATACAATCGAGGTTGCTCTTTTAGTACATTCATGAAGAAAACTTGAAAATACTAATAAAGCAATAAATTTGGGGCATAGTTGAATCAAGTATCTCTGCGTCCCCTCCCAGAGCTGGACGAAGCATCTGATGCCAAGCTAGGCCCAACCTGTGCCTCCTCATTGAGCCAATCCAAGCACTCATCGGACAAAGTGCAACTGAAAGTGGAAGCAGGGGCCAGGAGCTCTCTAGTCCTCCATGCTGTGGCATATCGGGCAAGCTGTGCACCCCGGACCAGGAAAGCAGCTGGGTACTCAATCCCCTCCGGTGGGCAGGTCTGATCATGACCAAACTGACGCAGGAACCGGAACGGAAAATAGAATACGCAGTGGGTTAGACCAATCAATTGGATCCCAATCAGCCGAGACATACTATAGCTCATTGCCGGGAGGTTGAGCCAAGGACAACGCCAAGCAATGCCGTCTGCGGACAAATTGCACATCCAATCGAACCACCACCTTTCGTCAAGAGCATTGACTAGGCACTGTCGAAAGAAGTAGCCTCGAGCTGAATAGGCCGGGCAAGAGTCCACAACCTGCAACTTGTCCATTAACCATACCTAGGAGAGGGATGGAAAATGAGAGAATAAAGAACAGAGAGATGTACGATGAGAGAAAAGTAAAACGAGGGTTTTGTGAGAAAAACCGAGCCTAAGGGCCAAGTGATGTGAGCAAATATATATGTGAGGTCGGGTGGGAAACATTACCTGCAGCAGCAGTGGACTCCCGGCAAACCTAGTCACCTCCCGGCGATAGACAGAATCTAAGCCCATCAGTGTCTCGGCCAAGGTCATGGCAATACAGCTCTTTCCTTCTCTCAAGCCTTGGGCGACTGCAATCAGGCGAATGCTAGCCCCGCCGAAGCCCGAGGAAAGCAGAAAGTGAGACAACAAACATAAGCAGAGGGCGTGTTGCCGGAAACCCTGCCAATAATTGTTGCTGCGGTCACCGACGTCGGAAAAACGATGGATCAAGCCGAGGATGTCCAGTTCCCCACTGCAGATCAGAGATCGAGCGTCATGCGCCGTGAGCCCACACATCCGCCCTAAAGCCTGAGCGTGGCCAAAACGGAGCTGGGGCAAGATCACTTCAGAACATTCAGACTCCATCAAAACCTGAAAATCTTCGAAAGTGGGACACATCTCTTGGCCGCCAAAGCTAAAAACGTGCGTCACTGGGTTCCAGAACCTTGCCGCGGCATGGAGAAAAGGGAGCTGTAGCGGAGTACGGCTCAGCGTGAATAATGCATTCAAGCCGAAACCCCGGAAGTTCAGCTTTTCCGAGCCATCTAGAGAAGAGATCCAAGATGTGAGATTTTCCGCGAGAAAAGCCTCCATCTTTGTGTAAAATTAAGATGAAATGAATGTTCCCGAAGTTGAGACTTTTATAGAGGGAAAGACACTATTCACGGGGACACGTGTCAAAAACCAGGTGGCTGCAGGAATAAGTGGCCGGCCGGCCACCTTTTCTGGCTGGCCGGCCATTCTCTTTTTCAAAAACTGGCCGGCCGGCTCCCTCTCTCCACAAAATTGGCCGGCCGACTCCCAAAGGTGGCCGGCAATGCTGCAGTGTATCCCCTTGGCCATGTTTTACCCTTCGAGGGAAAGTTTCAAGCATTTCCACGCAACGGGAGAGTCAAAGGCCTTCATTTCCCTCTGTTTCGGATGCGTTCCAGTGCCCAGATCGTCAGAAGTACACTCTGTTGTTGTTGTTTTGATTATCGAGTTATTGTTTTGATTATCGAGTTGTTGTTTTGCTTATTGAGTTGTTATTCGAGCGGACGTGTTTCGTGTCTTTGAGTCATTGCGCTCTGTTTAAGCAATCTTTGTTTTAAGTCTCGTTTATTTGCGTTGTCAACGTTATTGCATTTTGTTTATCGAGTTGTAAACTTGCTAAAGGTTCTATTATATCTTAGTAAGTTGAGTTGCTTAGTTTGTTGCGTCGGTTCACTACCTGACTTGGTGATTACACAATGCACATTCCCATTCAATTTCATTTTTGTGCGAAATAAAATGATGCGATACGATGCTAAAAGTTTAAAATAAAAACACCTTTTCAAAAGCTGTTTCATTCCATCATGTTTTACAACAAACAAAGGTACAAGTTTTACAAAAAATAAAACTGCCTAACAATGTGCAAAGTGCTACAAACTACTAGCAAAAAGAAAAATAAAGCAGGAAACAGCAGCATCAATGTCCTCGGGAGCGGGAATGAGAAGCACTCCTCATCCTCTTCTGCGGAACAACCTCTGCACCATCATCTGAGTCGGAGCTGTCATCCTCAGGATCCCCCTCAGCCTCGCCCCTGTTCCCCGAACCAAGACCGGAGCCCCCCTCCTCAGCAGATGTCTCTGACTGACGGTCGGTAGCCTCCTCCTCCTCCTCATCACCCTCCTCCTCCTCCTCCTCCTCCTCTTCATCACCCTCCTCCTCCTCCTCCTCCTCATCAGGCTCCGCCTCCACAACGTGAGCCCTGCGTCTGCGGACAGGCCCTCCTCGAGCTCCTCGAAAAGGCCTAGATGGCCCGGCTCCTCGGAAAGGTCGGGATGGCCCAGCCCCCTGAAAAGGCCCAGATGGCCCAGCTCCCCAAGGAGGCCCAGGTGGCTTGGCCTGCGGCTGACCGGACCATGAAGGCATCTGGAAACAAATAGTTCAATTCAAATATATCAGTCCAAATATATACATCAGATGTAGATACAAGCAAAGGCTACGTGAAGTGGGTGCATGTAAATACAGTGTACAAGTGGGGTGTGTGTCAGATGTGCTCTACACAAGTAGTCTATCGATGCAGTAGAAATCAGCATGTCATCAGAAGTATGATAAATGCCAGAAAACTGAAAGGTACCTGAATGCCCGCGACAGACAACTGTGCCTCCCTACGCAGGACCATGCCCTCGAGTGTGGCCACCAGTCCAACCACCTCCTCCATGTACCCTCGCGATGGCTGCAAATATGAGCTCATAATCATCAGTGAACAAAAGAATGTCTAAACATCTGAATGATGAATGAAAAATAGTGGAGCATACCAGCGGTGAATCAGGATCAATGGTGTATCGATCACTGGGCATCGGAGGCTCTAGCGGGATCGGAGTCGGAGAGATAGCCCCATACTGCCACGCCATCAACTCAGTCGGCATATCTGGCCATCCAGGATGAGGATAAGTCGACGGAATCGGAGGAACCGGTCTACCCCCACCTCTAGATGTACCAGCCCTACTAGTAGAAGGGGCGTCTGCAGCCCGAGCCCGGGCCTGGCCCGAGGATGACATACCAGCAGGCCTCGTCATTGGGGTACGGGCTCCCGTCAATGGAGGCATCAAATATATGTGACGGTAAGTGGCATAGTCCCCCTCCTCAAGATATAGTAAAGCATCGCTACCCAGCATTACGCCGACTACCTCCGAGAAAGAGAGCCTGTCAGCAGTCCGCATACTGACTGGGGGTACTGCGGGAGGATCCTGAGAAAGATACCCCCATACCTGACGCAGAAAGCGTTCCCCCAGGAACCATGCCCTGCCAACCGGCCCTTCGAGCAGGACCCTATACTGGGAGGTGTCCGACCCTCCGGTATACTGAAGTCGGAGGCCATCACCCAGGGGCGCCCAAGGCTGCCATGAGATCTGCGGATGATAAATGCATAAACCAATCAGAAATCGGGAATATACAGAGCAAATCAAAGATGAAAATGAAAGGAACTGAAAGTTCTGAAGTACCTCCGAATGTCGCACAGTGTCAAAGTACTGTCGCAGATAAATGAGGGTCTCTCGGGGTCTCGGCCGGTGCGGGCCCTCGAACACTAGTGAGTATGGGGTCATGGGAAGCCCTGCCACCTCCAACTCTGGGGCTAATGCTGGGAAGTATACATAGACCCATAGTTGAGAAAAGAGTGCAGAATGTAAGTACAAAGTACTGAGAACAGAATACAGACTGTAGAGCGCGCTGTGTGTGTGCAATGTGCAAGTAATGAAGAGCAGAAATGTAAATCAAGGGGACAGAAAAGTACCTCCCAGGCTCTCCAGTAGCCGCCAAGTAAATCTCCCCGCCCGCGGGAGGTCGCGCTCATATAAAAGTAAAGGGTAGCCAGGCCGGCGCCACCCCAGTCATATCGACGGACCTGTGATAGGTCAACCAGAGCGCTCAGCAGGTATAGCCCGACTGTGTTCCCTCTATCGGCGAACAGAGTAGTCCCGAAGAGGAACATAAGGAAACCACGGGCGTACTGTTCCGTCTCCTCAGGAGTCTCGGGCACCATCTCCGCCCGCCGGAAGTGGGAAGAGAACCAAGTGTATCGGACTCTCCCAGAAACCCTGTCAACGGGCGGACGAGCCCCCAATAGATACATCCAAGCGGCCTCCCACTCGCCCATATCCTCATCATAGGGAATGGGCCAACCTCCTATGTCCAAGCCAGTCAACACAGCGAAGCCTAGAGGCGTCATGGTCATGTCTCCGGTGGCAGAGAAATGAAAGGAGTTGGTGGTGTCCCACCATCTCTCTACCAAGGCTGCCATCAAAGTCCTCCTGGCAGAACAATGTGACAACCCAATGCAGAAAGCCCCGAATCCTGCCAAGTCTACTAAGTCTCGGACACCCTCCGGGAGCTCAGCATACCAATCCCTCGCGGCGGTGGAACCATATCCCCGTACACTGCGAGAACTAACCTGCATTCAGAATGAATACATGTGTCAATAATGAAATGAATGGGCTGTGTGCCAATGAGATGAAATGGGCTGTGTGCCAATGAGATGAAATGGGCTGTATGCCGATTGAAATGAAATGGGCTGCGTGCCAATGAAATGAACTGGGCTGCGTGCCAATGGAATGAAATGGGCTGTGTGCCGATGAAGTGAAATAAGCTGCATACAAATAAAATGAAGTAGCCATGTGTTCAGAAGTGAAGTGTACGAACTGTGTGTTCAGTATAAGCAACTTTCAATTAGTGTGGGCTGCGTGTTCACTATTCTAATCTGGGCTGCGTGTTCAGAAAATTTAAAGTTTGGGCTGCGTGTTCAACTTTCTATCAGTGTGGGCTGCGTGTTCACTATTCTAATCTGGGCTGCGTGTTCAGAAAATTTAAAGTTTGGGCTGCGTGTTCAACTTTCAACTAGTGTGGGCTGCGTGTTCACTATTCTAATCTGGGCTGCGTGTTCAGAAAATTTAAAGTTTGGGCTGCGTGTTCAACTTTCAACTAGTGTGGGCTGCATGTTCACTATTCTAATCTGGGCTGCGTGTTCAGAAAATTTAAAGTTTGGGCTGCGTGTTCAACTTTCTATCAGTGTGGGCTGCGTGTTCAGAAAATTTAAAGTTTGGGCTGCGTGTTCAACTTTCTATCAGTGTGGGCTGCGTGTTCACTATTCTAATCTGGGCTGCGTGTTCAGAAAATTTAAAGTTTAGGCTGCGTGTTCAACTTTCAACTAGTGTGGGCTGCGTGTTCACTATTCTAATCTGGGCTGCGTGCTCAGAAAATTTAAAGTTTGGGCTGCATGTTCAACTTTCAACTAGTGTGGGCTGCGTGTTCACTATTCTAATCTGGGCTGCGTGTTCAGAAAATTTAAAGTTTGGGCTGCGTGTTCAACTTTCAACTAGTGTGGGCTGCGTGTTCACTATTCTAATCTGGGCTGCGTGTTCAGAAAATTTAAAGTTTGAGCTGCGTGTTCAACTTTCTATCAGTGTGGGCTGCGTGTTCACTATTTAATCTGGGCTGCGTGTTCAGAAAATTAAAGTTTGGGCTGCGTGTTCAACTTTCTATCAGTGTGGGCTGCGTGTTCACTATTCTAATCTGGGCTGCGTGTTCAGAAAATTTAAAGTTTGGGATGCGTGTTCAACTTTCTATCAGTGTGGGCTGCGTGTTCACTATTCTAATCTGGGCTGTGTGTTCAGAAAATTTAAAGTGTGGGCTGTGTGTTCACTTTCGAATTCGGGCTGTGTGTTCGACAAAGCAGTGTTTGAACCGTGTGTTCACCTCTTAACTAATGTGTACTGTGCATTCGCGATTAATTAATGGGCCAAGTGTTCGGAAATTCGAGTGTTTAAACTACGTGTTCAGGATGCAAGCAAAGTACTATGTCATAAGCTAAACTGCGTGTTCAAGCATGGCAAAGGTGCTGAAATGTACGAAAAATGCAGAAAATGAAGTAAATACCTCTCGGGCCTCATGAGAGAGGTGATGCTCTGGCTCTCGGAGAAGCAGATCCCCAGGTGCTCGCTCGTCAAAGCTAGTGAAGTGACGGAAGACGGCACGAGGGAGGACATGTGCTGGCGGATTGTACCTCCCAAGAATAAAAGGTCGGACCCTCGGGGGCAAAGTCATGGGATCAAAATCGTCTCCGGCACCTGGAAAGCCTCCGCCGTGGGGAGAATTACCCGCCATTTTCAAAGAATCTGCAAAAGGAGCAAAAATGAGCGAAAATGAGCCAAAATTGGAAAAAGTCAACAAAAGTCAACTCTCGAGAAATGAAAAAGTCAACAAAAGTCAACTCCCGAGAAAATCTTCCAAATATTGAGACAAACTTACCTCAAGTGGCGAAAACGAGAAAATAAGCTCTGAAACCGAAATTTAATCGCTTCAAAGTGCTTGAAACTGAATGTTTTTGCGAAAACAACTTGCGTGGGGCGTTGGAAAACGCGTATGGAACTCAGATCTGGAGAAGAAAGTGTTGTAGGAGGCAAGAGAGGAAGAAACCTCGGCTGCATTATATAGGCTCCAAGTCTTGGGATGAAGGAGCATGAAAAGGAGGTGAAAAGACCAAAATGCCCTCGGATTTGGGCACATGGCCGGCCGGCCACCTTTTCTAGCCGGCTAGCCATTTCCTTTTTGGAAAACCTGCTGGCCAGCCAATTACTTTTTGCAAAAGTGGCTGGTGGCCTCCCCTGGGGAAGATAAACGGCCGGCCATGTCCCTCACAGACTCACCTAGCTCCCTGCAAATTTTGAGGAAGATTGGAGTTCCCGGGACCTGAAAAAATTCAAGAAAAGTACACTTTCTGTCGCGAAATGATCCGCCGGAACTTCAGCTTCGGAATCTGACATGTGTCTCATCATCATTCATCAAAATCAAAGTGTATCCTTTTTGAATGAGTTATATCCTTTCTGGGAAGCGGATCGGAGGCCGTGATCGAGTTGCCTTCGCCGAAACACGCATTTTCGTGCTCATTATTTTACAACAAACGGGCACCCTGATTTATGCTCGTTTTGTACTATCATGCACATAACTTGCATTCTCATGAGCATACTTACATTTTTATGCACATTTCTTGATATTGGCATACCTCTATGTTTGAGCATACGTTGTCACGCATGTTCCACTCTTGTATTGTGATGCATTCACTCACCGGCGCTGCGTGTGTCAAACTTTCGGAATCACATTAAATATATGTTGGTAGCATATTGTACTTGTTGCAATTTCTCTCTTTTACAGGCACGATATTGTATGTACGGTTCAGTTGAGGCTGGTGCGACCAGGTATCGTATCTTCTCCGAGTGAGACGTGGCGAGGATTGAATAATTCTCCGCATTTTTAACTGCATGAAATCTAGTTGTTGCTTTGCATTCTTGCTTAAAACTGTTGCATCTATTTGTGAATACTTGCTTCATTACAGCTTGCTGCATTTGCATGATCATTGAGTTATGTTCGGCTCTGTGCATATCATTTTGCATTTTGCCCCCTTTGCCTGCGGGCATGCCTGCGGGCATGCCTGCGGGCACATTTCTGTTTATCTTGTACGTTTGTCTAAGTCTTCGGCCTTGTCAAAAATGGGTCGTCTCTGGGCTTTGACATTCACTCCCGTCACTTGTGACTTCCGAGTTCTGTCAAAGAGGGGCAACTGTAGACACCCCATTTTTGACCAACCTTAAGACTCAGACATCACCGATTGAGCACTCGGTGACGTTGCATATCGTGCTCGTTCAGAAGTCTCAGAGTCGCGGCCGTAAGCCCTACCTCCGGATTTCCGAACCCTCTTCTGTGCCTTGTCTCGGTTTGAAAACCGACTCAGTTTTCTCTGTTTCTTTCCCCGAGGGGAGGGAGAGGTCCCGTAGACCATCTCTCAGTGGCCGTGGGCTACATTTTGTGGCCGCAGGTCATTTTGCCCATTTCGGAGTCCGGTTCCCGGTTTTCGGGATCGTTGGCCGTGTGCCTCGGTTTGGGACCACCTAACCATCTCCATTTGTTCCGATTTTTGGCATACTTCCTATTTTCTCTCTTTTGAGGGACACTGGGGTCTAAGAAACCCACTTCGTGGCCGAATGCCACTTTCGGTGCTTAACAGCCCATTTTCGGGACCTCGAACTGCGCGTTTTGGCCCCCGAACATTCGTTTTGCAACGGTTTTCGTTCATTTTTGGCAGGTACCTCTGTTTTATCACCGGGGAGGTCACTGAAGGGTGGGAGGCCAGTAATTGTCGCAGCAACCAGTTGTACATCCTCCGACGCCCTCCGACGCCCGTTTTTCACACTTCCGGGCTAATGTTGAACACCTTGGGGCCACTTTCTTGAACTTTGAACCACATATTTGTGATGTACACACTTAGGAGGATCCTAAAAGTTGGTGGCCGGCCAGTAATTCCACCTGACCCTTTTGAACCCCTCTTTCCGGGCTAATGTTGAACACCTTGGGGCCACTTTCTTGAACTTTGAACCACATATTTGTGATGTACACACTTGGGAGGATCCTAAAAGTTGGTGGCCGGCCAGTAATTCCACCTGACCCTTTTGAACCCCTCCTTCCGAGCTAATGTTGAACACCTTGGGGCCACTTTCTTGAACTTTGAACCACATATTTGTGATGTACACACATGGGAGGACATCATCATGTGGTGGCCGGCCACTAAATCAGCTTGACCCTTTTGACCCCTACCCGGCCGGCTAGGGGGTGTGGCCGGCCGGCCACCTGCAACCAAAATAACTGGCCGGCCGAGATCCTCACACTGTTCACTTTACAGCTGTATAGCTTTATCCCCCAGAAAATATCAATATCCGGGGGATATTTTGTGGGGGAAAGTTGGCCTCCTTTTCCCCCACCTTTACACCCCCTTTTTGGTCCTTATAACCAGCAGCCAACATCACATTTTGGGGTTGGAAAAAATTGTCTTCAAGCCTCAATACACATATCTCCCTCCATCTCCCTCATTTTCCTAAAAATCCTTAAGTCCTACACCTTGTTTTCTTCATCACCACCAAGCTCTACCATCACCACTTCATTTCCAGAAACAAGGAGGGATTCTCAAAGGCAAAAGGTGCTGCAAATTGGTCCAAGAAGCAACAAAAGACTTGTCTCCAAGGGTGAGTTGCTATTTCCCCTTTTTTTGAGCTTTTCTTTGCAATATTTCTTAGCCATCTATGCTTTTTGCTTTGAGCTCCGGCCATAACTGAAAGTGGCCTTATTTTGAGCTCATTTTCATGTCTCATTAAGGGCTCAACCCTGTTTGAGCCCTCTATCTTGCACTTGCTTCATTATCCCTCTAAAATGTCATTTTCTTGCATGATATTTTTAGCTTGTGTGTGATTTATTTTGGAGCATGTTGTAAACTGATAATAGGCTCATTTTGAGCCCCTCTTCAACATTGAAGAAGGGCTCAACACTATTTGGGACTTCCATGTTGTACTTACCTTTATACTCCCTTTTTGGTCCCATTTTTGCATGCTATGGCAGCCTATCATGCTTTCATTTTTGGCCATTTTACAGTTCTGAAAATAGTCTTATTTTGGTCCATTCTTCATGTTTCATTTAGGGCCTTTCATGGTTTGGAACCTCCATATGCCACTTCATGTTATATCTCTCTTTTGGTCCCCATTCTTGCATGTTTTGTTAGCCTATCATGCTTTTGTTTTTGGCCATTTTACAGTTCTGAAAATAGTCTTATTTTGGCCCATTCTTCATGTTTCATTAAGGGTCTTTGACCGTTTGGTGAATATTTTGCATACCTCATGTTATAGCCTCTTTTGAGCTTCATTTTGCATTGCATTTCTAGCATGTTTGTATACTGTTTTGGAGTTTTTACAGTTCTGAAAATAGTCATATTTTTGGTCCCTCTTCAATGTTGTAGAAGGGAATTTTTCAGTTTAGGCATTGCATATACCACTTGCCTTTTTGGGGTTTTTACAGTTCTGGAAAACATCATATTTTGGGCCCCTCTTCAACTTTGTTGAAGGGCCCTAACCTGTTTGAGGACATCAGCTATGAGTTGCTTCTTAATCCCATGTTTAGGGCCATTTCTTGCATGCTAGTTTTGCCCTATCTTGGTTTTCTGTTTGGCCATGATTTGTGCTAGTAAAATGCTTATTTTGGGGCTGTCTTTCTTCTGCCTTTTCATTCCATGTACCAGTCATGCATGTTTGGTATAGCTATAGGCCATTTCGGGTGCCTAATTTTGCATTTCGGGAGAGATTCCATGCATCGGGTGTGTTTTCGCCTCATTTCGGGGCTGTTTTCCCCCACTTTTCAGCGCTGAAATCCCATTAGCATGTTTGCATATCATTTCCCATGCCATAGTTTGCATTTTTGTATTGCCTCGGTTTGCGTGCCCGTGTGCACGCATTTCGAGGCACTTCATTTTTCATTCACCGGCATCCTATGTGAGTGTGGCTGAGGCTCTCTCATGTTGGTATAAGCCCATATCATGTTTTCATGTCATTTGCATTGCGTATGCCATTGCCTCGGTTTGCGTGCCCGTGTGCACGCATTTCGAGGCACTTCATTTTTCATTCATCGGCCTCTTATGTGAGTGTGGATGAGGCTCTCTCATGTTAGTGTAAGTCCATGTTACATCTTCCATGCCATTTTAGCCATATTGCATTGCGTATGCCATCGCCTCGGTTTGCGTGCCCGTGTGCACGCATTTCGAGGCATCTCATTTCCACAGCATAGTGCATACTAGGTTGTATCTTAGATCGCATTCTGTCATTTTCTCAGTTTGCGTGCCCGTGTGCACGCATTTCGAGGCATCTCATTTCCACAGCATAGTGCATACTAGGTTGTATCTTAGATCGTATTCTGTCATTTTCTCGGTTTGCGTGCCCGTGTGCACGCATTTCGAGGCATCTCATTTTCACAGCATTGTGTATGTTAGGATTGTATCTTAGTCGCATTTCATGCATGTCATGCATATTGCATCGTGTCCGGGATAGGAGTTAGCCCGGGCACGGGAAACGAGGTACGTTTCGTACTCCGAGTGACGGAACGTGTCTCAATTCCCCAGTCACCGACACTCCGGATCATCCATGATGGAGTTAGGTCTTGTTGTGTTTTCATGTGTATTCATTCTATATTGAGTTGTGCAATTCGACTCCTCGGCCATCATGCCTCGGTATGCGTGATTGGTGGCACGAGGATCGAGGCATGCATATATTTGTGAAAATACACTGCTATGTCCCTTTCCTGCTCTCCGTTGCAGCAAAATCAGGAATCAGCAGTCTTCCGGGGCTCGGCGCGCTTTCCAAGAATAAACTGCTAAACAGAGGCTGATTGGGGCATCCCGGTGGATTTCCGCGCAAGGCAGCCCAGATGTGCATCATTCATCAGAAGCAAGGCAACCCCGGGCTTGCACGCCAGTTTTATCTATTTTCTTAGTTAATTCATTAATTAATTAGGAATTTGTAATATTTGGACTGTAATATTTGGACTGTAATATTCTTTTATTCGGAACTGTATTATTTATTCGGACCCTCTGCGCGAGGGCATAACTGTAATAAGTGTGCGTGTGTGTGTTGTATGTCTTCCAACCCCACGTCTTTCTCCCTTTTATTTATCCGCTTATGATGGTTAGATTAGGGCATATTTTAATTAGCATACAGTATGACAATATGTTTGCATCATTCATCTGTATTGCATGCACCGGGCTCGGCGCATCATACTAACTGCATTGTACTTTCAGTTTCAAATTGAATACATGTTAGTTGTAGCATTCCATATGCCATGTTTAGAATAGCCGAGCCTGCTATAGTTGCATTTTTGCATGTGTTGCATTAGGCATTTTTGTATACTTAGGATCATGCATGATTTCTAATGTAGTTTCTATTTTGGCTTGGAGTACTCGGTAAGTTCTATGCTTTAGCATCCTTGCATGCGTGTGAGTGAATGTCATGAATAGCATGCTTACCATGAGGCTAAATGCTTATGTGATATAACTGCCTGAATGCCTGTGGGTGATGGTTGGGTTGTTTGGATTGGGACAATTCATCAAATATTTGTTTTAAGCCCACTAGATAGTGGCAAAATCATCTTTTCTAAGCCCACTCGAGGGTGGCAAAATCTGCATTTTAAGCCTACCTGCGGGTAGCAAACCATTTTCAAAAAGTGAACATGAAATGTTTTGTTCCAATTCAGACGATCCAGTCTATACTTGTATGCTGTGCGCATCACATAGTAACCTAGGCTAATAACCGGAATAAAAACATACAATGTTTTCAAAAATAGATATCATGGTTAGTAGAGGCCGGTCTATGACCGGGCGAGCGGGGGTGCTCACGAAGTGACCTTCCCTAATCGTACCCAAGTTCCCGAGCCGAAGCAACTTTGGTGATGACGGACACGTGGCCTTTGGCACCGAGTCAGGGTTTTCTAAATTTCCCAAAATAAAATATTTAGGTGGCGACTCTGTATCTGCCAAAGCAGTCCATGTTTGGCACTTCTTTCAAAAATCTGTTTTCTCAAAAACGATTTGTCGGATTTGGACTCTTTGGTTCAGACTTAGAACCGTGACTACAAGTCGAGTCCGAGCTGTAGCAAGGTCCCCCGCGGGCTTGTTACAACTACATCTACGGTAAGGCTATCTGCTGGTCTCATGGACTTTGAAGGAGGCATCGAAATGATTAGGTCTGGTAAGCCCACTGTCTGCTAGATGAACCGTTCACTCAAGATCTAGGCTCGGCAGACTGGCCCCTGAAGTAGAATGTGGAAGCGAGAAGTGGCCTAGGCCCCGGCGTACTGGTCTCGAATCCCAGCCGGCATCATGGCCCATATCTCCGTAAGTAAGGGACTGCCAATGGAAGCTCCTCTGTGGGCTCTGGAGCCAGAGTCGGAAAATAAGCATACATCCATAGTTGTCTAGAAAATGCAGTGATATATGATCAATATAGTATGAGCAGATACAGAAAGTGCAAAGCAGTAAGCACAACGTATGAACAAATGCAGAAAGTGCAAAGCAGAAAGCACGGGTGTTGAACAGATGTAAAGAAAAAAATCTAAAGCAAAAAATGTAAAGTGCAAAGAGGGAACTGAGATATATACCTCCTAAGCTCGCCAGTAGCCTTCGATCAAGTCACTTCTCCGACGGGAGGTCGAGCTCATATAGCCGTACAAGGTGGCGAGGCCAGCTCTTCCCCAATCATAGAAGCGCACCCGAGGAAGGGTCACCAGAGTGCTCAGTAGATACAAGCCCATAGTGTTCCACCTGTTTGAAAACAAGGTGGTACTAAAGACGAACATCAGAAAGCCTCTGGCGTACTGCTTCATCTCCTTTATGGTCTCGGGCTCACTCCTTCTGAACTGCTCGGCGAACCAGGTATATCTAACCATGCTTGACCGGTCTATGGGTGGACGCTCCTAGTAGCTCAACCCAGGCCGCCTCCCACTCCCCCATGTCTGTATCGAAAGGGATCGGATCACCCCCTACTCCTAAGCCAGTGATCATGGTGAAGTCGTAAGGAGTCATCATCATCTCCCCAGTAGTGGAAAAGTGGAAGGAGTTAGTGGTGTCTCACCACCTCTCCACAAGTGTGCCCAGAAGAGGATGGCTCGCGATAACCCGCGTCAGGCAGGAGCAGAATATGCCGAAGTCGGTCTCATTTACAATGTTGCAAAATCCAGCAGGGAGCTCATCATACCAAGCTCGTGCGGTCGTGGCTCCGTATCCTCTAAAGGCACGAGACTCGCCCTGTGGCAAAGAATAGATGCATCAAATAATGCAGTAATGAAAGTACAGTTAGATAAAAGGCAGTACAAGAAATACAAGTAAAGACAGGCATGAATGCATGAAAACAGAGCTCATACCTCACCAGCGATCGATGAAGGGTGAGAAGCCGGCTCGCTCAACAGGAGATCCTCCAGCACACCGAGAATGAAGTCGCTAAAGCGCCTAATGCCACCGGCTGGTAAGATATGTATGCGAGGACGATACCTCTCCGGATCAAATAGCCATACTCTCACTGGTAATGGCTCTAGCTCAAGCTCAAGCTTAGGCTCGAACTTTGCCTCGAGGTTAGCCTTAATACCTCCAACCGCCTCAGCAATGACTGGCTCATCCACCTCAGGAACAGGTGGAAATACGGGGGAGAACCTCCGGAGGGGCCTCGTCGTATGGTGAACCATCCGCCATCTGGAAAATGTGTGAAAGTAGGTGAAAAGTGGGTGAAAAATGAAGAAAAAAGGGTAAACTTTGAAAAAGTCAACCCTAGGAGAGAAAAAATGAAAGAAAAAGTCAAAGCTGGGAAAAGTGCACAGAACTCGAGAGAAACTCGAGGGAAACAAGCCTAGAAGGGTGAAAATGAGAAAAAAGGTGTCGAAATCAAATTCCAACTGGTTCAAAGTGAAATGGATCGAGAGGGTTTAGTGAATAAAGTTTGCATGGGGCATTTGAAAACACGTAAAAAGCTCGGATCTAGAGAGGAAAAGTACCTAGAGAGAGAGAGAGCAATTTCGGATGTGTGGTAGTGAGGAAATGAAGGGCCTTCACTTATATTTAAAGACCCAACGCGAAATGTCCAAAAAAACCCCAAGCTGCCTTACGTTGGCCGGCAGGTGGCCGGCAAGGCTCATTTGTGGCCAGCAAGGTTCTTCCATGGCCGGCAGGTGGCCGGCGGCCTCCCCCTGTGGCCGGCAGGTGGCCAGCAGCTTCCCTCTGTGTCATGATGCTATTTTGTGTCTTTGTTTCCCAAGAGTTGCAAGGAGGGTTCACAGTTGGGTTCACATTGTCTCTACGGAAGTTCAAAACTGAGTTTTGGCACACAATGTTCGTCGCTTGTCAACATGAAAGAGGTGTATCCTTTTTAAACATATTATAACTCTTCCGAGAGGTAAATCGGAAGTTGCTACTGAATTCATTTTTTTTTTTTTTTTTGTCAAATTACACTTTTATTCCTTGCATAGAATATGCATTCCACTTTGTTCCTTGCATAGAATATGCACTTCACTTTGTTGTATAGAATATGTATTTCACGTTGTTTCTTAGAATATGTATTTCACTTCACATATTTATTGCACGCGCATCTTGCATCAATTACGAGTTGCACATAGAATATGCATCTCGTTTAATGCATAGAACGTGCCTTCACTTAACTTCATATTTCGGTTGTTTATCTTGCATAGAACATGCATTGTGCATCTATCGCATACTAACCGCCAAACGATATTGTATATACGGTTTATTCAGAGGAATTCTAAGCATTTGTGTCTCGGTAAGAGAACTCGCACGCATTCACTTTCTGCATCTATCGCACGTATTCACTTTGTGCATCTATCGCACTTGTTTACCTTCGTGCATCTATCGCACACCACTCTCTTGTTCCTCGAGATGTGTGAAACAAGGTCCCAAGCGATTTTTGTTACTCAGGACACATGACATGTGACCCTGAGCAGGTTTCATCTTGGGACGTGTGAAACACGGTCCCGAGTGGTTTTTGTTTCTCAGGACGTGTGACGCGCGGCCCTGGGCAAGTTTCATCTCGGGACATGCGACGTGCAGCCCCGAGCGGTTTTTATTTCTCAGGATGCATGGTGAGCGGCCCTGGGCGGGTTTCATCTCGAGACGTGCAAAGCGCAACCCCGAGCGATTTTATCTTAGGACACGTGATGCACGGCCTTAGGCGGGTTTCTTCTTTGGACTTGCAAAGCATGAGCCCGAGCGATTTCATCTTGGGACGTGTGAAACACGAGCCTGAGTGGTTTTATCTCAAGACGCGTGACGTGCGGTCCTGGGCAGGTTTCATCTCGGGACGTGCGAAGTATGAGTCTGAGCGGTTTTATCCCAGGACGCGTGAAACGCAAGCTTAAGCGATTCTCATGTCTCTTGGGACGCATGAAACGCGAGCCTGAGTGGTTTTCTTGTTTCTTAGGACGTGCGAAGCGCGACCCCTAGTGGTTTTATCAAAGGACGCATGACGCGCAGCCTTGGGCGGGTTTTATCTTGGGACGTACGAAGCACGAGCTCGAGCGATTTCATCTCGGGACACGCGAAACGTGAGCTCGAGCGGTTTTCTTGTCTCTCGGAATGCATGAAATGTGACCCCAATTGGGTTTTCTTGTTTCTCGAGACTTGTAAAACGCGACCCCAAGCAGTTTCTCTTGTATCTCGGAAAGTGTGAAACACGACCCCGAATGGTTTTCTCAGTTCCTCAAGGTACGTGAAACGCAACCCTGAGCGGTGTTTTCTTTCCTCGTCTCTTATTTTGACGTGGTTAGAGTGCGTTTTATCTCTTGTATGGAAACCTGTGTTGGTTTTAAGCTTAAAGCTACTCATTCTTGCTTATTGCATCTTGTTATTGCCTATTGCATCGTCCTGCATGATCACAAGTTTTTAACATAGTCAGCTTCGCGAAGTGTGTGAGTCCAGCTTTCAAAGTTTTTGTGCATATCATTTGCATTTTGCTACAGAACGACGCTGGTTTGATTCCTTGTAAAGGGATATGTAGGCAGCCTGTGAGCGCAATCTTTTCTTTATTTCTTGATTGTTTGTCCAAGTCTTACGGCCTTATAAAAATGGGTCGTCTTCGGGTTTTGACAATCACTCACGCCATTTCATGACTCCGAGTTCTGTCAAAGAGGAGCAACTGTAGACACCTCATTTTTTACGGCCCTTACGACTTGGACACCATTACATGCACACCCAATGATGAGTTTATTTTCTCGCCAAGTGTAATGACCCAAAATATTATTTTTTTAAAAAAAATAGCCGGTGCATAATTTAATTGATCAAATTTTCAAATTTGATTGCTGTGTAAATTCTGTGCAACAACAGTTCGGTTTTGTATTTTTTAAAAATAGTTCCTGATCTCAAAAAATTATGAAATTTTTATATGTTGTTCCCATATGAGTCTAACACGTTGGATAAAAATTTTAGAATTTAATGATGATTATTTATTTTATGAAAATTCACGAACTGATTGGTGTTTAGTTTAATTTGTATCAAAATTTGAAATTAAGTTTTGGGTGTTCGGACCAGGATTTGAGATAAATTTTTTGGATTTATTTTGGTATATAATTGAACCATGTTTGACTTATGGGTGACACCCATGATTTAGATTTAATTTAATTTGAGTTTGTTTAATAACTCATATTTAACTGTTTGGTTCTTTTTAATTATGTGATTGGTAGTAACCACATTGGGAGTTGTTATTATTTATTATATAGGGATTATAATAAATATTCGATAGTTGATTTTATGGTTTGTACCATGTGGTAAATTCCTTTTATATATTTTATAAAGAATGAAATGTATATATATTTAATAGTGAGTAAAATATTATATTTTATGGAGTACAAAAATATTATATTTTGTGGTGAGAGAAATAATATCATTTTATAAATTATGTTATATAATTTTGAGATATTATTATAAAATTAATTGTATCATTTGACGATTAAAGAACACATTAATTTTAATGGGTGACAACCCACGATGGACTGCCCCAACCCTCTTTTTTTTCCTTTCTTTTTGGTTGGACTCTCTGCTGGAAGCAGAGAGTTGATGTTTTCAACACTCTCTCCCTCTCTCTCCCTCCCCCTCCCCTTCTTTATTTCTCTATTGTTGGCTCAACCTTTGAGCTTCAAATGAGAGTCCTTAGAGTGAGATTTTGTTAAAGTGTTATAAATGAAAATTGGAGAACTCGTCGTGATCTTCGCAATGGTAGTCTCGGATTCGTGATCGAGCAAGATTTGCCTTCTAGATCTACTCTTCTTCATTATTTGAGGTAGGAACTTTCTTCATATCATTACATTATAGCTATGTTAGGGTTATTTTGAGAAAATATGTCATTATAAGAGGTATTGCATATATATATATTCAGATTTTTGTTGGGTAATTTTTGGGAGGAAAATTATATTGAAATGTTAAGAATGTTGGTATTTTGAGATTGATTTAGGAAAATTATTTTGTATTGATAATTTTGTAAAACAAATCCGAAAATAAAATTGAGAAGATGTATGGATTGTATTTACATCATATTATGATTAGATGATTTATTTTGAGAAATATAAATTTGAAATATTTTTTTATCTTTGATTTGGAATTTATTTTTGAGAAAAATAAATTTATATTGAGGAATATTGTATAGAATGTTAAGTTGGTGTTATTAATTTGGAAGATGGTGAACATAGTGAACTTACTAATTTGATGAATTAAATTAGTTTGGTTAATATTTTAAATCCTTTGTAATTAAAGGGGGTGTTATTGGGTTTTAAATTCATAATTTTAATATTATGAGATTAAAAGTGACGAAGTTGACCAAGTATAAGATTTGGAAAAATAAGCGAGATTAAGTTGATGTGATATGGTATTGGGTTTCTAGTTTTCCTAGTTGAGTAATATTATAATAATAATTTCATACTTCACATTTTTTATGAGATATTTGAATTGTTTGGCGGTTTTTGACAAGAAAATAATAGAATGTGATTTTAGCTCGTTTGGAACAAATGAATGAATTGGATTAAAACAAAAAGATGAGTTATCAAAACTTTTATCTATTTATTGTTTTTCCTTGGTTTAATTCGATGGGGTGGATGTTGAAAATTGGAAAGTGAACACTCGTGTTATATTTTATAATTATAGTCAAGAGAAGATTTTGATATAGTTGATTAAGTGTTGGAATACTCACTTATGCTTGTTAAGAATTGTGATTGAACTTGAAGATCCTGAGATTTTACTTGTATGAGAAAAATGAAACTAGTGTTTAAAAGTTTTGGTTTTTGATAACTGGTAGAGGATTACCATGTTGGTATTTAAATGAGGAGATTCTTGGAAATGTAAGAAAATGTTTGATTTTGGAAGTTTGTCTTGAAAATGATATTTTTGAATTGTCTTGAAAAGACTAAGTTAGAAGTTGTTGATTTACTTATGGTACATACATGGACATTGACATTATTACATTATCTCTTGGAATTGTATCATGATATTACATTGATAGAGATATGGAATTTGATCACAATGGAACATTGTATGGTGGAATTGAAATTGGAACTATCTTAATGCATTGTTACACATTGCATTGCCATTCCATTTCATTGTTATCATGGATTTTGAATTGCAATTGAAAACTATTGTTTTGAGAAAGGAATTGTTTTTGAGAAACAAGATCATTTGGATTTGTTTTGGGAAAATATGTTGGTAACTCTGGATGGGGGTGTGGTTTGATATTGGTTAAGTTGGCCTGAGTGTCCATGGTGAAAGACCAGAAACCCGCGCAGATAGGTGTCGAGCCTTCCAGTTAATACTGGTAAATATGAAAAATTGGTAGTACTTGTATAGTCTACTTCCAAACACCAGCCTAGGGATTACATAAGTCGTATTTACCATATTGGAATTTTTTTAAAATTGTTGGATTAATGTATTTTCAAATTGGTATTGTGCATAAGATTTTCAAAAGATGAGAAAAATATTTTGAGCATACACGACATATGCATTCATCTCATAAAACTATGTAAAATGGATTTGATTCATTGTTTAATTATTTAATTCAATTAATAATGAGATAATTGAATGAATTGAAAAGGATGCCATGTTGCTATCAATACATGTTTATTTATTTAAGTTAACTTGTTGTGGTTAATTAAATAAATTGGATTTAAGAGATTATGTAATAAAATCATATGGTTTTGACATGATATGATTTCACGTATATGTATAAGATTTTGGTACCCGCATTATATTCTAATGTTTTAATATGGGATTGTTTGGTGAGCTAGTGGTTGCTCACCCCCTGCTTGTACATGTGTACAGGGAATGCTTTTTGGATTTGAAAATCAAACAATGGGTTTTACCATTTCATAAGTGTAATGTAGTGATGGATTGTACTACTTCATATGTTGTTTGGCTAAGTGCTATTTTTTTTTTATAAAGAGTAGTGTCCTCTCTTTTATTGTAAGCCTCAGGACATTTCTTTTATTTGTATGTAAATGTCATTGTTGTATAACGAGAGGGAATAAGTATATTTAATTATTCATCATTTCATCCAATGATGAAATGTTATTTGTAAATGGTCTTGATTAATGAATATTGGTAATGTTATTCGAGTAATAAAATACGGGGCGTGACGTTAAGTGCTCGAAGTCCTTAGCGGAATGCCACGACTTTGAGCCTTTCAAACCCTATACCTTTATTGTCCCAGTTTTGGACCAAGCCTAGCTTTTCCAACCAGTAGCCTCTGGTGGCCTGCCGGCCACCCCTTTTGGGCTGCCAGCTATCACTTTTTGGTTGCCGGCCATTGATGTGGTTATCCGGCCAGCCATCGATGTATTTTGTAGATATTTTATGCCAGCTGTTTGCATAGATGCATGCATCTATCCCCACGTGCAGGGCTAGATCTCCTTGAGGGAATTTTATATTTTCTATACATTGGAGGCCCTTCTCTCATGTTTTAAGGTTAGAAAATTTTGAGATAAAAAATTTTCCTCTCTCTATCAAATCTCTACACCTTAGCCTACAATTCCTTAACCTTTGCCTATACACCCTTAACCAAATCTTCTCATCTTTGAGCTAAGGTATTCTTGAGCTTGGTTTGAGCTCTTGAGGGTGTTATTTGCTTGGTTTTGTTTCTTGAATTGCTTCTTCTCTTCAAAAGGTATAAGGCTTTACCTATTTGCTTGCTTTCTTTACTTTTTTTCCTACTGTTTTTTCATTGTTTTGGGCTGTCAAAACTCTATTTTTTTTTGGATGAAGCTTAGGTTTAAGGCCGTTAAAGGTTGAGGGGTTGATAGCCCTTCTTTGTACCTTGTTTTGAAGGTCTTTGCCTTTGTGTTTCCCACCCATTTACTACCTTTTTCCAAGCTTTCAAACACTGATTTCCAGAGATTTTTCAGTGGCCAAAATCATGTTTTGAAGTTCAAGTTTGGAGGGATTAGCCTCCCCTCCTTGTGTCTTGCTTACTAGCCTAGTTGGTGCCATGTTTTAGCATATTCCTCTAGCTTGTTTTAGCTCAATTCTAGCATGTTTTAGGACATATTTTAGATTGTTTTAGCACTATTTTGGGCTGTTAGTTGCATTTGAACTTTGTTTTGCATGCTTCTAGTGTAATAGTCCTCATGAATTTGGTGTTCTAGGCCTTAGACACCATCTTGTTTGAGTTGATAGCATTTATTTATGCTTTTCTCACTCATTTTCTTTACTTAATCATCTTTGCAACCTCCCTCCTTTCTTGACTTTTGTTTTGCTTTGAAAGTGGTTCAAATAACTTGCTTGTTTAAAGCATGAGATTGAGATGTCATGCTTAATGGTTTAATCCCTTAGGGGGTTCATTACCAACGACATGATGTCTCTTTCATGCCTAAAACAACTTTTGGTTTGAGCCCTCTTTCCTTTAGAGGACTTAATCTCACCCTTTGGACTTAATTGGTTAAAGGATGGAAACGTAAATAAAATGGAGTAGCTAAAACTTGGAATAAAAGTGAACAAGATAATAATTTGGTTGTGCTCAATCGGTCGTTAATTGAACACATGGAATCTTGAACCATTTCATACTCATTAGTGATAAAATGATTCAAGCTTCCAAGGTCGCCACTTCCCTTGATCATTCATGAAAAGGGAAGAGGTTTGTGTCTTGTTTTTCATTTATTGAACTTGCACACTTGGTTTCACAAGCCATCATGTAATGAAATTGTATACATTGATGGTTTGTGAACCGAACTTGCTACTCCTTTGATTTGCTCATGAAAAAGAGGGATGAGTTGTGCAAATAAACCCTTGAAATACCCTGTATATGCTCTATTTGTCCTCTATTATAGCAAGATGAACTTGTGCAATCAGTGGCTGGCAGACAACTTTCATGGCCGGGAGATGGCCGGCTGGCCATCACTGGTGGCCGCAACCTTCATCACTGGTCGGCTGGCCACTGATGGAAAATTGAGCAGTGTGTTTCTGAGGCCAAGCAGAGCTGTTCTGGAAGTGGGCAACAGTGTTAGTGTTCAACTATGCAAACAGAGGCATTCAGAAGCAAACAGTGGCTTTTCGGGTGGAAACCGAGCATGCGCATGAACATCCCTCGTTTCTCGAGGCGAAGTAGTTATTTGTTTAGTTTAATTACTTATTTTAATTGCACTTGTGTTGTAATTATTTAATTAGTTAAAGTAGTTAGCTAATTGTGATATTGTAATTTGATTAACTAGAATAGTTAGTTAATTCAAGTGTTGTAATAATTAGTTAGAGTAGTTTAACTAATTATTCATTTCGGTTTGTAATAGTTAGCTTAATTAGCTTTAGCTCTAATTAGTTAGCCAGTTCGCTTACTTTATTCATTTGGACTCTCCTTCGTGAGAGCGCAATGTAATAATGTGTATGTCTTCCAACCCCACGTCTTTCTTCCTTTTATTTACTAGCTTATGATGGTTAGTTTAGGAACATCATGTTTCGTTTAGCATTCTTCATGTTTGCACCCACATGTGTTGCATGCACCAGGGCTCGGTACATCATTCTAACTGCATTATCAGTTCAATACTTCTTTGAATACATGCTTAGACCGTATGTTATCAAATCAATTTATATGTCATGTTAAGTAGCCGAGCCTATTAGTTGCATTGTTGTATGTGTTGCATTAGTCATATTGCATAAAGTTAGGATCATGCATTTTTCTAACTCTTTTGTTTACTTTGGCTTGGAGCACTACGTGAGCCTTTACTTGCTTTAGCATATTTGCATGTGTGTGATTGTCTCCATGTCTAGCATGCTTGCCATAAAGTTAAGTGCCTAATTGATAAAACTGTTTGAATGCCTGTGGATGAAGGCTTGTTACTTGAATTGGAATGATTTGAGCAATGTTCATATGAGATCACTTTTTCAAATTGTACATATTTTGAAACAATTTTCAAAACAAACATGAATCAAATGTTCCAATTCTTACAAAGTTGGTCTATACTTGTGTGTGTGCACGCATCACGTAGTAATGCTAGCCTAATAACCGGAACAATAACATATAGTGTTGATAAAAATCATATCATGATTAGTAGAGGCCGATCTTTGATCAGGCGAGCGGGGGTGCTTAAATGTATTCATGACCTTCCCCTCTCGTACCTATGTTCCCAAACCGAGACAATCTTGGTGATGACGGACACGTGGCCTTTGGCACGAGTCATGGGTATCCTAAATTTTTCCAAAATAAAATATTTAGGTGGCAACTCTGTATCTGGCAAAGCAGTCCATTTTTGGCAATTTGATTCAAAATCAATTTTCCAAACGATTTGCCAGATTTAGACTCTTTGGTGTTTATCAATTTCACATCGCAGTTATGAGATTAGATTCAGAACCGCAGGAGTCTGAACTGTAGGGCTTATATTTGAACTTCTGAAAGGGGGCGCGAAAAAGTCGAGCTGTACTTGGTCAAGTTTATTAGAGATGGCAAATTGCTTGAAGACAAGAAGGAGGCACACAAGATCAAACTAAGGTCAGCAAGATTTTTCTTGTCGATAGAAGGCCACCTCTATAGAAGGTCCTTTACTGGACCACTATTGCGATATATGCATCATTCTCAAATAAAAGACTTCTTATATGAAATCTACGAAAGAGTTTGTGGAAGCCATGCTGGGGGCGAATCTCTTGCCCACAGAGCCATATCACAGGGGTACTGGTGGCCCTACATGTAAAAAGATGCGAGAGCCTATGTCAAGAAGTACGAGAAGTGTCAAAGGCTTGCACCCTTGATATATCAGCTAGTTGAAGACTTGAATCCAGTATCCAGTCCTTGGCCATTTGCTCAGTGGGACATGAATCTAATTGGGCAATTGCCAAAGGCAACTTGACAGAGGAAGTGCTTGTTAGTAGCCACGGACTATTTCACAAAATGGGTGGAGGCTGAACCTTTGGCCAAAATCCGAGATATAGACGTGAAAAGTTTCATATGGAAAAACATTATCACCAGATTCGGGATCCCAAGAGCCATTGTGGCAGACAATGGCACCTAGTTCGACAGCAAGTTGATCAAGAATTATTGCGCGAAATACAAGATCAAGAACTACTACTCAAGTCCCAGCTTCCCACAAAGCAATGGCCAAGTCGAGGCCTTTAACAAAACCATCTTGGATGGAATAAAGAAGAGATTAGAAGCTACCAAGGGAAAATGAGTGAAGGAATTGCCCAACGTTCGATAGGCATATCGTACTGCGCCAAGAAGATCAATTGGAAAGTCACCTTTTGCTATGGCTTATGGCACTAAGGCCGTCATCCTACTTGAAATTGGAATTCCTCAAGTCAAAACTCAGAAAGTAAAGAACGGGACGAACGAGAAATTCTTAGCCTGAGATCTGGATTTGATTGAAAAAAGGATAAAGAGAGCAGAAATTCGGCTGGGGGCATACCAACAGAGACTTGCTAGGTCATACAATAAGAAGGCGAGTCCTAGGGAATTCCAAATTGGAGACCTCATCCTAAGAAATGTTATCGGCAACAAGAAAGATCCTAGGGAGGAAAAGCTTGGCCCGAACCAAGAAAGACCATACAGAATTATCTGGGTCACCAGCAATGGTGCATACCGGCTAGAAGATAGCAATGACAAGGAGTTGCCAAGACCACGGAATACCAGCAATCTAAAATTTTTCTATCACTAATTTTCCTTATTTTTTCCTATGTAATTTCGATGATTTTTAGCCGAAGTATTGATTAATAAAATACTAGTCCGATTTTGTTCCTTACAAAATGTTATTGAAATTTATGCGTTACTATTAGATAAGATAGAAGTCTTAAGCTAATATTCCAAAGAGGAACATGATGACTAACTTAGACTTGCCAAGATGGCAGAGTTAAGTTAAAAAGATGTTTCATAAAGAAATTGTGATGCCCCAAAATCTACACTAAGGGTTGTAGCCAAGGGAAAGTCACTAGTGTGTCCTATGGTCAATCACCAAGTAAGATCCCAAATCACCGGAGAAATCAAATTAGCCTCTCTTCTAAGTCCAGCTTTCTTAGATAGCAAGGCTACCCTTTTGACAAATCTTAAGAGGCATGATGCAAGGTCTCAAAAGCAACGTGGGGAACTATATTGGTTTTTAAAAATACAAGCATAAAATAATAAGAGCATAGATACAAAATATCCTTAGTTACAAAAGATAGTTCTATCGATATTACACCCCAAAAATAAAATTTCAGATGAACTTTACCAAAAAAAAAAAAAAATTATAGCTTCTCTAGGAAAACCAAAAGTCTTTGAAAGTTTCTGGCTCGTCATTTTCTACTACAAAATCCTCTTCGGTACGTAGCATGAAACGCCATGAACTTTGAATGCCCAGCAAACGCATACACACCCCGTCCATTTTTCCCAATTTAATACATAATAGCAATTACAAGGGTTACAAGGTTAGTTGTTAGTGGTCTATAAATCCTCCAAAGAGATTTTATCCTCTCAGCCACAAGAATCGGACACAGATTATTCAATATGCCTCATTTTTTGCTGTTTTACAAACCTTACCCTGGATGCCTACTAACAGTTACATACAGCGTAGCACCAATCGAGGACCTTAAAAGAGATGATAAAATAAGGGCCTTACCCATTCCCTCCTCACCCCAAAACCACCTAGGATCCAAATACAACTGCTCCGTTCAAAGGTTCCAAAATAACCACTTGTCCAAGACTTTAGCATTCAAAAGGGAACACGTCACGCTAACCAATTTAATTTAAACATAACCTTGTCTCATAACAATACTAATGTGATCGAAACCCCATTAGCCACCACATCAAGTTTTCCATTCAGATTAATGTTTTAAGTTAGTTAGCACAAGCAATTGAAATAAAATTTTCATAAATATAAACATCATCAAAGGACTAAAATAAAAGGTATATTACTATAACACATGCAATATCATACCAAGACATGATCATATACTAATAAGCATATTCATGAAGACAAGAGCATAGAACACCAATGCAAAACCATATTTCCAGATCTAGTACCACTTAAAGATTAAAATCAAAAGAACCATTTCAGATTTTTCCTGAGCCTGGCCTTCCTATGGTTCATAGAGAATTTTATCTAGTTTTTAAAACATTTTTCAAAAATGGAATAGCGTTTCTAGATTTTTAGTTATTTAAGAAACACTCCAGCGCTGTTTAGATTTGTCAACCGTTACGAAAATTGGATTTTGTTTCAAACCACTCACTCTTTTCCAATGAAACCAATTTTCATTGAAAGCCAACTCTTTAAGGAAGTTTTTGACATAAAACTGAGGTTCAAGAGATTTTCCTAAATTTTTCTATAATTTTTGAAAGTTGGTTATAAAAACTAATTTTTCATGCATAATACTCAAATAAAAAGATTGGTGAGAGAAAAGGCCAACTAAGGGAAAAATTTCACTTATTTTGTGATGAAAACATACTAAATAATATATCAATAACTCATTTTTAAAGTGATGGTGTGCCTTTGGAAATAATGTGAGATATGGAAAGAAAAAGGGAGTATTGCATCTATCAAGACAAATTATGAGTAGAAGAAGGATCAAAGCTCAACTCATCAACTCTGAACATGTGAACACTATTACAACACATCTGAAAATATGATTTTAAACTTCTGATAACATGTATTTGAAAAAGGAAATAGAAGGAGAGATGGTGATGTGGCTTACTTAAGGCTTGGTTGAATTGCTAACAAAACCTTCTCTTTCTCTCTTTTCCTTCACCAAGCTCCCTCTCTTGCCCTCTCTTTCCTCTCAACTGAATATGTTGTTTGAGTGTGTGTTCTTGTGTGCAAAATGCCAAGGGAGAGGTTTTATTTATAATAAAATTGGTGTAAAAGGTCCAATTTACCCATTGGTTGGAAATGGATTGGATATTTTGGATTTAGTTTGAACTTAATGGGCTAGTGGATGCAGGCCAATTATGCAATTAATCATGATCTAGTTAGGCTTTAGTTAGGATGGAAATTGAGGTGGAAAAAAGGTTCCATGTTTTGGGGTGTACTAGAACATTTTTTTCATGAATTCATGGATTTGTTTGAAAAAAAATGTAAGCATTTTCTTTCCCTAGGGTGGGCGGCCAAAGATGATGATTTGGGAATTTTATTTATTTATTTTTTGTGTACAATTTGATGGAAATTTCAAAATATAGTGTATAATTTATGTAAATAGTTTTAAAGGTACAAGTATATATATAGTACTAACTTGGGGGCAATAAAAATGTGAGGGCTTTGGTTTTAATTTATAAATTGGAACATTTATTTAAGTGTAGAATTAAATTAAATTAGGGTTAGAGAATCTAATTCGGTTTAGATTTCTTGTTTCAAATATAAAGGCTATCAATCGATGAACATGATGAAAACCGAAAAAATCAAGAGTTTCAAGTGGTAAATCCATATTTAGGGAGTCATTTAATTAGTATTAGGGTATTAGGAATGATTCCTAAGTTACCAAAATCGATTAGGGTTTGCGAGTTTTCACTTTTAGGGTTAAAGTTAAAATTATTTAGAAAATCAAGGGTATTCATTACAATATTGCAAAAGTAAAGGACTTTTTAGAAAACAAAATTTTTAGGGGCCTCATAGAAACAAGGCAAAACCAACCATGATCTGGCTAGTTTGTACGAAAAGCCGAGGTAGGTAGTACTTTCGGTGCACTAAGGTTAAGCCTTAAGTGTTTGGTTTAGACAAGGTAAACACGATGACCTCGATCACGGATGTCTAAGTCAAACTTAGGCAAGAGCCAGATGATGTATCCTTAATGTTAACCTAAGTTATACTAACATTCACATTAGGGGAAAGAGAGCATGGATGAGTCAAGTGAATGTGATACTTGTTAAAATTTTCAGAAAAATTTTGAGTTAAAGTTATCCGAGATAAATAACAGTTCTATTTGAGATGTTGTAATCTAAGGTGGTTAATTTGCCCGAGATGAGATGTTATCCAAGATGTTATACTCAAAAGAATTCATGAAATATAAAGACAGCAAAAGTATACAAGGCACAAAGAAGGAAAAAGTACAACACTTAGTGAAAATGAAGTTGCTTGCATTCATCTAACGAGGGACAGTTTAAGTATATCAGAAAGCACTTCGGCCTAGCTAAAATAGAAGATTGTTCAAAGAAAAAGAAAGTACAACTGAAAGTAAAAAAAAAAAAAAAAAGAAAAAAAAATCCTAAGTAATGGTTATTGGAGCAATGTTCTTGGTTTGATCCACTTCGGCAGTTGGCAGTGTGTCGGGCTTAGTGGACAGTGTAGCAGCCTTCTCAGCCTCTACGTCGACTACTATTTCTTCTCCTATCTCCTTCAGACTCTCATCTAGGCTCTTGCTGGTAGCAGTGACCTTAGCCTCAAATACATTGGCCTTCTTGGAAGAGATACTCTTGGAAACCTCGTCAACATCCTCTTCGGTCAGGTCTAGGACCTGGTCATTAAAGGTTGGAGACTTGGTCCCAGCGGCAGTAGAGTCAGCTTATTCTTCTTCTTCTTTCCATTCCTCCTCAGATTGGACTAGGGAAGGACAAAAAAACACATCCAGTTGGCCAAGATCCCTCAGAAGGAAGGCCTCGAAAATAGAGAGTTTCTTCAAAGTTGTGACCCAATTGAGATATTAGCCTCAGTTGCAGGCCAGACTAACTTGCTTCTGGTACTACTCTCTAATGTCGTCTTGGCCCTCGATGTAAGCCTTCTCATCAACGGCCTTGATCTCAGCATCTTTTGTAGCCAGAGCCTCGGTTAGCTCCTTCCCGGCTTTAGTAGCCTTTTTGCAGATGCCTTAGCCATGGCCTCAATTTTTTCCTTGGCTTTCCTCGGCATGTTAAGCTTATCTAACAATTTCATCCTTGTCGCTTCCGCCTAGTTGAGCTGATGAAGGTGATCAGTGGCCTCTTGTGTTTTCTTGAAGAGGTTCTTCTTTAGCAGTTTGGCCTTGTAGGTGAAGGATGAGCATGATGCATGGTCTGTAGAAGAGAGAAGATGAATTAGTATAACAATAAAAATAATTCTAAGTATAAAGTGTTGGATTGAAAGAAAGAATAGAAGCTTACCACTATGGTGTTCCTCATCATGAAGGCAAAGTGTTCATACTTATTGTAGTTGCTAATGGCCTCCTTGTCAGTAGGGAGGAGCAGGGAGGAGCACGGTAGCCAACAAGGCAGCATCAATCTCGGGCTGACAGGAGGCATTTTGCTCAGCCTATTGGAACAACCATTAATGGAGATGTCGGGTATGAAAGCGTCTGAGGTGTCATTGACCGTAGAAGACTTGGACCATTTTGGCGGTGGGCGTTAGTGGATTTAGTGGTAGCTTGCCTCTTCTCGGCTTTGACTATCTTTGAGATCATCATGGCATCCTCAGGGTCCTTCTCTTCTGAAGGAGTGATGGTGACCTTGGCCTTTGCCTTGGGCTTTTTCACTCTCTTTGGCTTCTCAACTGTTTGTGGAGAATGGGAGGATTGGGCGGTGACAATGTTGGGAAGGCTAGCATAAATGTCATGACCCCATTCCGCCCCTAGTAGAATGGTGTCGTGATGGCCAGTAATCCGAGATTACCAAAGGCCAACTTACAAAGATTCACACATAATCAGAGTATACATATAGGGGCTTACATGTGCGGAAGCAATAAATTTAAATCTAAGTAGTCCATAAGAGCTGTGCATAGATCAAATGAAATGACATACATCTTAACATGGTTTTACAACTTAAATACAAATAAAATAAATACATAATACATCTTGATCAAAAGGCTTTCTCAAGCCGACATAAACAAAAGAGGTGAAATACAAAGCCGAGAAGCATAATCTTCAAGATGCTAGCAAAAGTATGAATCCGAACATCATGCAAAACACATCTAGGCGTCACCGCCTTCTTGCTCATCACCTACATATATATAAGGAGAGGGTGAGCTTGGATACTCAGTGAATGGTATAAGTAATAAAGGTTTGAATAAATGATATCTGAGATCTTTTCCAAAACAATACATATCATAACTTTACAAATCAAAGGGATGAATCAAGTTCATCTATCAAATCTTTCAAAGCTTCTTGGATGTTAATGACATCTATATAATACCAAAGGATGACATTCCGGACAAACAAACCCACGCGGAAAACCGTCAGTGGCAAAACAAGGGTGCAGTTGCATTATAGTCCCCTGACACTAAGGACTTTCAAAACAAGGGTGCGGTTGCATTGTAGTCCCTTGGCACTAAGGACTTTCAAAACAAGGGTGCAGTTGCATTATAGTCCCCTGGCACTAAGAACTTTCCCAGAATGTCATCAAAACAAATATAATACTTGATACAAAAACTAGGGATAATCATTCATGCTTGATCAAATACTTTTCTAAAACAAAGCAAAGCTTTATCAAAACTTTATAACATAGCTTTATTAAAAATACCACTCACATAGCTCTTCGGACGTCGGGGTTAAAGCAAGGGTCCAAGTCCTACAAACACATGGCAAAGTCTACTGAAGGCACTTCAAAGAGACAAGAAAGAATGCTCAAAGATGGATATGAAATGCACTCTCAAGACAAGCCTCACATGAATGCAAATGATCCCGGCATTTCCTTCAAGACTAGGTCAAGTCAAAACAAAACATGCTGGAAGTTAAAACACTGTTTTTCATCTCGAGAAAACATGCTAGGTACCAACCAGGTCTTTGCCGAGGTTCCACACCTCTTGGCCGAGGTGTGATTACCAAAGCTTCGGCGAACGGCTGTCTACCGAGGTGTTCATGCAAGATAGACTAATGGTGCAAGTGATCATGCAAGGTAGGCCAAGCTAAGATAGGATGCTTGGCCTAAGTGTGAGATCTAGGCAAGAGTGGTCTTGGTGACCACACCTAGGGAAAGGTGAAGTCTGGAAATCTGGGTTTCCTTCCTTGAAGCACATGAAGAACATGAACATGAAGAACATAAAGAACATGAATGCTAAAATCATAACTTGTTATTACAAAATCTGGGATTTCATGCTATGAGTTAAAAAACATGGACCTTGGTACCCATACTTGAAGATCTTAAGAAAACAAACACAAAAACATGGATCTTGATACAAACTTTCGAATCAAAACATGGTTTTTCTTCAAGAACACAAGAACACCATTTTCTCTTTCTAAAATAACTTTAAATCAATGCATGGCTCATGAATCATGCTAGATCATGCAATGCAATCGGATCAACATAAAGAATAACAAGAGTAAATTAAGATTCTAACCTCAAACACGGATTAAACGGCTCAAACTCTAAAGATCAAGCTTGGGATCTAGCTCTCTCACTCCAACTTTCTCTCATCTTCCTAGAGCCTCTCTCTCTACAATGCAAGAGATATGACACAAAATGATATAATTCTAACTCTGCCGGCTGACTTAACCCTCTGTTGGGACACGTGGCAATGGCTGGTTGGATCTCCTCAAAAAGGCGATAGATTGATAAGACAAGAGCATGACAAGGTGTAAGCAACAAGTAAGGTAACATGGACACTTCGGCGGGTAATGATCTCGGCTAGGACAAAGCTTCGGCAAGTAGGGTCTCAATGATCTCGGCTAGGAAGGACAACATTTAGCCTAGCTGTGCCACACCTTGGCCTAGATGTGCCACACCTCGGTCTAGGTCATACCAGTCCCGGAACAAAATCACCAGGTGCAGGGATCAAAGATCTAAAATACCTAAAGAATAATATCTCAGCTTAGATGATACATATCTCGGCCTCGGTGATGCACATCTCGGCCTAGATGATGACATCTCGGCCAATATGCCAGGGTAAAGGTGGAGGTCAACCAAAGTGGTTCCAAGATGGTCCTAGGTATAAGAGATTCAAAGGTGTGACCTAGGCTTAAGATGACCTCGGCTAAACACACATTAAACAAGGAACAAAGCATGTAACAACACTTAGATAAAACAAAACAGGATTTCATGAATGCGACTTAACAAGACAAAATCATATAAATGCATGTGAGCATGACTAAGGCAAAGTGAGGGTTGTTACAATAAAGGTCATCGGCAACAGCTGGTTTGCAACCCATCTCTTCTGAGGTGGAGGCAATGGTAACTTTGGTATTGAGTCTGAAGGCAGAGAGAGCAAGTGGTGGGTTTTCAGGATCATATGCTAACAAGTGAGAACCTTAGCGTTTCCTGCTTCTAGTTCTTCATGCAAGGGCATCAGAGGGATGTTGGGGACGTCGGTGCTCAGAAGGCGGAACGTGCTGAGATGGAGCCGAAGTTGACGGCTAGTCGGTTGGGTACAACGTTGATCCTTGATCTGTCCTTCAGGAGGTGTAGCCCTACTTTTTCACGCCCCCTTTCGGGAGACGAAATAGCCCTACAGTTCAGACTCCCGTGGTTCTGAATCTGATTCCACAAGTGCAATGTGAAATAGATAAACACCAAAGAGTCCAAATCCGACAAATCTTTTGGAAAATCGATTTTGAATCAGATTGTCAAAAATGGACTGCTTTGCCAGATACAGAGTCACCACCTAAATATTTTGTTTTAGGGAAATTTAGGAAACCCATGATTCGTGCCAAAGACCACGTGTCTGTCATCACCAAGATTGTCTCGGCTCGGGAACTTAGGTACGAAAGGGGAAGGTCATGAATTCAGCACTCCTGCTTGCCCGATCAAAGATCGGCCTCTACTAATCATGATATGAATCTTATGTACATTATATACTCTTGTTCCGGTTTATTAGGCTAGCATTACTAGGTGATACGCACACACACAAGTCTAGACTAATTTGCAAGAATTGGAACATTTGATTTCATGTTTGTTTTGAAAAATTGTTTCGAAATATGTACCACTTGAAAAAGTGATCGTATATGAACATTACTGTAACGCCCCAAATTTCTAGCCCAAATGATAATACAACAATCATGGCTCTTTCAAGGAAAGCCGAATATAAATCTCCAAACTTACATTACATGATACAATAGTTCTTTATGCAACAATACATTAAACCAACAATAAGTAAATAAACAAATAAATATCCCCAAGGGTTTACAAGTTTCCAAGGCTTGAGCTTGGTTACACAAAACGGTTATTCAAACCCACACAAACACAGCCCTTGGCTTACACACAGAGTCATAGCAAAATGAGAGCATTGTACTCCCAGCACACATACTTCCACGCCCCTAGTTGGGTGGGATCACCACATCTTTTCCTACACAAAAATCCCGTAGGGTGAGTATAAAGCCCAGTATGAAATTCTTAACAAAGTATATATATTTTATAAAAGTCTCAAGAGATGAAATGCACATATCATGCTATGTCCTTTTTGAAGATAAATCACATTTTCATCTTTTGAAAACCATTATGCTTAATGATATCATGCAATTTCAATTGTTCAAAACTTAACAATTTATTTCAAGGGTGGTAAATACGACTTTGGTAAAATCTAGGTCGATGTTTGTAAGTAGACTATACAAGTACCACCAAATTGTCATTTTTACCGGTATTAACTAGAAGGCTCGAAACCTATCCGCGTGAGTTTTCGGTCTTTCATCCCGAACTCTCAGGCCAACTTATTCAATATCATCTACACCACCTGTCAAAACTTACCAAAGTATTTATCCCAAAACCATTCCATCTTAATGCAAGTTTTCAAATTAACTTTCAAAGTTTAATGTAATCAAATGAATTGATATGCCAATTTCACAAGATGAATATAAATACTTTTATTCCAATTCATCATCCAAGAAATAACACAATTCCCTCTTCTCAAGTATCCTCAACAATTAGTTATTTCAAGACTATTTCAACGTTTTGAACAATAATTTCCAAAATGAACAACAATTCTCATAATCCCTGAAATTCATCATTTATATAAATATAAATAATAAATTTTCCAAACATCCATTTTATTTTGACACACAAAATAAATATAATAATATCATTCATGGATTTTCAGTCTCCTTTAAAAAAATCTCCAAATTCTAGGTTTTCTCACCAAAACTATACAACTCAAATCTTTTAAAAGAAAACTTTCTAAAGTTATCTTTTCTTTAATCAACGAAGATCAAAACCCATAAGATCATTTTAAAAGAATAAGAGACAAACCCACTTTTAAAATCGCTCAACTTCTTGAATCAACAATCAATTTTCAAAGTTATCGAAAGATGATTTCGAAAACCATATAGATCTTGCAAAAATATATATATATAACTCTAAGAAAATTCTTACCTCAAGTTTTGAAAAAGAAATGAGATGAAACCCCCAAAATCAATGGTGTCGAAACTCGATCTTCACCGCACACAACGAAGCCCTCGAGAAGTTAACCAACTTTGATGAAGAACCTATGGCAGAACTCTAATGGATCTTGAGAAATCAAGGTTTTGGTCCAATTTGGCGTAGGGAAATGTAGAGAGAAGGGATAGGAAAGGGTTTTTAGAGAGAGAGAGATATACAAAAGTGATCTGAAATATCAGATTCACGAATTGATATAACATGGTCCGCTCGAGCATCAAATACACTTTCCCAGTACTTTTGTAGATAGGTCAAACTTCTAGAACCAAACATTCTCCGCTCGAGCAGACAAGTAACTTCTAATGCATTTTGCATTTTTGCTTCGGGGGCGCTGCCCCCTCAACCCCACCAGGGCGCTACCCTAGGACCCACCAAGGGGCGCTGCCTCCTGGACCCCCGCAAGCTGACAGGGCAGCTCGATCCCCGACATACTCAGTGAAGTGACAAAACTGGGATCATTATAATTACTCAAATTATTCCAATTCAAGCAATAAGCCTTCATCACAGGTATTCAAGCAGTTTATCATTTAAGCAATTAGCCTCATGGCAAGCATGCTAGACATGGCAAAAATGGCAATCACACTCATGCAATATGCTAAAGCTAGTAAAGGCTCACCTAGTACTCCAGCCAAAAGATATGAGTTAGAAAAATGCATGACTCCTAACTATGCGATATGACTAATGCGACACATGCGATAATGCAATCTAAATAGGCTCGGCTACTTACCATGACATATGAAACCAATTAAATAGTATGTGGTCCAAGCACGTATTCAAAGAAGTATTTAAACTAATAATGCAGTTAGAATGATGAACCGAGTCCCGGTGCATGTAATACAAATGGATGCAAACATAGAGAATGCTAATTGAAACATGATGTCCCTAAACTAACCATCGTAAACTAGTAAATAAAATAGAGAAAGACGTGGGGTTGGAAGACATACACATTATTACATTGCGCTTTCACGAAGGAGAGTCTGAATGAACTAAGCTAATTTAACTAACTAATTAGCCTAAACTAATTAAGCTAATTATTACAAACCGAAATAAATAAATTAGCTAAGCTACTTAACTAATCATTACAACAAATTAATTAACTAACTAGTTAACTAACTAATTAAATAATTACAACGGAAGTGCAATTAAAATAAGTAATTAAACTAAACAACGAACTACTACGCCTCGGGAAACAAGGGATGTTCATGCGCATGCTCGGTTTTCATCCGAAAAGACCACCGTTTTACTTCTGAATGCCTCTGTTTGCACAGTTGAACACCAACACTGTTGCCCACTTCCAGAACAACTCTGCTGCCCACTTCCAGAACAACTCTGCTGCACACTACTCAATTTTGCATCAGTGGTCGGCCGGCTAGTGATGAAGACTGCCGGCCACCAGTGATGGCCGGTCGGCCCCCTACTGGCCACCTGCCGGCCACTGCTGCACAAGTTCATCTTGCTGCAACAGAGAATAAAGAGAGCATATACAGGGTATTTCAAGGGTTTGTTTACACAACTCACCCCTTCTTTTCATGAACAAATCAAAGGAGAAGTAAACTTAAGCCACAAACCACCAACTCAAGTAATTTCATTGCATGATGGCTTGTGAACCAAAGTGTGCAAGTTCAATAAATGCAACAAAACAAGACCCTAAAGACCACCTCCCTATCATGGATAATCAAGGGAAGTAGTGATCTTGGAAACTTGAATCATTTCATCGCTAATGAGTATGAAATGCTTCAAGTTTCCATGTGTTTAATTAACGTCCGATTAAACACAAACAAGTTATTATCTTGCACCATTTTAGCCTCGATTTTAGCTGCTCAATTTTAAATTACCATCCATTCTTTAATCCATTAAGTCCAATGGTGAGTTTAAGTCCTCTCAATGGAGTGAAGTACCAAACCAAGAGTTAACTTAAGACATGAAAGAGATGTCATGTTGTTAATAATGAACCCCCAAAAGGGATTAAACCATTAATCATGACAACCTCAATCTCATGCTTAAAAGAACAAGAGGCTTGAAACAACTCTCAAAGTAAAACAAAAACCAAGAAAGGAGGGAGGTTGCAGAGATTGTTAAGTGCTGAAAATGAGTGAGAAAAGCATAAATAAGTGCTATCAACTCAAACAAGATGGTGTCTAAGGCCTAGAACACCAAACTCATGAGGACTATTACACTATAAGCATGCAAAGTAAAGCTCAAATGCAACTAATTGCCCAAAACAATGCTAAAAAAAGTCTAAAATAAGTCCTAAAACATACTGGACTTGAGCTAAAAATAGCTAGGTTAATATGCTAAAACATGGCACAAACTAGGCTAGTAAACAAGACATAAGGAGGGGAGGCTAACCCCTCAAAATTTGGACTTCAAAACATGATTTTGGCCATTGAAAAAGCTCTAAAAATCAGTATTTAAAACCTTGGAAAAGGATAGTAAAAGGGTAGGAAACACAAGGGTAAAAGCCTTGAGAACAAGGTGCAAAGAAGGGTGAACAACTCCTCAACCTTTATTGGTCTTAAAACCCAAGTTTCAACCCAAAAATACAGAGTTTTTACAACCTAAAAATAGTACAAAAATATTCTAGAATGAAGACAAAAGTAGCTAAAACATGGAGCAATTTAAGCTAATAAACAAGCCAAATGAGAGGTGGCTAACCCCTCCATTTTTGGGACTTCAAAACTACTTTTTCAGTCTCTGAAAACCTCTAAAAATCAGTGGTAAAAAGCTCAAAAAAAAGTTGATGAAAGAATGGGAAACACAAGTGTAAAGGCTTAGAAAACAAGGTGTAAAGAATGGTGGTTAACCCCTCTACCTTTAATAGCCTTAAACCACATGCTTCAGTCCATAAAAAACAATTGAAAAACACTTCAAAATCAACAAGAAAAGATGGAAAAGAAGTGGTGTAGAGATGGTGCAAAAGCAAGACAAGGCATACCTCTTGGAGAGGAATGAACCCTTAAGTCATAAATCACCAATTTCACACTCTCAAGTGCTTCAAGAGCTCAAGTTGAAGCTCAAATAACCTCAGCAAGAAGCTCTCTAGGTTTGGTTTAGAGTGTTTGCGCAAAGGCTATGCAAGTTACAAGAGAGAGAGAGAGAGAGAGAGAGAAAATTGTAGAGAGAGAGAATTATAGAGAGAGAGGAAGTGTGCATTGTCAGCCATCAATGCTGGCCGGCCGGCCATCTTCCGACCACTTGCCGGCTATTAAAAATCTGCTTCTAGACCCGACTTCAAATGGCATATCTTTTTCATCTGGACTCCTTCTCAGGTTGTTCTTGAGTCTAAATTGAAGCCCAAAAAGTCTAGTTTCCAATAGTGGCAATATCACATCTAAATTCTAAGTGTGCAAAGAGATATGCCTATTTTACTGAAGGTTGCTCAGTTTTGGCTTAATCGGATTGATGCCTAACTTCAAACAGCCATATCTCCCTTATCCAGACTCAGCTTTAGGAGATTCTTGAGTCTAAAATGAAGCCCCGGAAGTCCATTTTCCAATGGTGATGGGTTTCCAACTAAAGTTCAAGTGTACAAAAGGATAGGCCTGATTTAGTGAAGGTTGCTCAGTCTCTCTCAACGATTTCAAACTCAACCATCTCTCCCAACTAGTTTTCTTCCATCTCCTTCAATTTTCTTATAAATAAGATGTTTAAACCATTTTTCAAAGAGTTCACCTCTCTTCCATTTATTTTCACTTTGTCTTTGCTCGGTTTACCGAAAAGTGCAATTTTTAAACGAAATTCAAGCCTCAGAACATCGTAGAAACATTTGAAAAAATATTTTGAAAGAGAGGGTTTTGAGGTCTAAAATTGTTTTGGTCAAAAACATTTTGGTCCAAAAATAGGGTGTAAGGTTGGGATTTAGAAGCTCTTCTTGTTGAAGAAATCGAACATTTGCATAGCACAACTTTCATCATCGAGTGATCAATCAGTGGTGCCCAAGTCTTAAGGGCGGTCAAAAATTTGGTGCCTATAGAAGGCAATTGATGTTGTCACAGATAGTGGAGTCTTGCTTCTTGATGGGATGTCAGGGAGTGGGGACTTGTACGTGGCAGTATAATTCAGTAGGAATAGAGCTTTATGGATGTTGATGGGTAGGTCTAGGAGCCTTTGCATGTCGACTCTGGGTATGTAGTACTTTCTAAAATTCTTGTCGGGCTGGGGGAGATCGAAAGATTAAAAAAGAATAAATAAGTGGTTAGCGATGTGCTAATGTAACTAACTTAAGCAGTTAATGGACAACATGTGTGTGTTCTAAGGATGACTTACTTTTATGGTCTTCTAGGATGCTTCTAGGGGGTAGAAAAAGGTGGAGGTCATCATCTTGAGCAAACTCCCACTTACCCGAGACAATAAGATAATCATCTCCCGCGCCTTTATTGGAATCAGGGAGGTCGGTGATGATCTTGTAAGTTGTGGACCTCGATTTTAGGTAGTAGGTTATGCCCTTTTTGGATTGAATGATGCACATTGTATAGCAGTATTGGACATCTTGAAGGTTGAGTTGGGCTCTATGTCGATGATTGAGTTCGACTATACCATTGATTATACGGAAGGTATTGATAGCTAGTTGCATGGGGTTCAATTTGTAGAAGTGAAGCATTTCCCTAAACAAGATGTCAAGGGGAAACCTAACTCTGCCCTCAAGGATTGACATTACGGTAAAAGGCATGTAGTTATCTCCATGCATAATAAAATCGTTCTCACCAGCGAGTCTGATATAAATGTCGACTGGGATATTGTATTCTCGGCGAAAGTTCTCTATCTTAGTGGGGCTATCTACCCTTCACTTGTGCACACCCATGATCTTGGTTGTACGATTTTGGTACTGTTTAAGGGAGTTTAATGTTATGGATCTTTGACCCTACGGATCTCAGTGTGGCCTTAGAGAATATTGGGTTAAAGGTTCTGGAAATCTATTGAAGAGGGTTTTGGGCGTGGATTGTTTCAGTTTTCCTAATATTCAAAGCAAATCCCAATTCTAGACTGAAGAATGCAAGAATGATAGAAATGTGCAAGAATGGGTGAAGCAATCTAGAAACAGTAAAGAAGATGAAGGTGGATTCAGAACATGAACAAGGGTGATAGATTCATACACATAAAAGTCAAGAATGCATGTACATCAAGAATCCGTAAATAAGGACAAATTGGATAGAGATATAATATAAATTCAAGTGTGAGTGTAATGTGTATTGTGTACATGCCGATAAGAGAAACCAAATTCAAAAGATGAAGACCAAGATACATGGAGAATACAGAGGGAAAAATAACCAAATTATGAACAGACTTGAACACAGAGAAGGTGCAAATAGTGTGTGATAGGTGCAAAAAGGATACTAAGGGTAATAAATAGTGAAGAACATGTTTAAGAGCATGGAGAAACTAAAATCAAGAAAATGGAAGACTTAGATGATATAATTAGAGAAACAAATGCCAGATTCTTGTTTGCCGAGATGAAATGAAGCTTTTAGTCGAAATAGAACAGATGAATGCTCGCTAGAGGTGATGAACAAAAGTAGTGGTAGAGAGCTTTTAGTAGGGCAGTAATGGCGATTTGGGAGGCTTTAGATATATATATATATATAGAGAGAGAGAGAGAGATAGAGATTAAAGAAAGAGAGGGCTGTGAATATAGAAATGAAGAGACAGAGAAAGAGGGAAAAAAGTTTTGGTGAAAAACAAAAGGGTGGCAATGAATCATTTCAAACACCTAGGAAGACGTACCCATGCTGACGTCAAGAGGCATGGGGAACAATTGATGTGACATCATGGAGACGTGATTGGTATTTCCAATCTAGTGATGACACATGGATAAAATAGTTGAAGCAGTTATGGAGTGCCAACTCTCACGCATCTTGGATGCTTGAAATTCTTGAACTAGTGGAATCATGATCTCCGCTAGTAGTATGATCTGGGTTGAGATGTTGGATTTGGGTAGAACATAACATGTTGGTCCTTGGTTCTTGATGAGTGGACATTTGAGTCCCTGTTTCTTGAAACCGACAAGTCATAATGTCAGTTAGAGGAGCATTTTTTCATCATATTGTTTAGCTGACATGTTGAGAGGGTAGACAATATAGGTTCCATCACCTCAGGTTGCCGAGGTAATAGAACCTAGGGACAGTTGTGGGGACATATTTTTAGGGACACACCATGTGGCCGAGGTGTTGGCCGAGGTGCCACGTGGACGAGCCGTGTCGCCGAGATGGTTACTGTATTGTCGAGTTATAGGGTAGTAATATCAGAATCCGAGATATTCGAATATAGGACAAGAGTCCTAGATAAGTCAAGGCGCTTAATTTGGATAGAGATGAGGCTCTTAAAGGGTTCATTCTTATCTAACTAAGAGTCCGATATAAGTGTTATCCTTAAATACTATGAAGTAAGACTTCTATGGAACGAGGGCACTGTTGGCTATAAAAGTAAGGCACTCTTGTGGATCTGAGGTATGCTTTTACCTGTGTACTATAATTTGAGTTGATATCTTTGAGAGATAAGTGACTGGCTTGATCGTCGGAGTGCTTTTGGGTGGACGAGCCACCATGGTTTCTCTTATCTTCTCGTGTACAGGCGTTAGGCTTAATCTATTCTGTCGCATGCTCTCAGCTAAGTTTCCTAGATCTCAGTAGAGAGATATATTTGGTTTTGAAGTAAAAAATCAGCACCCACATATGGTATATATTACATATTTTTATGATTTTACAATAATTTGTGATTTAGAAATGAAATTACGCAATTTTGTGACAATGTTCTTATTTTTGTGGTAATATTTACACATTTTGTGATTAGAATATTACACATTTTGTCATTAGAAAATGTTTGAATAAAAAAATATGTAACTAAGGGTGGGTAAGCATCCACCCAATTCGCCAAAGCCGAATAGTCCGAACCAGTCCGCAACAAAATAGATGGTTCCAATGGCCAAGCAAATGAATGCAAATGTATTTTTTTCAATCCGCCTAAGTTTGGACAGATGGAAAATGGAAGATCACCCTATCCAACTGGATCCGCCAACACCTTAAGAAAATGATGTTATGATTTTATACTGTGTATTAAAAAAATAACTTTTTATTTATAGTTATATTTTCTATTTATCAAATATGAAAGTTTTATTTTTATTATAAAAAATAAATAATAAAAAATTTTGGAACAAAAATAGTAAAAAATTACTATATGATTTTATACTATGTATTAAAAAAATAAATTTTTATTTATAGTTATATTTTCTATTTATGAAATATGAAAGTTTTATTTATATTATAAAAAATAAATAATAAAAAATTTGGAACAAAAATAGTAAAAAATTACTAAAAAATAGTTCAAATAATGTCCAAAATAGTAAAAACCCAACCGCCAAACTAATCCGCATCCCCTCGTCATTCCGCATGACCCGCTCAATCCCCTTATGCTAACTAAACAGACGGATGCGGATTAATTTTCTCTAATCCTCATAAGTTCAGATGGATGGTGGATGAGAGTTCACTCGACCCAACCCGATCTGCAAGCACCCTTATGTGTAACACTACTTATCAAAATGCATAATTTTATTTCTGATTTTACAAATTATTATAACTCTATCACAAAAATGCCTAATAAAGATGCATATGTAAGCTTTCCGTACAATTATTATATTGTTGGCTTATATTTCCTACAAAGGAAAATATCATAAATGCGAGTATGCTAGCAAGGATTGAAAAATCCTTATAGATAAAATTCAAGCCAATTATCCAGCGATTGTGTTGACGATTCTTTTGCCTCGATGAAAAGAACTTCCAAATTGCTAAGTGTAAAGAAAAAAAAAATTAAAAGAAGAAAGAAAGAGACGAATAAAGATGAATGTGTGAACAATTGGAGCGATTGAGTGAACAATCAAACTAACCATTAATTTACCTCTACTCCTATGCTTCGAAAAGGAACTGCATAAAATAAAGTGCAGAAAATTAACCTCTACTCCTATGATTCGAAAATGAAGTGCATAAAATAAAGTGCAAAAAATTTAAGTGCAAGAAATATAAATGACAAGAAAAATAGAAATCAGTTGTCTTTAATTTGAGTTCTAGCTCCTTTACAATGTAGCCATGAATGACTATTTATAGGCAAATATTTGAAGGAAAAAAATGACTTAATAACTACCATATTCTTCTATCTCCTACACTTCACACTCCATGATCTTCCACTTCATCTCCATGTCTCCATAACTTCCTTTAACCTCCAATTCATACTCCATGTTCTCCACTTTGTCCTTTATCATCTTTCTACATGTGTTTAATACCTTATAACTTCTCATAACCTCCAAATGAGTAAGAGAGTGCCACATGTCCTGCAATTATATAAATAATAACTAATAAAAATTATTTATTTATGGTGCCAACATTACCTTCCCCCCCTCCCCCCACAACTCTTTCAAAATGAGGAACCTCGAATTCATGAAGAGTTGCACATCAATTTAGACCACATTTGGCAATTAATTAATGTGTTCGTAGAGAGACTGTGAAATCTTATATTTTTGAGGTATTAATATTTTAATGGGAGGAATTGGTAATTTATTGTAGTAGTTTGGTGGTGAAATTTTTAGATGAGAACCTAACTTATTTTCTCCATTTATTTTATCTCTTTTTACCTCCATTTCATTATTATCATTATCCATCTCTTTTATTTATTTATTTATTTTTAGTTTGCTTGTGCTCCAAACAAAGGTTCTTTTCTTTCCCTCCAACCAAATGTTCTTTTCTTTTCTTTCCCTCCAAGCAACCTTTCTTTGCCTTCAAGACAATTAGCTTTCTTTTCCTCCAAGTTTATTTGGAGGCTACTCTTTATTTTGCCTATAAATTCGAACTCATCCTTTCAACTTCTTTCTATGGTTCTTCTTCTTGGTCCATCCGTATCTCTCTCTCTTTTTTTATGATCAAAATTTAGAGTTTAGATTAAGAGTATTTAGAGTGAGGGTTATCATTTTATTTAAGAGGAGAGTTGTAGATTTTGCCAAACCTTACATACCTTACATACCTTATGCCTTAGAATTATGATATATCATTTTTGGAGATCCATGCAGAAATATCGAGATTGAGTGTTGGCGACGAAGGAGATTGTTTTGAGGTAATTTGGGTGGTATACAATATGCTTCCTCTAAATCTCTTTGCAAAGAATTTTTATCTTAATTACTTCACATTTGTACTCCACTTGATTATCATGGCCATATGTTAAATTCTATAGAATCATTCTTGTTGATTCATTTGATCACTCTAGTCATTAGATAAATTTTGTGAAATTGTTTTGTGTAGTTAGTGTTGATTTGTCTAGCTAAATAACATAAAAATGCTCAATGCATGGATCGAGTGGATCTTGCCAATAGCTTGGACCAATAGCCCGGATAAGTGGTTGTGCTTGGATGAGGTGGGTGAAGCTGGTCACTGGTCATGTACAGAGTAGGACTAGGTATTTGGTACTGGATAAATTATCATATGTCGAGTTGACTTGTCTGTGCAATTTGGTAAATTGTTTGATATCTGAAATTGAATCGCTTGTGCCATGTCGTAAATTGTTGGATCTCTATTGATTTATTCTCTATCTGAGCATTTTTATTCCTGTCATATAGTATACTTCTCGAATTAATTTATTTTTCAGGTGTGAAGCAAATCTAGTAGCGATTGGAGTTGAAGCATTTAAAGGATTATTGAGTTAGAGATTTTTGGGCCCACCACTATATATTGTTTTTTGAGATTTGTATAAATTATAAATTATAGACATTTGTGTGATTATTTTATAGCCAATTTGTATTTTTGAGGTTATTGTTTAGTTAGAATTTTAAATTTGATGTTGATTTGATTTATTAACGGCCTAGAAGTTGGGGCATCACAAAGACATGCATTCGAATGTTCTTTTATCATACAACATGATTCAATTTTGTTAAAAAGGAACCAAAATCTTGTTCTGAAGGTACTTACAGCATATTTTACAAGCTTTAAAAGCTTCGAATGCATGATAGCTACCTGCTTGGAAAGTTTATAAAGCTTCACACATAATTAAAATAATTTCACATGCTTTGAATTTTAATCTGTGTTTCAAAATTGGATTACTTTGCATATGTTTGAAATGGTGAATTCTTAGCAAAATATCAGCAATTTGATTTAGTCACAATGTATGCTAATGCTATTTTCTTTGAGCCATTAGTAACAGTTGGCCCTTCTATGCTTTACTTCGAGACCTTCGATACATCATGAGACTATGAAAATTTCAAGACCTTCGAGGCATGATTCTTCAGACCGTAACAATATATTTTCACTTCCAATTGCACTACTTCAAATTGCTTTGAAGTGACAAACAATGTACACACTCTTCAAATTACACTGCTTTAAAGTGTTTGTACTGAGTTTTGCATTACCTTCTAACCAAAAATATAGACCTTCGAAGTGCGTTTGAGAAAGCTTCGAGCCAACTTTGAACTAAATATATGGAACTTTGAAATGTTTTCGAATTTCGAATTACCTTCGAACCAAATATATGGACCTTCGAAGTGCTTTTGAGGGTGCTTCAACCCACCTTTGAGCCAAATCTGTAGACCTTCGAAATGCTTTGACGTAGTTCCAATATTATGTTCGACTTTGAGATTATAGCATACTCAAAACTTCTCTTGCTTCACGGTATACATTAAAAGCGGTAAATAGCCAACCCTCAAAACACTTCTCGAGGCTTCAAAGGCGAGTAACCAACCTTCAAGACAATTATCGAAGTTTTAAAGGCGAGTAGCCAACCTTCAAAATAATTCCTGAAAGCTTCAATGGCTAGTAACCAACCTTCGAGACAATTTGTAGCTCAACTTTTCGTGCTTTTTTCGGATATGATAGCCCTACAATTTGGACTCCCGTGGTTCTGAATCTGATTTCACAAGTGCAATGTGAAATAAAAAAAAACACAAAAGAGTCCAAATTCGGCAATTCTTTTGAAAAATCGATTTTGAATCAAAATGCCAAAAATGGACTGCTTTGCTAGATTATAGAGTCACCACCTAAATATTTTTTTAGGAAATTTAGAAAACCCGAGACTCGTGCCAAAAGGCCACTTATCCGTCATCACCAAAGTATCTCGGCTCGGGAACTTAGGTACGAGAGGGGAAGGTCATGAATTGAGCACCCCACTCGCCCGATCAAACATCGGCTTCTACTAATCATGATGTGATTTTTATTTACATTATATGCTTTTGTTCCGATTATTTATGCTAGCATTACTATGTGACGTACACAAGTACAGACTAATTTGTAAAAATTAGAACACTTTGATTTTTATGTTTGTTTTGAAAAGTGTTTGAATATGTACCACTTGAAAAAGTAATATCATATGTACATTCATCAAATTATCCCAATTTGAGCAACTAGCCTTCATCCACAGGCATTCAAGCAAGTATAACACTTAAGCACTTAGCCTCATGGTATCATGCTTTGTCATGGCAACAATCACACTCATGCAATATGCTAAAGCCAAAAGTGCTCACCGAGTACTCCAAGGCAAGCCAAAAGAAAAGAGTTAGAAAAATGCATGATCCTAACTAATGCCACTTGACTAATGCAACACATGCAATATGCAATTTAACTAGACTCGGCTACTAACATGGCATGTAAATTGATTTGATAGCATGCGGTTTAAGCACGTTTTCAACGAAATAATAAATACAATGCATTGTTAGAATGTGCCGAGCCTTATGCATGCAAGACAATGGATACAAAACATGGGAAATGCTAAGTAAACATGATGCTCTACACTATCCAACATAAGCAAGTAAATAAAAGGGAGAAAGATGTGGGGTTGGAAGATATTCACACATTATTACATATTGGCCCTCGTTCAAGAGGGTCTAAATAAATGTCCTAGCTAACTATACGAATTAACTAACTATTACAAACCAAATGGAATAAATTATTACAAATTAAGAATTGAACTAACTAAGTAATTAACTATTACAAGTTCACCACTTTAAGTATAACATATTACTAAAAACAAATGTAACAGTTCTTGAGCCAAAATGCTAGGGATGGCTCATGCAAGAACGCAGATTTCCATCCAAAAATGCCTCTGTTTGGCTGCCAAAATGCTTCTGTTTTGCAGTCAGCGAATTGCACTATTTTTCACCTCTGCCTCTGCTCTGCTCTGTTCTACAGGGAAAAAGAAAATTGCCTGCCTGAAAAAGGTGGTCGGTAAGCCAGAAGTGGTAGCCGGCAGCCCACTAATAGTGGTATGCCGCCCCCTAAAGGTGGCATGACGGCCACTAATGTTGGGTTTCTCCTGCTGCAACAGATAACAAACAGAGCACAAATAGAGCATTCTCAGGGAATGTCTGTCCACCCTGCCTCTCATTATCATCAAAACAACTCAAAAGAGGGGTAGGCTCGATTCGCAAGCCATCGATCGGCACAATTTCATTGCGTGATGACTTATGAACCAAGGGATACAATTTCAATAAATGCACAATTAAAGACTCATGAACCTCCTCACTATCATGATATTGATCAAGGAAAGCGGTTGATGTTGAAACTTGAACCATTTTCATCACTAGTTAGTATGAAATGCTTCAAGACTCAACGGGTTCAATTAACATCCGATTAAACCCCAAACTATTTTATGATCTTACTCCATTTTATTCCAATTTTAACATCTCTTTTAATTACCTTTCCATTCATTAGTCATTTTAGTCCAAAATGAGCATTAAGTCCACTAATAGAAAGAAGTATCAAACAAAGGGTTGTTTTGGGCATGAGAGAGATGTCAGGCCGTTGGTAATGAACCTCCGAAGAGATTAAACCATTAAGCACAACAATCTCTATCCCAAGCTTAAACAAACAATCGGTTTGAAACAACTCTCAAAGCAAGGGAGAAGCCAATGAATGAAGGAAGTACAAAGGTGATCAGAGATGAACACAAGTATGAAAAACTTGAAATAAATGCTATCAACTTAAATAGGTTGGTGTCTAATGCTTAAAACACCAAACCTATAAGGACTATTACACTACAAACATGCTATACAAAGCATAAATGAAACTTACACATAAAAACAATCCTAAATTAAGCTAAAACAGTGCTGGAATTGAGGTAAAAATAGCTAAATGAGTAACATAAAATAATGGAGAATTTAAGCTAGTAAACAAGCCAAAGGAAGGATGGCTAACCCCTCCATTTTTAGGACTTCAAAACCACATTTTTAGCCTCTGAAAACCTTTGAAAATCAGTGGTAAAAAGTTTTAAAAAAAAAAAGTTGATGAAGAGATGGGAAACACAAAGGCAAAAGCTTAGGAGACAAGGTTCAAAGAAGGGTGATTAATTTCTCCACCTTTGGTAGCTTTAAACCACTAGTTTCAGCCCATAAAAACAGTGTAAAAACAGTAAGAAAAGATAGGAAAGAAGTAGTACAAAGATGCTCAAAATTATACCTCTTGAAGCAAGGCAACTCTTTTATTAACAAACCCACAAGTTCTCACTCTCAATGGCTGAAATTTGCACTCAACAATCTCAACAAGGAGAGCTCTAATATTGGTTTAGGAAGTGTTTAGGTAAGGTGTGTGTTGCAAGATAGAGATAGAGAGAGAATTTCAAGTTTTTGAGCTTTTGGAATTTTTTGTAACCTAAAACCAAGAGGGAAGGCCTTGTATATATAGAAAAACATGTTACTATGTTGGAAATATCTGTATAGGAACAATTGGTGCCGTGCATGCACCTGTGGGAGATAACTGCACAAATATCTGCAAAAAATCTATTTTTTGACACAAGTGGGCGGCATGCCACTAGTGGCCGGCCAGACAAAATTCTGCTTTCAGGCCCGAATTCAAACGGGCATATCTCCCTCATCCGGACTCGGCTTTAGGCCATTCTTAAGTCTAAAATAAAGTCCCAGAAGTCTACTTTCTAGTGGTGGTGGCCTCACATCTAAATTCTAAGTGTGAAAAGAGATATGTCTATTTTAGTGAAGGTTGCTCATTTCTATTCTAACGGATTGATGCCCAACTTCTTCCCCAACTAGTTTTCTTCCATCCCCTCCTATTTTCTTTAACTCCAAACCTCTAAATAAGATGTTTTTAAAGATTTTTCACTTTGTCCTTACTCGGTTTACCGAAAAGTGTAATATTTTAAATGAAATGCAAGCCTTGGAACATCGTAAAAACATTTGGAAAAATATTTTGAAAAAGAGGGTTTTAAGGTCTAAAATAGTTTTGGTCAAAAATATTTTTGGTCAAAAATGGGGTGTAAGGTTGAGATTTAGAAGCTCTTCTTACTGAAGAAATCAAACGTTTGTACAGCATAACTTTCATCATCGAGTGATCGACCTAAGGCGCCCAAGTCTTAAGGACGGTCAAAAATAGAGTGCCTACACAATTCTTGAAGCTTCAAAAGTGAGTAGCCAACTTTCAAAACAATTCCTAAAGCTTCAAATGTGAGTAACCAACCTTCGAAACAATTCTCAAAGCTTCGAATGCAAGTAGCTAACTTTCAAAACAATTCTGTAAGCTTCGAAGGCGTAGAATCACATCCAACCTACGATTGTTTGAAACCCAAAACTATTGTTGATGCAACAGACAGTCCTTTGAAGCTTTTGAAGTCACAACAAAAAGGACTTTCGAAGCACATATTTTGATTCATATCAAATAATAATAATAATAATAATAATAATAATAATAATTGATAGAACTACTTTGAAGACATCCTGGAGCCATCTTCGATACATGCAAAGACCAAACTTTGGTTTTACCTTAAAGGAAATTAGCCAATGTCTCCCAAAGTCAAAGCAAATTTAAGAATGGATTCATAGATGAAATCCAAAATTAAACCACTCCGCAAAGTTAATTATGGTATTATGTGGTTGTCCATAAAGCTTGAAAATTTTAGAAAATAAAATAAAATAAAGTTAAATTACCATTACTTTGAATAAATTGGCCATTCTTAGCCAAGTTCAATATTTCAAACGGCTAAGTTGTTCTTTAGTGCACCAAACTCATTGAAACAATGCTTAAAGATGATTGTTTTATTAGCCATTTCATCAAACTTAAATTTTGATGTGAACCACAAATCCAAAAAGGATTTTGAACATCAAGAACCATAGTACAAGATGGCCTTAAAAATTCAAACTTGTCATTTTCAATAATTTCACAAAATTCAGATTCGTGAACATTAAATTATTCATCATTCTTAGCTATGTTTGACTTGAGAACATGTTCTTCGGCCAAATAACTTTCATTATTCATTGACAAATGGGGTTGTTTTTTTATTTTATCCATTAATGGATTATGAAAATCCTCCATGTGAGTTTCATCATTTCTTGGTCTAATGGGTAGTTCCATTTTAGCCATTAATGGCTTATGAAAATCCTCTATATGAGTTTTATCTTTTTTGGCTTAATGGTTGTTCCATTTTAGCCATTAATGGCTTATGAAAAGCTTTTATAGACATGTTATTTTCATGGTTTGACTCTCCAAGAATAGGTTTTTCAACCCCCCAATCTTTACATAGAATATCATTTTTAATCATGTTTGGCTCAACGACATGTTTTTTAGCCATGTTATTTTCATAAATTGACTCCTTAAATATGAGTCTTTTACCCCCCCCCCCTAAGCCATTGATGAAATCAATTCTTTTCTTTTCCATTTTCAACACTGAAAGAATTTTGAAAAAATTCACCAATTCTGGCCATTAAAGCCTCAGTTAAAGATTTGATAGTGAGAGTTGACAACTCATCATTCCATTGGCGAACTTCCATATCAAATTCATGAATTTCCCCAATTAAATAGTGTTTTTTTTCTTTTACCAAATAATATTGCAATAGATGAAAGTTTGTTTCATCAAGAAGATGGATTTCTTCTTGAAGATTCAAAATTTTTTGTTTACGTCAAAAGATTTCGTCTAGGTTATTTGAAATGGAGGAATTCAATTCATTTTTTTATTTTTTACACTTGACGTCCCACTGGGCGTGCCAAAAATTGTTAGCTTATATTTCTTACGAAGAAAAATATCATAAATATGAGCGTGCCAGCAAAGATTGAAAAATTCTTACAAATCAAATTCAAGCCAATTATCAAGCGATTGTGTCGACGGTTCTTTTGCCTAAATGAAAAGGACTTCAAATTGTCAAGTATAGAGAAAAGAAAAATTAGAATGAGAGAGACAGAGAAAGATGATTGAGTGAATAATCAAACTAACCATTAATTTACCTCTACTCCTATACTTCGAAAAAGAAGTGCATAAAATAGAGTGCAGAAAATTAACCTATACTCCTATGCTTCGAAAATGAAGTGCATAAAATAAAGTGTAGGAAATATAAATGACAAGAAAAATAGAAATCAATCGTCTTTAATTTAAGTTTTGACTCTTTTACAATGTAGCCATAAATGACTATTTATAGGCAAACATTTGTAGGAAAAAACTACTTAATAACTACCATATTCTTCTATCTTCCACACTTCACACTCCATGATCTTCCATTTAATCTCCATATCTCCATAACTTCCTTTGACCTCCAATTCATACTCCATATTATCCACTTTGTCCTTCATCATCTTTCTACATGCGTTTAATACTTTATAATTTCTCATAACCTCTAAATTAGTAAAAGAGTGCCACATGTCCTGTAATTATATAAATAATAACTAATAATAATTATTTATTTATGGTGCCAACATATTTAAATTTCTACATAAAACATATAAGATGGAGAGAAATCCACATTGCTTGGATTTAGTTGCGGTAGTCAACGTTTGTATTGAAGTTGTTAGGCTACAAAATGAACTAAATTATTTAAGTTTTAACTCATATTTTAGTTCACTAAAAGTATTTAAGTTCGAATACATTTTAAAGTTAGTTAAGTTCTTAAGTCAAACTTTTTAGATAATCTATTACTCGGCCTGATAAGCCTCTATGCATTATGAAGAGCCAAGCTACTTGAACTTAACTCGTATTCAATTCGTAAAAAATTCATTTAAATTGACTCATCATGTAAACAAATCAACCTTGACTATGTTTTTAAACTAGTTAACTTTTCAAGTCAAATTAAAAAACTTACTACTCAACTTGTTTATAACCCCCGTAAAGGCTGAGGGTGGAGGGGAATCAAAGACGACAAGGCCAGAGAGATGTTCAACAATTTAGGGTTACTATAATCAGACATGTAATCAAATAGGGAAAAAAATAAAAAATAAAAAATAAATAAATAGATAATTTCTCAGATTGGATGATTAATTCAATCAATTGGATTCAGATTAAAGTGGGATTATCATATCAGATCATTTGTAACGGATTCGGGATAAACCCAATCCATAAACAGTACAGAGACATTGAGTGCAACTTGCCCACCAGAGCTTGACTTGGATGGCATAACATTTCAAGGCATAGAATGGTCAAGAACTAACATTGCATGACTAAAAATTTGCAACACCCAATCAATCTTTCTGTTGTAATGTAATTGTGGAAATTCTATTGTTTGACAGTATCAAAAACTTACTTATCATTCATGTGTTGAACTGGTGAGTAGAAGAGCTCCAGATAAGCAAATTTGAGATGTTCAAAAGCTAAAAGGTTAAGGAGAGAGAACTAGTCTTGACTTCTTTACTTCTAAACTAATTTGCAAATGACATGTCATGTCCTTGGATTCAACACCGCTAAATCAATGAGTACTTCTCTGTACTTACAAGTAACCTCAAGAAGAATTCATACAAGACAAGTAACTTTCAACTCTAACCCTTAAAAAGTTTAGAAGAGTCACCAAAAGCAAATTATTAAAATGTTATTAGAAAGATGACTCGGTACATAAGACTACCATTACAGAAGGATTTGAAGAGGACAAGACACATATAGTCTTATTCCCATTTCTGGAGAGGTTGTTTCGCACCACCAAAGAGGCTAACAAGAAGTTTTATTGTTGGGCCAAACTTTTATTAGAATGTTAGCAATGATAGAAAATTCAAGGATTAGATAGGATATATTCATACATAGCAAAAATGAAATTTGGATTAAGGCTACAAAGTAAGAAACTAGAAATACAACATACCAACTCCCTCTTCTACTTGAAGACCCCAAGAAAATTATAAATAAAATGTTGCCGCGACATGATTATGTTTCCGGCTGAAGTTATTTTAAGAGAAAATGTAGTTATTACAAAAAAAAAAAAAAAAACGATTCACGTCCAAATCATTTTGTGATTCCAATTGGAGGATTGACGATTTTCGCCCATACGATGAGCCTCATTTTTTTTCATTTCGATATGCCGAAGGTTGGTACTGAAAATGATGAACGACTTGGGCGAAAATTGAAGTTGTTGGGACTCTACATCCAGGGTATAATTTTATGCCAAACGGGTGGTCTCTCTGAAGTTGCTGCCGATACGGCTGGGCTCGAAAGCGACATGCGTGACGCCCCTACTCAGACTGTGGAGTTTGATCCATCTGGTATACTTGATAATGGCCAATGTGAATTTGTCGTTGTGTTGGACTGTTTTCCTAATCCTGCGTATACGCCTAAGTTTGAAGATGTTTTCCAGTGATCCAGTGGTGACCCACGAACTGGCTGTATGGTCAGGGGCACGGAAATAGATCGTTTTGTTGTATTGCGGCGTGTCCCTATTTTAATGCCGCCGCAAAGGAACGAATATTCAGTCGCTAGCCGTCAAGGCGTGAAAACATTTATCAACATCGGAAAGAATGTTGTATCCGAATTCCGAGATAGTTTTGGTGAGCTGAACGGCGCATATAATAATATTGTAAAAAATGCATTTATTTGTTATTTTGTGTGGGAATGTCGCACAAAATCGTTTGTAAGGACGCATTTGAATTGTAGATTGAAATATTGTTATTAATAAAATAATTGATTACAACTTGTTTTACATCGGCCTCTGTTGTACATTTATTTTTTGTGCTGATGTGGACCCTTCGACTGCGGCCTTTACAGCTTCTGCTATTAATTTGGACACATCATCCGTATTGAGCCTTGATGATTCGGAGTTATTGGATCCGGCCTCACTTACAGATGGGCCTATGTCGACTGGGCTGCTAGGCTGATTATTTGGCCTAGTGTTGATTATTGATGGGCCGTGTGTCGGCATAATCATGTCGCAGCGACTGAATAATTCAGGCCCATGTCAAATTGAACTTGCTGACGACAACATTTTATTTATAAATAAAATAAAATAAGAAAAAAAGCACAACCCTTCCAAACATAAGAATTTGCTTGTCCAACAAAAACTTACAATGGGTACCCAGGCCATTGAGGCCAAAGAATGAAATTATCAAAGTTTACCTGTACATGAAATCTTAGTAGAACAAATGTTGGTCCCACCAAAATATGCGAATGTGATGGTTAAATTAGGCTAGAAATTGATGATGTTAACCCATAGGGGATATTGGCTAGAGGGCCCCGTTGGCATGCGAGTTCGTGGATGTCCTTCACAATGTCAAACACCGCATCTGGTTGCGCAAGTTTGAGCGCATTCTCTGACATTCTCTTGAGTTCGTCCCTTTTGGTACTGAACCATTCGGCCACGAGCTTGGCTGTTTCCTTCGGACTTCTAGTGAAGACACCTGCCCCGTTGTCTACAACGTAGGGAACATTTCCCTTTTCCTGGGAATGCCACATGAGAGAGGAAAATAGACGATGAGGTCAGTGTTGTTTTGCATGAAAATGCATCAAAGGGCAAAAAAGTGATGAGTCATAAGCAAGAAAGTAATCATCTTGTCACTTACTTGCCCAGGAATGTAGTCATTGAGAATAATAGGAAGCCCTCGGATCAATGCCTCTGCAATTGTACCAGGTCCTGCCTGCAGAACCCAGAAACCAAAATAAGCCATAAGTCATCAATACTTGATGGTCAGCCTGTTTGCTTGAACTTCTAGCTAGCTGAAAACTGATAATCAGAAATCAAAAGCTAAAACCACCTCTCTTTGCTTCTTGATAATCAGTTTTTTCCAACTTTATTAAGCCATTTTTACTTCATAAACCGTAAACAAATATTGCAGCAAACATTCTGACATAGATTTTCAAAATAAAATAAAAAAATGCTATAAACAGCTTCATAAGCTGCACCAAACAGCCCATTGTATAGTAGGTATGGAGGTGAATATCAAGATGGGATTGCAGAGACATACCTTTGTAATAATGCAGTCACAAGCACCCATATATTTCTCCATCTGAGTCACAAACCCTCTAATCTACAATGCAAGAAAATCGAAAAGCTTAAAATTGTTGACTCCAAAGAAAATGCCGGTAGACTGCATAAATGCACACCTCAATTTGTATAAGAGGTATTGGTACAGAAAGAAAATGTCATCAATTACCTTCACTGGGATATTCCATTCAAGTAATTCTAGTGTAGAAACTAGGTCTTTGTTACGACCACAAATAATAATCAATTGCCCAATTGGTTTCCCAAGTTCTTCATCAAATAGAGATTCTCCAAGAGCTTTCGCAGTTTTCTTCACAGGCCCCATTCCTTCACCCCCTCCCATCAGCAAAACTGCAGGTAATTCTGGATCCATCTCAAGCTCAACTCTTAAATCATCCTATAAAAAGTAATAAGAAACCAAATCAAGGCACAATTGACATAAGTTTCCATCAAATCAAAGACAGAATGAAATAGTTAGATAATGACAAACATCCCACCTTGGAAAGAACAGCGCGGCAAAAAGAAGGTCTGATTGGCAAGCCAAAAACACGTGTTTGAGATTCTTCTAGGCCATCAAGCAAAGCCCTCTTTGCTACCTCTTCTGAGGGGCAGTAGCATCGATTGACCCCAGGGTGAAACCTAAATATATAAATGATTCAATTTCCCAGTTAACAGCATACCATAAAATAAGATTACAGGGCATGGATGATAAATGGAACTTCAATGTATAGAAAGGAACTCACCATGTCCGGTGGCAGGTATTAAGGTCTGTGATGACGCTGACAAAAATTACTTTCTTTTGTAGACCTTGCCATTTAAGAACCCACAAAGGGATGTGTTGCATGAGAGGATGAACACTAATGATAATGTCTGGCTTGTACTCCATAAGACCAGCCTCGACCTCCCTTCAACCAATCAATCTGAGAGATTAGGGAACCACATAACACTAACATGGTTTAACTATAACTTTTTCATTTTCTTTTACAAACCAATAAAACTTCCAGCTGGATGTACGATTTTCGCATTAAAGGTAAGCAACAACATGAAAAATCATTTTTAACTTCTAGTGACTGATGACAAAGAATAAATTTTTATATGAAAATAACATAAAGTAAAAGACTCCAGCAAAATTGGTAATAGCATCATGATTCAATGAAATTTAAAATATATACTAAAAGATTATAGCTGGACTGCATCATTTATGGTGACCCAACAAAAGTATCAAGGAATAAACAATAGAAGTAGTATATAAAATAACAATCCACTTGCAGTCAAGAAATCATTATCCACTTAAAATAGTAGCATACTGTCGATTCAGGTTGAGAGGTAAATGTGTTAATAGCAGGAACAAGAGAAAATACTTGGCATAAAAGGCGGCGATGGCGGCAAGGTAGCAAGAGTGTATCCATCGAGGAGATGTACTGTGAAATGCAACCTTCCAAAGCTGTACATGTTTAATCATGAACTTGTACGATCTCTCCATGTCGTTCAATGGCCAGCCAGTGTACTCCTTCCAAACATCCTTCACAACAACCTGAAATTAGATATATATACACACACAAAAAAAAAAAAAAAAAAAAAAGAGCCCAGTGAGAAAAAAATAAAATAAAATAAAATTGATAAGAGGAACTTATCATGAACTCAATTCAAAAAACCACAACAGCTAAAATATAAAAAACTAAAAGCTACACAGAGCTACTGATATTGCATGGTTCATGAAACATCACTACCCAAAGAAAGGGGAAAGAAAAGCCATCTACTCTCGAAACTTTTAAAGGAAAACAATCAAATATTACCTTTTTAAATATTCCAGAAGATCGAAAAACTGGAAAAACATGGTAGAATTCATTGAAAATAAACCACTGGCACATAATTTACAAAGGGCAAAGCTTAAAAAAACCAAACTGCTAACTTGATCATCGATTTGAATGACAAAAGGTGAAAACTGAAGGGAAGAAAACTCATTTCATCAGAGAGAGAGAGAGAGAGAGAGAGAGAGAGGGAAAGTGAGAGTCTCATATAGATTACAAGAGCAGAAGATCAAATCATGAAAAAACAGGACAACAAAACAAAATCAGAGGAACTAAACACAAAACTATCTAATAAAAAAAATGAAAAACTAGGAAAAGTTTCAACACCATTGCATCATACTCATCGCCAAACTCCAATTTAATCACAAATGAACTCAGAAGAGACTCCATAAACACATAATTTCTTGTTAATTGACCATTGATTTGAACGGAAAAAGGTCAAAAACTGAAGTGAAGAAAATTCATTCCATCAGGGAGAGTCTTAAAAAAAAAAAAATTCCCTAAATTAATTATAAGAGCAGAACATCAGAATGAGGAAGTAAAAACAACACTAAATAGTACCCCTAGAAAACCCAGAAAAGTTTCAACTCAATTGCCTCGTACTCATCACCAAACTCCAATTTAATCATAAATGACCTCAGAAGAAACTCCACATAACCACAAAATCTACAATTAGAACATTCATACTATACACAATATATGAGAATCCATGAAGACCCAGAAGAGAAAATGAGTTCAAATACCCGATATTCGTCCCCAAACTCCAGTCTGAAGGCGTCCCGAATCGCCTCCGCCGAGGCACGGTGGCCTCCGCCGGTGTCACTCATCAAGATCAGCACATTCTTGGTCCTCTCGGCGCCAATCTGCATCATCTCCACCGTCCCTTCATCATCACTATCCTGAATGTCATACTTGCGCCTCTTCTGTCTGCTCCCGCCAAATCCATAGACCCCAACTCTCTGGAACACCGTGTTTATCGACTTCCTCGGCGACGCCACCGTCATCACCATACCTGTACATACAAATGTTTACAATTTGTACATACAGACACAGGACTATGAAAATTCTAACTCAGACCCACCAAAAGATATCAAAAACCCAGCAAAACCCAGAAATGGAATCTGCCAACGATTTAGAGAGAGAAAGTGATGGTGAGGACAGATATTTTGAGAGAGAGAGAGAGAGAGAGAGAACGTTGTCCGGAATGGTTGATTCCCGGCATGAATGGTGGCAGGGTGGAGGAAAAAAGAAAGGGCAATTTATAGCCGTTGATTCGCATTTTGGGTCGGAATGTTCTAATTGGCAGATTCGAATATTTTCACGAGGCGTCTGCACTATGAGCAGTGATTTATTTCTTAAAAAAATAAAAACAAAAAAAAATTATCGGTTCCCCGTTTGATAATATTATTTTTTAATTTAAAAGTTAGAAAATTATTAAAAAGTTTAAAAAATATTAACAATTTATATCAAAAAGTTAAAGATTTTATTTTCTATCTACTTTTTATATATCTTTTCATAAAAAATTAAAAAATCATCTCAAATATATTAATTTTTTTACATTATATTTTAGCAAAAAAACTAAAAAATTACTGAGAAAGCATATTCCAAATGAGACCTTAAACTCTATATAATTATGGGCAAATTACATATACACCCCTCGAGGTTTGGCTAAATTACAAATACCCCCCTGAGGTTTGAGAAATTACGAATTCCCCCCTGAATGCTATATTTGCATAAGAAATTAGGGGGTAATTTGTTATGAAATATAAACCTCAGGGGGTAAATTGTTATGAAAATACAAACCTCAGGGGGCGGGATGTAATTTCCGAAACCTCAGGGGGTATCTGTAATTTAACCAAACCTCGAGGGGTGTATATGTAATTTGCCCTATAATTATTTGTTGGATTGTGTTTTTTTTATTTATTTAATTGCTGCTATGCCCCTCTTTCTACCCTCTTATTTCATGGTATACATTTCTTGTTTTCTTTTTTCAGGAATTTCCTTTTTCTTTTCTTGGCATATAAAAGGATTTATCAACATTTTTGTCACTTATTCTCCATAGTTCATTCTCTCTTTAATTTTTCTTATTTAATTTTGTAATATTTCATATAGTTCGAATTTACACTCTGTTTATTTGGACGAAAAATATTTTTTAATGAAAAATATTTTATGCAAAAAAAAAAAAAATTCAAGAGTTATCTCCAGGAAAAATATTTTTTTATGTTTGATGGTGGTAGTAGTGGAACAAAATGGAGGTGGTGGAATTGTAGGAAGAGACATTGACATTAATAGTGGCCATGGTAATGGTAGTATAGTGATGAAGGTAAGAGTGGTGTAGTAATATTGGTAAAATTTTAATTGGGAGATCACGATCTACTCTTTTCCAATTACGACTGTGCTACGAAGGAGGTACTAGGGAGGTGCGGTGTAATGATTTTGGGAATGTATTGTGGTAACATGGGCATGAGGGCTCACGGAAAAGACGGTGGTAGTGATGGAAGCCAGTAGTTTTTTTCAAAATGAAAGGGGTGGTAGACGGAGAAAGTTGGATAGAGAAGATGGCTGGGGGATGTGACACAGCTGCAAGGGTTGGTAATAAGTAGATGGTCAGCGCTGACTAGCCTTTCTAGAGAGAGCTATCCAGATGGCTTGAATTGTGGTGTACATGTCCTCTTTGGTAATTTTATAGAGGAGTAAAATAAGAATTAAATATATATATATATATATATATAAATGATGTGGGATGAAAGAAATGGTGGTGAGTAGAAGCTCTCCTTGTTTTTGTTTTATCGTAAAATGATTACATTGCCCTTGTAATGCTAGAGTCCTTGTTAACATAATTAAAGTAACATAGTAGAATTTCCTTAAGTGTGGAGTGTAAAACAATTTTTTTTTATTTTTAAATTTTTTTTAGGTACAAAATTATTTATTTAGAGATTGTCAAATAGGACATTAGTCTTCATTCGTGTCATTACTTCTTTATATATATATATATATATTGAAGTAGATAAGTTGCAAATACTAACTTGATAATGTTTTGAAATTTACCTAGATTACTTTTTTGGGAATTGATTTTTGTAATAATGTTTTAGTTTTTTATATATAAAAGAAGGGAGGGAGAGGAAATTTCAATATAGTGTGACAGATAAAAAAAATTACAAAAATATATTAGGTACAAGTGATTTTGTTATAAAATGTAAGTGAAAGATTGTGGGGATGCAAATCTCTCTATATGTGAAAAAATAATTTTTCTAGTCCCACTAGAATGTAATTTCTTCTAAAAAAAACATGTAAAAAAATAAAATGAAATAGTTAATTTTTTAGATGTTATAATCAATTGTCAAATATAGCAATTATTTTACTTTAGCATCTTCTTTATTTGGCAAGGATTTTTACCTTTACTATATATGTTTTCTTTTTCTTTTTCTTTTTCTTTTTCTTTTTGGAATTTAAACCTAATATCACAGGGGTCATCAATGGAATGTGACGGACTTATTCGGTCTGTAATTATTACATGTTTCATATATCAATGAGTTTTCAAACTTTCACTAAGACCTATTTTGGCAACATGGTTTGTAGTTACTTTTTTTGGTTAGTAACAAAAGTCAAAAGTTGACTTTTTTGTTTTTTTTTTTTCATTTGGGAAGTTGATTTTTAGCCAACGGTGAAATTACAATTTTACCCTCATGGGTCAAAATGTGTTATATAGGTGAAGTTGTAAATATTTTAAATAAATGGAGGTAGTTTGGTCATTTTATTATGATTTGACATCGTAAACAAATATTAATCAAAAAAGTCAAAAGTCACTTTTTACCAACTTCCCAAATCATTTGTCTAAAAAAGCCAAAAACTTGGTTAAAAGCCAAAAAATTACTTTTTACCATCTTCCCAAAATAAGCCTAAGTCAATAAGCTAATATGATCGTTCTAAAACAAATAAGCTGGTACGAGGCCGAACTTATTCAAAAAAAGAAAAAATTGATGATATATCCAATTTAGAAAGTGTGGCATTAAATCTAATACATATTTTTTATTAGTGAGAAGTTTATCCTTTGTGAAATAGATTGATAAAAAGCCCTTCTCTTAGTTTTGGAGGACATTTTATTTCCAATTTTACTCCTCAATTTATTTGTAAACTTTTTTTTATCTATTGACTTTTCATTGACTATCTGTTCAAATTTATATTTATCTGCTCAAATTTTTTGACTATCTATTCAATTTTTTCTCCTAAATTATATCTATCTATTCAATTTTGCCATAAATTCTATATATCTGATCAATTTTTTCACTAAATTCTATCTATTTGTTCAATTTTTTTCCTTATCTGTTCAAAGTTTGTAAGTTTCTCTCTCTATCTATTTAAAATATGTTCAATTTTAGTTGTCCAAATTTTTTCTGTTTAAATTTTTATTTTTTCTATCTATTGAAAATATTTGTTCAATTTTTTTGAATCCACTATCTGTTCATATTTAAATCAACCAAATGGCATTCCATCTAGATCTTATCATTAGAACAATAACAAAACAACTAAAAAAATGTAAATTAAATTAAATTAAAACTAAAAAGAACACACCCATGACCATCAAATTCTCAACAACAGTTATCTGTTCAATTTTTTTATGTGTAACATGGAATACTCATAAAATGCAAATTCTCAATCATAGTTATTTGTTCAATTTTTGATGTGTAATAATACTCATAAAATATAAGAAAATAAAAAAAATTAAAAAAAAAAAAACAAAAAGAAAAATGAATAACAGCTACAACTACAACAACTACAAAAAAAAAAAAAAAAAAAAAAAAAAAAAAAAACTCATTTTTTATCTATTGCAATCAACAAGAAGAACAAAAAAAAAATAACAAATATCCAAATTATCATCAACAATACCACCATCGATCAACGAAAAAAACCATAATTCTTCAAATCTGCGATGATCTGGATCAGGATCGCGGATCTGTGGGATCTGTGAAAATAATAAAGATCAAAAGTTTAATAATCATGGATTTGGATCTAGGATCTGTTAAAAAATTCAGAGTTTTATATCCTTTATTTCTTCTATTTCTCATTAACCAAACAAAAAATTCAGTATTTTGCTCGGAAAATTCTTTCACCATTGATCCACACTTAAAAATCATGGATAGCATTCATCGAATTAAAGGTTTGAAGGCATCTTGTTGATAGATCGAAGGATCAAAAAAAAAAAAAAAAAAAACAATCAAAGAAATCTACTACAGTACAACATTTAAAAGTGAACACCAAAATTAGAATGTAAACTCCAAAAATTTCTCAAAAAGTATTCGGTGGGTTTGGTTTGAGTTTTCTGGATTAAATTTTTTTAAAACTAAATTTTTTGGTTTTCGTATTCTTTTGTTTTAGCGAATATTTTTTAAATTTTAAACATTTATTTTTATTTTTTTAGATGCACCTTAATTAGATGTATCTAAAAAGTAAAAATATTTTAAAAAATTAATAAATACATAAAAATATAAAAAAATATATTAAATTCTTGTATTTTTGATATTTAATGAATTTTTAAAAAAAAATTTATAATTTTTTTACTTTTTAGGGGTATTTATGTTAGGGATGTCTAAAAAGAAAAAAAAAATTGTTTAAAATATTAAAAAAATTCAGTAAAAATAAAAAAATACGAAAAATAAAAAAACAAAATTTTCTAAAAAATATTTCCTGAAAAATGAAATCAAGCAGCATGATTGCAATTTTGCATAATATGAAACGCTTGAAGATATAAACACATGTAGATAGATAAAGATAGAGACTGAGAAACAAACCTGTCACAACCCAAATTCGGGCATGACCGGCTGTGGCCTACAGGGACTTAGCCCAAGGCACACGTAAGCCTAAACATGAACCCAAAATCATAAAGAATAAATGTGATGGTAGCTCAGAAATAAATAAATCAAAACTCAATCCAGTGACATGCCACAATTGAAAAACAAGTCATAACCAACTTCTTAAAAAATATATATATACTAAATGGGACACAAACCACCCACAAAATAAAATGATTCTAAATAAAAGCCAACCACAATCTATGCACAAAACTCGACAAAGCAACCTAAAACAAATTAAATAAATGCCCTAGAGGTCCATGCAATTGAGTCCCCGCTACGCCATGTGTCCACTCTAAGTCCTTCTAACACTTGGAAATGGTAAACAACTAAGTCAGCTGATAGCTCAGTGAGTAGCAACATGGATAGTAAATACAGTTTTGAAAACATGGCTCAATTCCAAAATAAGATATATATCACAGAAACTAGATTGGCATACAGTTTGATAAATACAATCTGTTTCAAAAAAAAGATTACACAGTTCAACGCTTAAAATACTTATGTCTCGCAAGAACATGATAAACGACATTTTCCACTTAAATCAGATTATAACATGAACACCAATAATTTTCCGGGTACCAATAAAAACAAATAATCTGCCACACAGTCGTCAAGGCTATAAGCCCCGTTGGATCCAATACCGAACTAAGAGTCATCCTCAGGGTGGCACCTGGGCCTTTTCTCAAAGACGATCCGATTGAAGGTCACCTAGTTGTTTTTAAAGGTCTTTTCCTTACAATCGTTGAGCACTAGAGTCATCACGGCCCAACCCGGATCTGTTCCCCAGTGGCCAGGGTCACCACACACAGTGGAATAATTTCCCCGGACTAAATACACACATGGTCCCAATAATCAATACACATCAGTTTCGCAAAACATGGTAGTTCATCATTATAAACATGAGACCAAAACAAATAGTCTACAGTATGCCAAGTTCACACATGTTTCAGAAATAATTTGATTCAATTGATAATACAATAATTTATCAAAACAGTTTAATCATAAAACAACAATTTAATTTTTCCAACAGTTCAGGGTAGGGGAACATTTATAAAAATATGTAGCATGAAACTACTCACCTGGAAAAAAAATAATATAATCCTCAAATAGAATATGAAAGTCCAACTAGTGCCCTGAACCAATATGAAAAATACACGTCACTACTAATTTAAAAATACTAAAGAATACGAACTAAGTAACCACAAACTAAAGCGCACTAACATGGCTCAACCCAACTCACCGTTACTCTTAAATATTACCTAAGTTCATGTTCTTCAAGGTCTAAAATCACCCAAGACATAGGTTCCGATCGAAACTTAACTAAAAATAACTTTAAGATAAAACAGTGTTTTAAACAAGTTTTCCCAATCTATTCGCTAACTTTGAAAATTACAAAGCCCACTCCACGCTATTCGAAAAATTCTAAAACCCTCCAGATATCAACTAATATATCCTAAGTTTCAAACCCAATTGGTTTCACTTGATTTGCTTATCAAAATAATTATCTACAATTTATTATATCCAAACAGGTTGTTTTCTGCAGCACTTTAAAGAAATTGACGGTTCTCTTAATATACACGAGCAATCAATGCAAGGCCAAAAACATATGAAACTAGACTCGTAACCGGTTCTAATGACACTAATTTGATAATTTTTGGATTTATACCCAAAGAGAACAACACTCCCGAATTTACTGTTTCGGACTGGTTTCCTGGACAGATTTGAATACCTCAATTTATATGGATTTCGACTCCCAAAAATTATGAAAAAAATCAGATATTCAATTCAATATATAATTGATCTACTGTAAAAATTTCAGATTAAAATTCATCCGTTTGATATGGTTTCTTGATTTTTAAAGTTCGTGATTATGCGTAGAATTTTTTTTAACTAAGAATAATACCCATTCTTTATACATGAATTTAACTCCTCAAATTTCTTAACAGTATATATATATATATATACAAAATATATAAACCTACAATCTCCATGAATGAATAAAATAATAATGGAATAAGTGTAACAACCCTCACCTTACTCTTGTCATACTTGCATACATTCTTACATGGTCTTGCTTGTTATGTTAATTTGAAGGTTTTGTCTTTCCTTGATTTGCTTAAAGTTGCTTGCATGATTTTGTTCCTTGCTTAGTGTATGTGTGTGCGTAGCCGAGGTCATCTTGAGCTTAGTCCGCCTTTGAACCCTTGTACTTAGAACTATCTCGAGATCTTGTTCAACCCCATCTTCACCTCGGGCATTCATTGCCGAGATGTTTTGCACTTGAACCTTGTCCGCAGGCAGGTATGGCCTAGGCCGAGATGTGGCACACCCCGGCCAAGGTGTGGCACAGCTTAGTCAAGTGTCGTCCTCCCTAGCCGATGTTTTGTTATCCTGTTGCTGGATCCTTGATTTGAGCCGATGTCATCTTATTGCCGATGTGTCTTACCCGAGCTTGCTGCATACGCTTTGTCAGAAGACTTGTCTTGTCTATCAATCACCTTTTTGAGCTGAACCAACCCGATAACGCCACGTGTCCGAGCTGATTGTTAAGGCAGCCGGCAGACCTTGAAACAAATCATTTCCTTGCCTCAAATCTTTGTTTTAGAGAGAGGAGCTCTAGAGAAGTTCTTGAGTGAGAGTAAGTCTCCCAAGCTTGATCTTCGTGGTTTGAACCGTTGGATCCGAGTTTTGAGGTTAGAATCTTGATCTCCTTTGGTTGTTCGTGCTGATCATCTAGCTGCATTGCATAATCGAACTCGTGTTGCATGTCATGCATCGTTTTGAAGTTGGTTTTGGAAAGAGAAAATGGTTTTCCATATGTTCTTGAAGAAAGTCCTGTTTTGATCGAAAAGCTTGGAACGAAAATCATGTTTTTGTGTTTATTCTTGCATAACTTTCTTGAATGGGTACCCAGGCCCATATTTTGAACTCTTGGCATGAAAACTCAGATTTTTGTAACAAGTTGTGAGCTTGCATCCATCTTTCAAATGATCATGTTCTTCATATTCTTCAAAGGAAAACCCAGGCTTTTCCTGACTTTGTTTAGCGGGACCTCGGCATAGTCCTGGACGGTACCCAGTGTGTTTTCATGAAACGGGAGCAGTGATTAAGCTTCCAGCTTGTTTTGCTTTGTCTTTGACTTGGATCTGGCAAGAATGCCGAGATCATTTGCATGTATATAGAGCTTGCTTTGAGAATGTGACTTGCCATGTGATTGTAGGTCCTTGATATTTGCTTGAGTCTACACCTGAAGAACTAGGTGAGTGGTATTTCTATTAAAGCTATGTTACACTTGCTTTTGATAAATCTTGTTTTGTTTGTTTTGACGTGGTATTTGCTAAGCATGAATAAATAGCCTTGTTTTGATTGTTATCTTCGGAAAGTCCCTTGTGCTGGAGGACTCTAAACTTTCGCAGTACTATGTGTAAAAGGATACGGTCCTTGTTAAATCGGGCTACGGGCCTAAGTAACACAAGACCCTTGTACTGGAGGACTCTAAACTTTCGCAGTACCAAGTGCACAAGTCCCTTGTATTGGAGGACTCTAAACTTTCGCAGTACTATGTGTAAAAGGATACGGTCCTTTCTTGAAAAGATTTCTATGTTAAATCGGGCTACGGGCCTAAGTAACACAAGTCCCTTGTGCTGGAGGACTCTAAACTTTCGCAGTACCTTTGACCAAACGATTACGGATCGTACAGCCCTTGATACTCGAATGATGAATACGGTTCATCCCTTGCTTCACCGATGTTATGATACTCGAATGATGAATACGGTTCATCCCTTGCTTCGCCGATGTTATGATACTTGACTGATGAATACGGTTCATCCCTTGCTTTGCCTATGGCAGTAAACATCTTTGGATACTTGTAATATTTGATTGATGAATACGGTTCATCCCTCGTCTTGCTAAAGTTTGATGTGTTTCGTTTTGAAGGACCTCGGCAATATTCATGCAAAACCTTTATTATTAGTACCATTCACTGAGTATTTGTACTCACCCCTCTATATATATGTAGGTGATGAGCAGGACGGCGGCGACGCCTAGATCGTTTTGGATGCTTGTTTTGGGTTCGTACCTATGTCGGCTTTGCTTTTGTATTTACGTCGGCGATGCCCTGCTTTGCATGTCGGCAAATCTTGAAAATCATGCTTCTTGACTTGTATTAGCTGTATTTTGTATATGTCGGCTCGAGAAGCCTTTTGATCAAGATGTAACATATAATTGTACTTGTTGTATTCAAGTTGTAAAGTTAATTGGAATGTTTGGCATTTCATTTGATCTATGCACGGCTCTTATGGACCACTTGTATTTGATTCATTGCTTCCGCATTTGTGAGCCCCCTATATCCATACTCTGATTGTGTTAAGTTTTTGAAAAGTTGGCCTTCGGTAATTACGGATTACTGGCCATCACGGCACCAAACTACTAGGGGCGGTTTGGGGTCGTGACAGAATGGTATCAGAGCACAAGTTCCCCGGTATACGCTATTCACACACTTTGAGTCCTGAAGAGCATAGGATTTCCCTTAGAAAGATGTTAGGGTTGCATCATGGTATTTGTTGTTTGAGTGAAGTGTGCATTGTCTTGATATACTTATTTGCTATTTGCCTATGTGGTTATTTGCTTAATCGTTTTAAAGTCATACCTTGCATACTCATAGTATCATAAGGAGAGGTAGACCACCGCTTGGCCGAGATCAGCCCGAAGATAGAATGGACAGATTGGAAAGATTAGTTGAAGGTTTGGCCCGCGAGTTGAGGCAAACCAGGCAGCAGTTCGCTAGTGCTACGTCGACTCAGGCCGAGCAGACCAACGGCCGAAATGTAGCTCCGCCTCCGCCAGTGCCGCAAGTTCCCCCACAATCTGCCTTATATGGGGATGGCACGATAGCTTTGATCAGGGAGTTCAAGAAAATGAGACCACCGAGGTTCTCTGGGGGTATAGAACCGATGAAGGCTGAGGCATGGGTTTTGGAAATGGAAAAGTTGTTCGAGATCTTCCCTAGCACCGACGTTCAGAAAGTGACGTTGGCAGCATTCACATTAGATGATGACGCCCGCAGGTGGTGGATGATGGTTAGAGGGAGCAATCCAGATTTGACCTGGACCCGATTCTTAGAGTTGTTCTACAAGAAGCATTTTCCCCTAAGTGTTCGAAACCGTAAAGCTACCGAATTTCATACTCTGACGCAAGGCAACAGAACAGTGGCGGAATATGACCGCGCTTTCACTGAATTGGTAAGGTTTGTACCTCACATGACCAACGATGAATATATGAAGGCCAGGAAGTTCGAGTGTGGGCTTCGTGGACCGATTCAAGATCGGGTCAACTTGCTCGATATGCCGACTTATGCCGAAGTATTGGACAAAGCCATTCAGGCCGAAGCTAATTTGAACCGATACCAGAGCTCGGGAGAAAACCAGCGAAAGAGGCAGAACTATGACAATCGCCGAGGACAGCTGGGCACCAAGAAGAGAACGAACATGGGCAGTACTAGTAACCTAAGGCAGGAAGGGAGTGCTAAACCGATGTGTTCGGATTGTGGGAAACAGCATTTCGGGATCTGTCGACGAACGTCTGGAGCCTGTTATGAATGTGGCGAGATGGGCCATTATGTGAGAGATTGCCCCAAGACAAAGGTCGATAACAGCAAGAAAGGAGAGGAAGAAGAAAGATAAAAACTACTAGGGGCGGTTTGGGGTCGTGACAATAAGGATAAAAACAAAACCAAGAGGAAGAAGAAAGATAAAGACCTACCACATACCCAAAAATTACTCCTTGTTTGCAATCCCCTTTTCTTTTCTTCTTCTTTTCTCTCAAACTCTCTCTCTCCCCGTGGCTGCTGTGTTTGCTGCTGCTATAGTGTATATTAGGAACCCTAGGGTTGTTAAATATTGTGTTAGACAACTTAGGGTTATTTTATATATATATATATATATATATCTAACCAAAAGGCTCAAGTTAATTATCTTTTGTTTTATTTTATTTTCTCTCTCAATTAATTTAAATAACATACAACTACTATTAGATCAAAATATGCTTTACTAATTTGACACTTAATTTTATTTTATTTATTTATTTATTTATTTATTTTTTAAATAATAAATCTTGCCTTTAAATTGAAGACTTTCACCATAAATTTATTTTAGGTTTTAAAATTAATTAAAAGACCCTCCAAATATTTAATTTGCACTTTAAGATTCACCATCAAAATATTTGAGATTGTAATATTATTATTGTTATTATTTTTATATTTGGGTTCTCACATTCTCCCCCACTAAAAAAAAAGTTTCGTCCTCGAAACTAACCTGAATAAATCATAAGAATAGATGTGGGTACTTCTCGCGCATCTCGTCCTCACATTCCCAAGTCGCCTCTTCAACTAGATGATTACGCCACAGTACCTTAACCAATTTAATGACCTTTGTACGCAACCTTTTCTCTTTTGAATCCAAAATCTGAACAGGCATCTCCTCATACGAAAAATCCTCTCTAATCTGAAGTGGCTCATAATCTATCACATGCGACGAACTATGCACATATTTCCTCAGCATAGACACGTGAAACACATTATGCACTCCTGCCAACCTAGGGGGTAGAGCAACACGGTACGCAACCTCACCAACCTTCTCCAATACCTCAAATGGACCAATGTATCTAGGACCCAACTTTCCTTTCTTTCCAAACCTGATCACTCCTTTCCATGGTGATACTTTCAAGAATACCATATCCCCCACATGAAACTCTAAGTCTCTCCTACGATGATCAGCATAACTTTTTTTTCTACTCTGAGCTGTCAATAATCTCTCTCTGATGGTGATAATTTTTTGTGTAGCATCCTCCACCAAATCAGGTCCCAACATTTGCCTTTCACCAACCTCATACCAACACAAAGGAGACCTACACTTCCTTCCATACAAAGCCTCATAAGGAGCTACTCCCAAACTAGAATGATAACTATTATTATAGGCAAACTCCATGAGCGGCAAATAATCATCCCAATTACCTCTTCACTCCAAAGCACAAGCCCTCAACATATCCTCAAGGGTTTGAATAGTCCTCTCTGATTGCCCATCTATCTGAGGGTGATAAGCTGAACTAAAATTTAACCGAGTACTCATAGCTGACTGTAAGGCACCCCAAAACTTATACACAAAACGAGGGTCCCAATCTGACACTATTGACACAGGTGCACCATGCAATCTAACAATCTCCTTCACATACAACTGTGCAAATCGAGCTAGAGAATAGTTCATTCGAACTACAATAAAATGTGCTGACTTAGTTAATCTATCAACAACTACCCAAACTACATCGTGATTACTAATAGTACGAGGTAAACCACACACAAAGTCCATGGTATCATGATCTCACTTCCACTCTAGTATAGGTAAGGGTTGTAGTTTCCTCGCAGGTTTCTGATGTTCTACTTTAACTTGTTGACATACCAAACACTGAGCCACAAATTCTACAATATCTCCCTTTATACCATTCCACCAAAATCTTCATAAAGATCCCGATACATCTTAGTACTTCCAGGATGAATGCTATAACTATAACTAGAACTATGTGCCTCCGTCATAATCTCCTTCCTCAAATCACCACCAACAGAAACACAAATTTGGCTACGGAATCTAAGCAACCCGTCATCACTAACCACAAAGTCCACATTCTTACCTTTTGCCATCTCTCCTTTAATACGCTCACACTGGGGGTCAATCTCCTGTGCTAAACGAATCCGTTCTCTCAAGGTCAGTTGAACTGTCAATTGACTACAATAAGCCCTATCACTAGGCATAACAACCTCAAGCCTCAAACGTCTCATGTCTTCCACAAAACAACTCTTAATACACAAAGCAGCTGTATCTCCAATTGCGACCTTCTTACTCAAGGCATCCGCCACCACATTTCCTTCCCCGGATGATACAAAATATTCACATCATAATCTTTTAACAACTCAAGCCATCTTTTTTTTTTTTTGCCTCAAATTTAGTTCCTTCTATGTGAAAATATACTTCAAACTCTTATGATCAATGTAAATCTCACATGACTCTCTATAAATAATGTCGCCAAATCTTAAGAGTGAAAATCACTGCTACTAACTCCAAGTCGTGCGTAGGATAATTTCTCTCATGTACTTTCAACTATCGTGACGCATAAGCAATCACCTTCCCATGTTGCATGAGCACACATCCTAAACCCTATCGTGAAGCATCACTATAAATCACAGAACTACCACCACCTGTAAGTAAGACAAGGATTAGAGCTGATATCAACCTTTGTTTAAACTCTTGGAAGCTACACTCATAATCATCATTCCACTCAAACTTTACCTATTTCCTAGTGAGATTTATAAATGGCAGAGCAATACGGGAGAATCCTTTCACAAACTGTCTATAATATCCAGCAAGCCCTAGAAAGCTATGTACCTCTGTCACAGAAGTAGGTCGCGGCCAATCAATAATTGCTACCACCTTCGTGTTATCCACAAATATCCCATCTTTACTTACCACATGACCCAAAAAGGATACACTGCTCAACCAGAATTCACACTTCTTAAATTTTGCACACAATCTCTTCTCCCTAAGGATCTGCAGTACTACCCTCAAATGCTGCTCATGCTCCTCCTTACTCGATTAAATTAGGATGTCATCAATAAACACTACCACAAATTTATCTAGCTGGGGTTTAAATACTATGTTCATTAAATCCATGAATGCGGCTGGTGCATATGTGAGACCAAAAGGCATCACCAAGAACTCATAATGCCCATAACGGATTCTAAAAGCTGTCTTAGGAACATCCTCATCCCTTACTTTCAACTGGTGATAGCCTAACCTCAAGTCAATCTTAGAGAATACTTGAACTCCCTACAATTGATCAAATAGGTCAAAAATACGTGGCAAAGGATACATATTCTTCACTGTGACTTTGTTCGGTTCCCCATAATCAATACACAATCTCATAGACCCATCATTCTTCTTCACAAATAACACAGGTGCTCCCCAAGGTGACATGCTAGGCCTAATAAAACCTTTGTCTAACAACTCCTATAACTGAGTTTGTAACTCCTTCAACTCCAGCGGCGCCATTCTATAGGGCACTTTAGAAATAATTGTTGTGTCAGGGACCAAGTTAATGGAAAATTCTACCTCACGATCTAGAGGAAGTCTAGGTAGATCCTTTGGAAAAACAACAACACAAACACTCACAACAGACAATTCCTCTAACTTTTATTTTGGCAGTTTAGTACTCACCACACAAGCTAAATAATCATGACACCCTTTTCCTCAACATTCGATTAGCCTGAAGGGACGAAATAAAACAAATAAAAGATCCTTTCCCATCTCCCTGAAAGAAAAACTCATGTTGTCCCAGCATAGCAAAAACTACCCTCTTTCTAAAATAATCAACAGAGACATGATGCTTCGTCAACAAATCCATCTCCAAAATCACATCAAAATCCTTCATCTCTAAAGAAATCAAATCCACTAGAAAAATCCTACCATCCATCTTTATCTGACAAGATCTACAGACATCTCTCAACACTACTGTTTCTCCTAATGGATTACACACGGTAATACAAACATCAAAGGCTCACAAAGAATAGACAATCTGTGTAAATATCAAGGTGCCAACTCTTAACCTTCAAAATGAAATTAAGAACGATTTAACACAAGCTTAAACAAAACTAACTTAACCAAACACTACTAAGGACTATAGGGACTCAGACCTCGTCTAAATGATGAAATGCAAGGTATGCAACTTGATAAATCTACAGCTCTGATACCACAATTGTCACACCCCAAATCCGGGCATGACCGGCCGTGGCCCACAGGGACTTAGCCCAAGGCACACGTAAGCCTAAACATGAACCCAAAATCATAAAGAATAAATGTGATGGTAGCTCAGAAATAAATAAATCAAAACTCAATCCAGTGACATGCCACAATTGAAAAACAAGTCATAACCAACTTCTTAAAAAATATATATATACTAAATGGGACACAAACCGCCCACAAAATAAAATGATTCTAAATAAAAGCCAACCACAATCTATGCACAAAACTCGACAAAGCAACCTAAAACAAATTAAATAAATGCCCTAGAGGTCCATGCAATTGAGTCCCCGCTACGCCATGTGTCCACTCTAAGTCCTTCTAACACTTGGAAATGGTAAACAACTAAGTCAGCTGATAGCTCAGTGAGTAGCAACATGGATAGTAAATACAGTTTTGAAAACATGGCTCAATTCCAAAATAAGATATATATCACAGAAACTAGATTGGCATACAGTTTGGTAAATACAATTTGTTTCAAAAAAAAGATTGCACAGTTCAACGCTTAAAATACTTATGTCTCGCAAGAACATGATAAACGACATTTTCCACTTAAATCAGATTATAACATGAACACCAATAATTTTCCGGGTACAAATAAAAACAAATAATCTGCCATACAGTTCTCAAGGCTATAAGCCCCGTTGGATCCAATACCGAACTAAGAGTCATCCTCAGGGTGGCACCTGGGCCTTTTCTCAAAGACGATCCGATTGAAGGTCACCTAGTTGTTTTTAAAGGTCTTTTCCTTACAATCGTTGAGCACTAGAGTCATCACGGCCCAACCCGGATCTGTTCCCTAGTGGCCAGAGTCACCACACACAGTGAAATAATTTCCCTGGACTAAATACATACATGGTCCCAATAATCAATACACATCAGTTTCGCAAAACATGGTAGTTCATCATTATAAACATGAGACCAAAACAAATAGTCTACAGTATGCCAAGTTCACACATGTTTCAGAAATAATTTGATTCAATTGATAATACAATAATTTATCAAAACAGTTTAATCATAAAACAACAATTTAATTTTTCCAACAGTTCAGGGTAGGGGAACATTTATAAAAATATGTAGCATGAAACTACTCACCTGGAAACAAAATAATATAATCCTCAAATAGAGTATGAAAGTCCAACTAGTGCCCTGAACCAATATGAAAAATACACGTCACTACTAATTTAAAAATACTAAAGAATACGAACTAAGTAACCACAAACTAAAGCGCACTAACATGGCTCAACCCAACTCACCGTTACTCTTAAATATTACCTAAGTTCATGTTCTTCAAGGTCTAAAATCACCCAAGACATAGGTTCCGATCGAAACTTAACTAAAAATAACTTTAAGATAAAACAGTGTTTTAAACAAGTTTTCCCAATCTATTCGCTAACTTTGAAAATTACAAAGCCCACTCCACGCTATTCGAAAAATTCTAAAACCCTCCAGATATCAACTAATATATCCTAAGTTTCAAACCCAATTTGTTTCACTTGATTTGCTTATCAAAATAATTATCTACAATTTATTATATCCAAACAGGTTGTTTTCTGCAGCACTTTAAAGAAATTGACGGTTCTCTTAATATACACGAGCAATCAATGCAAGGCCAAAAAAATATGAAACTAGACTCGTAACCGGTTCTAATGACACTAATTTGATAATTTTTGGATTTATACCCAAAGAGAACAACACTCCCGAATTTACTGTTTCGGACTGGTTTCCTGGACAGATTTGAATACCTCAATTTATATGGATTTCGACTCCCAAAAATTATGAAAAAAATCAGATATGCAATTCAATATATAATTGATCTACTGTAAAAATTTCAGATTAAAATTCATCCGTTTGATATGGTTTCTTGATTTTTAAAGTTCGTGATTATGCGTAGAATTTTTTTTAACTAAGAATAATACCCATTCTTTATACATGAATTTAACTCCTCAAATTTCTTAACAGTATATATATATATATATACAAAATATATAAACCTACAATCTCCATGAATGAATAAAATAATAATGGAATAAGGATAAAAACAAAACCAAGAGGAAGAAGAAAGATAAAGACCTACCACATACCCAAAAATTACTCCTTGTTTGCAATCCCCTTTTCTTTTCTTCTTCTTTTCTCTCAAACTCTCTCTCTCCCCGTGGCTGCTATGTTTGCTGCTGCTATAGTGTATATTAGGAACCCTAGGGTTGTTAAATATGAATTTGGATCATCGGCCGCCCTACCCGGCAGCCCTACCCGGCAGCCCCCCAAAACGACGTCGTTTTGGGGGTTTTTTTTTTTTTTTTTTTTTTCTTTCTTCTTCTTCGTTCTTGATCCAAAACCAGAGGGGAAAACCAGAGGGGAGGGGAGGGGAGGGGAGGGGAGAAGAGGGAGGAGGGAGGGGGAGGTCCGATCGTCGCCGTCGTAGCTCGTCGCCTCACGCCGGCCGTCGCAGCATAGCTCGTCGCCTCACCCCGGCCGTCGCAGCACCGCAGCACCGCCGTCTCCGCCGCCTCCGCCTCCTCCTCCTCCTCCTCCTCCTCCTCCTCCTCCCCCACTGGTTATGGCCCCCTCCAGTCCGGCCCACCGGCGGCTCTTCTTCCCCTCCCCCTCTCTCTCCTTCCCCTCCCCTCCCCTCCCCTCCCCTCCCCTCTGGTTCTGTCGAGCTCGACGAGGAAGAAGAAAAAAAATCAAAACACCCCCAAAACGACGTCGTTTTGGGGGGCTGCCGAAAACGGCAGCCGAGGATCCTTGCTCGTTAAATATTGTGTTAGACAACTTAGGGTTATTATATATATATATATATATATCTAACCAAAAGGCTCAAGTTAATTATCTTTTGTTTTATTTTATTTTCTCTCTCAATTAATTTAAATAACATACAACTACTATTAGATCAAAATATGCTTTACTAATTTGACACTTAATTTTATTTATTTATTTATTTATTTATTTATTTTTTAAATAATAAATCTTGCCTTTAAATTGAAGACTTTCACCATAAATTTATTTTAGGTTTTAAAATTAATTAAAAGACCCTCCAAATATTTAATTTGCACTTTAAGATTCACCATCAAAATATTTGAGATTGTAATATTATTATTGTTATTATTTTTATATTTGGGTTCTCACAAAACCTGAGCTGCTTTGTAGGCAGTGAGGGTGCTTTCGGCAGATTCCTTGCGCTGGGCAACGGTCTTGAACTCAGTGAGGTAGCGATGGTAATCGCTCTTCATTTTCATGTAAAACACTTTGGAGTCTCCAAAGGAAACCGTTGGTATGGCATGGAGTTGAGGAGCTTGAGAATGCCGTCGTAGATCGACGATAGCTCCAACTCGATCTTAGATCTGTAATCCCTGATGGTGGAGACGTGGTCCTCGTTGCCGCGACTCTCCTCATTTTGCTTGATCGAGGAGATAATTCGCCAGGAAGCCTTACCGGTGCCGATCACGTTCTTGTAGGTGACGGAGAGAAGGTTGCGCTCCTCCATGGTGAGTTCCTCTGACTCTGCTACCGCAGAGACCTTCTCCATGAACCCTACGGAGAGAGAGGACGGCAACAGAAGTAGTAGTGGCAGCAGTGGTAGTGGAGGTAGTGACTGAAAGCATTCTTATCACCTAAATTTTATTCGAAGATATTATTAAAAAATTTATTTTTTATTTTAAGAATCATCTTTTTCTATTTACTTTTTTCATCAGATTTTTTATTCTTTTTCTATCCTATTAATAAAATTTTTATTTTTTTTCCCTTTTATTAAAATATAATTTTTAATTAAAAATTAAAAAAAAAACAAAATTTATAAATGTGTACTACAATTCTTAAACAAAGCAAAGCAAAAAAAAAATTATAAGAGAGTTACAGTGACTCCCTGCAAATAGGGAGCCACTGTAACAAAAGTTAATTTAGGGAATTGTTTTTGGGAGTTGTTAGAAGTGTATAAAGGGATTTCAACACCTTAAAATAAGTAAGGGATGGGTTTAGGAGGAGAGTTGGGATGCTCTAAGGTGACGGCATCGCCGTTGCCTGTGTGACGCAGAGGAGAGAGAGAGAGAGAGAGAGAGAGAGAGAGAGTGAGTGAGGGGAGAGAGTAACGAGAAGATAAAGAGAGAGAGAGAGAGAGAGAGAGAGAGAGAGAGAGAGAGAGAATGAGTGTGTAAGGGCAGGTTTGTTTGGATGAATTGGATAAGAGGATTGTAATTTATAGAACTGTTAGTTTTGGGATATATTGTCTCTGAACTATTTGGTTGAATTGGATTTGTATTTTATGTTTGTTTAGTTATGAGATTAGATGTCTGGATTGGACTATTTTTAGTAAATCCAATATTTGGTTGAACGAACTGGATCAGAATAAATGTTCAAAAAGAGTATTTTACCCTTGTAATTTATAATTTTTATTTTTTTATTTAATATATAATTTTAAATTTGTAATCTATAATTTATAATTTAACAACACTAAAAAAATTTAATTTATAAGACCAAAATTTTTAATTATTATTTTCAATTAAATTTAATTTATATTTTTTATTTTTTATTTAATATAAAATTTTAAATTAATAACTATTACATACAAAGGGTCAAAAATATAATTTCATAAGCTAATCTCATGAGATGAGTTATCTCATAATTTCTAGGGCAAATTACAAACACCCCCTCGAGGTTCGGTGAAAATACAGATTCCCCCCTGAGATTTGAGAAATTACATCCCGCTCCCTGAGGTTTATATTTCCATAACAAATTGCCCCCTGAGGTTTTTATTTTCATACAGTTTCCCCTCTAATTTTCCCTAATTTGTTATGAAAATTTGACCTTCAGGGGGTAATTTGTAATTTCTCAAACTTCAGGGAGGAATTTGTATTTTCACCAAATCTCGAGGGGGGTGTTTGTAATTTGTCCTAATTTTCTATCTCCCTCCATGGGATACAACAATCCAACAAATATGGAACTAATAGTCCGACTATTAGTCCAGAATAAAAATTGGCTACCAAACAACAAACTATTAGTCCATCTAGACTAATAGTCCAATCTCATGCCTCAATTATTCAAAACAAACACCACCTAAGTGTGTAGGGTTTGGACTGTGTATATGGTTTATATGTATAAGAAATAGTATGTTGGTCATTTTACATAAGCTTGTTCTTATGGACAATGAAAATTAGGAAAAATTCTATTTCCACACACCTATTTACCTCAGTGTATACACTTAATGAAACATTAAAATAATTACAATTATATCTTAAAATAAAATGATTATAATAGATATCAAAATATACCCTTAATATTATATTTAAATTTTCTCTATACACACTTTAAAAATAAAAATCTCAATACACATTTTTTGAATAAAAAAACTAAACCCTAAAAAAAAAAGCAAAAATAAATTTTTGCACTGAGAAGTAATTATAATTTTCTATCCATTTTTTTCAACTTCGAAGAAATTTTGTGTGACCGTTCATGGAACTCGTAATGCAAACACAGTGTTGTTTCAATTAAACAGCACTAACAGATTGAATTGGGGACAACTTTGAAGTAAAAGAGAAACACATAAAGTTTCACTCTTTTCTCTCTGTCATGAAATCATGAAGTAAAGGACTGTTGATTGATTGGGTTTAAAGGAATCCTTAATTGGCTCTGGAAAGTTGTAGAATACTACGACTACATATCAGACCTGGATTGCATGTGATAATAGGTACACTCGTAGGAGTGGCGGGTGGGTTGTCCCAATATTCGGGCCGTATCCGATGCATCTAGGGTTTATTTGTGAACAACGCATTGCTTCTAATGGAATTGTGAAGGGGTCTTCATTGTTTTTTTATGGAGTTGTCAATGAGTCATTCTGACACATCAGTTATATGGTAGAAAGACTTTTAACTGAAATAGGTAAAGGTGTGTGGAAGGAAGGTTAAGGTGGTGTGTGTACAATGATATGAGTTAGGGTATAATTGAAATATCAAGTGTATAGAATGAGAAGAATAATCAATAATTAAATTAATAAGTGTGTGTACTAAGAAATGATGTGCAAGATAAATAAGTGTGTAGAAATAGAATTTCCTCTAATATGAGGATGTGCACACATTTTTTATTAAATAGGCATATTTGGAATGTGAGGTGTATGAACTGAGATAAATATCTAAGAATCAAACTACGTGTGCGGAGTGAGAAATGATATGCACAAAGACAATGTGCTGTGTGGAAATAAAATTTTTCAAAAATCAACGCTTGGACCTTTGGAACAAGAAAATTCAATTTTAGACTTTTGGCCCAAACGCCCTTTAAAAAAAATTTAAAACCACGCCCCACCCGTAAGATCAAATTTTATGGGCCAAAATCAAACTGAACAAGGGTACACATTTTTTATTGGACTTATATTATTAAGTTCTATACATTTCTTTTTCCTTTTTTAATAATTCATATGATCAAATTAAGTAATACTATTAAAACAATCAAATTAAAGTATAAATTCACCAAATTATCAAATTATGACAATGTTATATGTAAAAATTTAAAAGTTAGGAACATATCACCGGTCACTGTCAAATTTAATTTTAACAAATTATGTTTTGTATATTTTTTTTAAGTACAATTTACAAGAATAATATGGACTGTCAAATGTTTTTTTTTCTTAATGGAAAATTATTAATTTTAATGGATTAAAATTGAATTTAATATTATTTTTTTGGATAATATTACTCTTTTTTTTTTTTTTTTTGTGGGAACGGAATAGTTTGAGTCAAACTAATGGGATGGCTAGGTTGGATTTATCCATGTGGACTTGTACGGGCCAGGTTCATGGGTGGGCTTGGGTTTCAAACTTTTGTCTAAAGTCCTAAATCATCTTCTATGGAATGAGACGAGTTGGACAGTCAAGCGAGTTGGGACGTGCCATGAGACGTGTTAGATTTTTGTTGAAAATATTACCAAAGTGTGTTTTTTTCAATTAACCATCTATATAAAAAAAATTAAAAAAAATTATTTTCATAACTTTTTTAATTAATGTATTTAATTTTTTTTTTATTTAATCAAAAAACATCATAGCAATTATACTGAATTGAAAGATAAGCACTTTACAAGACCCATAGGAGGTTGGACAACCCAATTTGGTGGTAAAGTATTATGTAAGAGCATCTCCAATGCACTAGGCATATAATACTTATTAGTTAAAATGCCTAGTGTGATTCACTTTTTTCAATTCCAATGCACTAGGCATATGATTAGGTATTTTGGCTCAACACATATTCACTAGCTACATGTAGCTAGCCTTCAACGCTAGGCAAAATGTATTCAATCATTATGATCATTTCCCTCCATCTATGTTATTGACGTGGCATTCTATAAAATTAATAGTATTTGGATAAATAGCTAAAATAAAGAGCATGGTTGGAGTAAAAACATAAAACAGTTGATAGGCAAAATAAAATATATACTTTATAGTAATATTTAAATAGGTAAAATGCCTACTACCGTTGGAGATGCTCTAAGCATGCAGAAGCAACCCAGTGTGATGCTCTATTACTATATCTCGGACACCAATTAAATGTCCGACGTCCATTCGTGGCCATCGATCGAACATCCCTCAACACAGTATACAGCTCGCACGGAGGAACCCCTTCTGACACACAAAGAGTAACAACTGTCTTACAATCACTTTCAATTTCCACATCAGTGAGATTGAGGGCAAGGGCCATGATACACGCTTGCTGCACTGTAATTAATTCTCCTTAAGCTACCATCGTCAGTTGAATCTTTCTAACCATTCCATCAACCAGTTGGCCCTCATCACTCCGAAGAAGAACAGTGACTGCACCTTTGCTTTGCCTTAAATCAACTACCACATTGCAATTAAACTTCCAATTCCCTCTCAAAGGAGGAACCTATCTAGACCCATTGTTGCGCACACCCGATGAGAAATCTGAAGGGGCTGAAGGCACTTTTGCAGGTTGCCAAGAATTCATCTTCGTCATGTCTTGCCTTCATTATCACCTCTGTTGGGTCAACCAGACATTGGTTGAATAAGTGATCATTTCTTGCCTTCCAAATGGTCCAAGCTACCCATACCAGTGAACAGATCACAGACTTGCACCAGCTGGATGCACCCAAAGATTGAAACCACATTCCAAACCAATCTTTGACCGATGCCTACCAAGATCATCTCATCTCAGGCCAAGACCACACCCAAACCAAACTCTTTTTGTCCACTCACATTCAAACAGCAGATGCTTCAGAGACTCTGCCATTTTCAAACAAACAGGGCAACAGTCCATATTTGCACAGCGCCTAAAATAAAGGTTCTGTTGGGTTGCCAGAGCATTATGATAAGTTCTCCATAAGAAGTGCTTGAGTTTTGGGAGTAAGTTCAAACTCCATACAAACCTCCATTCTTTCTCAAAACAACCCAAAGAAGAAGATGGCAAATTTGACCTCAAGTGAGCTTGTTTTACTGCTTCTTGATACCTCGACTTAACCGTATAACATCCCTTCGTGCCATAATGCCACACAAAAATATCATCACCGTCCTCTACTGATACTAGAATTGAGAGAATGGCATCGCAATCCTCTCCAGACACCAGACTTCTACGCTTTGTTACATCCCATTGCTTACTAGAAGAATCGATCACCTTATTCACCATTTGCACTAATACCCTATTTTTCCTTGCTGATTGAATTCTAAAACCCAAATTAGTGGGCATGCACCGGTCATCCCAGAAATTAATGGATCTGCTATTTAGGACTTGCCACCGTAAGCCTCCATTCAGAATTTCTCTCTCTTGCAGCAAGCTAAGCCATGCCCATAAAGGTCGTGATCCTCTCACTGTATGACAAAACTCTGAGTTGGGATAGTATATTCCTTTCATAATTTTAGCAAATAAGGAGTCTGGAAATTTAATAAGTCTCCATCCTCGGCGAGCAAGGAGTGCCCTATTAAACTATAGCGATCCCGATTTTGACCTGACTCTTGTGATGTTCCGGACTCGGGTTTAGTGCCTTTGTATTGTTATGTATCTCATTTTTCCCTTGTATACCTTTGAAATTGGTCTTTGGGTGGTTATGGGTGTATTTGGAACAGGTGGGTTACTTAATTTTCAAACCTTGTGTTACCAAAATTTTTGGTTTTCCGCTCGAGCGGCCATTATTGCGCTCGAGCGGGATATGTAAATTTTGGTAGTCTGCTCGAGCGGACTTTCTTGCGCTCGAGCGGAAGTTGCAAACCTTCAGTACTTTGTACGCCTGCAAAAGTGCTGGAGGAATGTCTTTTACGCTTGAGCGGCGTTTCCTATGCTCGAACGAGTGGACGCTCGAGCGTCCTTTCTTGAGCTCGAACGGGCCTCTTCTTGCGCTCGAGTGGAACAAAAGTTTGTGTTTGACGCTCGAGCGTCAAAACTCTCCGCTTGAGCGAATTGCACGTATATCAGATCGCGAAAAACATTTTTTACATCACTTTTTCATATCTTTTCACCCAAAACCCTGAAGTTGAGAGTTTCTCTCTCTCAAACTCACATTATCTCTACATTTTGACCTAGATCCTTTGCTCTCTACACCCTTGTACCTTCATTAAAAAGGTAGAAATCCTCAAGCTCTTCACTTTGATCCGAGTAGAAGTTGGTTTCGTTACTTTTAAAGTTTCATCCTTGCTTGGCTCGTCTTCTTTCTTTGAGGTAGGGACATTCTACACCTTAATATGGTTTTTAACCTAGGTGTTTGTTGTTTTGTATAAATGGTGAGATTTGGGAGGATTTGAGCAAAGTTAGGGTTTGAATTCAAAATTGAAAGAGGAGTTTTCTATGTTGTTTTGACAAAATGACTATGGGGCTTGTATATGAGATTCTCTAGTGCTAAAGTGGTGAAATTTGGCCTTTGGGTTGATATTTGAAAAATGGGGAAATTTGCCCTAATTTGAGTTGGATAACTAAATTGTATAAATAATCAAATTGATATGGAAAATGTGAAATTGGAAGGATATGTGAATGAATGGTATAGTTGGATTTGTTAAATCACTCATCTATGGAAATTTGATAAATTATCTATTTAAAAGATTGTGTATCTGTCTAGAAATATCTGTTTTGGGCTATCGGTGGAGGATAGCTATGATTGTTGTAGAAATTGCATAAAGATTAGGTAAATTGAAACCTGTCATTTAAATTATGTCATTGAATATGACGGGATGATTGAGACATTGAATATGTGTTGTGGATGGTCATCGTATGTGACGATATTTTAATACATTACTTATGTATAATTGTTTAAGAGAATAATGGGGATGTACTCCACTATTTGGGAGGAGATAGGCGATGGACTCTGTTAAAAATTAAGTTGGCCGGAGTATCCAAGGTGAAAGTCTCAAAATCTTATATATATATGGATGTCGGTTCCCTTGGATGAGAGTTCTGTAAAATGGCAAAATAGAAGTATTGGAGTGATAAATGTATTGAATTGTGAACCATTGAGTTGTAGTCTCATTTTGGTTGATTAGATAATAATGAACTTGGTTAATGGATTAACCCAAAATGAATAAATGGAAATGGATTGAGATATGGTCATCTATATTGAATGGTTAAGGAAAGAATGTAAGTTGATCATGATTATGAAACATTTATTTGACACTTATATCTTAGTTAAACCTGATATGCTGTGTTAGTTTATCTTTATTGGGCTTTCGTTCACCCTACTTGGGAAAACATTTTTAGGTATTGGTGACATGCCACCACCAAGGACATAGCTTGGAAGAATTGAGGGCTAAAGCCTTCATTTTTGTTATATTTGTGCTTAAGTGTTTATTAAAGCCAAGGGCTTAACTTGTATAGAGCTTAGGGCTCTTTCTTTTGTTGTAACCAAGTGATATCTTGAAAAGATGTAAGCTCGTAGGACATTTATTTTGTTATCGTTAATTTAAACTACATGTTGTAGATTCAGAATGAATATTTATGAATGTATAATGCATGTAATTCCCTTTTTGTAATAGAAACTCTGATGAATGAAGTAGATCATTTTATTATGTTCATAGAGCTTATGGAATGGATTGTTTTATTATATTTTGAGGGCGTGACAACTTGTTATCAAAGCATACCGGGTTTAAATACTTTGGGTACGTGGAAAGTGGTTAGTACCACAACAGGTTTTCCTCTCTTGTTAGAGGCTGAATTTTGGATGTTATGTACCTATATGATAACATGCTTATGTGATTGTATGAGTATGAGATTTGGTTCCTGAGATGTTGATTAGGTCTACAGGTTTCTGAAAGTCCTATCAGAAGAGCACTTGATCACTGCTAGTTCTAATTGGAACTCTAGTAACGCCGCAGGACTGTCACTATCTAGAGAGGAAATTCGTGTTTGTTTATGTGATTATGTGCTTATGTTGAGTGAATTACTGTTGTCCATCGTATTAGGACGTGAGTGAATTAGCTTCGGCACATTTGTAAATGTGCTAATGTTTATTGTTACCTTTATTAGGATGTTAGGACGTAGTCATGCTGGTAGGCGTGGTAGGCTTATGAGGCATAAGGTGCCTATACCGAATGATATTCTAGCGCAGGAGGAGGGAGTTGGTCAGGCCAATGTGGCCGAGCCAGTAGGTCAACAGGCCGTGGACGCCTTAGCCCGCGAAATGGCCGGAGCTTTGAGGAAATCTATGAACATTCTCAGGACTAAGAATCAAGTCCAGGCCCAAGTATCTGAAGCAGGGCCATCCTTTCTAAAGAGGGAGTTCTTCCGATCGAATCCGGACAAGTTTTTGGGGGATCCCAAGGAGCCACTGAAGGCTGATGAGTGACTAGAGCAAATGATGAAGACGTTTGAGATGCTCGGCATTGAAGACGGAGGTTTAAAAGTGACCTTCGCATCCTTCCAGCTGAAGGGAGACACAGGTCAGTGGTGGAAGTATGAGCGGGGGCGCATTGGAGGGACTTGGGAGACCTTTGTAGATGCTTTCCAGGATAAGTACTTACCTGCTACAGTAAGGGAGAAGTTGAGGGATCAATTCTCCAAATTGATACAGCTCAATACACCAGTGGCTGAGTTCAAGGCCACATTCACTAGTTTGTCGAGGTTTGCACCGAAGTTAGTGGTGATTGAAGAGCGCCGGTGTTTGGAGTTTGAGAAGAAGTTGAGGACCAGGCTCATGTTTAGAGTGATTGAATCCATGATTAGGGACTATGGGCGCCTTGTGGAGGCTGCAGCCCATCTTGAGACCATTATGCATGCGGAGGAAGAGAGGATGAGGGACTCCAAGAGGAGTCAGGATGGTTAGGGAGACAGTAAGAGCCAGAGGGGTTCTAATCCCCAATGGTCCCACGGAGCGCATTCAAGGTCTACCTTTCTAGTGTTGAGTTCAGATTCTAGGAGAGGTGGTTAGGGAGACTTCACTTGTTTCAAATGTGGTCAGTTGGGCCACAAGTCTCCAGCTTGCCCATAGAGGGTAGGAGGGCAACGAGCAACTTCATCTTCGGCTCGATCTTAGGGCCAGAGTCAAGGTAAAGGCCAGTTGCTCACTTGTTATCAGTGTGGGCAGATGGGGCACTTGAAGAGGTTTTGCCCACAGTTGGGTGACACACCTGGTGCATCTGGTTCGATGCTGACACATAGTCACCAGCCTGCACAGTCAGCACAGGCCTCGAGGGCTAATTAAGGAGCCTCTTCGGCTCAGTCAGTGCAGCAGTCTTATGCTCCGAGGGGTGAGCAGGTAGATCAGAGGCCAACAAGGCGTGTGTATGCTGTTACCGCGCCAGACCTTGTATGGGCTCCATCTGTTGTGAAAGGTACCTTCTTGTTTTGCAATTCAGTTGCTAATGTATTGATTGATATGGGTACAACCCATTCCTTTATATCTTCTGCATTTTCATCAGTTTTGGGGTTAGAGCTGGCACAGTTAGCATCTCCTATTTGTGTAGAGTCACCTATTGGTGGTGAGGTTATCTTGAAACAAGGGTGTCGGGGTTATGACATAGAGGTCGCCGATCGTCGACTTCCTTTTGTATTTGTTTTGCTTGATATGACTCATTTTGATGTTATTTTGGGTATGGACTGGTTATCGTCATACCGGACTGTTATAGATTGCTACTGTCAGAGAGTTACTATATGTACCTTAAGCGGGGATTGTTTTTATTTCTTGGGGGACTGGGTGGATAGAGTCTTATCCCTGGTATATGATCCGCGTGGGCAGAGTGATCTTAGTTGTCTCCCTGCTAGCTTTCAGAGTGGTGAGTGTGATGAAATTCGGGGTTGAGTTGCCAAGAGTGGTTTATGAGTACTTAGATGTTTTTCTCGAGGATCTTGTTAGTTTACCACCTCATCGGGAGATAGAGTTCTCTGTCGATTTAGTGCCTGACACAGCACCAATTTCTATGGCACTGTATTGGTTTGCACTAGTTGAGTTGAGTGAGTTAAAGACTAAACTCCAGGAATTTTTAGATAAGGGTTTTATCCCCCCTAGTACCTCGCCTTGAGGAGCACCGGCTGTCTTTGTTAAGAAGAAAGATGGAGTGTTTTGACTTTACATAGATTATCGAAAATTGAATCGGGTAACGGTTAAGAACAAGTATCCAATGCCTCGTATAGACGACCTGTTTGATAAGTTGAAAGGGTCTCGTTGTTTTTCTACGATAGACCTAAGATCAGGTTATCATCAGTTGAGGGTAAGGGAGGAGGATATCTCGAAGACGGCAATCCGCACACAGTATGGCCATTATGAGTTTCTTGTGATGCCTTTTGGGCTAACCAATGCACCGATTGTGTTCATGGATTTGATGAACCAAATCTTCCGGGAGTTTTTAGACCGTTTTGTGGTCGTCTTTGTGGACGACATCTTGATTTACTCACCTTCTGAGAAAGAACATAGGGAGCACTTGCAAGTAGTGCTTGAATTACTTAGAGCCCACAAGCTATATGCTAAGTTTGGGAAACGTGAGTTTTGGCTGAGAACAGTTAAGTTCTTAGGCCATGTGGTATCCGGGGAAGGAGTGATTGTAGATTCATCCAAGATAGAGGCGGTGCAGGATTGGGCACAGCCTAAAAATGCCTTTGAGATCTATAGTTTTCTGGGGTTGGCCGGGTACTATCAGAGATTTGTGAAAGACTTCTCGAGATTAGCCTCACCTTTGACTAAGTTGACGAGGAAGGGAGTTAAATTTGTGTGGAGTGCGACTTGTGAAAAGTCATTCCAAGAACTTAAGGTTAGACTTACCACCGCTCCAGCCTTGATTATTCCGGAGAGGGATTTGGGCTATTCAGTGTATTGTGATGTCTCACGAGAAAGTTTGGATTGTGTATTGATGCAAAGGGGGAAAGTAGTAGCTTATGGCTCACAGCAGTTGAAAACCCACGAGAGGAACTACCCTACTCACGACTTAGAGTTGGCAGCAGTGATATTTGCCTTAAAGATTTGGAGGCGCTATCTGTACGGTGAGAGATTTGAGGTATTTTCCGATCACAAGAGTCTGAAGTATTTGTTTACACAAAAAGACTTGAATCTGAGACAGAGGAGGTGGATGGAGTTCATAGAGGATTATGATTTTGAGTTGCATTACTATCCTGGGAAGGCCAATGTCGTGGTCGATGCCTTGAGTAGGAAATCCATTAGTAGTGTGGCTTGTATCGCTATTCGAGAATGGGAGATGTAGAGTGCTCTTGGGGAGTTTGACTTACACTTGGGCGAGTCTGTTGAATCTGCAGCCTTGTTTTCAGTAGTTGCACAACCTACACTTGTGAACCGAGTGTTAAAAGCGCAGAGGAATGACCTTGAGGTAGAATCTCTCCGGGAGAAGATCTCTAATGGGAAGATAAAGAAGGGCCTGACTATGTATCCCGATTAGAGTGTGAGATACCGTGATTGTTTGTTTATACTAGAGTCTTGCCGAGAGGATGTACTCCGAGAGTTTCACCATTCACGGCTTGCGGTGCATCCGGGAGGCACAAAGATGTATCATGATCTAAGTCGTCAGTTTTGCTGGAGGGGTATTAAGAAGGATGTAACCGTGTGCGTATCGAAGTGCCTTACTTGTCAGCAAATGAAGGCCGAACATTAGAGACCAGCAGGTTTGTTGCAATCATTGCCTATAGCCGAGTGGAAGTGGGAGCATGTCACGATGGATTTTGTTGTAGGCCTTCCGAGGACTCAACAGGGTATGATGCCATTTGGGTGGTAGTTGACCGGTTGACCAAATCAGCGCATTTTATTCCTATGCGCATGAGTGATTCTGTAAACTATCTTGTCGACTTGTATATTAGGGACATAGTGAGGTTGTAAGGGGTCCCTGTGATGATTGTTTCGGATAGAGATCCGCATTTCACAGTTCGATTATGGCAGAGCTTGCAGAGTGCCTTGGGCACTAGATTGACCTTTAGCACTGCGTATTATCCTCAGACTTACGGGTAGTCCGAGCATACTATTTAAATCCTTGAGGATATGCTTCGAGGTTGTGTGCTTAATTTCAAGGGGTCATGGGAGAGACACTTGCCCTTGGTGGAGTTTGCCTACAATAACAGTTTCCAGTCAAGTATTGGCATGGCACCATTTGAGGCCTTGTATGGCCGACCTTGTAGATCTCCAGTGTGTTGGGCCGAGGTAGGTGATGCACCTTTGTTGGGTCCACAGTTGGCTCGGGAAACGATGAAGAAAGTGACACTTATCCGTAAGAGATTGGCTACAGCCCAGAGTCGCCAAAAGAGTTATGCTGACCGTAGGAGAAGACCATTGTCCTTTGAAGTGGGTGATCATGTCTTTTTGAAAATATCACCTAGGTGGGGTTTGATGAGATTTGGGAAGAGTGGGAAGTTATCTCCTCGGTTTATTAGCCCTTTTGAGATCCTTGAGCGAGTTAGAGAGGTTACTTACCGTTTGGCGTTGCCACCACGACTTTCCGGAGTACATGACGTGTTTCATATTAGTATGTTTCGGAAGTATGAGCCGGATCCATTGCATATGTTGGATTGGACCGACTTAGAGGTAGATGAGGATGTCTCGTATGAGGGGAGACCGATGAGAGTCTTGGATAGACGGGACCACGTCTTGCGGGGCAAGACAATTCCCTTAGTTAAAGTATTGTGGAAATATCACGGGATCGAGGAAGCAACTTGGGAGCATGAATTGGAAGTCCGTGAGAAATATCCGGACTTATTTGTTGATGTTTGAGTATATGTTGAGATTTTAGTTTTGTTTATAAACTATGAAAACATTGTATATGTCTTGAATTATGAAAGCATTGTACATGTTTCAGAAACGCAAGTTTAATTTGAACATTGTATATGTTGTTTAAATTGTGGAAATGCAAATTTGTCATAAACATTGAATATGTTTTGGATATATGAGGCATATGTATTGAAATTGGATAAAATTTCAAGGAATGCATATTGATAACATATGTTGAGAGGTATATTGTGAATCTTTTCTCTTGTGAATGGATTGAATGACCGGTAAATGGGTCATGGCGTTGAGTATTGATTTGTAATCATTTTGAGAATTGCCTAAACTTGATTTTGAAACTCAATTTGTAAATTTCGGAGACGAAATTCTTTAAGGAAGGGAGGTTATAGCGATCCCAGTTTTGACCCGACTCTTGTGATGTTTCGGACTTGGGTTTAGTGCCTTTGTATTGTTGTGTATCTCCTTCTTCCCTTGTATACCTTTGAAATTGGTCCTTGTGTGGTTGTGGGTGTGTTTGGAACAGATGGGTTGCTTAGTTTTCAAACCTTGTGTTGCCCAGATTTTTGGTCTTGCACTCGAGCGGCCATTATTACGCTCGAACGGGATATGTAAATTTTGGTCCTCCGTTCGAGCGGACTTTCTTACGCTCGAGCTTGACTTGTAAACCTTCAGTACTTTGCACATCTACAAAAGTGCTAGAGGAGTGTCTTTCACACTCGAGCGGCGTTTCGTACACTCGAGCGGTGGGCGCTCGAGCGTCCTTTGTTGAGCTCGAGTGGTTGTTCTGTCGTCTGCAAACGTTGTAGAGGTGTGCGTTCTACGCTCAAGCAGAACAAAAGTTTGTGTCTGACGCTCGAGCATCAAACTCTCCGCTTGAGCTGATTGTGCGTATATCAGATCACAAAAAGCACTTTTTACATCACTTTTTCATATCTTTTCCCCCCAAACCCTAAAGTTGAAAGTTTCTCTCTCTCAAACTCACATTCTCTCTAAATTTTGACCTAGATCCTTTGATCTCTACACCCTTGTACCTTCATTAAAAAGGTAGAAATCCTCAAGCTCTTCACTTTGATCCGAGTAGAAGTTGGTTTCGTTACTTTTAAAGTTCCATCCTTGCTTAGCTCGTCTTCTTTCTTTGAGGTAGGGGCATTCTACACCTTAATATGATTTTTAACCTAGGTGTTTGTTGTTTTGTATAAATGGTGGGATTTGGGAGGATTTGAGTAAAGTTAGGATTTGAATTCAAAATTGAAAGAGGGGTTTTCCATGTTGTTTTGACAAAATGACTATAGGGCTTGTATATGACCTTCTCTAGTGCTAAAGTGGTGAAATTTGGCCTTTGGGTTGATATTTGAAAAATTGGGAAATTTGCCCTAATTTGAGTTGAATAACTAAATTGTATAAATAATAAAATTGATATGGAAAATGTGAAATTCGAAAGATATGTGAATGAATAGTATAGTTGGATTTGTTAAATCACTCATCTATGGAAATTTGATAAATTATCTGTTTAAAAGATTGTGTATCTGTCTAAAAATATCTGTTTTGGGCAATCGATGGAGGATAGCTATGATTGTTGTAGAAATTGCATAAAGATTAGGTAAATTGAAACCTATCATTTAAATTGTGTCATTAAATATGACGGGATGATTGAGACATTGAATATGTGTTGTGGATGGTCATCGTATATGACGATATTTTAATACATTGTATATGTATAATTGTTTTGGAGAAGAATGGAGATGTACTCCACTGTTTGAGAGGAGATAGGGGATGGACTCCATTTAAAATTAAGTTGGCTGGAGTGTCCAGGGTGAAAGTCCCGAAATCTTGTATATGTATGGGTGCCGGTTCCCTCAGATGAAAGTTCTGTAAAATGACAAAATAAAAGTGTTGGAGTGATGAATGTATTGAATTGTGAACCATTGAGTTGTAGTCTCATTTTGGTTGATTAGATAATAATGAACTTGGTTAATGGATTAACTTGATATGAATGAATGGAAATGGATTGAGATATGGTCATCTATATTGAATGGTTAAGTAAAGAATGTAAGTTGATCATGATTATGAAACATTTATTTGACACTTATATCATAGTTAAACCTTATATATTTTTTTAGTTTTATCTCTACTGGGCTTTCGCTCACCCTACTTGGGAAAACATTTTTAGGTACTGGTGACATGCCACCACCAATGACATAGCTTGGGAGGATTGAGGACTGAAGGCTCCATTTTTGTTATATTTGCGCTTAATTGTTTATTCAAGCCAAGGGCTTAATTTGTATAGAGCTTAGGGCTCTTTCTTTTGTTGTAACCAAGTGATATCTTGGAAAGATGTAAGCCCGTAGGGCATTTATTTTGTTATCGTTAATTTAAATTACATGCTGTAGATTCAGAATGAATGTTTATGAATGTATAATGCATGTAATTCCCTTTTTGTAATAGAAACTCTGATGAATGAAGTAGATCATTTTATTATGTTCATGGAGCTTATAAAATGGATTGTTATATTATATTTTGGGGGCGTGACATAAACGCCCGAAAGCCTAAACGACCATTCATTTTAGTCAAACACAATTTACTTCAACTGGCCCAATGAATTTCCTATCCCTCCGGATCACCTTTCCATCAAAAATTCCTAATATAGGAGCTCAATTTATCACATTGCTTATTGGGAAACAAGAAACATGCCATTGCATAAGTTGGCATTGCCTGGGCTACGGATTTAATTTGGACTTCCCGACCCGCTTGGGAAAGTAATTTCACCTTCCATCCTTGCAATTTTGATAACACTTTTTCGCATAAAAAATTATAAGCTTCAGGCTTAGAACGACCCCAACATGAAGGCAAGCCCAAGTATCGAGCATTTGCTTTCATCCACGGAATTCCTAACAAACCATACACTTCTATTTGTCAAGATGGTGATACATTACTCAAAAATTACACTCCTGACTTGTCAAAATTAACTGACTGCCCCAAAGCATCACCATACACTTTTAGCAGTCTGTAAACCTCAAGACACTCCCCTCTGTCTGCCCTGAAAAACAACACCACATCATTCGCAAAAAAACAAATGTGACAAAGTTGGACAGCCCCTTTGGATTCACAGTCCAAAATTTTTTCCATTTTGAACACTATGATCAATCAATTTTGAAAAAACATCCATGACGAGAATAAACAAACATGGGGATAGTAGGTCCCCTTAACGGAGTCCCCTTAAAGGTTTAAAGATTGTTCTCTTCACCCCGTTTACAAACACCAAAAGAAAATTGTGGTGACACATTCTATCACCCATTGGACCCATCGGGAGTGAAAACCCATTTTATCCAACAAATCCCTCTGAAAAATCCAATCAACATGATCATAAGTTTTGTTGAAGTCCACTTTAAGCACCCAATGCTCCATTTTACCTTTTCGTAATTTCAGTGCATGGAAAGGTTCATGAGCCACGATAATGTTGTCTTGGATCAGCCTTCCCGCAGCAAAAGTCGACTAATTTTGCGTGATCACAACACTTAGAATCCCTTTTAGTCTGTTGACAAAAATCTTTGTAATCACCTTCATAATAAAGTTGCACAAACTAATCAGCCTATACTGTGTTAATTTTTCCAGAGCGTGCACTTTGGGAATGAGAACCAAATTCGTATAATTTAGTTCCTTCAACAAAAATCCCCTTCGAAAGAAGCTTTTCACCGCACTGCACACAGATGGCCCCACAATGTCCTAGTGTTGATGATAAAAGTACCCAAGAAATCCATCCGGTCTAGGAGCTTTCAATGAGCCCAACTGAAAAGCCGCTGTTTTAATTTTCTCATCCAACACATCGCGAATCAGAAATAAGTCCATATCATCCGTAATAACCCTACTCATAACCCCAAGAGCTTCATCCATCTCACCTACTTCTCCTCCCGAAAAAAGATCCGTAAAATAAGTAAACAAATGGGAATTAATGTCCGAACTGAAGTAAAAAGACTGTCATCGTTATTTTTCAATTGCAAAATCTGATTTCGTTCGCCTCTATGATTAATTATAGCACGAAAGAAAGCCGAATTTCTATACCCGAAACTGAGCCTTCGCACTCGAGAGCGCTGATATAGATACATCTCTTCCATTTTTATGACTGTTTCTAACTCGTGAAACAGTTTCTTTTGTTGGGCCTCATTGTCTGTCATGTAGGCTTGACTTTGAACTTGAGCTATCTGCCCCCGTAGTTTTTCAATATTCCTCCTACCATGGCCAACTTCCTTAGCACTTCGTGCCCATAATCTCCTCTAGCTCCTTTTTAACTTTTGGACAAGTTGAAATATATAAGAGCTCACTTGTTCTTGCTCCCAAGCTGATTGGATAGTCGCCGCACAATTTGGACTTGTAGTCCACAGCGTCTCAAATTTAAATCTTATAAGCACCCGAGCTAGAGGGACACAACAATTAATTACTAAGGGACAGTGGTCCGATCCGAAGCAAATCTCGTGAAACACTTTGGCATGGGAAAATAGGTCTCGCCAATCAATCGTAGCCAAACGATCCAATCTCTCTTGAACATTGTCCTTCACCCTCTTGATTATTGAAGCAAGTAAAAGCATTCCCTTTGAACCCTAAATCCACCATATTACATTCTGATACCATCTCTCGGAATTCATTCAACTGAGAAGAATGACATTCCATTGCTTTTCCAATATAGAGCCCACTTGGTTGAAATCTCGAACGCATAACCACGGGTATTGCATCTCCCTAGCCATACCATGCAAATAATTTCAAAACTCCCTTATTTCCCGTCTATGAGGAGGAGCATAGATAAATGAGGCAGCCCAACTCCTTCCCGCATTTGGTGAAATAACGCATCGTAAAATATTTTTTGATTTGAAACAGACATCCAATGCAACACTATCCATCCACTAGACAGCTAGTCCCCCCGAGGCTCCCATTGGATCAACGTGACATTTATTTAGAAAGTTGAGGCTTCTTCTAATTCGCTCTAGCTTTGCTCTTTTATTTTTTTTTTATCTCCATTGGAAATATCACTGAAGGCCGATGAGTTGTACACAACCCTTGTAATACCTGGACTGTCAGGGGACAACCTAACCCCTGACAGTTCCAGTTGATAATCAACATAAATCTTGTAGCTGTTTTGGGTTAGCCACCACCACCCTTTCATGTTCATTATTAATATCCACCCCTCTTGAATCCAAGTCCCATAAAGTGAAATTAACCTTTGAACAATGGTCATCAACATCCAAGGACACAACACCTACAGGAACATCACCCCCTTGGCTCATCATTACTTCTGACACTGAAGTCTTGACCTGAGCATCAACCATAGGCTCCCTTCTTGGACGACCCATTTTTCGACCCATAACCTTTGCTTTTGGCTTCCTCTCAATCATATGCAAGGACTTCATAGCACCCTCAGGGCCCTCCTTTCCTATCTCAGCCCCTTTAATCTCTTTGTCGAAGTTCTCTCACACCAGTCCTCCTCCTCTAAAGGTCTCTTTAAAGACAAGCAAGTAAACACCTTGGAAATACTCAAGTCTGTAGTTAAAACACTTGGCCTATACCTTTCAGGACTTGGGCTGGGGTTAAGCTCCTTCACAAAAATAGCAGATTGGACCCTGTTAATTTTAGGCTTGAAGACAGAATTAACATCTTCTACTAGTTCCGTTACAAAATAAGATGCTTGAGGCCTTGCCTCATTTTGCTCCATCAGTTGGCCCAACCTACTAGAATCCATGCCTACCTCCTCAACTGGCCCATGATTCAAATTAAGAATGAAAGATGGCCCACGCACCAAATCTGAATCTTGCTTGGAGAGGCCTAGTTCATAAGACGATTCTAGAGTTAATCCTGACATTCGTTGTCATCCTACCACGTGTTGAAAAGTTTTCGTATCCCCCATTCCCACTATCCGATTTTTTACAGTTCATACCTTCGCATTCTCTGTCATCTTGTTGGAGCTAGGCGTTTCAAACCCACGTGCGTCATCTCTTTGCTCCCCTCCCTGACGCGCCACGGCCTGATCGATCGGAAAATTCATAAGTTGCACTAGCTTATCTATTCTGACTCCAAGGAGATGACAAGCTTCTAGCAGGCCCTGTTCTTTGATCTAGACCATAGCCAGAATTTAGAACCTCTTCTCTTGAAACAAATTTACAGGACCCCTTATCATACCCAATGCGACCATAATCATAGCAAAACTCAGTCAATTTCTCATACTTGTAGTGGACCTTAATTCCTTTACCTATCGGCCCAGAGCTTCCACACCGATACATAATGAACCCCTGAAGCAGAGGTTTAGTAACATCCACCTCCACTTGTAAGCGCAGAAAACTTCAATGTATGAGAAGCCCTTCCGAAATAGCCTCAACCTCCATCAATCGCCCAATTCGATTGCCAATGACCTCTCTATGAGCTCGAGTCATCTTTTCAATTGGTAGACTATGAACCTGAACCCAAAAATGCTCTAACAAAACTCCATCTTATCTGCCACCACCCCAGTTTGAAGCGGTTAGAGGACAAAAAGCCTACCCATTACAGACCAAGGCGTCTTCTCAAGGACCCTCTTACGATCCACTAAATCTTCAAACCAGAAAAGGTAAGTGTTCTCCTTCCATGGTATAATGGTTACTACCACCCTTGCCTTCTAAGAAAAAAGTAGAATATTAGCTACAACTGTTTTTTCAAGATTTTAGAAGTAAGAATCTTTTCCACCAGACACTGGTTTAAAACATCCTTGCACTCATTCGTTACCTTTGGTAACTCAAAAGACTCCATACTCCAGGCAGTGGCACAATCGAGCTCAAAACTAAACTCGCAAGATCACACTCTATCTCAGAAAACTAATCTACTGGTATGGGTTGTTCCAAACCGAAAACTAGGGATAAAACCCTAACAGCTACCAACAGACAAAGAGCGCTCTCATTATAGAGAGATGCTTCTTTAGATTTAGCTCTATTTAAAAAGTTATTTAAAAAAAAATTAAGTGAAAAAAAAAATGACATGACATATAGGCTTTGTTTGGGAACATATTATTTTAGTAATTTTTTGACATTTTACGAAAAAATGTACAAAAAAATAAAGAGAATGATGTGACAACTTACAATAATTTTTTAACTTTTTGACTAAAATAGTTAATCTCCAAATTGGATGCTCAATTCAAAATTTTAATTTTAAATTTTCTTGACTTTTTAGCCAAAAAGTCAAAAAGTTACTAAATTAGCAAAAAAGCCAATAACTCATACCAAAAAGTCAAAAATTCTCTTTTCTCTCTACTTTTTGCACATCTTTTCGTAAAAAGCCAAAAAGTCATTCTAAACATATTAATTTTTTTTAGCTCATATTTTAGCCAAATAGCCAAAAAGCTACTAAATTAGCCTGTTTCGAAACGAGGCCTAAAGGTCCATGCTCTAAATTATTTTTTTCGTATATACATATATATATATATATGGTATACACAGTCAATCAAACCAAACAAACTCTCTGCTCTCTCTCTCCTCTCTCTTCAAATTTTTTCAACTCTGCGAGCCCGCCGTCGCCGTCTCACCGTGCCATCCCCTCATCGTAGTCGAACCATCGCCGAATGATGCCGGCTTCAGATCTCAGATCTCTCTCTCCCCGAGGTAACCGCTGTGGGATCCGACCCGACGTCTCTCTCGCGCAATGGGATCTGATGACATTGAAGAAACAATTGTGTCTGAATCGAATCGGAAGAAAAAGATGATCTGGATATGCTCTCTCCTCCTTCAATCTCTATCTATAAAACACACACACACTCTTTGTCACAACCCCACTCCGCCCCTAGTAGAATGGTGCCGTGATGGCCAGCAATCCGAGATTACCAAAGGCCAACTTACAAGGATTCACACACGATCAGAGTATACATATGGGGCTTACATGTGCGAAAGAAATAAAATTCAATCTAATTAGTCCATAAGAGCTGTGCATAGATCGAATGAAATGACACACATCTTATCAAGGTTTTACAACCTAAATACAAATAAAATAAATACATAATACATCTTGATCAAAAAGTTTCTCAAGCCAACATAAACAAAAGAGGTGAAATACAAAGCCGAGAAACATAATCTTCAAGATGCTAGCAAAAGTATGAATCCGAACATCATGCAAAACACATCTACGCGTCACCGCCTTCTTGCTCATCACCTACATATATATAAGGGGAGGGTGAGCTTGGATACTCAGTGAATAGTATAAGTAATAAAGGTTTGAATGAATGATATCCGAGATCTTTTCCAAAACAATACATATCATAACTTTACAAATCAAAGGGATGAATCAAGTTCATCTATCAAATCTTTCAAAGCTTCTTGGATGTTAATAAGATCTACATAATACCAAAGGATGACATTTCGGACAAACAAACCCATGCTTAAAACCGTCAATGGCAAAACAAGGGTGCAGTTGCATTATAGTTCCCTGGCACTAAGGACTTTCCCAGAATGTCATCAAAACAAATATAATACTTGATAAAAAAACTAGGGATAATCATTCATGCTTGATCAAATACTTTTCTAAAACAAAGCAAAGCTTTATCAAAACTTTATAACATAGCTTTATTAAAAATACCACTCACATAGCTCTTCGGACGTCGGGGTTAAAGCAAGGGTCCAAGTCCTACAAACACATGGCAAAGTCTACTGAATGCACTTCAAAGAGACAAGAAAGAATGCTCAAAGATGGATATGAAATGCACTCTCAAGACAAGCCTCACATGAATGCAAATGATCCCGGCATTTCCTTCAAGACTAGGTCAAGTCAAAGCAAAACATGCTGGAAGTTAAAACACTATTTTTCATCTCAGGAAAACATGCTGGGTACCAACCAGGTCTTTGCCGAGGTCCCACACCTCTTGGCCGAGGTGTGATTACCGAGGCTTCGGCGAACGGCTGTCTGCCGAGGTGTTCATGCAAGATAGACTAATGGTGCAAGTGATCATGCAAGGTAGGCCAAGGTGAGATACGATGCTTGGCCTAAGCGTGAGATCTAGGCAAGAGTGGTCTCGGTGACCACACCTAGGGAAAGGTGAAGTCTGGAAATCTGGGTTTCCTTCCTTGAAGCACATGAAGAACATGAACATGAAGAACATAAAGAACATGAATGCTAAAATCATAACTTGTTATTACAAAATCTGGGATTACATGCTATGAGTTCAAAAACATGGATCTTGGTACCCATACTTGAAGATCTTAAGAAAACAAACACAAAAACATGGATCTTGATACAAACTTTCGGATCAAAACATGATTTTTCTTCAAGAACACAAGAACACCATTTTCTCTTTCTAAAACAACTTTAAATCAATGCATGGCTCATGAATCATGCTAGATCATGCAATGCAATCGGATCCATGGACACTTCGGCGGGTAATGATCTCGGCTAGGACAAAGCTTCAGCAAGTAGGGTCTTAATGATCTCGGCTAGGAAGGACAACACTTGGCCTAGCTGTGCCACACCTTGGCCTAGATGTGCCACACCTCGGTCTAGGTCATACCAGTCCCGAAACAAGATCACCAGGTGCAGGGATCAAAGATCTAAAATACCTAAAGAATAACATCTCGACTTAGATGATACATATCTTAGCCTCGGTGATGCACACCTCGGCCTAGATGATGACATCTCGGCTAATATGCCAAGGTGAAGATGGAGGTCAACCAAAGTGGTTCCAAGATAGTCCTAGGTATAAGAGATTCAAAGGTGTGACCTAGGCTTAAGATGACCTCGGCTAAACACACACTAAACAAAGAACAAAGTATGCAACAACACTTAGATAAAACAAAACAGGATTTCATGAATGCAACTTAACAAGACAAAATCATATAAATGCATGTGAACATGACTAAGGCAAAGTGAGGGTTGTTACATCCTTCCCCCCTTAAAGAAGTTTGGTCCCCAAACTTAACTTACTTTGTCCCCAAAACAACTTTGGATGTCGGGTTCTCATTTCTTCTTATCGTCTCTAGCCTTTACCTTGGGACAATCCTTAATACGATGACCCATCTCACCGCATTCAAAACATGTTCCAGATACCCGATACCAAACCCCAAAATGTTGCTTCCTGCAACTTGTACATGTCGGCCTGGTGCCACTTTCCTGATTCGAGTTGCTTGAATTATTCACATTTACCTTCTTATTGACATCAGATGGTGCTTGGCGATTGTCATAATCCTGCCTCTTTCTCTGATTCTCCCCTGAACTCTGGCTTCTGCTCAAGTTAGCTTCGGCTAGGATGGCTTTATCTAACACTCCGACATACGTCGGCATGTTGAGCATATTAACTCGATCTTGTATTGGGCCCCGAAGTCCACTTTCAAACTTTCTAGCTTTCCTGTATTCGTTGTTGACCATATGGGGTGCATACCTTGCCAACTCGGTGAAAGCGCAATCATATTCGGCCACTGTTTTGTTACCATGCGTCAACATTTGGAATTCCGTGGTCTTGTGATCTCGAACACTGAGGGGAAAGTTCTTGTCGTAGAACAACTCTAAAAATCTGGCCCAAGTCAAACTTGGGTTTCCTTCTCGGATCATCATCCACCATCTACGGGCATCGTCGTCCAATGTGAATGTTGCCAAAGACACCTTCTGAGTGTCGGTGCTAGGAAAAACTTCGAACAACTTCTCCATCTCAAGAACCCATGCTTCTGCCTTCATCAGTTCTATACCTCCTTGGAATTTCGGCAGGTTCATCTTCTTGAATTCTTTGATCAAGGTCAACGTGCCATCCCTATACAAATCTGGCTGCGGTGGCACTTGTGGTACTGGAGGAGGTGGAAGTGGAACTTCACGTCGGCCATCTATCTGCTCGGCCTGAGTAGATGTAGTACCGGTGTTCTGTTGCCTTGCTTGCCTCAACTCATGGGCCAAACCTTCTACCATCCTTTCTAATATATCCAACCTGTCCTCGGATTGATCTCGGCTAACTAGAGGTCTACCCCTTCTCATGATGCTAGGAGTATGCAAAATGTGACTTTAAAACAAAATAAACAAATAGACATGAATGCAAGTAACAAATGGTTATGCCGGGATGATGCATACCTTGTCAAGTAGCAAGCAATATGATGCAATCCTAACATCATTCTAAGGGACATCCTAAGCTCTTTAGGACTCAAAGTGTGTGAATAACGTACTATAGGAAACTCATACTTTGATACCAATCTGTCACGACCCCACTCCGCCCCTAGTAGAATGGTACCGTGATGGCCAACAATCCGAGATTACCAAAGGCCAACTTACAAGGATTTACACACGATTAGAGTATACATATGGGGCTTACATGTGCGGAAGAAATAAAATTCAATCTAATTAGTCCATAAGAGTTGTGCATAGATCGAATGAAATGACACACATCTTATCAAGGTCTTACAACCTAAATACAAATAAAATAAATACATAATACATCTTGATCAAAAGGCTTCTCAAGCCGACATAAACAAAAGAGGTGAAATACAAAGCCGAGAAGCATAATCTTCAAGATGCAAGCAAAAGTATGAATCCGAACATCATACAAAACACATCTAGGCATCACCGCCTTCTTGCTCATCACCTACATATATATAAGGAGAGGGTGAGCTTAGATACTCAGTGAATGGTATAAGTAATAAAGGTTTAAATAAATGATATCCGAGATCTTTTCCAAAACAATACATATCATAACTTTACAAATCAAAGGGATGAATCAAGTTCATCTATCAAATCTTTCAAAGCTTCTTGGATGTTAATAACATCTACATAATACCAAAGGATGACATTCCGGACAAACAAACCCACGCGAAAAACGTCAGTGGCAAAACAAGGGTGTAGTTGCATTATAGTCCCCTAGCACTAAGGACTTTCAAAACAAGGGTGCAGTTGCATTATAGTCCCCTGGCACTAAGGACTTTCCCAGAATGTCATCAAAACAAATATAATACTTGATACAAAAACTATGGATAATCATTCATGCTTGATCAAATACTTTTCTAAAACAAAGCAAAGCTTTATCAAAACTTTATAACATAGCTTTATTAAAAATACCACTCACATAGCTCTTCGGACGTCGGGGTTAAAGCAAGGGTCCAAGTCCTACAAACACATGGCAAAGTCTACTGAATGCACTTCAAAGAGACAAGAAAGAATGCTCAAAGATGGATATGAAATGCACTCTCAAGACAAGCCTCACATGAATACAAATGATCCCGGCATTTCCTTCAAGACTAGGTCAAGTCAAAGCAAAACATGCTGGAAGTTAAAACACTGTTTTTCATCTCAGAAAAACATGCTGGGTACCAACCAGGTCTTTGCCGAGGTCCCACACCTCTTGGCCGAGGTGTGATTACCGAGGCTTCGGCGAACGGCTGTCTGCTGAGGTGTTCATGCAAGATAGACTAATGGTGCAAGTGATCATGCAAGGTAGGCCAAGGTGAGATACGATGCTTGGCCTAAGCGTGAGATCTAGGCAAGAGTGGTCTCAGTGACCACACCTAGGGAAAGGTGAAGTCTGGAAATCTGGGTTTCCTTCCTTGAAGCACATGAAGAACATGAACATGAAGAACATAAAGAACATGAATGCTAAAATCATAACTTGTTATTACAAAATCTAGGATTACATGCTATGAGTTCAAAAACATGGACCTTGGTACCCATACTTGAAGATCTTAAGAAAACAAACACAAAAACATGGATCTTGATACAAACTTTCGAATCAAAACATGGTTTTTCTTCAAGAACACAAGAACACCATTTTCTCTTTCTAAAACAACTTTAAATCAATGCATGGCTCATTGTAACAACCCTCGCCATTGTTTACTGATAACACCACTACTTACTGCTAAACTATGACTGAACTGGATAAGTAACTGATTAGACTGAAATTCCGAATTAATTGCATGAATATATTATGTTATTTGCATTTCTATCTGTTGACTGTTAAATGCATCTCTTCATGTTTCATGCTTTAAATTGCAAATTGAAAGCTTTATCGGCAGCCGAATCTGAAATTGATTAGTGCTTTGCGTTAATTAGAATTAATGTGATTTTATGGTATATTTATTTGAAATGTGATTTGGTATGATTAAATTGGTTTAAATAATGTTAAATTACATTAATTGGGTTATTTTCAATATTGCCACTTAGTGGACAACTCTAGGCTATGTATTTGATTCATTTGTTTGGCACTAACATTTCATTTCATCAGCCATTTCTAAGCAAAACCGACTAGAGAGAGAGAGAGAGAGAATAGGGAGATAGCTTGATTTCATCTCATTTTGGCTTGGAAACTTGGTAGAATTGAAGTAAATTTGCATGATTGTGCTTCCAAACTCTAGACTCAAGACTTAAGGTAGGGAGTTCTTCCTTTTAATTGTGTATTTGAGTTGATTCTTGCACGGTTTATGAGCCTCTAGTGATTTAAGTCTAGAATTGGTCCTAATATGTTCAATTGAAGCTTAATCCATGCATGCATGTACATGTTCTAGCATATTAAGGTTGTTTTCATGGAAATTGTTACATGCATGCTCATATTATGGTTCTTGTACAAGAATTCATCATGTTTTTGGAAGTTTAGACTCATTTGAACTTGCTTTGAAGCTTTGAAGTTGATTTAATTCATACATGTTATGTTTTACATCATGTTCATGGAATTTGTTTGAATTGTGTTTAATTGACTCACCTTTGGGCCTTGATTTTACAAATTGAGCTTTGAATCATGTTATATTATGCGTTTTAAAGTGTTTTCCAGAAAATTGGCCCAAAAGGATCGAATTTGATGCATTGAAACTTGATTTTGAGCTTGAGCTTCAAATTTAGAAACTCTAGATTTTGGACTCCCGCTCGAGCGGGGTAAGCAACGCTCGAGCGGGAAATTCGTGTATCCAGCACTTTTGTTGTGTTTACAGTCTGCTCGAGCGGGGTTTTGCACGCTCGAGCGAGGATTTGTGTCACACGCTCAAGCGTGTGTCGAGCGCCCATCGAGCATGATTTTTACACATCCAGTACTTTTACAGTACGCTCGAGCGGGAAAGTTTACGCTCAAGCGGAGCCTTTTGTTTGCATGTATGCTCGAGCGAGGAAACCCAAGCTCGAGCGGGACCTCTGTTTTCTGAAAATTCTGAAAATATTTTTAAAGTACATCTTTGCATCCTCATTCCATCCTAGGCATTCCTAGGCCTAGTTTAAGGCATCTTAATGAGGATATTGATGTAGAACCACACCAAGGTAAATTAGGGATTAAGTGATTGTTTTCCCAACTGTGTAGCTTAGTGTGTGTTCACTCTGTAACTGTGTAGGGTTGGCATCCGAGGACGCGTACTAGCTTATCTGTAGCCCAGAACTCTGAGTAACAATGTTGTAAATATATATTCAATAATGATTATCTTCTGAACAATTGAATTGTACTATTTTCTGAAATGATACTGTTACTGAATGAATGATATCCTATTTGTGAATTGTATTCGTGGCATCCATAGCAACCTACTGTTACTGTACTATACTCCTACTGTCATAGAGATCTCTGTTGGTTCCCATGTTAGAACCATTACTGTTTACTGATATGATGGCCATCAACTGACTGTTCGGTCTGATAAGACCCACTGTACTGTTTTGCTATTGGATGTACCACATATGACTATTATAGTTTCTGAATGACTATTATGGCCTGAAATATGAGCCACAAACTGAATGACTGATATACTGTTTAAATGACTGTTTTCAATATTGAAAAGGCATTCACTCTTAACCTCTTTACGCATATGTTATTCACTGGGCTTTATCTCACTGCTCATATATATATGTAGGTGTTTAGGCACCGGACCGTTGCTAGAAGTGTCAGGGTAAACTCCAGTTTTGTTAAGCCAACCACTGTGCCTCACTGAGAGGTTCCAAGTCCTTCAAGCTAGGGCTTTTGGGGTGTTTTAGTTTCCTCATTTTTGTATCTATTTTGTAATTACTGTATAGACTGAATAATGTTGTACTATACTGTTCTAATAAGGATTAAGTCCCTGTCCTGAATGATTGTATATATTGTACATACTGTTTTGGTACTAATTGTACATGTGTATTGAAAAGTCTTTTTGCATACAGACTGTCACAGCTCATTAGACATCTTTTAATTACTGTTTTGGCTTCCGCCAGCCCCTGTACTCTGTATTACTATTAAGCAAGCCTTCGGTAATCTCGGATTACTGGCCGGTTACGGTACTAAACCCATAGGGGCGGGTTTGGGTCGTGACACTTATGAATCATGCTAGATCATGTAATGCAATCGAATCAACATAAAGAATAACAAGAGTAAATCAAGATTCTAACCTCAAAACACGGATTAAACAGCTCAAACTCTATAGATCAAGCTTGGGATCTAACTCTCTCACTCCAACTTCCTCTCCTCTTCCTAGAGCCTCTCTCTCTACCATGCAAGAGATATGACACAAAATGATATAATTCTAACTCTGCCGGCTGACTTAACCCTCTGCTGGGACACGTGGCAACAGCTGGTTGGATCTCCTCAAAAAGGTGATAGATTGATAAGACAAGAGCATGACAAAGTGTAAGCAACAAGTAAGGTGACATGGACACTTCGGCGGGTAATGATCTCGGCTAGAACAAAGCTTCAGCAAGTAGGGTCTCAATGATCTCGGCTAGGAAGGACAACACTTGGCCTAGCTGTGCCATACCTTGGCCTAGATATGCCACACCTCGGTCTAGGTCATACCAGTCCCAGAACAAGATCACCAGGTGCAGGGATCAAAGATCTAAAATACCTAAAGAATAACATCTCGGCTTAGATGATACATATCTCGGCCTCGGTGATGCACACCTCGGCCTAGATGATGACATCTCGGCCAATATGCCAAGGTGAAGGTGGAGGTCAACCAAAGTGGTTCCAAGATGGTCCTAGGTATAAGAGATTCAAAAGTGTGACCTAGGCTTAAGATGACCTCGGTTAAACACACACTAAACAAGGAACAAAGCATGCAACAACACTTAGATAAAACAAAATAGGATTTCATGAATGCAACTTAACAAGACAAAATCATATAAATGCATGTGAGCATGACTAAGGCAAAGTGAGGGTTGTTACACTCTCTCTCTACTGTTCATTGCAGCTCCGAAGAGAGAGAAGAGAAGATAGCCATGGATCGAGAGAGAGGATCCGACGGATCTTGCTACTACTCCATCCTCGGGATTTGCAAGGATGCCTCATTCTCCGACATTCGCACTGCTTATCGCAAACTCGCTCTGGTACACTATGTTCTAAATTCTCCAATTTCTTCCATACAAATTCATATATATATATATTAGCTATTCTGTATCTGTATGTGTTGATTTAATGATTTTGGTGGAGGTTTTGAAATGGCACCCGGACTGGTGGGTGAAAAACCCTGCGATGGCTGGAGAAGCGAACTGTCAGTTTCAGAATATTCAAGAGGCCTACACAGGTTGCGTGACCGAATTTTAACAGCGTTTGTGATTTTGAGCAGTTTTAGATCAGTTTGGTTTAGCTTATTTGAGTTCTTTGCCTTGTTCATATGCTCAATCTTGAACCAAATCTAGATCAAAAGAACCAGATCTAGAAATTTCCAAGGGTTCCTCTTTTTTTTTGGTTATCTCAGATCTGTGTTTTTTTTTCTTTTCTTGCCTCAAATCTGTTGTTGTCATCGTCATTGTTGATAATGATGATGATGAGTTGTTGATGATGAAACACATTGCAACAAATTGAAAATTTGGATAGATATTTTAACAAATAAGAGATTAAAATTGAACAAATAAAATAATTTGAATATAAAGAGATTAAAATTGAATAGATAATAAAATTTGAACAGATATTTTAACAGATAAGAGATTAAAATTAAACAGATATTTGTACAAGGAAAAAATTAAACAGATAGGGTAAAAAGTTGAACAGGTAGGTGTAAAAATTCAACAAATAATAAAATTTTAAACAGATAAGGCGAAAAAATTTGAACAGATAAATTTTTTTTGAACAGATAGTCAAAGAAAGTCAACAGAAAAAAAGTCAACAGATAAATTAATGGATAAAATTGAAAACAAACTGTTCTTTAAAACTAGCAAAAAAGACTTTTTATCAAATTATTTCACAAATAATAGATTTCTCACTAATAAAAAATATTTACTAAACTGAATACCTTGTACATTTCTTAACTTGACCTTTTCAATAATTAATCATTTAATTTTCTAGTTTATAACAAACCGTTTGATGATTTCTTTATTTTTTAATATTTTTTAACAAAAGTTTACTTTTTTTAAGTGGTTCTAAAGCAGTATCGAATTGGTTATGTTGGGAATTTGCATCTTACTTTGCCTACCACATGTTTGGCGTGTGACACCATATATATATATATATATATATATTTTTTTTTGTTATAGGAAAATCCTCCCACTCTTCCGCAGGTCCAGGGCAACGCCCTTGCAGAGATCACCAAGGTGTCTTGTTGTCCGTTCCGAGTTAGGAAACTATAACCTGGGAACTTACTCCGACCGCCCAAGACAAGCTCCGCTTAAGTCAGGACTCGAGCAACGGGGGAGCATTGGGCCCGCACCAAGTGTTGTGGTAGCAACAACTTAACTTGAGACTAACCTCCTAACCAACTGCCCTACGCCCAGGAGATTGGCACAAGGGGTTTTGAACTTGGGACCTAGGGTCTTAACCCCCAAGCCTTTACCAAGTTGCCAAATACCCTTGGGTTATGTGACACCATATATTAACTAAACTATATGCTCAACAAATATTTGGAATATATTCTTCTTTTCATTCTATTATAATCTTTCTTATTATAAGTTTCCTTTTTATTTTTCTCTTGTCTTTTTCTTTTGATAGGAAAATAAGTAATTAAAAGGAAAAATTACTATGGCTTCTTTTGGGAACATCAGTAAAAAGTCGGTTTTAACTCATTTTGAGTCATATCAGTTCTCACATAAAATAGTAAAAAAGTTAAAAAATCAAAAAATTAATTTTTAATCATCTTTCCAAAACATCTCTATATATACCATCGAGAGCGAAAATGTTTGAGAACCCTACTATTATTTGTGAATAGTGGTGGCAACAATGTATTAATATTAATAGTGGCAACAAGAGATTTTAATCCAGTAAAGTGCATCAAGAGTGAGGATTCTAAGGTATTGGTGAAGGATGATGAGATTAAGGAAAGATGGAAGAATTATTTTGAGAAACTGTTAAATGAGGAACATAGAAGTACGACAATAGGGGAAGAAATAACCAGTAATACGAAAAACCAAGACTATAGGTTCTATCGCAGGATTAGGAACTTTGAAGTAGAGATTGCACTTAAGCAAATAAGGCTTTAGGACCCGATGATATCCCTATTGAAGCTTGGAAGTGTTTGGGTAAAAAGGGAGTTGCTTGGTTGACTAGGTTGTTTAGCAAAATTTTGTTGACTAGGAACATGCCAGATGAGTGGATGAAGAGTATTTTAGTGCCAATCTATAAGAATAAAGGTGATGTTCAGAATTGTAACAACTATAGAGGAATCAAGCTAATGTATCATATAATGAAAGTGTGGGAGAGGGTGATGGAACGCCGATTGCGAGACATAACAGAGGTATCAGTGAATCAATTTGGGTTTATGCTTGGTAGGTCAACAATGGAAACGATCTATAAAGAAAAGAAAAGAGACATTCATATGGTGTTTATCGATCTTGAGAAAACATATGACAGAGTGCCCTGAGATATAATATGGTTGGTGTTAGAGAAGAAAGGGGTGACAAAAGGCTACATTGACGTGATTAGGGACATGTATGAAGGGGTGGTGACCACTATTAGATCGCTAGCTGGAGAGACAAATGAATTTCTTATCACTGTAGGGTTACACCAAGGATCTACCTTAAGTCCTTATCTTTTTGCTTTAGTTATGGATGAGTTGACGATAAATATTCAAGATGACGTGTCATGGTGTATGCTTTTTGCAGACGATATTGTGTTAGTGGATGAGATTAGAGAAGGAATTAACACAAAGTTGGAGATTTGGAGAAAAGCTCTTGAATCTAAAGGATTTCGGATAAGCAGAACTAAGACAGAATACATGGAGTGTAAATTTAGTAACAGTAACAATGAAAGCAGAGGAAAATTGAAGATTGAGAACCAAGAACCGCCTAAGAGTGAACATTTTCGTTATTTAGGGTCGATTATCACAACAACGGGAGAGATTGATGCAGATGTGGCCCATAGGATTAAGGTGGGATGGTGTAAGTGGAGAAGTGCATCTGGGGTATTGTGCGATAAACGAATACCCATTAGACTAAAAGGTAACTTTTATAGAACGGCTATTAGACCAACTATGTTGTATGGGACGGAGTGTTGGGCAACCAAGAAACAACATGTAGATAAGATGAGTGTGGTTGAGATGAGGATGCTAAGGTGGATGTGTGGTAAGACTAGACAAGACAGGATTAGTAATGAGTGTATTCGGGAATGGGTAAGAGTAGCACCGATAGAAGATAAGTTGAGAGAGAATCGTTTGAGATGGTTTGGTCATATTCAACGGAGATCAACAGAGGTAGTAGTGAAGAGATGCGATACTGTAACGGTAGATGGAAGTGTTAGGGGACGGGGTAGGCCTAGATTAACGTTAACTAGCGTTATAAATAGAGATATGAATTTACTTAATTTGACTAATGAAATGGCCTTTGATAGGGCCGCGCGGAGAAGAAGGATTCATGTAGCCGACCCCATTTGATGGGACTTAAGGCTTAGTTTGGTTTGGTTTTGGTTTGGTTTGGTTTCTTTCTTCCTCCTTCATATTTTTTTTAACCTACCCTCTCCTTTAGGGATGGGTTGCAACTTGCAAGCCTATGAATTTACAAATAGGAAATATTAACTATCCTCGATGGGGCGGTGGATAATTTTAGATTGTATTTGGTGCAGCATTTTAATTATAATTTTATCCCTTCATGTGAACCTTCTGTTTAGATATAATTTTTAAAAATTAATTCTATACCCGCGTCTGAAAACTCGTCTATCGGGTCATTTCTCCATACGTTTCCTCGGTCGTCCGGTCGGTTGATCGGAACAGTATTTTTTTTTTTTGCACCAGTTATTTTTATATTTTAAATAAAAAATATTTTCATAATTTTTTTTTAAATTTTTTGAGTTTTGAATAGAATATTAGATTGTGTGTTGGTTATGACTTGTAAGTTTTTTAATCAAATATCATATGTTACATCAAAAATTTCAAATTCAATTCAAAACTAACCAAACAAATTTTTCTTACTCAAATCATAATTTCAAAACTCATAAACTCAAAATACAACTCTATTCTCAAGTCATAATTCTAAAATTCTATCAAACGCTACCATAGTTTTGTGATAACTTAGTAGGTGTTTGGGAAGTTGGTTATTTTAGTAAGTTATTTTAGTTTTTGGCTATTTTAATGAGTTAAAATTTTTGTGTTTGAGAAGATGATTGATTTTTTTTTTTTTTTTTTTTTTTGTAGTTAGATGTAATATTTGTGAGAGAAAAAATGAAATGATTATGAATTTAGTATGATATTTTGTGTTATTAGTTATTTTAACCTTTGTTATCTTGTTATAGATTTTAGCCGAAAAGAAGAGCCTAAAATTCACTTGCCAAACAGGGCTTAGTGTGTTGATGGGCGTAACAACTTCTCCAGCGTCATGTGGTCTGTTCGGAGATGGTTGGCATGATTGCCAAGCCCTTGTGCCGTTTCGGAATTTCCTGGCAAGTCTTGTTCTATTCATGCAGGTTAATAAAGTCAAATTCTTTATTTTGCAACTATAGTGAAAACTCCTCACTAACCACGTTAGATTCAGAAAGCAAAAGCTTTGCTTGAAATTTTTGAAGCATTGATTAGTCATCTTGTTCGGTAGACTATTAGTTTTTCACATACGGCTTTAATTGTACGGACATTTAAAAATATATATATATTTAATGGAAAAGAAATCTAACAAAAAAGATGATCATTACTATCACGCTATCGCCATCCATAAGACAAAATAACTACAATCGTAGCCGGGGGTCCTTTAACGTCTAAGTCAGTATTTCAATATTATCAAAATATTTAACAGACAAATTCATAGAAAGACGCGTACCTCAACCCATGAGGGTGTCACCTATTTACTATAGGTAGTGACTAGCAAGTACTTTGAATATTCCAGAAGTATTTTCCAAACCAGTTGTTTAGGACTCTTATATCGATAAGATTTAATCTCTTAATGCGTTTTACAAAACATAAAATACTGATGATACAGTGTTTGATGAGAATTTGACAATTATCATATATGTGATAATCTATAATTATGCTACGTGCAATATCGGGACCTACATAATTCTTGTAATTATTTTTAATCCCTTTCAAAAATAAATAATGACTAAATTGATACGAGAAATAAATTATAAGGATTACAGCATACATATGTAATTTGCATATAAAAATATGTAATATGCAAGTTAAAATTTAAATTTTTTTTTATCTTTATTCACACCTTATCAACATCTAGTGTTTAGCAAGAACCTTTATAAAATTATATATGTAGGCTCACAACTCAGCAAGAGTTATTCAAGGATTTAAAAGAATTAAATGGAAAGTAAAAATGATCGCACTTGAGAGCCTTGTTCGTTTAGTTGATATTTTAATGATATTCTTTGTTTCTTGAGTAGACGTTGTAATTATTTGAACCAGTAAATAAAATTAATAAATAAATAAAAAAACACTAGAAATACTTCTTAGGTTATGTTAATTAACACAATGGCAAAGAATCAAAGATATATTGGAAATGGATTCTTACATGGCCATACAAAGACAAAATGGCTTTCCTAGACAACAAAAAGTAGTCCCATAAAATAAAAAATAAAAAGATAGAAAATATTGATTAGGATGGATTGGAGTACATTCCTAGTGCAAATTAATCAATTATTATGAAACTAAAAAAAATAATGAAGGAAGAGTCACAATAGAAGAAGAAATAAAAGATTATACATGTAATGCATAATTCTTTCGTATCTTTATTACCATGTAAACTCACTTATTTATAGCTGATAAAACCTTCACTATACACCACTATTCATCACACCATATATTTTATTACATGGCATACCACACTTCCCACATGGTAAGATTTTCCCTCATTTTCACTTTGGCCCAAAACTCATTAGAATTTCAATTACATCTCTTTTGATGGTTATTCAAATATTTCACAATACTCTCCTTTGGATAAACAACATACTAAGAATATGACTCGTTAAAACCTTACTAAGGAAAACCCAGTGGGAAAAACCTTTGGTGAAAGAAAAAGAGTACAATGTACAAATCTACTAAAATTGATGACTCCTCCTCAATGCTGCATAATAGGTCTTTATTTCGACGTATCCCAATATTATGCACTGGCTTCTTGAATGTTGCAGTCGATAATGCTTTAGTAAATAAATCTGCCAGATTATCATTGGAGCGTATGTGTTGAACATCAATATCACCATTCTTCTAGAGCTCATGTGTGTAAAAGAATATTGATAGTCCTGTCACCTTTGATATGGCCTCCTTTGATCTGTGTGATATACGTAGCATTATCTTTATATAATACGGTTGGACTATCTTTTGTTGAAGACAATTCAGATCTTTCTTGAATATGATAGATCATGGATCTAAACCAAATACATTCTCGACTTGCGTCATGAATTGCGAGTATCTCTAAGTGATTTAAAGAAGTAGCAGTCAATATTTGTTTTATTGATCGCCAAGATATAGCAGTATGTCCATAGGTAAAAACATATCTTGTTTGTGATTTGGCTTTATGTGGATCAAAAAGATATCCAGCATCTGCATATCCGATTAACTGCAGCTTGGATTTATTTGAATAAAATAAACACATATCAGTTGTTCCATGAAGATAGCGTAATATTTGCGTTACTCCATTCTAATGCCTTCGGGTTGGTACGGAACTATATCTTGCTAATAAATTAATAACGAATGCAAAATCAGGCCTCGTACAATTTGCAAGATACATGAGAGCACCAATAACACAAAGATATGGTACTTTAGGACCAAGGAATTCTTCATTATCTTTTCGAGGTTAAAAAAGATCCTTTTTCACATCAAGAGATCGAACAACCATAGGAGTATTCAATGGATGAGCTTTATCCTTATAAAAGTTCTTCAAGACTTTTTCTATATATATTGATTGATGTACAAGAATCCCATTTGGCAAATGTTTGGTCTGCAGGCCGAGATGAAATTTTGTTTTGCCAAAATCTTTCATTTTAAATTCCTTCTTTAAATATTCTGCAGTTTTTGTAAGCTCTTCTGAAGTTCCTACAAGTTTCAAATCATCAACATATATGGCAACAATTGCAAATCCGGATTCCGATTTCTTAATAAAAATCATAGACAAATTAGATAATTTGCATATCCTTCTTTCAACAAATATACACTAAGCCAATTATACCACATGCGTCCGGATTGTTTCAATCCATATAGAGATCTTTGTAGCTTGATTGAATAAACACTTCTGGGTTTTGAATTAGATGCTTCTAGTATTTTAAATCCTTCAGGGAGATTCATATATATATATATATATATATATTTCACTATCTAGTGATCTATATAAATATGTTGTAACTACATCCATTAGACTCATATCTAAATTTTCTGTGTTTTCCAAACTAATCAAAAATCTAAATGTAATTGCATCCATTATGGGTGAATATGCTTTCTCATAATCAATACTAGGTTTCTGTAAGAAACCTTGCGCAACAAGTCATGCTTTATATTTTACAATTTCATTTTGCTCATTGCGTTTTCGAACAAGCATCCATTTATATCCCACAAGCTGTATCCCTTTAGGGGTTTGGACTACAAGTCTAAATACTTCACGTTTTATAAGCGAGTTTAACTTTGCTTGTATTGCTTTTTCTACATTGGCCAATCATTTCTTTGTTGACATTCTTCGACAGTTTGTGGTTCATTGTCATCATCACTTTTGATAATGTTTTCAACATTACTTCTAATACTGTCAAGAGTAACTTTAAATGAAAATATGTTGTCGACAACAATTTGATTTCTATCCCAAACTTCTCCTGTACTCATATAATGTATTGAGATCTCATTATTTTTTGGTACCTTTTTCACTTCAGGGAATAACTCTTCAAGAGATTTCTCTTCTAGAGGTTCATAAGTAGGAGATTTGGATAGACTTACTATAGCCTGTTTTGTGGTTCTAACCTCATCAAAGGTGCTTTCATTTATGGGTATGATCTCTCCATAAGATCTATTTATGGTTTCTTCTAGAGTACCAACTGTTTGTTCTTGAACTTTCATCTTTCGAGAAATTTTGTCTTTTGCACTGATGGGTCTCCCATGCTTCTAGTGTGCCTTACTCATTTGCTACTATACCCACTGATTGTCTAATAAAAACATCAATTCTTGTTCGGGTATTAGCTGCTGGTATGTAAGATTTTGTCACATTTTTTGTGTCAATGAATGCATCCGGTAACTGATTTACAATACTTTGCAAATGAATGATCTTCTAAACTTCTAGTCCACATTGATGAGTATGAGGATCAAGATGAGATAATGTCGAAGTATTCCAAGTGAATTCCTGTCAAGCTTCAAACTGCGACTTGTCTCCCCCTAATGATGGAAAAATTGTTTCATCAAAATGACAATCCTCAAATCGTGCTTTAAACACATCACGAGTCAAAGGTTCTAGATATCTAATGGTTGATGGAGAATCAAAACCAATATAAATTCCAAGCCTACGTTGTGGACCCATCTTAGTGCGTTGTGGAGGTGCAATAGGAACGTAAACCGCGCAACCAAACACTCTAAGGTGACTAGTATTTGGTGGTTGACCAAATACAAGTTGTAATGGCGAGTACTTATGATATGCAGTTGGTCTGACACGAATCAAAGATGCTGCATGCAATATAGCACGACCCCACGCTAAAACAAGTAATTTGCTTTTCATAAGCAAAGGTCGAGCAATCAACTGAAATCTCTTACTGAAAGATTTAGTTAAACCATTCTGGGTATGAGTGTGTGCAACAAGGTGTTCAATATAAATGCCAATGGATATGCAATAATTATCAAATGCTCGGGATGTAAATTCACTGGCATTATCAAGACGAATTGTCTTGATAGGATAGTCTAAAAAATGTGCTCGCAATCTAATTATTTGAGCAAGGAGTTTGGCAAATGCAACATTACGTGTAGAAAGTAAACAAACATATGACCATCTAGTTGATGCATTTATTAAAACCATAAAATAACGAAATGGTCTACAAGAAGGGTGTATGGGTCCACATATATCCCCGTGAATTCTTTGCAAAAAGGATGGAGATTCAACAATTACCTTTGTGGGTGATGGTCTGGAAATTAATTTCCCTTGTGAACAGGAAGAACATAGATAATCACATGGTAAAAGAATCTTCTGATTTTTTAATGGGTGTCCATGTGAATTTTTAATTATTCGACGCATCATTATGGACCTCGGATGCCTGAGTCGGTTATGCCATAGCATAAACATTTTTGGGTCAGAGCACTTCTGGTGCATGACAATATGTGACTCAATCATTTTTATTGTCGTATAATATAATCTAGATGAAAATGTAAGAAGTTTTTCTAATACTAACTTCTGGCTAGAATTGGTTGAAGCGATCAATAAATACTCTTCTTGACCTTTATTTATAGTTTCAATATGATAACCATTACAACGTATATCTTTGAAACTTAACAGATTTCTTCTAGATCTGGTAGAATATGAAGTTTCATCAATACAAATTTTTGTTCCATTTGGCAACATAATATTGGCTCTTCCGGAGCCCTCAATCAGGTTTGGAGAACCTGAAATTGTATTGACATTAGCTTTTTCCGTGACTAATTATATAAAAAAAAAATTGCATCACATAAGATTGTGTGTGTGGTTGCACTATCCACTAGACAAATATCATCACCAATCATTTTGGAGCTAGTCAATGCATCAATGAAAGCCATGCCTAAAAAAAACTGAAATTCATTATTTTCAAAACTTAAAGCAAGAAAATACAAACTATTAAATCCAAAAATACTAACTTCAAAATCATAATCAAAATAGGACAATATATCATGATATCTAGAAAATCAAGTTAATCAGTTTGAACATTTCCATCACTAATTATGTCACGACCCGAAATAGAGGCTAATCGAAATCGCGAGCGGCCAGCGCCTCATCTCGCACCCTAGGCCTACTACTAACTAGTTTAGAGAACAATAAATAAATCATCGCAAATACTAGGTGATTACATTTAACTAGAGCATTGCTATAAAAGTCATACAAGTCTTAAAGGAAAGTTAAGTTACAACAATAACTTGGCCATATGCCAACAAACGAGGTGATACATGACTTATATAAAACTATCGATCTAGAATCCATCCCAGGCCACGAGACACCACAAAAATATGCCTTGGTTATCCACTAAGCATTCTCCTTACCTGAAATGGGTTAGCAACACACCCGTGAGCTACAAAGCTTGTGAGAACATATTTACACAATTTATAAGTTTGTCACGGTTCAAACATAAATATTTCAAGTTTCAAGCATAATTGTTCATGTTCAAAAGCCCAATGGTTGAAAAGACAAAATAAATGCTCTTATATATATATTAAAATATACATACATATGTCCATTCGACTGGATATGTTGCCAAAGATGTAGGGAGCTACCCATACTAATGTCAAGTGGTCATGATCATGCCAAGGGACGATGGCCGCGTCCCAACAACCACCCTTATAACGCCTCACCCGTTGGTATCTTTAATTTCCCCCAATGTCCGAGATGTTTTGTTCGAATGTACGTTATTACATTTGCAAGAGTTTTATAACAATGTCTTAACCATGGCTTCATAAAAACAATATGTATATAAGCAATACGTGTGAGTCGGCTTATCCCATTAGCTCACATTTTCTAAAACATAACATGATTTTCAAAATGTATTCAAGGTGCTTTTCCAATCATAGGCATACTTGCTAAAGTTCAAAATCATATGTTTATTCGGTTATTCATAAATCAATGCAATCTCATGCTCCAAAATAATTCATCGATCACAGCATGTCATTATATTCAAATACATGTAAAAAGCGTACGCATGAACTCACCTAAATGTACACGAAGTTTGGTAAAATCAACCGGAACCGAGATCTAAACACAACGTATGAAAAACTACGTTATAGTAGGTCTAGGAATTAATTCTAAGCATGAAATAAATATTCAAACCATAATCCCAATGTGTACAATTTAAAAGGGGTCCTTCTCTTATGGTCCAGAAATTCTTAATTTGCAGCACTTTAGATCAGAGGCTAAAATCCTAATCAAAACACTTTAAAATATTCTGAAATTTTACAGGGTTATCAATCAAGATGTTATGAAACTTTTTCATGGTGGACTCGTCTCCCAAAAATGCTCATAAACAGGGTAGAATGGCAGTAAAACAAAGCTGGTCCAGATCTGTTGCAGTTTCTAAACAAATCATTTCCACAACAATCTAGCCGTTGGATCGAGTTGAAACAAATTGGGTTGGAAAGATAACACTCTTATTTAACTCTGGTCCAAAAATCAACCGTTAAAGTGCCCTAAATATTGTTTGACAAATTTTCAAAGTAGACTGTCTGTTTAGGAAAAAAAAAAAAACTGTTTGTTAGGTAAAATCCTTGTTTTGAGCTTTTGCCTCATGGTTCATTGCAACATGATAACAATGGGAGGAAATAAAGTCTAAATCTGTATTTTAGGATTTAGATTCATGGTTCATTGTAACACGAAATCAAAGGAAAGAAATGAAGGCTTTAACTTATGGAATTGAAGTAGGTATAGAGAGGAATTTATCTAGACTTGAAGCTTGAAGAACAAGGGTGAAAGTGTTTGATTTTCTCTCTTCAAACTACAGATTTTCAGCAAGAAGATGAAGTTTCTGCACATATAGGATATATATAGGAAGAAAGGGGTAGGTAGGATCAATGGCTAGGATTGAATGGTGAAGTATGTGGTAAAAAAGGGAGTGAGGTGGATATATCTTACACCTCACCAAGAAATTACAGCCATGGTGGCTGATTTTACCACCACAAATTGCACTACTCGGATAAAATGTAGTGCGCGGACATCCGGGCTGTCTGAAAATCGGTTCAAGAAAAATTCCATTTAATCACTATTGACTAATTTCGACATTCTGAGTTCGATGGTGTGATCCGTTTCGCCTAAAGAAAAAAAAAAGCATCTTTATGAGTTTCATTTTTGACACACTCGAAGAGGATTATCAATTATTGTTCTGTTATAGGTTCGCCCCGGATGGCGAAGTATAGATAATATTTATTAACATGACATTGATGAACTTATTAATAATGAGATGTGACCTTCGTTCATTGACGGTGTCAAACAAAAGGCGAAAAGTTGGGTCGGGTCTTCACAAATTAAATGATCAATTTTTCCTTCAGAATCTTCAAAGAAATTGAAAATATCAAGATGATTAATATCAATGGGTTCATAATGATCTGTGAAATGCATCTCAATTCCTTTTTCTTTTATCGAAGGCTTTGATAAAGATCCACTAAATGTCTAGGCGTATGACAGGTACGCGACCAATGTCTTGTCATGCCACATCTGTAACAAGAATTTTCATGATTCTTTGGAGGTTTATTCTGTAAACATTTTCCCTTTTCTTGTGATGTTCTAGAATTATTCCACTTTTGGTGGAATGGCATGTTATTTTTCTGAACATGTTTCTACGAATTCGGTAATTATTTCTACGTCAGCTACGTCCAAAACCATGACCTCTCCTTCATCCACGACCATGAAATGCAACCTCATTCACTTTACGGAATGGAGCAGAACCGGTTGGATGAGATAGATGATTTTTCAATAACAATTGATTAGTTTGTTCAGCCACAAGAAAGCATGAAATCAGTTCAGAGTACTTTGAAAAACGACGTTCTCTATGTTGCTGTTGCAGGAACACATTATTAGCATAAAATGTGGAGAATGTTTTTTCAAGCATATCTTCTTCAGTAATTTTTTCTCTTCGTAATTTTAATCGAGAGATTATTTTAAATAAAGCATAATTGTACTCACTAATTGATTTATAATCTTGTAACATCAGGTGCAACCAATCATAATGGGCTCTTGGGAGGATTACGGTCTTCTGGTACTCATATCTCTCCTTCAAATTATTTCACAGACTTAGTGGATCTTTTACCGTGAAGTACTCATTTTTTAATTCTTCTTGGAGATGACGGCGAATGAATATCATTGCCTTTGCGCGATCCTGCAGGGATGTTTCATTTCCATGTTTTATGGTATCTCCAAGATTCATTACCTCAATGTAGATCTTAACATCAAGAATCCAAGATAAATAATTTTTTCCAGAAATGTCAAGAGCTGAAAATTCTAATTTTAAAAGATTTGACATGATTACTAAATTTAATAAAAACAATATATTTAGTATCTCTTTCTAATGGTGACAATCTTCTATGTAGCATCCTCCACCAAGTTAGGTCCCAACAATTACCTTTTACCAACCTCATACCAACACAAAGGAGATCTGCACTTCCTCCCATACAAAGCCTCATAAGGAGCCATTCTCAAACTAGAATTAACTATTATTGTATGCACACTCCATGAGCAGCATATAATCATCCAAATTACCTTTCTAATCCAAGGTACAAGCCCTCAACATATCCTCAAGGGTCTGAAGAGTCCTCTCCGATTGCCTATCTGTTTAATGGTGATATGCTGAACTAAAATTTAATTGAGTACGCCTAGCTAACTATAATGCACCCCAAAACTTAAACACAAAACGAGGATCCTAATTTGACACTATTGGCATAGGTGCACCATGTAATCTAACAATCTCCTTCGCATACAATTGTGCAAATCATGCTAGAGAATAGTTCATTTGTACTGCAATAAAATGTACTGACTTGGTCAGTCTATCAAAAATCACCCGCACTACATTGTGATTACTACTAGTGCGAGGTATTCTACACACAAAGTCCATGGTTATATAATCCCATTTCCACTCTGGTATAGGTAAAGGTTGTAGTTTCCTTGCAAGTTTTTTATGTTCTACATTAACCTGTTGACATACCAAACACTGAGCCACAAATTCTGCAATATCTCTCTTCATACCATTTCACCAAAAATGTTTGCAAAGATCTTAATACATCTTGGTCTTGCCTTCGTCATAATCTCATTCCTTAAATCCCCATCAGCAATCATACAAACTTGGCTACGAAATCTAAGCAGCCCATTATCACTAACCATAAAGTCTACATGCTTACCTTTTACCATCTCTCTTTTAATATGCTCACACTAGGGGTCAACCTCCTAAGCTAAACAAATCCGTTCCCTCAAGGTCGATTGAACTATCAACTAACTACAATAAGCCCTATCTCTAGGTGTAACAACCTTAAGCCACGAATGTCTCATGTGTTCTACCAAACACCTCTCAATAGACAAAGCAACTACATCTCCGACTGCGACATTCCTACTCAAGGTGTCTACTACCACGTTTGCCTTCCCCTGATGATACAAAATGTTCACATCGTAATCTTTTGTGTGACAACCCCATTATGTAATATGCTCTTATTTATTTAATTATGAATGCTAATTATGTGCTTAATGTAATTTGGTATGCATATTTGTTTGTTGTTGGAATGTCTGTTATGATTTATGTTTCGGATTCAAAATTGAAGGCCTTAATGGCTTTAGAAACCAAAATTGATTAGTTTAATGAGGATAACATAATTTTTAGAGCCTTTTAGGAAGTTTGATTAAAAATGGATTCAGTTTAGAAAAATTAAGTTTAAATTAATTAATCTTGAATCTAAATTATTTAGTTTAATCTTTGATTAGTGTTCATTAATCTTATTAGTATATATATGATAAGATTGGAGAATTAGCTCATTCTTGAGCTCAAAAATTCTGTTGAAATAATTCTAGAGAGAGATAGTTCAATCCAGAGAGAGAAAGAGGCTTGATCTTGAAGTTTTGGCTAGGAGATTGTAGAAGTGCGTGAAAGAACTCAAGAATGGCTTGTGAAGGTTTAATTCAAGACCTTAGGTGAGTATTTAACTCTTAATTTATGAATTGAAGCCAACAAATATATGAATTCAAGAGATTATGTAAATAAATGAGAGAATTGAGTTAAGAGTAGTGAATTTGAAGCTTGATCATACATGCATGCATGATTTTGAAGAGTTCTACCATTTTTTAACATGGTTTTGCTATCTAAGCTTGAATTGAAGGTTGTATCATACATGCATTCATGATTCATAAGATTTTGAAGTTGAATTTCATGTTTTGTAAGCTTTGGAAAAGAAATTAAAGTCAAGTTGATACATGTATGAAGGTTTGAGTTCCAATTGTGGTGAATTCATGAAGTTTTGTACATGGGGTTTGAAATGGGTGATGTATTCATATTTTTGAAAGTGTTTATATAATTTAAAACACGTCATGCAAAGATTTTTAGCTTTGAACTTAAGTTTTTAAGTTTAATTTTGTTCTGGAAAACCTAGAATCCAACCTCATCGCTCGAGCAAAGAAATTACTACTCAAGCACACATCTTAAGCATTCAATAGTTTTGCAGAACATTGCACATGGCTCGAGCGACCAAGTGACCACTCAAGCAATCTTAGTTTATTTTGTTACCTTGGCTCAAGTGACCATTAAGCCTAGATTCAGATCATCTAGTCCTTTTACAGACCATATGTTCTGCTTGAGCGACCAATATTGCGCTCGAGCGAAGTGCCCTATTTCAACATATTTTGAAAAGTCATATTATGTCTATGCTTTCGTTCTCATTCCCTTTCGAGCATCCTTCGGCATGAAATAATCCTTATGAATGACTTAATAAGTAAGAACTGAATGTAAAGGAATTAAACAAGAGAAGGGCAACTTGATTAAGTAATGTGATCCAATGTGTGTATGTGTTTGTATATTGTGTAGGTTTATCCACGAAGTTGTGCCAACAATCGAATCACTGTGAGTAATATCTTAGTAAAGATATTTTCTTATATTCTATTTTTTACTTGTTTCAACGTGGTACACTTTTCTGAACTTGTGATTTCGAACGTATGAATAAGCCTTCTATCTATCTGATCAATATCATATCTGTAAATGTGATTGACTAAGTACAAATGAATATGATGGACGTAAGGTTATTCTGCACAATTGAAATGGACCTAAGGTCATTCTATAGATTTGACAAGATGGATGCAAGGTCATTCCGAATATCTAATAAGTTTGAATATCTGTTACGTATTGACCAAATGGTCATTATACAGTTGTAATGAATTGAACCCAAGGTCGTTCCGCCAAATATGATATGTTCTGTTTTGTATTTCTATTTATGTTGGACCACAGGTCGTTCTGTCATATATTGGACTCGAGGTCGTTCCACTATATAATATGAGAATGATTTTGTTAAGTCTTAGAACTCATTCATATAACCTCTTTACTCTGATGTTATTCACTAGGCTTTAGCTCACTCCGTTATATATGTATGTAGGTGTCACGACCCAAACCCGGCCCTATGGGTTTAGCACCGTAACCGGCCAGTAATCCGAGATTACCACAGGCCTGCAGAACAGTAGTACAGTAAAATAGAGTACAGGGCCTGGCGGAAGCCAATGCAGTAAATGAATAATGTCCATTGAGCTGTGTCAGTCTGTATGCCAAAAAGATTTTTCATGCATTCACATATGCAAACAGTACAGTCTATACAAAATTTACAGTCACGCAGTACATGGACCTAATCCCTTGATAACAGTACAGTAAACATTCAGTCTATACAGAACAGTAGACGGTACAGAAGGGGGAATTGTAAAACACCCCTAAGCCTTAACACGATAGGCTCGGAACCTCGCAGTGAGGCACATAGGCTGGCTTGACAAAACTGGAGTCTAACCCACGCTCCTAGCTCCGGTCTAGTGGCTGAGCACCTACATATATATATAAACAGTGAGCTAAAGCCCAGTGAATAACATAATGCGTAAAGAGGTTATGAATGAAATGTCCTTACAGTAATGAAATCAGTTCATTAAACAATACTTCAGTCTTTCAGTCAGAACAGTTATTCAGTCATATGTGGTACATCCATGAGCATAGCAGTAAACAGTAGGTCTTAAAGACCGAACCGTAATGATGGCCATCAGTCAGTAAACAGTAATGGTTCCACGAGGGAACCGATAGAGATCTCTGTAACAGTAACAGTAAACAGTAGGTGCTAAGGATGCCACAATACAGTTCAGAATATAGGACATACATTCATTCAGTTAATAGTAATCAGTTCAGAAAACAGTACAGTTCAGTTGTTCAGAAAATAATCATTTGTGAACATATCTTTACACAATCGTTACTCACAGAGTTTGGGCTACAGTAGGCTAGAGCGTGTCTCCCCAGTCGCCAACCCTACACAGTTAACAGATTGAACACACTAAGCTACGCAGTTGGGAAAGTAACAACTTAAACCCTAATTTGCCTCGGTGTGTTCTACATCTATATCCTCAATAAGATGCCTTAAACTAGGTCTAAGAATGCCTAGAATGGGGTGAGGATGCAAAGATGCACATTTAAAAGCATTTTCAGAAAAACAGAGTCCCGCTCGAGCGCATGTTTCCCCGCTCGAGCGGACATGCAACAAAGGTACACGCTCGAGCGTAAACTTTTCCGCTCGAGCATACTATAAAAGTACTGGATGGGTGAAATCTCCGCTCGACGCCCGCTCGAGCTTGAGACATGACTCCGCTCGAGCTCCCAATACTCCGCTCGAGCGGACTGTAAAACAGTGCAGAGAGATGCTGGATGCTCGGATTCCACGCTCGAGCGGCACTTCCCCCGCTCGAGCGGAAGTGCGAAATCTGGAAAACCCAGATTGCACCTCCAAGCTCAAAACCAAGTTGTTAACAACTCAAACCGATCCTCTTGGGCTCATTTTCTGGAAAACTCTTATAAACATATAGAATATCATAGTTCAAAGCTCAATTTGAGAAATCAAAACCCAAGGGTTTTTAATTCAAACCCAATTTCAAACCATTTTCCAAGAACAATCCTCAAACATGACATGCAAACATGCATGCATTCAAATCATTTCAAAGCTTCAATTTGATGCTCTAAGGAGCCAATTCTTTTCAAAACATGGTGAAATCATGGACTTAAACATGATTATGAACATGCATGTAACCTTTTGCCATGAAAACAACTCAAACATCTACAATACAAACATGCATGCATGAAATGAGCTTCAAATCAACAACAATGAGCCAAAATATGACTTAGTTCTACAATGAAGCATGACTCATGCAAGAACTAGCTCAATGGCAACAATAAGAAGGTGAGTTTCCTACCTTAGTCTTGTATTCAAGGTTTAGGGGCTCAAATGTGAAATCTACACTTCAATCCAAGCAATTCTTCAAAATAAATTCCAAGTTCTCTCACTCTCTTCCTCTCTTGGTCGGCTAGAGCAAGAAAATGGCTGAGCAAAATGTTGCCTAAGTGTATATTGAGGCTCAAATATGTTATATTGAGTAGGCCACTAAGGGTGGCAAAATGGTAATTAAGTCCAACTCTTTAATTAGCTTAATTTAATCTAATTTAATCATACCTAATCAGTTTTCAGGTAAATACACCATAAAATCACATTAATCATGAGGATCATAAAACATTAATCAATTCCGGATTCGGCCGCCGATAAGGCCTTCAATTAGCAGTTTAAACATAAAACATGAACAGATCAAACAAACAGTCAACAGATAAAATGCAATTCAAACTGATGTATTCATTCCATTCAGTTTCAATTTCGGTCAGTCAGTTCAGTACTTTAATCAGTTCAATTCTCAGTCAGTTATCAGTCATTATCAGTTCCGTTTAACAGTAACCGGTGATTATCGGTAATCAATCAGTCATTAATCGGTAAACAGTATGAGGGTTGTTACAGTCTCCCCTCCTTATAAAGAGTTTAGTCCTCTAAACTCGAGTTACCTTCGTCCTGGAAGAAAACAGGGTTCAGTGGAAACAGTTCAGGATATCTTTTAGCCATGTCGTCTTCCCTTTCCCAAGTGGCATGCACGCCACCATGGTTCTGCCAGTCGACTTTCACCAATGGGATCTCTTTGTTTCGCAGTTTCTTGATCCGTCGGTTTACAATTTGTATAGGCCGTTCCTCGTAAGTGTAGTCATCACTCAACACTATCCGAGTAGGCTCAATCACATGGAAGGGATCCCGGAGATAATCCCTTAACATCGAAATGTGGAAAACATTATGCATATGCTCCATTTCAGGAGGGAGCGCAACTTGATACGCCACTGGATTAATTTTCTCAATAATCTCATACGGTCCGACGTATCTTGGCGCTAACTTGCCTTTGACTCCAAAACGAGTCTGGCCCTTCATTGGTGTCACTTTCACAAATACGTGATCACCCACTTCATATTCTCTGTCTCGTGTTCTGACATCAGCATAACTCTTCTGTCTGCTCTGTGCAGTTTTCAGTCTCTGTTGTATCAATTTCACTTTCTCAGTGGTTTCATAAACAATCTCAGGCCCAAGCAAAGGCCCATCTCCAACTTCTGCCCAGCAAATTGGAGATCTACATTTTCTGCCATACAATGCCTCGAAAGGCGCCATACCAATACTCGAATGGTAACTATTGTTGTAGGCGAATTCAACTAATGGCAAATGACTTTCCCAGTCTCCCTGAAAATCAAGGACGCAGATTCTTAGTAAATCCTCCAGAGTTTGGATGGTCCTTTCTGATTGGCCATCTGTCTGAGGATGATAGGCACTACTCAGCCTCAATTCAGTACCCAGTGCAGTCTGTAGACTTTGCCAAAACCTTGATGTAAACTTCGAATCCCTGTCAGAAACAATAGACACAGGTACTCCATGCAGTCTTACAATCTCATCAATATAGATAACGGCCAATTTGTCCGCATTATAGATTGTCTTGACAGGTAAGAAGTGAGCAGATTTGGTTAGTCTATCAACAATAACCCAAATTGAATCCATACCTTTTCTGGAGCGAGGCAATCCCACAATGAAGTCCATCGTGATATGCTCCCATTTCCACTCTGGTATGGGTAAGGGTTGCAATAGTCCGGCAGGTCATTGATGTTCAGCTTTGACTTGTTGGCAATGAAGACATTTGGACACAAAGTCGGCAATTTCTTTCTTCATTCCCGGCCACCAGAGATTCTGTTTCAGATCTTGGTACATTTTCGTATTCCCCGGGTGGATAGACAATTTCGAATTGTGGCCTTCTTGCAGAACTCTTCTTTTCAGTTCAATATCATTCGGTACACACAGTCTTTCATGAAATTTCAATACATTGTTCTCAAATTTGAATCCCGGTCTCGGTTTAGATTCTCTTTCTTCAATGATCTTCTTCAAGAAGTCATCCAGTTGCTGTTTCTCTTTAATCTCTTCAATCAGTGCCGGTTGAGTAGAAATAGCAGCTAAGGTTCCACCTTGTTCTCGCAAAACAATTTCAATTTCAGATTTTTCAAGGTCACAAAGCAACTCTTTCTGTCCTGTAAGCAAACATGCTAAGTTTCCAATCGATTTCCGGCTCAATGCGTCGGCAACGGTATTGGCTTTTCCCGGATGGTACAGAATCTGTAGGTCATAGTCCTTAATCAGTTCTAGCCATCTCCGCTGTCTCATGTTTAGTTCTTTCTGTGTGAAGAAATATTTCAAGCTCTTGTGGTCAGTGTATACTTCACATGTCACCCCATACAGATAGTGACGCCAAATTTTCAGTGCAAACACCACTGCAGCAAGTTCCAGGTCATGGGTCGGGTAGTTCTTTTCATGTGGTCTCAACTGTCGGGAGGCATAAGCAATAACTCTCCCATTCTGCATTAAAACACACCCCAAACCCTTATGAGAAGCATCACTAAATACAGTATAACCATCCGTACCTGAAGGTAAGGTAAGAACTGGTGCAGTCACTAATCGAGTTTTCAACTCCTGGAAAGCAGATTCTCTTTGGTCAGTCCAGTCAAATGATGTCCCCTTTTGTGTCAGTTGAGTCAACGGTAAAGCAATCTTGGAGAAATCTTTGACAAATCTTCTGTAATATCCAGCCAATCCCAAAAAGCTTCGGACTTCAGTCACATTTGTTGGTCTAGGCCAGTTCACTACAGCTTCAATTTTCTGCGGATCAACAGAAATTCCATTTTTGCTAACAACATGCCCCAAAAACATAACATGGTCAAGCCAGAATTCACATTTAGACAGTTTAGCATACAGTTTCTGTTCTCTTAAGGTTTGTAGGGCAAGTCTCAGATGATGTTCATGTTCTTCTATACTCTTGGAGTAAATCAATATGTCATCAATAAATACAACAATAAAATTGTCAAGGTATGGTTTAAAGATTCTGTTCATGAGGTCCATAAATGCAGCTGGTGCATTCGTGACTCCAAAAGGCATAACTAAAAATTCGTAATGTCCGTACCTCGTTCTAAAAGCAGTTTTATCAATGTCTTCCGGTTTAACCTTCAGTTGATGATACCCCGATCTGAGGTCAATCTTAGAAAACACTTTGGCACCCTGTAACTGATCAAACAGGTCATCAATACGCGGTAATGGGTATTTATTCTTTACAGTTACCTTATTCAGTTCACGATAGTCAATGCACAGTCTCAGTGAGCCATCTTTCTTCTTTACAAACAAAACCGGTGCACCCCATGGTGAGGTACTGGGTCTGATGAACTTTTTGTCTAACAGTTCCTGCAGTTGCACTTTCAGTTCCTTCAGTT